>NC_054386.1:96070572-97270572 GCF_017654675.1 Xenopus laevis | reverse complement strand
TCTGGAGGTGATAACTGTAGCAAAAAAGGTAAGTTGTGTTCACTGCTAAATTTTTAACCATTAGGTGGGGGTGCAAGGAGGTTGTGACCACAAAATTCATAGGGCGGAGTTCGTATGGCTGACGGCTGAGAAGGGAGGGTAGAGGATGGAGGTATAACTGCAGATTTGGAGGATGAGTCCGTAGGACATCGCATAGAGGACAGGTCTTTCACCAGAGGATGTCCTAAAATGTGTTCCGTAGAGGCTGCTCTGATGTTCTTCTGCTTAGGAATAAACCTTTCTCAAATCTATCCTAGATAGAATTCTTAATGAATCAGATGAAAATTGAGCATAGGACTGGCCAGACCAGGGATGACTTTGACGGAGTTGGCCAGCTTCAAATATATTGCAATATATGGACTCACAAACCATGTTTTGTTTAAATAGGAGGCCATGTTTTTAGTAGTTAAATTCACAAAATGCCTCAAAGTCCTTAATATATTGATAGTGGGTTGGGTGAATAGAATCAACTGCATTTGAGTGCAGAGGACCTCTGGTCTTTGTCGAAGGTGATAACTGATAGAGATGTTACGACTCATGTTAACTTTAACAAGAATGCACTTACTTTGGAATGAAGATAGTGTTTCGCAGGAAGTTCTCAAACTTTTTCTGAAAAGAGCCTTCATCCATCTCTGGGAGTAGGCCTCCATCCTTCTGACATGGGCAACACTTATCTTCTGTGTCCTGGTTTGGATCTTGATTTCCATTATCATCATTATCAAATCTGGTGTCTGCACTGCTGGTTGGCAGCTTCAGACCTGCAAGAATGGGTGTTTGTGAAAGAGTAGAACCATCAGCAAATACAAGTAGCTATTGTTATTATCAGTTGAAGACTTGATTGAAAGTGGAAGTGAGCCAATGTTTGCTTTTACTTTCCAAAAGTCTTACTTAGAGGTGAGAGATCCTGGAGCTGTGGTGGGGGGGGGGCAGCCTGAAAGTTAGTTTGGAGGAGATTTGGGATAAATGCTCGATGAATCTACTACAGCTTGTAAATCAATTAGGATGATATTTTTGGAGAAAATCCATTTGTTGCCCTATATATTCTTGGAACGATGGCTGAATGACTGATACACCAATGTGTCTAAACTTGAAACCTTATGTTTCAATTGTAATCATGGCCACAGGAGCTCCAACCCATAGATCACTAATTCTCTTGGGTTTTTGAAGTATATGTATTTGCTCCGTAAATGCCCCTGTTTTTTTGGAAACAGACAAGAGCCTCTATTCCTGGGTACAAACCTGCTTTGCAGGAAAGTGAACTAATGATCTCAGATATGTGGATTATGTTTGAGCCCATGGTAGCCTTGCAATCAATGTCAGGAACTCAGATTCACACAGTTTTGTATTATATAATATAATATTCAATTTCATTAAATGTATTAAGAATATTAGAGTACATTAGGGTGTGACCTAAAGGGCTTTCCATGTAGACCAGGGGTCCATGAGCCACATTCAAAGTTAAAAAAAGAGTCGGGGAGCAACACAAGCAGGACTGTATTTAGGTCCAATGCTGCCCTAGGCATCAGACCTAAACATGACCTTATGCTATGTGCGTTGACGTCACTTCTGCGTACCTCCTCTGCCCCCCTACCCCTCAAGCCCTCAGCTCCATCCCCGGATTTCATGGCGGAGTGTGGGGATTTAAAAAAACTAAAATAAAAAAAAAACAATAATGATTGGTGATTTGGTAGCCCCTATGTGGACTGGAAGCCTACAGGAGACTCTGTTTGGCAGTACACATGGTTTTTATGCAATAAAACTTGCCTAAGGGGTTGGTAAGCATCATGTTGCTCACTAGCCACTGGTTGGGGACCACTGACCTAGACTGTTATAAGGTACAATGTGTTGTACTGTGAAAATTGTGAACTTTAAGGAGGAAATTGGGTCATAACCCCTGATAACACATGAGTAGAGTTCAATTTTGAATTGCTAAATGGAAATGTCACCATACAAGTAACATCTTGGTATGATGAAGGCAGTAGAAATCTAAGATAGTTCTTGGATAGTAAACTACCATGGAAACAAACAGCACCAATCATCTGCCCTGATCAATTCAGTGACAGATATCAACATGGAACAGGTCAGGAGTTGTGATTTGGGCTCCAGAACAACTAGAGATCTATTTAACAAACATCAGTTCCTTTTTCACGACTCTTGTTTTTTTTTTATTTTACAAAATGGCTGCAGATATAACAATTATTATTCACGCACGTACTTCATTAAGTCTCAGATAAGTTGAAAACAGGCAAAAGTGTTTCCAATAACTAACAGGACTTTCTTACACAGAGGGACAAATTGCCCGAGAACCCCACTGTAGCACTAGCCATGGAACAACTACCCTCATTCTTTTATCCAAGATCTGTAGCCCAGTGTGAAATCAGGAAATGGACCATGATCTGCTCCAGTTTCTGCATTTAATCTAGATGAGCTTAAACACTGTTATTAAAAGGCTATTTATTCATTTACTGTAAAGCAAACCTTTCCTGGAGAGATAGAGATGATTTAGACACCACCCGGTGCCATTAGAAGCTGTTTGGAAACATTTACCATGAAATATCTTCATGCACCCTTATCGAGACCCATCCCAGCATATTTACTGACCTTTTGTACAATAGTTATTCAGGTAAAGTTCCTTATCCTCCACCATCTGCTGCCACAGCACCAAGTAGTAGGTGAGGTTACCATTGCGCTGAGTTGGGGGCTTCCATCGAACGATCAGGTGTGAGGAAGAGTTGGACATGATCATGACATCCTGAGGGACAGTAGGGGCTGCAGAAATAAGAAGAATGTTGGTGGGTTTTCTTTATATAAATTTAAACTTTACGTAGTAATTTATTGTTTCTTAGATTTTTTTCTTTGATTTATTTTCCTAGCAGTGTGAAAGTTTCCTAGCACCTGTAGGGTCATTTTGACTTTCTCTAATCTATAACAAACAAGGGAAAGTTGTGCTAACCAATTAGTTTTAAATCATTCAACAGGGGTGCAATAAGACCACAAAAGTCATACAGACAAACACAAGAGGTCCTCTGCACTCAACCCTTTATCAATATATTTAAGTTATTGAGACATTTTGTGCCTTGAGCTACTAAACATGCCCTCACCTCTAATGCCCTAAAATGCCCTGCCCTCTCATCTGCAGATGAAGCACGGAAGGTTGCAAATAGCGTTGCCATCTAATGTTTACCTGCATGGCTGGTAAAATAACATGGGATGGTCATGGTCATGGTCATGGGATGACCTTATTTACAAAATAGTAGTGTGCGGGCCGGCCCGATACCCTCGGGTCCCACGGGTCAGGCGGGTTTTGGGACGACCTCGCACAATCCTTTCCAGGTCGCTAGTGGGTGCGGGTTGAGCTCTTCTGACTGCTCTCCCCGTCCGCAACCTTCCAAATGTCGGCTTCCCACTTCCAGGTTGAGCTTTTATAAAATAAACATGTAATCGGGCCCGGGCAGGACGCAGATGGTGGTAGGGCGGGTGCAGGTCGGGGAAAGCCGGACCCACACATCACTATTACAAAATACACTACAAAAAGTAGTGGCTTGGCAACATTAGGCAGTACTGAATATTTGGTTATCAGGTCAAAATTGGATTATGCAAAGCCATTATATGCAGATTACATTCACATTCTTGGACTTTCCACTGCATAAGACTGATATGTGAACACCCAGGCAGATATTGGCCACAGAGAAAAATTATGAAGCGAGACCACGTTAGTAGCCATGTCTGCAAGTTTATGGGCACCACGAGTGTAGATCTCATGGCCTGGTCATGAAACGGAACCACTATGGCCAAAGTATACAGTGGTCAGAACCAGTATCACAAGAGATGATTGGTTCTGAAAATCAGGAAAAGATCATCTGAGGTGAAGTCTGCTCTACATGATTGTTGTATCCAAGCAAAGGCAAATAACTGGATTCTACTCCATGTCTTACCCATAATATAATTCGTTGGTCTTTGTTTTTATGTAAACTAACCCATGTCTTAATTCCTGCTACAGTTCAACTCTATCTACACATAGCTTGCCATGACCTGAACTGCACCCTGCATCTGGCATTCTCGTCACACTTCATTAGAACTTCATGTGTTTATTGAGTGATAATTGGCTTTCTACAACTACTCGCCTCTCATCATTATTGATTATTCCCAGGAATGTCATCACTTAAAGGGGTGTTATTAACACCAGCAATTGACTCTGAAAGCAATGAGGGAGGGTCTGAATCGTATTTCAGTTTAAAACAACTGTGCCCCTAATTGAGATAATTAGTTTACTAATTATTGCTCCATAAAGCCAAACAAGCATTTTGGTTCTTTTGACATGACAATTTACTCACGTAGGAGGATACTTTTCATAAGTCATAGTAACATAGTTAGACTGAAGGAGCCATACTTTCAACAAGTTCAATATTTTTACTCTATATATAACCTGCCTACCTGCTAGTTGTTTGATATATGTTTTTATCTTGGCACAGTAAGCAATACAACAGCATCCACCCTTGAATAAATACACTCAGACCAATGTGGGATACCATATGTACATGTCTGAGAAACAATGAAGAAGAAAAATTCTTAGTACAGGTATGGGACCCATTATCCAGAATGCTTGGGACCAGGGGTTTTCCGGATAATGAATCTTTCTGTACTTTGGATCTTCATACCTTAAAGGGATACTGTCATGGGAAAAAAAAATTTTTTCAAAATGAATCAGTTAATAGTGCTGCTCCAGCAGAATTCTGCACTGAAATCCATTTCTCAAAAGAGCAAACAGATTTTTTTTATTCAATTTTGAAATCAGACATGGGGCTAGACATTTTGTCAATTTCCCAGCTGCCCCTGGTCATGTGACTTGAGATTGAAGTTTATCAGAGCACAAGTCACATGACTTGGGGCAGCTGGGAAATTGACAAAATGTCTAGCCCCATGTCAGATTTTAAAACTGAATATAAAAAAATCTGTTTGCTCTTTTGAGAAATGGATTTCAGTGCAGAATTCTGCTGGAGCAGCACTATTAACTGATTCATTTTGAAAAAAAATGTTTTTCCCATGACAGTATCCCTTTAAGTCTACTAGAAAATCATATAAACATTAAATAAACCCAATAGGCTGGTTCTGCTTCCAATAAGGATTAATTATATCTTAGTTGGGATCAAGTACAGGCTACTGTTTTATTATTACACAGAAAAAGGGAATCATTTTAAAGAATTTGGATTATTTGATTATAATGGAGTCTATGGGAGACTTCCTTTCTGTAATTTGGAACTTTCTGGATAATGGGTTTCCTCAAAGCAATGTAAAAACAACAACCAACTCAAACAACAGTTTACTTTAGTAGGACAAACTGTGCTCCAAGCCGTTTATATTAAGTTAAATGGAAAAGTACCAGCTTTAAATATTACTCAAACATTTACAGAGCTAGAGGTTCTTCACAGAAACTAGGGAGGCACCCAGTAGTTAATGATGGGATATACTGTAGTTTGGAAGCTATTTAGACATGGGAATATTTTCTGCCCTAAGTGTCAACAAGGTTGGGATTTGGGGTTTACACTCAGATAGCGTACAGGATAACAGATACAACAAGGTCTTCAGGTATCTGTAACCATGGTGGACCACAAATCAGAGCTTCAAACACTGCTCTATGATTTCTCCAGTTTTATATTTACTGACATTGAATTTTTCTGATGTTTTAAATTAAAAAAAAAAAGAGTCAGACCAAACTAGAATCCACGATTTACACTTATTTATCATTTAAAAACCATGGAAAAATTAAATCGGTGAAAGACCGCGACTTTTTCGGATTTGACGCACGAAAAGTCCGAATTTTTTGTGAAATCCCCGGAAAAGCCTGAAATTTTTGGATTATCGTACAAAACTCAGCACAGACCATAATTCAAATTGCAAATACAGTATGACCTCTGCCATTGACGTCTATAGGACCTCGACAGGTTGAAGATGGAGTATAATCAGATTCAGAGTTGTTGCATCCTCAGGGTATAATACATCTCGAAAAATTCTAGGGTTTTATTTCCACTAAAAATTTCGGATTTTTTGAGTTTTTAGCATTCGGACTTTAATAAACAACCCACCTACTATACAATATATCAAACTATACCGGATTGCAATACAAAACGGTGGCCACATTTCCATATGTATTTGTCAATATAACTGGCTTTTATAAAATACAAGATCATATCATCACTGGCCAATTTATGCTTCTCTCAAGATATTTCACTTTCTACAATTGTTTTATTCTTTCCCTACCTGCTGGTTTTGTTCGAATATAAACAACATCACTTTGTGCCCCAAAGTTCTGTCCTTCTTCTGTGGTTAGAGTGATGGCTCGAACATATATGGCATATTGGACCCATGGTTTGAGGTTTGTCAGGGTAACGCCGGGCTCTTGCTCGTTGTTTAGTGGAAGCTCCACATCTACTACATTCCAACTGTTGGCTCCACACGCATCCTGTCCCAGGTACTCGGTTATATTCTGGAATGGCCTAGCACAAACAATACTTCAGTTTTTATGGATATAATAGACAATGCTACAACGAAAGAAAAACTTATATCTGTAAGTCAAATTATTTATCATATGTTACCCTGGTTGCCATTGTGGGGACAAGAAAATGTGTTTTCCCTTCTGGGAAGAGATTGAATTCTGCTACAACCAATGAGAATTTTTTACTCAATAATAACTATATCCCTCAGTAGATATTGATGATGACTTACGATTCTTTGTAGTGTACGACAAAGCTCAGCAGGTCACGGTAGTCAGGAGGCTGATAACGTTCCCATTTAAGGTTGATCCGATCGGCTTCTGTCCAGTTGCTGACAAAACGCAGAATGTGAGTGTTGCCTACAACAGAAAAGTCAAGAGTGTTCTCAATTAGTCAATCATTTGATTGGGGCCGAAAATAAAAAAAATCTACATTAGAAGGTGAATAAAGATCATGCTATGATGGTGATCTTTAAAGAAATCTCTCATTATGGATAGCAAAGCCAATGAAAAGTGCAAAAAGAGTTGGTTTAGGCAACATGACTTACAAGAAGCCCGATCTCCATTGGTGCGTGGATTGATATCAGCTTTGTCTTGTCTTCCTCTGGTTCCAGCGATCTCTTCCATGTGGTAGATCTCAGACAGGCACAGCTTTGGGTTGAAAGCAAAATACAGTTTTCCAACAGGGATAGAAAGGCTCCCGGGAGTCCAAAGCTGCTGAAGGTTTTGGTTGTCCAAGACATACAAAGTATAATTCCTGGGAACAAAAGAATAGTGTACATGCCATATATTCAAGATTGTATTATACACACTGCTCCTTGAAACAATGTCTGTTGTTATTTAGAGAATACAAAAATCGGTTACAAAACATACGACCCAGTCAACTTAGGAGTTACTGTATATACTCGAGTATAAGCCGAGTTTTTCAGCCCCCAAAATAAACTGAAAAACTCTACTTCGGCTTATACTCGAGTCAAGCGCAAAAACGGACGCTGGTGTCTAAGAATAGTCGCCGGCGCCTAAGAATAGTGTTCGCGCCTAAGAATAGTAGCCGGCGTCCAAGAATAGTTGCCCGCATCTAAGAATAGTCTCCAAGAATATTCGCCGACGTCCAAGAATGGTCGCCGGCATCCAAAAACGAGACGCCGGTACCTCCAATGGGAGCAGAAACCATACATTTTTTGATTGAAACTTACCAGAAGCTGCTGTATTTCTCACCCTAGGCTTATACTCGAGTCAATAAGCTTTCCCAGTTTTTGGAGGTAAAATAGGTACCTCGGCTTATACTCGGGACGGCTTATACTCGAGTATATACGGTACCTCCATGGAACAAGATCAACACTCTTTCAAAAATCTTTCTATTTACTATTTAGAATGTTCTTCTTGTCTTTCCTTGTTTCCATTCCTTGTTTTTACCCAACCCATCAGATTCAAACTTTCCAAAGCACTCCATGAATCAGAGATAGCATAGACACACCACCAAACATGGAAACATATATCTTGCTTTTTCTCTTTTAAGGCCCACCATTGAGGATCATGGCTGCCCTTCATTATCTTACCCATCAACCATGGTATCCCCTCGGATCAGCTTCAGGCTTTTAAAGAAGGATAAAGAGACGAGAGCAAAAGAGTGCTTGATCTTCAGAAAGCCAGTGATGGTTTCAATGAGCCCCAGGCTTTTTTGCAACTCAGAAGCCAGGTTGTCTTAAAACAGAAGTAAAGTTAAATTAACAGATATATTTGAAATCAGCAAGTGGGAGAGTGGTCATTCTGATGTATAGACTACAGACCTCCAGAATATGAGGAAGTTCTACAGGTTAAACAGCATAGTTTAATTTTCATTTGCTTTCCTGGATGGCCCTGGACTTGTAGCCAAGTGACAGTTGCAATAATATATTTGTTATTGTTGTTGTTGCAGGTTAAAGCAAATAAAGGGGGTTACTCAACTGTGGACTATATATTGCATATTTATGGTAAACCCTTGCTCATTTCCTTTTCTTCTCTGCTTTCCTAATCATTCAACACATTTATCCGTCATTTACTATTCTAGCAATAAAACATGGCTGATACATACATCCTCTGCGAATGTTGAGAATCAAGTTTCCTTCGATGCAAGTGCAACGAGTCAGTTCTCTTGCTGCCTCGAGGGAGTCTATAACTTTGTTTCCAGATTTACACGTCTTCGGACAAAGCCCCTCACACTTATGGCAGAAGATGCTGCGGAGGGAGAATGGAGATGCAATTCATGGTTTGCTTAGCTGGAAAGAGCATGACATTTATATGTGAGGCATATGAAGATTAATGCTCATTTACCAAGTATTTCCATAATGCTTCTATGAAGGCCACACTGCTATGTGTAAATATTATATAGGGAAGGATAAGGGACAAACATGCATGGTTGAGTTTTATGGCATTAGGACACTCTTTGCCGATTTCCTTTCCTTTACTAGTTGCCTGTTTCAAGGGTACGTAAACTAGTACCTCCCTTCCAAGACAGAGGCCCTATTTCTGAGGAGGACCTTTCCTTAGGACAGCCTGACAAAAAGGTTCAATGAGTGTTGACCAAATTATGTGACCCTGCTCCTGGAGAAAATATGCCCCCTAGTAACTTTCTATTATACCCTCCTAGAGCTGGCCATAGATGCAAAGATCCGATCGTACGAATTCTCGATTCGTACGATTTTCGGACCGTATGTGGAGAGTCCCGACATTTTTTGTCCCATGAAGATCGGTCTTTTGGTCGATCGGCCAGGTTAAAAGATTTTTGTTGGCTGCCGATAATTTCTCTGCATGTTTTGCCGATCTGACGATTTTCAGTGGGAAACTGTCACCAGCTTTGTCGGACATAACTTTCGTACGATTGCTGTCAGGGGCAGAACATTGTCTGATCTGTTCTTTTACTACTTTATTTGATCTGAATGGTTAGTGGCTGGTTGGGAGATGGGGAAGTCCGATCGTTCCAGGATTCGAATGATCAGATCTTTGAACCTATTGCCAGCTTAAGACTTAAGCTGGCCACAGACACAAAGATCCAATCATACGAATAAATGTACGATCGGACTTTCCCATCTCCTGACCTGCCACTAACCATTCAGATCAAAGTTTTACCATTCCGAGCAAATAAAGTAGTTAAAGAACAGATCAGCCGATGTTCTGCCCCTGACAGCAATCGTACCATAGACAAAGCTGGTGACAGTCTCCCACTGAAAATCGTACGATCGGCAATACACGCAGAGGTATTACCCGCAGCCGACAGAAATTTTCTAATCTGTCTGATCGACCAAACGCCGGACGAAAAATGTCGGGACTCTCCACACATGTTCCGAAAAACCTACGAATCCTCGATTCTTACGATCAGATCTTTGCATCTATGGCCAACTTTAAGGATGGACCAGTGAACCCATAGATGTTGCAGGTAGGTTCCATGACCAGTCTATGGAATGTTTGGGGACCCTGTACAGAGTAGGACTAGAACCCTTTGCTGAATTGCTCCAAGAGCAAGAAGCACATAACACTAGTCAGACCCCAGTTATTTAATTGGCACTGTTCATGCATTGGAAGCACTGGCAATGGGTTAATCATGTTGAACTCAGTTTAACGCAATATGGATGTTTGCTAATCCATTACAGTTGTTTTCTCTGGTTATTTTGTTTACACTTCAGGTAATAAGTGTATATATATCTACACACACACAAACCTGCTATCATTCCTTGTGTACCCTGGTGGGCACTCAGACAGGCACCGGTTTTCAAAGATGACAAACTTGGTAGACTCCTGAGAGCTCTCCGACTCCTTGCGCAGGTTGCCACAGTAAGCCTCTTTAATGCAACGCCAACCTTCATACTCATACGTTCCCGGCGGGCAAGAGGGAAGGCACTGATCATCAATATAGAAGTTACGGCATGCCACACAGGCACGAGGATCTCCAGCCTTGTTACAGCCACCCAAGCACTCAGGGTCACAACATTCACCAGTGTTGGAGCAGGCAATGTCTTTACCACAATTGCACACTGAGAAAACAAAAAACATTATGTGAGACAACCCAAATACCTTACATGGACTACAAATAGAGAACTTGTGTAAGATTGTCAAATGTCGAATTGTAAAAATATGATTTGGTTTTTTTATTTTTACTAATCAATACTGAAACCTTTGATTCTGGAAGAGGGAACAAACTTGTTAAGTTTATCATCTGGGTGTCTGGTCCAAACATTAGGAGACGTCTCTAATTTAGAAGACAAAGAGTACTGGGAGCAGTCTTGTCACCTATGGCTTAATTAATATTAAGAAATGGTCTGGCTCTGTAAAACTAGCATTGAATACAGTAGGTCTATATAAATAGACATAATCATTAAAGGTGGCCATACGACAGATTAAAGCTGCCGATAACGGTCCTTTTGAATGATTCTGCAGCTTATCTGGCAGTGTATGGAGGCTTCTGATGGGTCTTCCCGATCGATATCTGGCCAAGATATCGACTGGGGAGATTTGATCTTTCTGGTGATCGAGTTCCTCATCCCGTCAACACCCAGTCTCTTCATTGTAATCCGATCGTTCCGCTATAGGTCCGAACGTTTGGATTAACCGAATATCACCCTACTGTTGGTGGGCATATCGGTGAAAGATCTGAGCTTGGTGACCTGGCCAAACAAGAGGATCTTATCAGTTATGGCCACCTTAAGTCACGAAGGAACAAGGGCTGCCAGTTCCTGGACAGAAATGTGGAATCATGTATACCCCTAATGGTGGATGGCTAACTTCCTGTAACTAACTGGTATATGCTGGCATCATTCAATTGCACCAATCAGGAGAGAAACATCTACACGTCCACCTTTCCTGTATGAAGGGAGACATAGGGGAGCAGGAGGAGGAAGGAGCCTATGGAAGAGATGAAGTCAGATGCAGCCTGGGACAGATGATGGAGGAGCCTGGGAGCAAGATGGGAAAAATTGTGGAAAAAGAGCAAAAATTTGCTCCTCTGATTTCAGTACACAACTCTTTCCAGGCCTGAGAAAAGAGCATGGAAGCTCCTGGTAGGCCTATGAGAGAATATTATGCAGCTTCTTAAAATGAGATATTTCAGAAAATTCTCAATGAACCAACAAAAAAAAACGATTTAAAGAAATGGATCATTACTTATAAGGCTGCTGATCCTATGCACTGGAACTAGGATAACTACCTGTTCAGTTTTCACATGGACTGTCCCATCAGAAGTCTAAAATCTGGACAGGACTTTGCACTGACTGATGCGGCAGCCAATCTGCAGCTGCAACATTATACACCCCCCAACAGATGCCATATTACCCCACAATGTCATCCCAACTTGAAACTCATCAGGCCCACCGCCTGACATCAGCTGCTCTACCCCTAGCCCAGTATTTCAGTGATGGAAAGGTGGCAACCCTAGCTGATACAGTAAGTACAGTATATACAATAAAGCATTTCTAGTAGTATTTTTGTTTAGTATTTTAGGTTTTAATTCTTCTTTTAATTCAAGACAAACTTTATTTCATGAAATGTATCCATTTTCTTTAAAAATACCCAATTCAAAACAAAATAATTTATACAGAAATTAGATGTGTGTCAGCCTTATTTTAAATCTCTCACCTGGCAAAGGAAAACCAAATCGACTACCAGCCCAGAAAGAACTAACCCTTCATAGACCATTTTGTTGGAGGAGAATAGATAGAATAGATAAGTTGACTGACAGAGAGGATAGGTTGGTGTATACAGATGATAGAGAAATAAAGAGAGCTGTAACATAGAGCTAGAAATAGAGATACAGACAGAAAAGATTGAGAGATAGATAGATAGATAGATAGATAGATAGATAGATAGATAGATAGATAGATAGATAGATAGATGATAGATAGATAGATAGATAGATAGAGATAGAAAGATGATAGATAGATGATAGGTAGAAGGATGGATAGATAAATGATAGATAGATAGATAGATGATAGGTAGATGGATGGATAGATAATTGATAGATAGATGATAGATAGATAGATGATAGGTAGATGGATGGATAGATAGATAATTGATAGATAGATGATAGATAGATAGATGATGGTTAGTTGGATGGACGATAGATATATAGATAGATGATGGAAAGATAGATGATAGATATAATAAGATAGAGATTAGAGATCTGTCCATCTGATTTCAACATAAATTTAGGGTTCCCTCACTCATAAGTGTAATAGAATGTAATACTTCTGCTGGTCAGGATGTGTGTCCATGGAAATTGACCATTTATCTTATCAGAACTCAGCTCAGACTGAAGTTGATTAAACATTGACAAAGACTGTGTGAACTCCATAACGTAATTAGATTTGAGTTTTAAGTCAGCAGCAACGGAAGGATTCCATAGTCACCCGGAAAGCAATTGAAAATACTGGGACAGAGCAAAGAGTTCAGCACGAGGTAACAAAGAGGAGAGAACCCAGAAACCTTAGAACTTTTGTTGGAAAGCCAAGCCATTATGAGATTGCTTAATGAAATGAAGGCTGCCGTGAAGGTGTCAGCTTGCATTATCTCATCCATAACAAGAGTCTAGTTATTGCTACTATATTATAGATCTGACTGGGAGCCATTGACTCAGCTCAACAACTAGCTCTTCAGTCTAGTCATGTAATTACAGGTAGATAAAGTAAGTGCGACTGCATACAAGACATTGACCACCTTATACTAAAGATAAAAAATATATTGGTTGATGCAAATTCTTGTAGGGAGATTGAGTGGATCAACATCATAAATACATTTAGAAAATGCTAGTCTATGTGGCCTTTGAGAAAAGACCAATTAATAAACAATAAAAAAGTCCTTTGGATGCCAAGTCTTGTAATACATTATAATGTGAATTTCCATGAGTCCCACAAGCTATAGTTACACATATAGAGAACACTTACTCCAACCTACAGTACAATCACTCATATCTAAGGGAAGCACCTTATCTAATGGAAAAATTGGAGTGGAAAGAAGGAACTTGGAATAGTGTAACTATATCACCATATGCCAGGGGTTGTTAGACTTGTTAGCTTGGAAAGTCAAGTCAAGTGGACAACTGTTTATACTAAAAAAGAGAAGATTGATGACTGCTGACCAATTGCAAGGTTGGCTTGGAGCAGTGGCAAGGGTGTTTGGCTCAGAACTTCTATCTGCTTTGAAAGCCCTGTTTCAAGGTCAGTGATGGGGAGATTCTTGAAACTATGGTCAAATAACTGATATTCCCATGTCTCTAACCTTATGAGCTAGAAGGGACCTTAACGGTCTAACTATATCCCCCTATGTCAGGGGCTGTTGAACTGTCAGTTCAAGACCAGCTTGGAAAGTCAGCCATTAGTTAAGACCCCTTCTAGCTCTAAAAGTAGGGATGTAGCGAACGTCGGAAAAAAAGTTCGCGAACATATTCGCGAACTTGCGCAAAAACGCGAGCGGTTCGCGAACGGTTCGCGAACCCCATAGACTTCAATGGGAAGGCGAACTTTAACATCTAGAAAAGACATTTCTGGCCAGAAAAATGATTTTAAAGTTGTTTAAAGGGTGCAACGACCTGGACAGTGGCATGCCAGAGGGGGATCAAGGGCAAAAATGTATCTGAAAAATCTGCCTGTGTGTGCTTGGAAGAGATAGTGTAGGGGGAGAGCTGTTAGTGATTTCAGGGACAGATGATAGTAAGTTTGCTGGCTAGTAATCTGCTTGATACTGCTCTGTATTGGAGGGACAGCAGTCTGCAGGGATTTGAGGGACATTTTAGCTTAGGTAGCTTTGCTGGCTAGTAATCTACTGTTCTCTTTAAACAACTGCCATACGTTGACCTTGTAGGCATTGTTTGCCCAGTTTTTTTGGACGCAGCCACTGAAGCACAGTTGCCAGAAAAAATATGCCATATAAATGCTGAAAATAGTCATTTTTTGCCATATACGTTGAGTCAACGTATGGCAAAAAATGACTATTTTCAGCATTTATATGGCATATTTTTTCTGGCCTCTGTGCTTCAGTGGCTGCGGCCAAAAAAACTGGGCAAACAATGCCTACAAGGTCAACGTATACACTACTACAGCGGTGGATACGGATTACGTAAAATATATGAATGCTGCTTGAAAAAAGTGACTCCGGTGTTTTTTCTGGAGACGGTAATATTATGGATATTTAGACAGAATGGGAACAAGGTCACACAGCTCGATGGCGGGTTGAAGAAAACAGTGTGCAAATAATGCCTACAAGGCCAACGTATACACTACTACAGCGGTGGATACGGATTACGTAAAATATATGAATGCTGCTTGAAAAAAGTGACTCCGGTGTTTTTTCTGGAGACGGTAATATTATGGATATTTAGACAGAATGGGAACAAGGTCACACAGCTCGATGGCGGGTTGAAGAAAACAGTGTGCAAATAATGCCTACAAGGCCAACGTATACACTACTACAGCGGTGGATACGGATTACGTAAAATATATTATGGCTGCTTGAAAAAAGTGACTCCGGTGTTTTTTCTGGAGACGGTAATATTATGGATATTTAGACAGAATGTGAACAAGGTCACACAGCTCGATGGCGGGTTGAAGAAAACAGTGTGCAAATAATGCCTACAGGGCAAATAATGCCTAAAAGGTCAACTTATACACTACTACAGCGGTAGTAAAATAAAAAAAGTAAAATAAAAAAAAAATGAATATTAAAAAAAAAAAATTAAAGTTGGTGCTGCTGAACTACTAGGAGCAGCAGATTAGCACACCAGTCCCACTCCCCAACACTGCTAGACTAATAGCACTGGGCTCTTATAGTAGTAGTAGTAGTAGTAGTAGTAAAACAACAAAAAAATAAATAAAAGCAGTCCTTACAAGGACTACTGTTATTGCAGCAGTCAGCAGATGAGATCAGAAGCAGGACAGCTGCCCACTGCAGCTACATACAGAGCACTGCAGTAGAAGGTAGATTACTAGCCAGCAAAGCTACCTAAGCTTAAATGTCCCTCAAACCCCTGCAGACTTCTGTCCCTCCAATAACAGAGCAGTATCAAAACGATTACTAGCCAGCAAACTTTCAACTGTCCCTGAAATCACTAACAGGCAGCAGCTCTCTCCCTACACTATCTCTTCAGCACACACAGGCAGAGTGAAAAAACGCTGCAGGGCTTCGGTTTTTATAGGGAAGGGGAGTGGTCCAGGGGAGAGCTTCCTGATTGGCTGCCATGTACCTGCTGGTCTGGGGTGAGAGGGCAAAAAAAAGCGCCAACAATGGCGAACCCAAAATGGCGAACGTCGCGCGACGTTCGCGAACTTCCGGCGAGCGCGAACACCCGATGTTCGCGCGAACAAGTTCGCCGGCGAACAGTTCGCGACATCTCTATCTAAAAGGTTATGGACATGTATGGTTTAACTATATCCCCTATGCCAGGGGTTGTTAGGCTGTTTCAGTTCAAGACCAGCTTGGAAAGTCAGCCATTAGTTAAGACCCCTTCTAGCTCTAAAAGGTTATGGACATGTATGGTTTAACTATATCCCCTATGCCAGGGGTTGTTAGGCTGTTTCAGTTCAAGACCAGCTTGGAAAGTCAAGTCAAGTGGACAACTGTTTATACTAAAAAGAGAAGATTGATGACTGCTGACCAATTGCAGGGTTGGCTTAGAGCAGTGGCAGGGGTGTTTGGCTCAGAACTTCTATCTGCTCTCCTAGATAGATCTGAAAGCCCTATTTCAAGGTCAGTGATGGTGAGATTCTTGAAACTATGGTCAAATAACTGATATTCCCATGTCTCTAACCTTGTTATGAGCTAGAAGGGACCTTTATGGTCTAACTATATCCCCCTATGTCAGGGGTTGTTGAACTGTCAGCTTGGAAAGTCAGCCATTAGTTAAGACCCTTCTAGCTCATAAAAGGTTACAGACATGTATGGTTTAACTATATCCCCTATGCCAGGGGTTGTTGGAATGTTTTAGTACAAGACCAGCTTGGAAAGACACCAGTCTCTGGTTAAGGCACCTTCTAGCCCATAACAAGGTTACAGACATGGAAGTATCGGTCATTTGGACATAGTTTCAAGAACCTCACCATAATTGACCTTGAAACTGGGTTTTCAGATGTATCTAGCAGCGCACATAGAAATTCTCCTGAAATCTAACTCTAAATGGCCTTTGGGCCATGCCAACAATGCAACTGGTCAGCAGTCACCAATCTTCTCTTAAGATACCTGTATCAAGTTGTCCACCTGTCAACTGGCTTAAACAATGATTGAAATCACATTACCATCCAAGAATGCAATTTAAATACCCTTTATTGGTATCAAATAGCATGTGGCAATCGTATTCTTGGATGGTGCTGTGACCTCAACCATTACTACTCCAAGCAGGTCCGGACTGAGAATTCAAATAGGCCCTGGCATTTCAGGTACAAAGAGGCGCATTTGCCAGAACCCACAGATTGCCAGTCCGGGCCTGACTCCAAGCGACCTTAGAGTTGCCAGTCTTACACTTTGGGAACTGCTCCAGACTAATGCATTTCATGTTATAGACCAGGGATCCGCGACCTTTTGGACCCGTGAGCAACATTCAGAAGTAAAAGTAGTTGGGGAGCAACACTAGCTATGAAAAATGTTCTTGGGGTGCCAAATAAGTGCCATAATTTGCCATTTGGTAGCCCTATGTGGATTGTCAACCTACATTGAGGCTCTGTTTGGCAGTGCACCTGGTATTTATACAACCAAAACTTGCTTCCTAGCCTGGAATTCAAAAATAAGCTCATACTTTGAGGCCACTGGGAGCAACATCCAAGGGGTTGGAGAGCAACATGTTGCTCACGAGCTACTGGTTGGGGACCACTGTTATAGACCATATGGTTGTCACATATTAATCCATGTTAGAAAAAATATATTTAACATTTTGTACAGTTCATGCTTTATTGTAATTACGTAATATTTAAGAAGAAACTTTCAAATCACAGGGGACAGATATGGGTGCAGTATTTGCCTCAGGCACACAATGAAGTTACTGGAGTAAGGAAAAACAAATTTATTAAGAAAATGTGGTGGCTGGGGTGGAATACTGTATCTACTTATGGCTGATACATTAATGATTAAATATGTCACCCCATGTCCTAAAATAACAATTGCAATACCTCCCACTCAATACGGAGAGAGTGCAATATCAATGTGACTGTGCAAACCCCCTGTTGCCCGAGGTCTACTTTAGGCTGGGATTAAAGTTTAATTCACCTTGTTGTAAGGCTGAGTTCTGAAGGTCGTTCCTATGAATAACTGGCATTACGTGCCGAACACCAGGGGAATATGGGAGAGAGGAAGCCCCCAGAGCTTTCTGGGAATGTTTGAAATACTTTGCATTTCCTGCTGTGGATACCCAGATAGGTAACACATTAGAAGTACTGACCTGGGAGAGCAGTACACAGTTACACAAAGTTACTCTCATTGATTGCCTATAATAAATATACTATGGCAATGATAAATTGAATTAGTGTTAGACCCAGTGGGAAACTGTAGACAAGGGTGGCCTCCAGTCTTTCTACTATTATATTAAATTCCATCGACCTGTTGACGGTGAGAATTGTGTCCTTATCTGCTCTTTTCTTCTTCCGTGTACTTTCGGATTCTTATTGTGTCATTTTTTAAGCTTCATTTTTGCAATTCTATTCCTTATGTCTCTTTATTGCAGAACTGTTTGTTACTATTCTACCTTATGGAAAGCAGAGGGGGTCAGTGATCCCAACAATGAGATTATTGCATTTTCGATTGCAGAACTGAAAGGCATTCTACAAATATGGCCACTCTCATATCTATGCATATATTCATTTATGCAGAGAATATGTACAGCTGACATACACTATCTTGTTAATTTCCACCTTAAAAAATAAAATGACTCAGCGTATTCTCCCTTGTTCTGAACCCTGGAACATCCATATTTCGGGTATTAATTGCCTGATGCTAGTGTGTACACAGATAAGATTATTCAGACGTAAGCCTCATCATCAGTAGCTTGCTGATAAGAGTTATCTTCATCTCATAATGCCAGCCTGAATGCAAAATGTTGGATATAATGTATGATTAATGGCATCATGATTTCTTGCTGTTTTAGAGAGCTGACTAGTGATAAGCAAATTTATTCGCCAACCATGGATTTGCGGCGAAAATTCAATGTGAAAAACTGCCTATTCACTTTAATGCATTTGTAGAAAAAAAGTCGCCATAAGAAAAAAATGCCCATTGACTTTAATGCATTTGGAGAAAAAAGTCGCCCATTGACTACAAGGGTGGTGGCACATGTAATGATTCTCCTCTTCTTTGGGCGTCTAATCTGCCAGAAATGCTTTCCCGCTAGCAAGAATGCGAATCGCCAGTGGGATGGCACTCGGATCGATTCGGGACAGATTCGCTCATCACCAGAGCTAACCACAGTCTCAGGATTAGCTCTACATACTTCAGATTGTCCCTGCTGAATTGTGTTTAATACAGGCGAATACCTATACTGTTATAGTTTTATAGGATCTCTCTGTACAGACTATGAGCAAACTTAGGAGCTGTTCCTGCTGAATTGTGCTTAGTACAGGGAATACCTATGCTGCCATAGTTTTATGGTACTGGCCTTGAGGTAATGCTGTGCCTTGGGTTTACTATTCAGCTGGGCATAAGTAGTAATATAATCAAATGTCACATTCATTTTTATGAAATATAGATGGAGTAACAAAGAAAAAAAATTGCAATAAAAAATGTGGCACTGGATTTCCTTTTTGCTTTGTAACATTACTGAGTAAACTGATCAACCACTAGGGGTCACTGTTCCATGCTGAAGTATTTTTGAATAAACACCTAAACATAAGCAGAGTGATAGTGGCATCACTACGACTATACTTTACTTTTATGTAAAGCAGGGTTTGGCACAGACTGGCACTATTAGTGACCAGGGGGGCCGCAAGGTGTTACTGTCAGGGGTCCTTTGTCACATACAACTATCACGGTTGATGACTGGTTGTCCTACTGCAGTGGTTTTAAACTTTTCCAGTTCAAGTCACCCTTGAATGTCCAACCTTTGACCAGGACCCTGCTTGAAGGTCAGGTTCCCTTTTAAATGGGTGGAGATATAGTAAAATACGAGTCAGTCATAGTTCCACAAAATATCTTGTGCAGCAAATACATATGCACAGGAACATCATCAGAATTCACGGGACCCCCCCTCGCCCCCAAGCCCCACCCCAGATCCCACCCACTCCACATTAACAGACACCAGCACTAAAAACGGTAAACCCCCTCACTCACAAGTTATAAAAAGCGATCGGTTGTCAGGGCCCCCTTATAATTTTAAAAAAAAATTGGCAGCCAGGGACCTACATAAATGTTTGTAAAAAAAACATTGGTGGTCAGGACCCCCCTACAAGTTAAAAGAAATCATTGGGGGTCAGGGCCCCCCATAAATAAAAAATTGCGCTAGGACCCCCCCTAAAAGTTTTTACAAAAATATTGGTGGTCAGGGCCCCCTGCAAGTTTAAAAAAATCATTGGTGGAGAGGACCCCCACCTGTGCCAAGGCCCCCCCATAAAAGTTTTCAAAAACATTGGTGGTCAGGGGCCCCATAGAATACTTTAAAAAATCATTGGTGGCCAGAGGTTCAATAAAAAAAACCCATTGGTGTTCAGGGAACTTACCGTAGGTTCTTCATTAGCTTCTTTGGCTCCTTTCGTAGCTTCGGGTCTTTTCGCGGCTTCAGGACTTCAACTTCTGGTATTTTCCAGGCTTCAAGTCTTTTCGGCGAGGCTTCAGGTATTTTCACAGCGGCTTTGGGTCTTTTCGGAGCGGCTTCTGGTCTTTTTGGAACGGCTTTAGGTCTTCAGTGCGGCTTTGGGTCTTCGGCGCAGCTTCGGGTCTTTGTCACTGCAGGAACTTTGTCAGGGCCCCCTTTAGCCCCAGGCCCGGTACGGCTGTACCCCCTGTGCCCCCCTGATGGCGGCCCTGCATACGCAACCCAAACGTCACCTTAATGGCCACCTTCAAGCTCCATCTAATGGGTTTTCAGCTCCAAGTACCCCAAGATGGTCAGCTCCGCAGTTTGGGAGCCTCTGCCCTAGTGAGAATTTGCACGACAATGCGTCTAAGCCCACCCTCTGTTCCATCAACTGCTCATCACATTACCTCACTCAAATTCTCATTATGAGGCCTCTGGTGATATCTGCACCTACTGATGGACCCTCAGCCTGTCCCATAAAGCTTAACAGAGCAAAATCATTGCAAGTGTCACTGGATCTAGTCATCTCATGTAGGGCAGAGGGTGCAGCTAGCTAGATATTATATGGAAAGAGGGCTGAAATTTTATGAAGACCACAAAAATATGGAGCCAATTGGGTTTTGACTGCTGCAGCTTTCCCTGAGAGACCCATGGAGTTATAACAACCTGACATATTGTGCCGTTGCCTAAGGCTTTGAATAGCAACAAAAAAATCCTGATCTTATCTCAAAATATTTCACCGATGACTGTTCTCTTCTTTGCATAGAAACAGAAAAAGTGCACCAGCCAATAGATTTAATGGTGTGATTTGATCAGTGCTAATTGGGTGGTTATTGCACAAACACCGTGTTTTCTAAAGGGCCAGTGATACAATGAGAGAAGACAGATGAAGAGATAAGGCCTTGGTATTTACAGTAAACACCGAGAGCATAAGTGTGACCATTTTCAGTAAACAAATAGCCTGCTGCTTGGATCATATTACCAGGTCTGATCTACACAAGGGGGAAACCAGTAACTTATTGCAGTTAAATAAAGTACAGGTACAGCAACAACAAATGCCTGTTACACCAGCTTAGCTTCAGCAGCTTCTAGAACACTTTCACATCCAGTGCTCAAACGGAATAATAAATAAATGTAGGGTAATATTTATAGTTTGTTCCCATTGGCCAATGCTTGTTGGACTTACAGGTCCCACCTGTTGTCAGACACCTTCTTATTCAAAAAAAAAAAGTATTTATATTTCTGAAACTATCACCTCAAATCTCACCCTAACTGACCTTCAACGTGGCCTTTTGGGTGTGCAAATTAGGATTCTCCTTAAAATGACATTAAAATTGTCCTTCAAGTTGAACCCCCACCGCCATGGCTTGGATTCCTAGGGGACCAGCCCAACAAATTGAGAACCCGATTTTTGATGGGATAGTCTGAGATAATATCTTATTGTGTATCCAAAACATTTCTTCTCTGCATGTTTGTATTTCACATTTGGTATGGACAAATGGATTGAGCTGGGTTGCAGTTGGTCTGTTTAGACCAACTCTAATTCATCAAAATTCGAACTGTCTCTTTCGATGAATGGATAAGGAATTGGTAGATTTGGATAAGCCACCTCAGCTCATCTCAAAATGGAGCATTTATGGCCTTTTCAAGTCCACTCTTGTAGGGGCACCTTGAGACTTGTATGCATTATCCCTTACTATACCTAGTTAGCAAGAACCCAACTGTACCACATATACAAAATCACTTTTTACCTTTTTGGCAGGAGGTGGAAGTCCAACAGCGAGACTCAACATGTCCATTGATATGGGTTTTTACACAGGACTCCCCAAAATCACGTATGCCTGGACAGACATCAGCACATTCCTCCACAGGCTTATTACCTACGATGTAGTTATTCTCCACTGACTCTGACAACAGGCTCCAATCTATGGTGGAAATGTGACACAGTTCTTGGTTGCGTTCAATACGCACATCCCCCTTTAGGATGTTTGTGAGGCTATGAAGGCCAATGTCTCTTAGATGGGGCATCTCAAAGATCACCAGTGAATAATGAAAGAAGAGGTCTGTGCCTCGGATAATGGACAGATTGGGGAAGAGGTCCCGAAGACTCTCCAAGCCATAAACTCGAAACAAAAGTAGGTATTCAGTGATCATGGTCAGGCGTTCAAAGCGTAAACCACGGAAGTCTTCCGGTTTGGTGCCGAACATGAGCAGGATTTGCAGGTTACCCTGAATGACCGTACAGTTCTCCAGCTTGCGAAACTGGGACACATCGTTGCGTATGTTCATGCTGCCGCAAACTAAAGGAAACAAAGACAGAAAGGAACAGGTTTAGAAGACAGCTAGGACATTGTCCTGTTTCAATGTTTTCTCCAAGAATAAATGAGATAGAAGAAATAGATGTAAAATGAATTCTAATTTTCTTAAAATACATAACAGGGACAATTAACATATAAGCTCCAGCATCATGAAGGGAAGGTGGTAAGGAGGTGACAAATGTAAGAAGAATATTTGCTTTCCAAGATGCACCTGAAAGTCTACCATGAAGCTTAATTATGGCTCAAATCTTCTATTCTTTACACTAAGGCTACACAACTTGCAGACCTGGTATGTTCTGTTCTATGGCCGTCAAACATCTCTGCTAACTTTAGAAAATATGTTTCTTGTGTGGCCTAAATGATATAAAACAATAGCAGAATAAATATGGAAGCTTAGGATCAGACCAATTCTTAAAGGCACTGTTCCAATCTCCTTGTAGTCAAAATAATAAAGGGAGGTGTAGAACAGTGCGTAACGGAGCAGATAACAGGTACAACGTGTCCTGGGCAGTAATTACATGGAAAGCTAAGAATTAATCAGAGTGGAGTATTAACAAGAGATGATGTTATTGAATTGATCATTATTCTGTTCTTTATTTACCCGTATCTTGTAAAAAAAAAAAGGTCTTGTGGCAAAGCTTGAACCCATTCAACTCATCTGTTTCTGTATATGATTGGCCTACCGACATGTCCAGTGGCTCATGAGCATCATGTTTCTCACCAACCCCTTGGATGTTGCTCCCAATGGCCTCAAAGCAGGTGCTACCAATAGTCAATCACAATCCAAAATTGGCACCCCAGGGACTTTGCATGCTGGTGCTGCTCTTCAACTTTTATTTACATTGGAATGTGACTCATTTGTAAAGAAGATTGATGATCCCTGGTCTAAAGAAAACAATATTGTAGCGCCTGCCCATTTTTATGAATGTAAATAAAAGTTGGAGAGCAACACCAGCATGCAAAGTCCCTGGGGTGCCAATTTTGGATTGTGATTGACTATTTGTAGCACCTATGTGGACTTGCAGCCTACAGGAGACTCTGTTCGTCAGTACCCATGATTTCTATGTAATTTAAAACTTGCCCCCAAAACAAGGAATTGAAAAATAAGCACCTGCTTTGAGGCCATTGGGTACAACATTCATGGGGTTGGGGAGCAACATGTTACTCATGAGCCTCTGGTTGGGGATCACTACCTTAGGCAGTGCAGTATGTGGAAAAAGGGTGTTCTCTATGCAACATTACACATTCCAGCTATATAAATACAGGCATAACAACAACCCTACTGGCTCTTTCATTCACCTGGGTGCCCATTAGCTTCAGGAGCTCCTGTTATACCATTACCCAAGCCCATTACCCCGATGCATAGTCATCAACCCACCTCATCTTCCCTTTTAGCCATGAACTCTGATAAACTAGCATTAAGGTGGCCATACTTGTAGAGATCCGATCGTTTGGCGATTTCGCCAAGCAAGCGTAACTCTCCCGAATTTGCCCACACTGAGGTTGGAGAAAGCAGGCTCATCCGATCGTTGGGCCCATCATAATGCAGGCAATACGGTGATCAGATTGTGGGATCAAATCAAAAAACAGATGCGGCCGCGTTATGACGGATTTTTAACCCTGCCCGATCGACACGATCTTTCAATAATTCAAAAACTATACAAAATAAATTTAAAAATTGCTTAGGCATAGCCGTACTAAAAGTCAACTTAATGGTGAAACGCCCCTTTAATATGACTACTCTAGCTACAAACTTTTTTCTCTTCTTCAGAGTGTCTGCAGGAGAACTTCCTCCTGTGCACAGTCAGAGAGCAGGAGAACTTCCAGTTTGGGAGCAAATGAACAGAAGAAGCATTGTTTTCTCTCATTGGCCAGTCCTCTTTTCCACTGTAGCCATAAGTGTTAACACTTAAAGGGGTGGTTCACCTTTACGTTAACTTTAAGTGAGTTATAGAATGGCCAAATCTAAGCAACTTTTCAATCGGTCTTCCTTGTTTATTTTTTATAGTTTTTTAAATTATCTGCCTTTTACTTCTGACTTTTTCCAGCTTTCAAATGGGGGTCACTGACCCCATCCAAAAGACAAATGTATTGTTATTGCTACTTTTTATTACTCGTCTTTCTATTCAAGTCCTCTCCTATTCATATTCCAGTCTCTTACTCAAATTAGTGCATGGTAACTAGGGTAATTTGGACCCTAGCAACCAGATTTCTAAAATGGCCAACTGGAGAGCTGTCGCATATAAAGCTAAACAAATCAAAAACCACAAATAATAAAAAATGAAAGCCAATTGCAGATTCTGTCAGAATATCACTCTGTACATCATACTAAAAGTAAATATAAAGGTCAACAGGCCCTTTAAATAATAAATCCACACAACCGAGGCGCTATTCTGAGGTCAGGAATCCAGTTTTGGGATTACTATAGCGGTGTCATCAAGAGAACAACATTTAGGCGGTTATTTACCAAACTCAGAATGCAAAAATCACAAAAAAAATGTTTATTTTATTTTTTTTTATCAAATAGGAGGGCTTTTAAAAAGTCACGAATTTTTGGAATTTATTTAACCCAGAGGATGGAAAAGTCCGAATCTGAAAATCCGGCATCTCAGACCTGTCGAGGTTTTTATATACTGAAAGATAATGGGAGAAGTCCCAATGATTTTTTGATGTGCGCTGGGTTTCATACCAGAGCCGGGCCAACCGGCCAGGCGCCCTAGGCAACCTGGCGGGCCTGCTCAGTGCGCGCTCAACTGCTCATGCGCGAAACTTCGCTCCAGGCGCATGCACGAAATGGTGCGATCATGAGCTGAAGCGCATTTGTGCAAAAGATACCAGCGGCAGTCGGGGAGAGACGGGACCGGAGACGGGGTAGGCGACAGAGCAGGTACGTCCCCCGAGCTTTGCGCCCTAGGCACGTGCCTACTCTGCCGACCCCTAGTTCCGGCCCCGTTTCGAAGTTTTCGGGCAAAAGACATAAGAAATCTGAGTTTTCAGGTGTAAAATCTTAAAAATTGTGAAAGTCGGAGGAAAAATCTGGAAAAATTGTGAAAATTGAATTTCAGAAAATATTGAGATAATTTAGGACTTTGATAAATACCTGCCATTTCTCAGTACTATACTTACTATAGCACCAAGTGAGTCACCTACTGGTTTATATTTCCATTAACAGAACAGTAATCGCTGAGCCTATTACTATTTATCTTTTGAAGCAAATTTTCCATACAAACTATTTCTTAGTAACTTTACAAGCACCAATGTTATCACCGGCCTCCTGCAATGTATTTAGCCCCAAAACAAGACAATGTAGCAAGAATCTTGTATTATGGGGAAATGTTTACTGTAAACAACCAAATGTATTTGTATTGTAACCTGACGTTGAACCTCACACTGGACTAGAATTCTGAGCTTTCATCTGACCATGTCCCGTCCTCTCAGAGATCCCTGTAACTCAGCCTGAAATCCTGTGTCTTTATATGGTCACAGAACAACCCCTCAGTGACTTCTAATATCCTTATCATTTACAGTAGGAGGTACATTATCCCTTATAATACATGAGTGATACTCAGAGTTCCCTGTATAACTCAGCCTGCAGCCTTGTGTCTTTATATGGTCACAGAACAACCCCTCAGTGACTTCTAATATCCTTATCATTTACAGTAGGAGGTACATTATCCCTTATAATACATGAGTAATACTCAGAGTTCCCTGTATAACTCAGCCTGCAGCCTTGTGCCTTTATATGGTCACAGAACAACCCCTCTGTGACTTCTAATATCCTTATCATTTACAGTAGGGGGTACATTATCCCTTATAATACATGAGTGATACTCAGAGTTCCCTGTATAACTCAGCCTGCAGCCTTGTGCCTTTATATGGTCACAGAACAACCCCTCAATGACTTCTAATATCCTTATCATTTACAGTAGGGGGTACATTATCCCTTATAATACATGAGTGATACTCAGAGTTCCCTGTATAACTCAGCCTGCAGCCTTGTGCCTTTATATGGTCACAGAACAACCCCTCGGTGACTTCTAATATCCTTATCATTTACAGTAGGGGGTACATTATCCCTTATAATACATGAGTGATACTCAGAGTTCCCTGTATAACTCAGCCTGCAGCCTTGTGTCTTTATATGGTCACAGAACAACCCCTCAGTGACTTCTAATATCCTTATCATTTACAGTAGGGGGTACATTATCCCTTATAATTCATGAGTGATAGTTGAAGCACTGAAACACCTTTCTCTTTCATTTCTTCTCCGTGTTATGAATGCCTCACACCATATTTGGAGTAAATATGGCTAAAAAAACAACCATATGCTGAAGTTTATGAATCTTATTTCAGTAAAAACAGTGAGCTGCAGAAGTATCCAGCCACTAGACTGAAATGCAACTTACAGGACACCCCTCAATTTTTAAAACAGTTCCACAGATTCTCAGCTGGACTTTCACCGACCCACTGTAGGACATTTCTCCTCTTCTTCTTGAGCGTCCAACATGCACGGTGGGTTTTTGAAATATATGGGTGAGGTGACATCAGATCTAAGCACTTTTGTAATGTACCTTCATTATTTATTTTGTTTTTATTCCAAGATATTAAGGGATACATGTACTGTTAATATGAATGAATTTTGTTACAACAGCGCCACCTGCTGGTCATTTTCCCACCAGTCTGACCACCAAGTAGTCAAGGAAGTTGTCAGGAGAAAGAAAGAGGCTGCTCTGATGTTCTTCTGCTTAGGAAAGATTTGGAAAAGATTAGGAAAGATTTGAGAAAGGTTTCTAATTTTTTTCCTAAACAACGGGAGAAAAGAAGTGCAAGGGGTCTTGGCTTCCCCCGTACTGATACCCCCAACATATATAAAGGCCTGTGTTTATTTCTACTGTTTTTCACTCGCACCTGCAAAGTACACACATTAGCAGATTCCTTATGTCTACTCATGTCCCCATGGCAGGCCCAGCAATCTCTATGCAAAGCACTGACCTGGTCACATTCCCCAGTGCTGCAACCTCCACCAGACGTTTATTCTACAGAGCCTAAAGGGGCAGTTCACCTTTAAGTTAGAACGAGGCTATAAGAATATTAGAAGTCACTGAGGGGTTGTTCTGTGACCATATAAAGGCACAAGGCTGCAGGCTGAGTTATACAGGGAACTCTGAGTATCACTCATGTATTATAAGGGATAATATACCCCCTACTGTAAATGATAAGGATATTAGAAGTCACTGAGGGGTTGTTCTGTGACCATATAAAGACACAAGGCTGCAGGCTGAGTTATACAGGGAACTCTGAGTATCATTCATGTATTATAAGGGATAATATACCCCCTACTGTAAATGATAAGGATATTAGAAGTCACTGAGGGGTTGTTCTGTGACCATATAAAGGCACAAGGCTGCAGGCTGAGTTATACAGGGAACTCTGAGTATCACTCATGTATTATAAGGGATAATATACCCCCTACTGTAAATGATAAGGATATTAGAAGTCACTGAGGGGTTGTTCTGTGACCATATAAAGACACAAGGCTGCAGGCTGAGTTATACAGGGAACTATGAGTATCACTCATGTATTGTAAGGGATAATGGACCCCCTACTGTTAATGATAAGGATATTAGAAGTCACTGAGGGGTCCTGTGACCATATAAAGGCACAAGGCTGCAGGCTGAGTTATTCAGGGAACTATGAGTATCACTCATGTATTATAAGGGATAATGTACCCCCTACTGTAAATGATAAGGATATTAGAAGTCACTGAGGGTTTGTTCTGTGACCATATAAAGGCACAAGGCTACAGGCTGAGTTATACAGGGAACTCTGAGTATCACTTATGTATTATAAGGGATAATGTACCCCCTACTGTAAATGATAAGGATATTAGAAGTCACTGAGGGTTTGTTCTGTGACCATATAAAGACACAAGGCTGCAGGCTGAGTTATACAGGGAACTATGAGTATCACTCATGTATTGTAAGGGATAATGGACCCCCTACTGTTAATGATAAGGATATTAGAAGTCACTGAGGGGTCCTGTGACCATATAAAGGCACAAGGCTGCAGGCTGAGTTATACAGGGAACTATGAGTATCACTCATGTATTATAAGGGATAATGTACCCCCTACTGTAAATGATAAGGATATTAGAAGTCACTGAGGGGTTGTTCTGTGACCATATAAAGGCACAAGGCTGCAGGCTGAGTTATACAGGGAACTCTGAGCATCACTCATGTATTATAATGGATAATGTACCCCCTACTGTAAATGATAAGGATATTAGAAGTCACTGAGGGGTTGTTCTGTGACCATATAAAGGCACAAGGCTGCAGGCTGAGTTATACAGGGAACTCTGAGCATCACTCATGTATTATAAGGGATAATGTACCCCCTACTATAAATGATAAGGATATTAGAAGTCACTGAGGGGTTGTTCTGTGACCATATAAAGGCACAAGGCTGCAGGCTGAGTTATACAGGGAACTCTGAGTATCACTCATGTATTATAAGGGATAATGTACCCCCTACTGTAAATGATAAGGATATTAGAAGTCACTGAGGGGTCCTGTGACCATATAAACGCACAAGGCTGCAGGCTGAGTTACACTGGTTAGGCAACTTCTAAAATTCTGGGATCTGTTATCAGGAAACATGTTATGCAGAAAGCTCCAAATTACAGGACCACCATTATTTCCCATAGACTCCATTTTGATCAAATATTTGAATCCCTTTTCTCTATAATAATAAAACAGTATCTTGTACTTGATCCTAAGATCATTTAATTTTAGGGCTAGGGGTTTCAGTACACATATTGGAATGACAGCCCTGTTCTGAAGAGCTTACAATCATGGCAATTCTATATTTTTGAATCAGTATAACCTCAGTTTCCAGATAAAGGGCAACTAAGCCTAAATCATTTCAATAATGTCTCTTTATACTGTAACAAGAATCAGGTCCTTAAAAGATATAAAGGATCCCCACAGTTCTCTTTGGGGTCCCCCTGCAGTTTCTTGTTTAGATGCTTTGTAAGAGGATCTCTGTTGAATTAGACCAATTACAACGGTTGTTCACCTTTAAATTAACTTTTAATATGATATAGAGATATTCTGAAACAATTTGCAATTCGTTTTAATTTTTTTCATTTTTTGTCATATGTGGTTTTTCCTGTTATTTATCTTTTTATTCAGCACCTCTCCTGCTTGCAGTTTCAGCAACCTCGTTGCTAGGGTCAAAATTCCCCTAGCAACTATGCATGATTTGAATAAGAGACTGGAATATGAATAGAAGAGGGTCTGAATAGAAAGACGAGTAATAAAAAGTAGCAACAACACTAAATGTGTAGCTTTACAGAGCATTTGTTTTTAGATGGGGTCAGTGACCCCCGTTTTAAAGCTGGAAAGAGTCAGAAGGAAAAGACAAATAATTTAAAAAACTAGACAAAATAAATAATGAAGACCAATTGAAAAGTTGCTTAGAATTGGCCATTCTGTAACATACTAAAAGGAACCTGCAGGTATTTATAACCCCCTAGTGTAACAGCTATAGGGGCAACGATTAAGAACCTCTCTCCCAAGAAATGACATATAAATAAATGATCATCCATATAAATTAATTCTAATATCCACCTAATTGGGTTTTTGGGAGACTGATCGGACACATGGGCCCCTGAGAAGCAGCACTGGGAGCCACTATTTAAAAGCTAATAAAAAATCAGACTTACGATGTGTTGAGTCTCCATTAGCGTGAAATACAAGCAAGATAAGCAGCAATCCCTTTAAACTGGTGACCAGGAGGAAACCTTGTCTGTCCATGATAAGAAGACGCCAACATTAAAAAAAAATGAATAAAATCCTCAGATCTGTAAAAAAAGAGTTATTGTTTAAAAAAAAAAAAAAAAAAAAAAAGAGGTACCAATTCAGGGCCTTATGGGTACAACTCGAAATGAGAGCAGGGGGGCTGTAGACCTGGGGTACATTATAGATGACAGTCAGGCTAAAGGTAGATGACAGTCTGGCTTTCAGTGCATTACAAGGCTGCAGTGCAGTGTTAATGAATAGCAGTCATTGCTGGAAAAGCTTTCTGATCACCTGTGGGAGGGGGAGGGGCTTAGTTAACCCAGGGCCCATCTGAAAGTGCAGGTGAATTGCAAGCCTGCCAGACACACCCTCTGTATTTCTGATTGGCTGGGAGATGGAAGCTAGGCCCACAGCTGCCGGTATCAGACACATGCTGCTGTGCTATACAAGGCCAGTATAATGATTGTATCACAGTATTGTTAGCGACCCTGCTGCTCTGTGTAATGATTGTATTACAGTGGTATTAAATGCCCAGTGTAGTAAACAAGCTGTGCTCTGTGATTGCTGAAACTTCTTTGCTAAATTTTTCAGGATTCAATGAGATCTGGCATGGTGCTGTGAGGCTGAAAACTATAGGCCTGTTAGTCTGACATCAAAGCTTTTGGAAGGGTTAATAAAGGATAAGATACTGGACCTCATTGCAAATCACATTACTATGAGTTTGTGCCAGTGTGGTTTTATATGTAATAGATCTTGCCAGGCTAATTTAATTGCCTTTTATGAGAAGGTGAGCAGGGACCTTGATTCCGGGATGGCAGTGGATGTGATTTACTGGAGTTGATACAGTGCCACACAGAAGTTTACTTGTTAAATTAAGGAATGTTGGCCTGGAAAATAGTATTTGTACCTGGATAGAGAACTGACTAAAAGATAGACTACAAAGAGTGGTGGTAAATGGAACATTTTCTAATTGGACCAGTGTTGTTAGTGGAGTACCGCAGGGCTCTGTACTAGGTCCCTTGCTTTTCAACTTGTTTATTAATGACCTGGAGGTGGCCATTGAAAGTACTGGTTCTATTTTTGCAGATGAGACTAAATTGTGCAGAATTATAGGTTCCATGCAGGATGCTGCCACTTTGCAAAGTGATCTGTCTAAACTGGAAAACTGGGCAGCAAACTGGAAAATGAGGTTCAATGTTGATAAATGCAGGTTATGCACTTTGGCAAAAATAATATAAATGCAAGTTATACACTAAATGGCAGTGTGTTGGGAGTTTCCTTAAATGAAAAGGATCTAGGGGTCTTTGTAGATAACAAGTTGTCTAATTCTGGGCAGTGTCATTCTGTGGCTACTAAAGCAAATAAAGTTCTGTCTTGTATAAAAAAGGGCATTAACTCAAGGGATGAAACATAATTCTGCCTCTTTATAGGTCCCTGGTGAGGCCTCATCTGGAGTATGGGGGCAGTTTTGGACTCCAGTCCTTAAGAGGGATATAAATGAGCTGGAGAGAGTGCAGAGACTAAGTGCAACTAAACTGGTTAGAGGGAGGGAAGAGTTAAATTATTATTAGTACATTAGAGGACATTATAGACAAATAGCAGGGGACCTTTTTACCCATAAAGTGGATCACCGTACCAGAGGCCTCCCCTTCAGACTAGAAGAAAAGAACTTTCATTTGAAGCAACGTAGGGGCTACATCAGTGAGGACAGTGAGGTTGGGGAATGCACTGCCGGGTGATGTTGTGATACTGATTCATTAATGCATTTAAAGGAGAACTAAACCCCCTTTCTAATAAAAACCCCTACCCTCCATAGACCCCCCTCCCTGCTCCCCCTTAACACAAGTAAATTCCCCTAAGCCGTTAATTACCCCTCTTCGGTAATCTCTATAAGGAAGCTCCGTATCAGCGCATGCGCAGTTGGAGCATCTTCTTGGTTCGCTACAACTGTACATGCGCCAAAAGTGATGAAAATTACCGAAGTGCCGGAATTCTGCTAAAAAATTTGCCGGAAAAAAAATTTTGACTTCAATGCGTTTTGCGAATTTTTCAGCAAAGTGAAACTGGACAGATTCGTTCATCACTAGTCTATATAGATATTTCTAGATATGAGCACTGGGTTTCATTTGGAGGGATTGAACTGATGATGGGCTTATCAAGATAATGTAACCATAAAATTATATCACGGAACTCAGGCCCGAATTTGAGGGAAGACCACAAAGGCCCAGGCCTAGGGTTGCAGGAATTAAGGGGTGGCATACGGCCCAGCCACATTTACATTTTTCCAAAAAAATCCCCAGCGCAGCATTCAGGACCCTGTAAAAAAACTAGTTTGAATCTTGTTGGGGGGGGGTTATAATGGGTACAGAGCGTCTGGCCTACGGGAGCACAATTTAGAGATCTGGGCCTGACAATACCATTATTGGCCCCACTGCTCTGTATATTGATAGTGAGTATCACAATATTATCAGCAACCCTGACGCTCTGTATAATGAAGTAGTAAACGTTCCCCATGGCAGAGCAGTATTTTGGCAGGGGGCGGCATTAGAAGTCAGGCTCATGGGACAAGCTGGCAGTTGGCTGAGTACCAGGATGCTGCAGGCTTTGTTACATTTTTCCGGCCGGCCTTGTTTTGGGTATTTCTAAACCTAAATATTTACCCTCTAAACTCTGACTCTGACACATTTTTCAGGGCACATCAAGATCCAGCTTGTTTGTAAAATAAAATGTTGGGCAACACCTTCAGGGCAGAACAAAGGCCTCTACATACTGCCTGGCTTAACCACTTCTGTACCAGAGAGGCCCAGTAATTGCAATCAAATAAACCAAAACTGTTTAATTTTCATATACATTTACTGAAAAGATAACTACAACTCCCAGAATCCTCAGCATCTCCGAGACAGCTTCAGGTGGAGTTCTTTCAGCTTCCTCTGGATCAGCTTCTAGCCAGGCAAGAATTACCTGGGCAAAAGTTGATTAGGCAAAAGTCTTTAGCCACATGCCCTTCGCACCCCTATATATATATATATATATATATATATATATATATATATATATATATATATATATTATCCCAGATAATTATATGTAACAGGAATCTATATGCAGGATCGGATTGTGGGAGATGCAATTCAACAACAGCTGGAAACCCAAAAACAATAAACTCTGGATATATAGAGGACCTCTAAAGAAGGACTAGAAATCTCTTCTTAATTAGTACCAGCAATGCCCAGGGAGTTCCTAATTCCTAAATATCCAGGCCCTTATTCCCTGTGCCGAGAGATCCTGAGCAGTCCAAGCAACTCTATTACTTTAATTGACCATGTCATTATGGGTAAATACAGTTACAGTCAGGAAAAGACTAAAAATGAATAGGATGGGCTTTTTTCCCCAGAATTTGTATTTTTCTCAGCATGGTACTATGGCTGCATGATATTAGCTCAATATTGTAGCAACTTGGCCAAAATTGGGGAGGAGGGTAAAAAGCAGTAGGGCAGGTTTAGGTGCTTGGAAATCGAAGGGGGAAATAGTTTTGAAAGACATTGTTTATTGTAAACAGAGCTGGATAGGGACCTTCTCCTCCTGTTTTCTTGGAAGGCTGGAAGAGCTAAAACATGTTTCTTGCAGGCTGTAGAGACACGTTCTTGCAGGAAAACATCTGGGATGTTGGGATCTTCCACCTGTGGCTTTATAGGAATGCGGGGGGCTGTCGTTTTACAAACAATTGGAAGGTCTCCAGTGTCAGACTGGCCTACTGGGATACCAGGAAAACTCCGGGTGCGCTCAAGTGTGAGTGGGCCCTCCTGCTTCTAACCATTTGGCCTGTTTTATGTTCATTACCTACTTCTGTATGGGAACAGAGAGGCTAAATAGATAGAAAAATAAATAGAATAGAAAGAAAAGAGACTTGAAGAGTAGAGGTTAAGCGAGGTGAGGAAGAGGAGAAATAGTTTGAATAAAGGGCCCATGAACAAAGGTTTTCTGGTGGGCCCCTGGCATCCCAGTCTGACACTGAAGTTCTCAACCCCACTCGGATCTGAGGAACTCAAATCTCTGCAGTCACTCAGCCAACCACAATACAGAAGAAAAGTCTCCTAGACTCCTACTCTGATTCATGGCTTGGCTTCATAAAGCAGATGTTTAGCATCTCGGGGTCCTAACTGTCCACATATGTTTGTTTAGCAGTAGGGATGGGCGAATTTTTTCGTCTTGTTTTGGCGCAGAAATGACGCCGATAGACTTGTATGGTGTCGTACGTCAAAAAAAAAAAGACGCAACAACATTTTTTGGACGCCCATAGACTTTAATGGGCGTCGGCGACATTAAACCGGTGGTGAATTTTTGGCGAAACGAAACGGGTCAAATTCGCCCATCTTTATTTAGCAGTTTAACACACACCAAATGCAAGAACATAACGTGGGCCATAATTTCTCTGTGTGTCACAGGAATAACAATATGATGATTTGCCCCCCCCCCATACAGAACAACCTCCCAATAAAGAAACACAACACAAGAGAAAGTTAATAGGTGCTTCTCTAGCCTTTCCTATAATCTCTGCATTGACTGTCTGACCTGTTTTGTTTTTTTAAAACCGGTTGTCATTTCGCTGATTCCATTTCTTTTCTGTTTAGTGTTCAGTATAATGTAAGTCATATATATGCGCCCAACAGTCATTACTGCATCGCTGATCAGCAACTTCCTGATTGGTCACCTGGAGGCACTTCTGCGCTGTAAATCAGTCAGGCACAGCCGGCCGAAAATATCACATGCCGTGAAAAAGTTCATGTAATTATAAGCAAACTTCACATTCCTTTCATGGCACCTGACCATGAGATCCTTTATAACTATAGGGATGTAGAAATGGTTGCAAATATATAGACGCCCAGGCCCACCAAGCCTGTCAGTAAGAAAACCCTAACCGAACCCTAATCAGCATTGGTTATTATTTCTTTATACTGAAAGTAGAAGAGAGTAATGAGGTGTCAGCAGTGGTGTAGCTACCCTGTAGTGATGTGCGGGTCAGGGTTTTCCTAATCCTCACCCGACCCTAACCCGCCCTGCTCCAGCCCGCGCCTGCCCGCACCGGCGCTTACGGGGTCCTTTTATAGACCCGCCCCACCGATGACATCACAATGACGTCACAAAAGCAGACGCAAGACTATAAAACCGGAACCCGGAAGTCGGAAGCCGGCATTGGAGGGTGGTGGGCGGGGAGAGCAGGAGAAGAGCTCAACCCACACCCGCCCACCACCCGCGAGGAGCAGTGTGAGGTCGACCCATACCCGTCCGACCCACGGGTCCCGCAGGTATCGGGTCGGCACGCACATTACTACTACCCTGGGAGGGGGTGGAGGTGCGGCCAAACGATTGCCCACGCTATATCATGGTGCCATTTGCAAATTTTGCACCCAGGCTCCTTTGTGTAAGGCGTTCTGGCCGTCCTCTGCGCATCCAAGATGTCGGCGCCCAGAGGAGGCCATGCGGCCGTCGCATGCCAGCGTGACGCCTGCGTGACGCGCAGCGTATTGACGCATCCTTTTGACGCTGGCCACCAAAACGTGCAGGCATCGGCGCGCATTTTGGCGCACGTCCTATGATGTCATCTGGCACGTTCTGGCGCGAAATTCTGCCTATTTAAAAACGCCAGAAGGTTCTCTCAGCGCCCAAGTATAGGTTTTACTATCTTGAGTTCCTGGGTGTATATTATTATTGTTTTCCTGATCCTCGACCCTTGCCTGAAATCTCGACCACGATATCTTGCTGCCTGGACTGGCGATTCTTCTGCCTGATCCTTTGTACCATGAACTGTGTTTGCCTAATTGCTTCCTCCTTGGTCCGCACTCCAAACTGCGCCCTGACACTTTGGTGTTAATGGATAAGTAAGAAATAAGTGAATGTAAAATTGTTAAGAGTGCTGAGGAGTTAAACTCCACCAGCCCATTCACCAAGAGCAACTAATCCACAGTTACATGATAAAAATCAGTGCACTTCTTCTAAATCCAAATTGTAGGGCTGCACGGAATGCAAAGAGATTGAGGATATATCTGTAATAAGCACAACATTCTGGGAGTGACACATGTCAGGACCTGGTGGATCTATGAGCAATGAAAGGCTCCACTGGAAGCAGCACCGTCTGTGTTTGTTGTCACATAATTATCAAGTAATTTATCTGGACTTGGGCTGATGCCAGACACGTGATATAACACAAGAAGCAAAGTATCCTGCTCTCTGCACAGCTCCACACAAATATTACATTTATTTTGGGGCTCAAACTCATGGTTGAGGTCCAACTTTATGGCCAGGGTCCCCCTTAACCTCATATCTCAGTTAGAGAAGAGAGAAATCATTGCTGTATCAATCATTCAGCCTCAGTTTAAGAATATTAATCACTGCAAAGATGTGATCCCCCCATCCCAGCCCACCAGGCCCGGACTGGCAATCTGTGGGTTCTGGCAAATGCCAAATTGGCTGCTATAAGGTCCCATAGTAAGTCAGTATTAGTGGGCTGGTGGGGGCTGTTTGGGCTTTTGTGTACTTGAAATGCCAGGGCCTATTGTAATTCTCAGTCAGGACCTGCAGCCCACAAATAATTCAGCCTAATACTAAATATGAAAGCAGTGTGAGCTGAACTGTAGATTCTACACTCCGGCTTTAATTACAGTAAATCTTAAAGAGAAAAGGAGAATGGTAGACAGATAAATACTGTAGACAGCAGATAGATAGATAGATAGATAGATAGATAGATAGATAGATAGATAGATAGATAGATAGATAGATAGATAGATAGATAGATAGATGAAACATAGATAGATAGATAGATAGATAGATAGATAGATAGATAGATAGATAATAGATGATAGATAGATAGATAGATAGATAGATAGATAGATAGATGATAGATAGATAGATAGATAGATAGATGATAGATAGATTGATTGATAGATAGATAGATAGATAGATAGATAGATAGATAGATAGATAGATAGATAATAGATGATAGATAGATAGATAATAGATGATAGATAGATAGATAGATAGATGATAGATAGATAGATAGATAGATAGATAGATAGATAGATAGATAGATAGATAGATAGATAGATCAATAGATAGATAGATAGATAGATAGATGATAGATAGATTGATAGATAGATAGAGATAGAGAATAGATAGATAGATAGATAGAGAGAGAGAGAGAGAGAGAGAGAGAGAGAGAGAGAGAGAGAGAGAGAGAGATAGATGATAGATAGATAGATAGATAGATGAAACATAGATAGATAGATAGATAGATAGATAGATAGATAGATGATAGATAGAGAGAGAGAGAGAGAGAGAGAGAGAGAGATAGATAGATAGATAGATAAATAGATAGAGTTAGATGATAGACAGACAGACAAATAGATAGGCAGATAGATTACATTTTCTGCGAGCTCTAAATAATTCCACGTTTACATAGAAAGAAAGTGATATTTCCTGTATTTTCCCAACGATCTTATGTGAACTCATAGTGGGCCAGTTCAGAATTGGGGCATCCCTTATAGTGAAAAATGTAAACAAGGACCAAAAAATGTCACTTTCATTTTAGAGGGAGGAAAGAAAATCCTCTTTAAAGGGACGGTTCACCTTCAAGTTAACTTAGTATGTTATATAACAGCTAATTAGCTAATTCTGAGCAACTTTTTAACTGACCTTTTTTCTTTTTTGCTTTTTGCCGTCCCTTATAATTGGCTTCCGTCTGAGTCAAGGTTCTCACCTCGTCTCATGGCAGAAGTGGACCTGAGGACCCAACATAGTGTCCATTTTGGCTTGATCACAGCATTGATGGCATTAGCCTCTCATTCACTCGGCGCAAGTCAGTGGTGGCCATTGGCAAATTCCCTTGAGCCGATGAGGGCACTTGCGTGTATAACCCATCAGAGTAGGCTAAATGGGTGCAAGTTACAGGGGAGCATATATAGTGAATAAAGTACCCCCTCTTGTAAAATATAAGGATATTATAAGTTACTGAGGAGTTTCATGACCATATAAAAGTACGAGGCCGAAGGCTCCCCGTTTATAAGGATATAATTTACAGGCTTTTGTGTATTATAGAGCAAATATCTGAATGCCCCGTCAATATGGGCCCCTAGAAATTTGTTCCTTCATCATAATTGAGTCTTCTTATCTGTGAAATTAGTTCCCCTTTAAAATAAGGCTTTATCTAATACATCTGATTAGCAAACAAAGAGACGGAGATCTGACGTGGGTTCTGCTCTGACAAACCATCACGTGCTGATTTGCACTTGTTTCTTTACCGTATAAATATTCCTATAAATGTTTTCTGCAAAAACAAAATCAATCATAAAATCTTGCCAAAATCCGCTGCCCTCTAACTAGGGATGCACCGAATCCAAGATTTGGTTCAGGATTCGTTCTTTTTCAACAGGATTCGGATTTGGCCGAATCCTTCTGCCTGGCCGAACTGAATCCGAATCCTAATTTGCATATTCAAATGAGGGGCAGGGAGGGAAAATAGCGTGACTTTTGTCACAAAACCAGGAAGTAAAAAATGTTTTCCCCTTCCCACCCCTAATTAGCATATGCAAATTAGGATTCAGATTCAGTTCGGTATTCGGCCCAAGCTTTCGCGAAGGATTCGGGGCACCCCCGGCCACCCAAGTACACCCCCAATCCAGTGTCGGTCTGGGCCGACGAGATATCGGGTCCTGGTCCTTGCACAGAAGCTTCTGCCAAAAGCCAATTAAGTTAGAAATGTTGTATCTTTTTCTGGCTGTTCAGTGCAGGAGATCAAATAGAAAGTCAGGACTGCGGGTTGAGCTGTCAAAAGCGGGATTGTCCCGCTCAAAACGGGACAGTTGGGAGGTATGGATAGGGCTACTGTCTGAAGTACAGATGTGCTGGTGTCTGACCTGACCATACCTCCCAACATTTTGGAAACAAAAAGAGGGAGTAAAAAGTTTGCGACAAAATTGTTTTGGCCACTCCCATTTTTGTGGCCACACCCCCTAATTACCATGTCATTTTACAAAATTTGGCAGGTTATGAAAGTTTGAACATATTTCTGGGGTTTTTTTTTCCAGTTATTACAGTTTTGCTAATGAAGGTGAATTGCCCTTTAAGCTGTGAGTCTAACTTCTCCCAAGGGATCTGTCTCTGCCAAAGGCCAATTAAGTTAGAAACTTTTTTTTTCTGGCTGTTCAGTGCAGCGAAAAACTGGACTTTCCAGTACAAATGAGGGACTGCGGGTTGAGCTGTCAAAAGAGGGACTTGTCCCTCTAAAAACGGGACAGTTGGGCGCTATGGCGCCTGACTAACTGCCTGTTTGACTAACTGCCTGTTTAGAGATGTGAGGAATAATTGCTGTATCAGCCATTCAGTCACAGTATTTAGTATCTATGACTGTAAAGAGGTTATATCTTGATATTCCCCACCCCCCGGCCACCCAAGTACACCCCCAATCCAATGCAATAAATACAAAGTATAAAGCAATGTGAGCTGGGAGCAGTAGAAAGATTATTTATACCTTACTAGCCCCCTCTAATGTTCTGTTTTAGTAACTGCAGGGAGAACAGGAGCATATGAAAAGGTGAGGTTATCCTTATATTTTATTATATATATTTACTATTAACATTCTAAATGTAATATCCGCTCACAATCAATAATATCAGTAGCATGAATACAGAATATATACGCATACCTCCCAACTATCCCGTTTTTCGCGGGACAGTCCCAATTTTGTCAGCTCAACCCACAGTCCCAGATTGTTACTGAAATGTCCCGACTTTCTCTTTGATCTCCTCACTGAACAGCCAGAAAAAGATACAAAGTCTCTTAAACTTAATTGGCTTTTGGCCCAAGAGCCCAGAATACATGGCAGGTGCACTTAGATACATTTGTAACAATTTAAGATAAGCAAAGAAATAATTGTAACAATTGAAGATAAGCAGGTCTCTTGGGGAAACTGTGACTTGCAGCTTAAAGGGCAATTCCCCTTATTAGCAAAACTGTAATAACACATAAAACCTGACCCTAAAAGTCCAAAACTTTCCATAACCTGCCAGATTTTGTAAAAAGGATGTGGTATTTTGGAGGTGTGGCCATAACATGGGTGTGGTCCAAAAAATTTTATCGCAGCAAATATTTTTGTCCCTCTTTCTATTTTCCAAATGTTGTGAGTTATGCACAGGGGTGGACAAAAGAATGTAAAGTGCCAAGTGTTTCAAAAATACATAGTAAATCTTAACGATGGAAAGAGACATTCGTTTTACTAGATATTGGGCTTTGCCCTTGAAGAACTTCTATAAAGTCCAAAATAATGAGACATTTCCATTTGTCTGTATGTGTCTCTTCTCATAGTGAGTCAGTTCAGGAATGGGCCACTCATTATAGTGAAAAGCCGAAACAAGGACCAAGAATTTTCACTTTTATTTCAGAATTAAATACGAAAACCCTCAGTTTCAAGGTTCACTACTGGCACTCAATGTGGTTTTATGTCCCAGTTAATAATAACAGTGGATTGTGCACAAATTCCCATTGCACAGATAAACCACCCCCCCCATTCTGCAAAATAGTTTCCTGCCAACAAAACAATCGCAACAAAGGGTGAAGGGATGCTGAGAATCACAAGGACCAAACTTGGAGCTGCTTTAGTTTCCGTGTGTGCCCTTTTTAGCTTAAGAAATAACAAAACAACATTGTTTTGTCGATAAGCAAAAAGTTTGAGAAGATTCTCATTCATCCAGGTCATGGTATATCTGTAGAAATAAGTCAAATCTACTGGACTTGCTGTGTTTTTCTTGAAAATAAGCAAAAAGTATTCATTGTACTTGTGTTAAATAAGTGTAGAGATCCTGAGGTTTAGGTATGTTTTACATAAGTGGTCATTTGACTCACCCAGACTCACTTTTCCTGGGTCCATTGTAGTTCAAGGTTTGCCCAGTAGGTGGCAATGTTTAAGAGTTTAAAAGGGAGTTCTCTTCCTGGATCCCACCTTGCAGGAAGGTAAGTACAGCAGTGGGTCTGAGCGGTGACAGGCCCGAGTCAGGGAAAGTTTATTAATCAGCTGAAGTTTGTGTAATAGTTGCTCTAGGAGTGAAAGATAGTGGCAGGTATTTATTGAGCAGCTTTTTAGCTCCAACAAGGACAGCAGTTGGGGTTAAGCCGCCAGACAGGGACACAAGTGGGTGATTTCAGGAGCAGGGAAAGTGCCAAGGTGCAAGATACCCCATGAGATCCCTAGTGCTGGGAATGTCACCAAGAAAGGCTGTACTACCCCCTCAGAGGAGTAGAACTGAATGTATCCCAAAGTGCGAAGGTTCTTCTTGATTTACCTTGAATGTACCTGCAGATTTATACTGCCTGAAAGCTGTCACCAAGATTTATTGCCTTGTCCAATGAAGAAGTTGATTTGAAGCAACCTCGCTGGGCCACTGTTACTTTTAGCCTGATGCACCAGGAGGATCCACCTGAGTGTAAGCTTCTTAAAGGGGCCACTACACACTGCTGGGAGTTACAGTCTAATGGTGTCCTAGGTACGCTGTCAGCAAATCAAACTATTTCCACACCTACGGGTGCACTACATAAATTGTCTTTCTAATATCCACAGCTATTTTTTTTCATCCATTCCTTACTAATGACCAGTGATGGGCGAATTAGTCCCGTTTTGCTGAAACAGCGAAAAATTAGCGAAACTCGAACTTTGTCGCCCGCGTCAATTTTGACACCTGCATTAAAGTCAATGGGCGTCCGAATATTTTTGACACACGACAGTTTTGACGCGAGTCCAAAAATTCGCCGCAAATTTGTGCCTGCCGAAATGTATTTGCCCATCACTACTAAGGGCTATATAGAGAAATATAGGAAAAGTTCAGCTGAGGACCAAAGAAAAGATACTGGGGGTCATTTGTAAAGTTTACGCAGCACATATTTTTCGCAAATGGTTGTATTGCGCATGTTTTTGCCTGAACGCTAATATATTGCACTGCTGTGCCCGAATTCGCAGTGTGAATACATTTTCGCAAATGGCGCGCAAATGAGACGGGAGTTTACGCGAGCGCACCCAATGTGCGAGGTTGTTGTGCGCGAAAATAGCGTTGACAGTGACTTAGATTCGAAGTTTGCAAAACTGTTTTGCGAATATTTTATCTGCCACCAAAGTTGTGGCGTAATTGAGTCGCAGAGTGTGCGCATAAAGATTCCCCATTTGCAAATTGTGACATATTTATAAAGCTCCTATAGACATTCGCATTGTGAAAAAAAATGCGCAATTCTGTTTGCACCCTCTTCTTCAGATTTATAAATATAACCATGCGCAGGGCAATTATATTCACTTTGCAAACCAATCTGCCCTGCGCAAAGTTTATAAATGAGCCCCACTAAGTCCAAATGTGGTGCATGGAGCAAAGGGAAGTCTTTCATCCTTCAACCCATCTGTGCCCTGGGTAATTGTTTCCTGCATCTGTGATGTTACATTCCCCATTAATATAAGATTATATCGAATATATCTGATTAGCAAACAAAGAGTAGGTGATACTGTATGACGTGGGTTCTGCTCCGGCAAACCATCACATGTTGCAATATCACACAGGTTTTTTGTTTGGATTTGCATTTGTTTCTTTATGGTATAAATATTGCTAGACATATTTTCTGCAAAAAGGAACAAATAAATCATAAAATCTTGCCAAAGATTTTTGCTCTCAAATCTATAGGGTTGGTGGCTGAAGTACAGATGGGCTGGTTTCTGGCTTGAACAAATGCCTGCCTGACTAACTGCCTGCTTGACTAACTGCCTGCTTGACCAACTGCCTGCCTGACCAACTGCCTGCCTGACTAACTGCCTGCCTGACCAACTGCCTGCCTGACCAACTGCCTGCCTGACCAACTGCCTGCTTGACCAACTGCCTGCTTGACCAACTGCCTGCCTGCCTGACTAACTGCCTGCTTGACTAACTGCCTGCCTGCCTGACTAACTGCCTGCTTGACCAACTGCCTGCCTGCCTGACTAACTGCCTGCTTGACCAACTGCCTGCCTGACTAAAGGTGGCCATACACGGATAGATCCGCTCGTTTGGCGATGTCGCCAAACGAGCGGATCTCCCTCCGATATGCCCACCTTGAGGTGGGCAATATCGGGCTGATCCGATCGTGGGCCCTAGGGCCCAACGATCGGATCCTAGCGTTCGCCAAACGGGCGGTCGGATCGCGGGACCGCATCAACGAACAGATGCGGCCGCGATCCGACGGGATTTTTAATCCCATCCGATCGAGATCTGGCCGACTTTCGGCCAGATCTCGATCGGGGAAGCCCGTCGGGGGCCCCCATACACGGGCCAATAAGCTGCCGACTCGGTCTGTCGGCAGCTTTTATCGGCCCGTGTATGGCCACCTTAACTGCCTGCCTGACTAACTGCCTGGTTGACCAACTGCCTGCCTGACTGCCTGCCTGACCAACTGCCTGCCTGACTAACTGCCTGCTTGACCAACTGCCTGCTTGACCAACTGCCTGCCTGCCTGACTAACTGCCTGCTTGACTAACTGCCTGCTTGACCAACTGCCTGCCTGACCAACTGCCTGCCTGACTAACTGCCTGCTTGACCAACTGCCTGCTTGACCAACTGCCTGCCTGACTAACTGCCTGCTTGACTAACTGCCTGCTTGACCAACTTCCTGCTTGACCAACTGCCTGCTTGACCAACTGCCTGCTTGACCAACTGCCTGCCTGACTAACTGCCTGCTTGACTAACTGCCTGCTTGACCAACTGCCTGCCTGACTAACTGCCTGCCTGACTAACTGCCTGCCTGACGAGCTTTCTACCTAATATAATATTTTCTGTTTTTTTTTTGCATAATCACAGAAAATGTAAAGAATTGCATCTTCTTTATCAAAATCATGTGACCTGGAATAGTCACACTGCTTCGAGGTGGCCTGTGTTGATATGACTGGGGGGATCATTTTGTGAGAGCCCCAGGTGCAAGTGCAAGGGCCCAGCCAGGGATGTATTGTAGATTTGGGGCCATGGGGTGAATGTAGATTTCCATTTTGGAGTGCAGAGACCTGTGGCAATTCTTCTACCTGTAGAACAGAGCACAAACTACAAATAACGTGGATTTGTGCACTTTGCCTCTTGCCCTGCAGGTAGTAAATGACCCCTTTTGTGGGTTTTTGGCGCGATCCGACGCACTGCGACAAAATGCAGAATAAGGTAAGAGATAGAAATGTTGGATGAAGTCGCATCGTTGATCCGACCTGATCGGATCATCGCTGCTACTTCATACGACATTTATATCTCTTACCTTATTTCTGTCGTTTTCTAGCGTTTAGTCGCAATGCGTCGGATCGCGCTGAAAACATCCATGTAGTCCTACCCAAACAGTGCATTGGGACACAAGTACAATGAAAGTGGTTTAATATGCAACTTACTGCAGGAAACTGTGCAACCTGAGGAAGGGGTTGGACCTCAAAAGCTTGTGTGTTCAATACTTCTGCAAATAAATGTGCTAAAGGCATTGCCTAGCTGAATTGGTGAGCTTCTTCCCTACTTTGGATTGTTGCAGTGTTGGGCTTGGAAGCGGCCTGGGATATGGATGCACCCAATAACATGAAGTAAGTGGTGTGCGGCCAATTCAAAAGTATTGCTGAACTGTAATAGGCTGCATCAACACATACCTCCCAACATTTGAGAAATCACACGTGGTGAAAGGTTTGTCAACATGCAGAAACGGTTTGTTTGATGGGATTTTCAGAGATGCCCAATCGATATATTTTTGGGCAGATAACAGTCTGGTAGGCCCATACGTGGTCCCCTTGCACAAGCAGATAAGTTGTCAACTTGGTCTAAAACCAATTTGAAACCAGCATCTTAATTCCGCCTGTGTATAGCTACCTTTGCTTATTTCAAATCAAACTAATCCCAGATTTAACCAGATCCACCACTTTTTGATTTGGAAGAATCTTAAGTGTTTCATCAAAGGTGGTCACATACGGACTGCTTGGTGGTCTTGGCAGCTTATAGACTTTTCTATGGGTCCACCAAAGGGCCCACCAAACTCATACCTGGCCTATATCGATATTGGCACTTTGCCAAATGAGCAGATCTGGTAGTGTGGCCACTTTTAGACCTTTTTTTTGTGCGCAAATGAGTCATCTTCATGACTGCACTCAAATCTGAGTATGCAAGTTATGGTCTAGTTCGGTATTTGGGTGCACCCTTGCAGGTTCAGACAGACCAACACACTATATTTTCTTAGAAAACGTTAACTTTTACTGTGAATAAGAGAAAATGCAAATTTCACATAAAAATAATGGCTTATAAAACCACCTGGTTCAGCAGAAATAAAATAATTGTAAAAATTCAGAGGAAAAAAAAAAAAAAAAGGGGCCACACGTATGTATCCAGGAGGAGGATAACGTCATGAATAAAATAAACTTTTAATGAGGGAGGAAAACTGGTTTCCCCTGAAGGATCTGAAAACATGCAGTTGTCACATGATAATATATAATGTCATTGTGATAAAGTAAAAGCACTCGGTCATATATTCCTGTCTGGACGCAGGCAGATTTGGGGTGCTCCTGTTGATGAAATCATAGAGGTTTGCTGGATTCCTCAGACAGCAAAGGGTAAAGCCATGCGACAAACCTAATGGAGTCACATGCAAGTTCTAAGGTTTGTTGGGGTGTAAGGAGGTTGCCAATCGCCCCCCACTTAGTTCTCTCCAGCAGCAATGCATCTTCAATCTTCATGGTTTCTCCATGCAGCCCATCTTTGAGGGGCTTCCTCTAGACTCCTTGGCTACCGACATAAGGAAGAGGACTGCGCATGCTTGAGGATGGAGTTTACTAAGAGTCTGGTCAAGAACTGTTGCTCAAGCGCCTGCGCAAAAGTGTTACGGGTTTGGTTTTTTCATCCTCTTGATCACTTTCACACTGCCTCTGAAACAACATAACGCAAGATATTGGGAATATTCTGCCCAAAAGTCAACTGATTTTATCATTAAAAAATAGCCCTAAATAGTTTTTTACCCTTCCCTATACCACGGTTAAAACGAAGTGCTAGGCTGCCATTTTCTTTCCTTGGGGTGCTAGACTTGAGGCCTCCTGCCTATTATAAAGATGAGCCGTGTATTCACACTAGGCAGGAGGTGATACATGACTACAGGAGACTGGAGAACTAATGTCAACAGTATTTCCAGTCTCTCTCAACCTCATACCACATCCTAGCCTGCCACAGAGGGTGAATACACTGGTATGGAGTCATTCACCTTAGATACCAACAAGATTCTTACATCTTCCCCACTAGAAAACCAAGTTTAATATAGAGATGTGTGCAATCAATTCTGTTTTCATTGACTTTTCTTTGACAGCATTTGTGATAGACCCTAGAGTCTTAGGGGCAAATTCACTAAGATTCGTAATTGTGCCAGGCGTAACTTCGCCGCACTTCGCCAGGCGTAGTTTCGCCAGCGCTCCGCAAATTCACTAAAATCCGAAGTTGCGCTCAGGGGTAGCGCAAGGTTGCGAAGTTGCGCTACCGTTGATTTGCTAAGTGAAGCGAAGTTACGCTAGCTATGGTTAATTTGCATACGGCGCCAAATTCAATTTTCAATGGAGGAATATGTAGCAGCACTACACAAGCCTGGGAAACCTTCAAAACATCAAATAAAATTTTTATTTTGCCCTACACATGTGCCCACTGTATAGTTAAGTTGCCATGAGTTCGGAAATGTAGGGGGGAAGGAGGGGAGCCCCAAAAAAAATTAGATCTTTTTCAGCCTATCACCCATAATATAGAAAAAACGCCAGCGTTTTTTGGGACTTAGAAAAATTTTTAACTTTTTTTGAAGCAATCCCTATCTACTCTATTGCGCTTCGCCTGGTCTGAGGTGGCGAAGGAAGTCTAGCGTAAAAGGTAGCGTTCAGTACAATGCGCGCGTTAGTGAATTTGCGTAGTTACGTCCGTTGCGCAAATTCGCCAGGCGTAAGGGTGTGAAGTAACACTACCGAATTTAACCCAGCGTTCATTAGTGAATTTGCGAAGTAACGAAAATGCCCAACGCTAGCGAATTAACGCTAGCGTTAGGCACTTCGGCGCTTAGTGAATTTGCCCCCTAGAGTGTGAGAAAAGGAATTCCAAAAATGGGTGCTACACTGGAGAATTCCTAAAGGCCTAAAAGTGAAATGTGGTTGGGGATGGTTTGAAGAGTATGTTCAACAAGACCATAGATGTAAGAGAATAAGGTTGAGTATGTGATAAGAATGAGTCGGCTTTAATCCTGGAACCAACAAGAAGCCAGTAGACTGAAAGTGTTGAGAAGCAGAAGAGTAGTAGCAGTAGATGTTTCTGGTGAAGGAGTTTATTACTGACTGCAGTGTAGAGGGTCAGGAGAGTAGAAGAACAGGAAGGGAGTTGCAGTAGTCTAGATAAGATACAATAAAGATATGGACATTAGCCTTGGTGACATCTTCAACGAGGAAGGGTCAAATTATTGCAATATTATGTAGAAGAAAGAGATATGACTGATAAAGAAATCAGATTTGGGGGATAAAAGTGAGGGCTAAGTAAAATGTATCACATAGGCAGCAGGTCTGCAAGGTAGGAGTAATGGAGGAGCTGTTTATGGATATGGAGATATCAGGTTCAAGTGAGACAGATTTGGGGGAAATTATTAAGTTCTCTTTTGTTGAGTTATAAATAGTGATGCAACATCTATGATGATACCAGGCAGCGTCATTCTGTGGCCACTAAAGCAAATAAAGTACACCAGAGCCCCCCCTTTCAGACTAAAGGAAAAGAAGTTTCATTTAAAGGAACAGAGTAGGGGGTTCATCACAGTGAGGACAGTGAGGTTGTGAAATGCACTGCCGGGTGATGTTGTGATGCTGATTCAGTTAATGACTATAAGAGGGACTTGGATGATTTCTTGGACACACATAATAGCAAAGACTATTGTGATACTAAACTATATAGTTAGTGTATGAATATATATAGTTTATGTGAAGGTAGGGAGGGGTCAGTGTGTGTATCGATGTTGGGTTTCATTTGGAGGGGTTGAACGGACTTTGGTCTTTTTTCAACCCAACTTAAAGTGAACCTGTCACCCAGACATAAAAAACTGTATAATAAAAGTCCTTTTCAAATTAAACATGAAACCCAAATATTTTTTTTTATTAAAGCATTCATTGCTGTTGTAAGCTCATTTAAAAAGCTCAGCTGTCAATCAAAAATTGCCTGTCCCTCCTCTATGCCTTAGGCATAGAGGCGGGTCAGGCAATTACTTTCACTTTCCCTTCAGCACTTCCTAGAGGTCACACATTCCCCCACTCTCTTTACTTATAATTGTGTAGCCAGGACATGGGGATGGACATCAGGTCCCCCATGCTGGTGCACAAACAAGATTCTGAAATGATACAAGACTTGACTTCAAATAAGTGTGCACAAAATGGCTCCTGCCTGCTTGCTATTTATTTTTTCCCAGACGGAAGGAAACAAGATTCAAATAATATTTACAGTGTAATTAAAGCTCATTTTGCTTGACTAACATGATATAATAGGACTTGGAATTATTTTTTTGGGTGATGGGTCCCCTTTAACTATGTAACTATATACCTATGATACAGCAGAAAGACTGTATTTAATTGGAGAGAGGTATGAATAAAAATTTTTTATATATGTGTGTCAGCAAAAAACTTTTGTTTCTGAAGCCTATGGGATACTTGGCTGAGGGGTGAGGTATATATAAAGAATGGAGTGATTAGTGTACCTTGTGGTACTCCATCAGACAGGTCTAGTGGAGTGGAGCAAGTATCTGAATAGGGATACCGAATGTCTGGTTGAGAGATAAGAGGAAAATCAAGAACAAATGTTTGGAAGCACCGTCAATAAGCTAAGGAGAATGTACCCCATATTTTTTGTGTTGGAGGTAGAAAACTAGATTGTAGGGGATCAATAATATTTTCATATGCACCAGTGGGTCTGGATTGTAACAGAAATAGATGTGTGCATTTATGGAAATGATGTATTGCTAAAAAGATGAAACCGTTCACAAAAGATGTTGTGGTCCAGGTGGTTACTTACAAGTTCTTCTTCATCCTTCATTGGGTTACACAGCAGCTTCATACGACATAGCCTGTTACAGGCGGATACCATGTTGTAGGAAAGCTGAATGGAGAGACAGAGAGTTAGTCCTGAAGGTGAAAGTAACATGGTCCTAATGTAAAAGACACCAGGAGGGTGAGGATTCTGGGAACTGTAGCTAAAAACAGGTGGAAGGTTGAGAATAGGAAAGTAATCTCTCCCCTTGCACATGATTTGGAGCAAGTTATACGAAGGGTCCACTTTTAGCTTTGGCTATACTCTCCTCTAACATCTCACCTTCCACTTCCGTCGAGCATTAAATTTCTTAAAATTCTTCATGTTGATAGATGAGCGGCTTCTGTTCACAGCTTGGTTCCTGTTTAGTGGCTGTGGGGAGGGACACAAGGAATTCTAGTAAATTAACTGTTAACATTTCTCATCTCCAAACCCTAAAGCCTTTTATATTCTGTAGGAGAGTTGTATTAGGGTAGCTCATCAAACAGGCAGTCTTGTCTATGAAGGAACAGTCTATGCTGAGACTGCTGTATCACTTGGGTTCTGCACAAGAAGGTATTGGGGTACAGGTGGCAGTGCAAATATTTTTGGCGTTATTGTAGAGTTTGCACTGGCTGTCTGTGGGCACCTGAGTTTGGTTCCCCTTAAGAGGGCAAAGGAGAAACAGTGGGTTATATTGTTGATTTTAGAAGTCTTTTTCAGCCAAACTGTGAGTTTAAAGGGATACTGTCATGGGAAAAAAAATTTTTTCAAAAATGCATCAGTTAATAGTGCTGCTCCAGCAGAATTCTGCATTGAAATCCGTTTCTCAAAAGAGCAAACAGGTTTTTTTTATATTTAATTTTGAAATCTGACATGGGGCTAGACATATTGTCAGTTTCCCAGCTGCCCTAAGTCATGTGACTTGTGCTTTGATAAACTTCAGTCACTCTTTACTGCAAGTTGGAGTGATATCACCCCCTCTCTTTCCCCCCAGCAGCCTAACAACAGAACAATGGGAAGGTAACCAGATAGCAATTTGCTAACACAAGATAACAGCTGCCTGGTAGATCTAAGAACAGCACTCAATAGTAAAAATCCAGGTCCCACTGCAACACATTCAGTTACATTAAGTTGGAGAAACAACAGCCTGCCAGAAGACAGTTCCATCCTAAAGTACTGGCTCTTTCTGAAAGCACATGACCAGGCAAAATGACCTGAGATGCACCTACACACCAATATTACAGCTAATAAATACACTTGCTGGTTCAAGAATTACATTTTAAATTGTAGAGTGAATTATTTGCAGTGTAAACAGTGTATTTTAGAAACAAAAAAAAATCCTAAAAATCACAACAGAGACCCTTTAAGCATATCAATTTAAGGGATATATTTATCAAAAAGTGAAGTTAGAGGTCACCACAGTCCTCTAGAGTGAAATTCCCGCCACTCCATTCATTTCTATGGGATTTTTAAAAGAGTATTTATCAATGGGTGAAAGTGAAAGTTCATCCTTTGATAAATACTGGGGATGCACCGAATCCAGGATTCGGTTTGAGATTCGGCCTTTTTCAGCAGGATTCGGATTCAACTGAATCCTTGTGCCTGTCCAAACTGAATCCAAATCCTAATTTGCATACAGTATGTAAATTAGGGGTGGGTAGGGAAATCACGTGACTTTTTATTACAAAAGAAGATTTTTTTTCCACTTTTTCCTCTTCTGCCCCTAACTTGCATATGCAAATTAAGATTCAGTTCGGTATTCGGGCGAATCTTTCACCAAGGATTCGAGGATTCAGTCGAATCCCAAATAGTGAATTCGGTGCATCCCTAATAAATACGCCTTTCAAAATCCGATAGAAATCAATGGAGAGTGGTGGAATTTCACTCTAGAGGACTGTGGCAATCTCTAACTTCACTATTAGATAAATATACCCCCAAGGCTGCAACTGGTCAAAAAGTATAAGCAAATAGAGTGCCGCCATATTCCTCTGCATTTAAAACATTTTATGCTTTGACACTTCCCCCATTTCTGATGTTTAGTACACAGACAAAAACAAAGAAAACACTTTAACTTTCTTGGGAATGCTCACCTTAATCCATGGATGGATCAGACACTCTACAACGGTCATTCGGTCCCTGCATAAAACAAGACAGGCATTTTAGTGGTTATCCCAATATAAGGTATACATAGTATTCATACACTCCAAATCCACACCCAAATGTAGAGAAAGGTAGAGGTAAGGGCATAAGAACCAATACAACCAAAGTCAACATGTGTGTTCAGTTGGTGGAGGATGCGGGAATCTCTCACCATTTAATAAACCACAAAAAGAGTCATTTGGAAAAAGCTTGACATGATGGAATAAGTATAGTTTAAGGTCCATCAAACTAAACTATGTTGATATAGATATAAGAAATGAACCTAGAATCATCTGGCCAGCCCCCCTTCCCACACCTAATTTCAGTTTGCAACAAGCCTTTCTAGTCATGAAGCCATTAAATCACCCTCCTGTAATTCTACCAGTATTCAGGGCAGAAAATAACCCTGTTTCCCTTTTCTGTTCTGTTCTTATTCAGTCCCACAGTTTGGGAATTGTTGATAAAGGTATAGGATCTGTTATCCAGAAAGGTTTCGAATTACAGGAAGGTTTTATCCCATGGACTTTTTGATCAAAAAATTCAGAATTTTTAATAAAAAATGTCCTTTTTCTCTGTAATAGCAAAACAGTACCTTGTGGTTAATTTTAACTAAGATAAAATTAATAGTGATGGGTGAATTTGTCCTGTTTCGCCCAAAAATTCTCGAATTTCCAGTGAAATTTGTGAAACGAGAATATTGACGCCGGCATCAAAATCTACGGCAAATTCAATTTGACGTGCATTAAAGTCAATGGGCGTCCACTAATTGTCGCCATTTCACGACTTTTAATGGTATTGGTAGGAAAACGATTCTATTGGCTTTATTTAATGTTTATTGATATTTTTTTAGCAGATATGAAGTTTCTAAATCACGGAAAGACCCTTTATTTAGAAAACCCCATGTCCCAAGCATTTTGATTAAAAACCAATAAAAGGTCAGATTTCTTTATGTTCTAGCTGTGTACCTTGGATCTTTCAGCAGTAGCTGCCGTATGAAGTCTTTGGCCAACTCGCTGGTCTGTTTGAAGATGCGGTCATCAAATTCATAGTTTCCTGACACGACATTCGTCAGCGTCTCTTGGTCTGTCTCACCTTGAAAGGGCGACAAGCCACTAAGTCTGGAATGAGAAATAGGCATGGCCTAGCATGACTTATGGTACAACAGTACAGTCTTCGTACTGTTTAGTTATTGTAATCATATTGACATACAATCAAAATCTAGAGCATCTCGTAAAAATATGTGGGCCAGGCCGAAAGGTCCATATTTACAAATTAACTCAATTCATTAATAAGTATCCCTTTAATACATTTTTGTGTATTCTAGTATTTAGCCTACCTTTCCATAAGCTGTTTCAGTCACTTTACCATGCAAATTCCATGTGACATATGGTAAAGGATAAGTAAACCTTTAAAATAAGTAAAATTAATGAGAGTGCTATTCTAAGAAATGTTATAATTTACATTCAGCATTTATTTGTTTTTAAGTTCAGTATATTAAGGGATACATGTACTGTTAATATAAATGAATTGTTACAGAAGCACCACCTGCTAGTCAGTTTCCCACCAGTCTGACCAACAAGTAGTCAATAAAAACAAAATAAATAATGAATGTAGATTACAGAAGTGCTTAGAAAAGCACTCTCATCAATTTTACATTCACTTATTTTAAAGGTGTACTTATCCTTTAAGGTGTACCAAAGATATTTAACTGGCTTGATGATAAGCCTAAAATCTCTGTGGCCGTGGTTCCCAAACTGAAAGGTTGACCTCCTGGTGGTGGGAGCAGATCAGTTCCTTAGAGGTTGCCCAGTATGAGGGCTAGTTAAGCCAATATTTTTGTAAATTGCCTCCTGGAAGCCCAGCTTGAAAAGTACTTCTTGGATCTATGGTTGAATGGCTGATACAGCAATATTTTCTCTTACCTATGGCACCTTCTTATAAGATATGGGAGACCCTGAGAAAAAATGGGGCCTGAACTGTAGAAGTTAAGCAAAATGCATGATTTAGACTTGCATTAGTAATCTGAACAAAGGCCCTACCCACCCCTGTACTTACCATTCCCAGTACCTGAGTGCTGTAAACACCTTTTACCAAATGGGCTCAAGAACAATTTAGCAGTTTCCAGTTCCCTGCTACAAGTTATTTGATCATTAAATTACCTGACCATTTAGGGCAGAGACACGCTGCTATTTCGGGAGATTAGTTGCCCATCGACAAATTGCTCCTTCTTTAAGTGAATAATCTCCCTAAACTGCCTTCCCGCCAGCTAGAATGTAAATCACCAGCGCGATGGCCCTTGGAACGTTTTGTTTTCCAAATTTGCCTCACGAGGAAAGTTCGGGTGACTTTGGTAAGCCAAAGCGATCCGAGTGCCATCCCAAAAGCGATTTACATTCTAGCCAGTGGGAAGGCAGTCCAGGTAGATTAGTCGTCCGAAGAAGAATCAATTTGTCGCTGGGCAACTAACCTCCCAAAATAGCTGTTTGTGTCTCTGCCCTTAGATTCAGGCAGAACTTGGAAGCTGCACAATGTTCCCAGAATAAGGAAAGCAGGTCTAAAAGCAAGACTGCCAGGGTAACTGCTTCACACCTGACTCAAAAACGACAATGTACAAGATATTTTGATTCACAGTAGAATACTTACAAGATATATGTGATGACTCCAATACTCCTATGAGACAAAAACGAAATAACTTGATAAAATTTCAGATTATTCAAATATTCTAAATCCATCTTCATACAAGAGTCAAGAGAGAGTCAAGAGTGAGTTTATTGTCATTTCATCCATATATGTTTGTACAGTACACAGAGGTATGAAACAACGTTCCTCTAGGACCATGGTGCTACACACAACATAGTTGGCTGAATGGGTGGACAATGTGCAATTTGTTCAGGACAATTACGACAATGAGTTGATTTTACAGGAGGAAAGGAGAAGCTGTGGTGACCCTCTCTTTCTCATCTTCTAATGCCCAGAATGTTGGGCAGTATGGTTGACAATTGTTGACCAGCCAATAAAATGTGGACATGTGCAGCCACATTAACTGTAGATCTGAACATCAGAAGCCACAATGGTGCAGTCGAGGCACATATAAATGAAATAATGAAACCACACAACTTGTTTGTTGACAAAGATAGTCCTGGGCAAAAAACAGAATCGATCGTAGACTAGTACTCACCACATGTCAGTTGGTGGACCCAGTGGCTCATAGTTTATGACCTCGGGAGCTGCAGAATGAAGACAATAAGTTAGTTATGATATTTAATACTGGGTTTACTTTTGAATTTTAGAAGATCAAAGGTGTAGCAAGGGTTTCTCAGTTGTAACGAGAAGAGCTTTGGAGAAGCATCACACCACACAAACCCAAAGATTCTTATCCTGGTGCCCAGTGATAGAGGAATCGGCCACCTCACAACAAGGGTAAGAAGAATTTCACTGGCACACAGGAGTTGCTGTTGCAGGGCAAGCCCTTGCAATTTTATTATGCAGTTGTGCAACGTTTTGGGGACACGCCCCTGCTTGACAAAGGGGCGTGTCCCCGAAACGTTGCGATACTGCATAATAAAATTGCAAGGGCTTGCCCTGCTACCGCAACTCCTGTGTGCCAGTGAAATTCTTCTTACTCTGCACTGGATTGTACAGTATATTTAAATTTTCTCTCTAGAAATGACCTAGTGATCCCATCATGGTTTGGCACCTTCAGTGAGTTCTCAAGCTGTCAGACAGTGACTCTACCTATATATTGGGGTGTCCCACACATGCTTTTAAACACAGCCCCATCTTCAATCTTCTGAGCCAAGCCAAAGTCTATGATCTTGATCTTGGGATGGGGTACGTCCTTCTCTAGTAGCATAATGTTTTCAGGCTTGTTGGATAAGAGAAAAACAGAAGTGCAGTTAAACATCTAAATACAACTTGCATGGAAAGTTGTCAGCCATATTTCACATACACCTGGTAAGAATATGTTCTCCATTTAAACATTTTGCAATAGCAAAACAATTCAGTAATTCCCAAAATGGGGTGATAGCTGTACATTTTCACAGTCTATCACTCTCCCTACTAGAGAGTAAATCTATACCATCACCAGGATTATCATCGGAAGTACCAATGTTTGTCTATATGCAAAAGCAAATCGCAAGAGTAGTTGCACTAAGAGGCCACTCTTGTGCCTTTTTATGGTCACATAACTATTCAATAACTTCTAATATCCTTATAATTTACAGTAGGGGGTACATTATCCCTTATAATACATGAATGATACTCAGAGTTCCCTGTATAACTCAGCCTGCAGCCTTGTGCCTTTAATGCATAAGTGATACTCAGAGTTCTCTGTATAACTCAGCCTACAGCTTTGTGCCTTTATATGGTCACATAACCCCTCAGTGACTTCTAATATCCTTATCATTTACAGTAGGGGGTACATTATCCCTTATAATACATGAATGATACTCAGAGTTCCCTGTATAACTCAGCCTGCAGCCTTGTGCCTTTATATGGTCACAGAACAACCCCTCAGTGACTTCTAATATCCTTATCATTTACAGTAGGGGGTACATTATCCCTTATAATACATGAGTGATACTCAGAGTTCCCTGTATAACTCAGCCTGCAGCCTTGTGCCTTTATATGGTCACAGAACAACCCCTCAGTGACTTCTAATATCCTTATCATTTACAGTAGGGGGTACATTATCCCTTATAATACATGAGTGATACTCAGAGTTCCCTGTATAACTCAGCCTGCAGCCTTGTGCCTTTATATGGTCACAGAACCCCTCAGTGACTTCTAATATCCCTATAACTTACGGTAGGGGAAACATTATCATTTTTAACACATTAGTAGTGTAATATGGTATAAACAGCAGAATTCTAAAAAGCTTTGTAGCTGCCGCTCAGTGTAACATGTAATAAATCCTTTCATTGAGCCACCAGGTGGCAGTATATTATTAAAAATACCCTATTGGCTGACAAACCCTAAAACAGGCAAAACAAGAATTTCCAGCCACACAAAGAATTCAACCAAAACAAGATTTTGTACCTTCAGGTCAAAGTGAGCAATGCTGCGTGAGTGAATGTAGGCCACTCCTTTGAGTATCTGCTCCAAGAACTCTATAGCGTCCTCTTCTGACAGGGCTTCCTTCTCAGCTATGAAGTCAAAGAGCTCTCCACCTCGGATCCTGCACAAACACATAGACACCAGTAGGGATTAACTGCAGTTTCTACCAAACTATTGGGCTTGAGTAAGGTGGACACCTGTGGCCTGTTTGATGGGGAATGTGGTAACACAGTCTAGAACAGTATTGGACCTTTTAGCTGAAGCCCACCTTTAGGGAACCTTTTAGCGATTTACAAGGTTAAAGATATAGGAAGCCATGTACAGTATCACTCATACAGACATTGTTTCAATAGTATCTAGGACACCCCAAGTCTCATCCTAACAGGCCTTCAAGCAGGGCTTTCAGGTTTATCTAGGACAGCAAACGTGCCTCCTCCCCAACTCTCAACCTAAATGGGCTCCAGAATGAGCCTCCCCAAACCACTGCTCCAAGAGCTCCCAGAAGGGTCAGCCGCACAGGTCTAGAGTTATAGTCTTTAATTCTGAGTGGCCCAATCTGAGGCAATCTCTCAAGCATGTATCGGACTGAGATAGAAGTTAAAACCACATGAACATGTAATGCACAAAAGGTTCTATAAACAAAAAGACATTTTTTGGTCCAGCTGATTCTCCAGTAATTCCAGTGAAATGATTAAGGTTTATTGGCAAAGCAGGGAGGTGGCCCACACAACATGTGTTTTTCCTGGACCTGAACCTACTCCACTGATGTAGGATAGGGATGAGCCCTTATTTACAGGGGGCTCTCCATGACCTCCATTTCCAGCTCTACTTCTTCTTTATTATTAAGACTCCTGCCTCAAGCTCCTCTCCACCATCCACCCTCCTTAATAGAGTGGATGACTTTGAGGCCAAAACCTGGGCTCCCTTTCCATGTATAGGCTACTGAGTTTCCATAAAGAATTATAGTAACTCTCACTACAGCATGCTCTAGGAGGGTGAGGCAGATGTAGGATATGTAGCAATTACAGCTCTGTGCTCCACTAAGTAGATGTTGGGGGGTTAATAATCCTCCGGCTACACACACCACAGAAGGAAATTTTATGTGAGAAGTACCTATTTTCCTAAAGATTCAGTTCAGCATTAAAGCTCCTGTTACTGATTTTAAAAACCATTGGGTGCCCAGGTAAAGACCAGAGAAGTGTTGGTATATCAGCTTAGGCACTTTTACCTCCAGCCCTGCTGAGTAGAATGTGTCCTATAGATAGAAGAGCTGAAGACTACTCTAAAAAAGTGTTATCCCTCTGCAACATATTAAATATGAAACTTGTACTTCCCCTTCAATTTCTACATGGGATGCAAACAAGCAGGCAATGTATTATCTGCACAGTAGCTTGTGATTTTATCATGTTTCCCGTAGAACAGATACTGGACAGTAAATGAAACCCTGTATATAAATAGCCCCGTGCATCCTCCCTAAAACTGCGACCATGTTCACATTACTTTCTTCTTCAACAATTACAATTTTTTATTTCCCTACAGTTCATACCAGACCCCACAAACAGATACCAGCTGCACAAACACACCCACCCATCCGGCCTGTTTATTTACACTATTCAAAGCCACAAGAAGATCCGTGTGAGTATATTTTGGAAAGAAAATAAAATGTGCAATGGAACAAACAGCTGGAGCTCAGCAGTGCAACAAACATTTTACTTATGGCAGTAATCCACCATTGATGGCAAGCAGTTTTCAATAATACGAATGAAAAAAAGATCCTGCGATGGGTTTGGGCACTTCTCCGCTGGCTGAAAAAAACACAAGAAGAGAATTAGCCCCATGAGCCTATAGGAGGCCTCTTCAAGTTGGAGGGGAGAGGATTTGCTCATCCATTGTTTAGGCATACCCTGAGAATGCTTCCTGTAGCCCAAATTCCCTAGTTATAAGGGAGGGGATCCCAAGGTTCAGCCTCTTTATTCCTCACTAGCAGGAGCTTGATGGTGCTGAAGAGTTTGAGGCAAGAGGCCCTAAGACAGAAGAAGACCTGTATGGAAGGACTAGGGTGTAGCTATATCCCAGAACAACTCACTTGTAGATTGTGGTAGAGGTTAGTTAATAGAGAATCCAGAAGCTTCACTGAGGACAATAGAAAGGGTAAGTACCATAATCATCAACTGCCAGCCCAGGGACTGACAGATTCCAAGTGCAGCACCACTGTGATGACCTTGTACTCTTGACACCTATTGAGTGAGTACTACCTCTGGCTGCAACTACTATCCTTCCTGCACCCATGTTATCGGTTAATTACCTAGTGACTATAAATAAAATGTAAAGTGCCCCATTGTAACCCTCTGTTGATGTGCTGCTGAAAAAGTCTTTTGTGATAATCCAGCAGTTGCTTAGGGAATTATAATATCCCTTTAAGGGGAAATAGAGAGAAGTATTGGAGAGAGATATCACAATACTCACAGGCCCAGAAATAGCATGCAGAGGCAACATGACTGCACACCAATGCCAAACAAATCAATAAAACGTGATGGAACAGCTCCATGTTCTCTATAAAATGATTTGCTATTCAGATCTTCTCCAGTGCACGGATTTATCTTCATACAATATTGATTAGAGGCTCTAACCATTTGTTTTATGAACCCTCTAAAATTAGCCTGACATCCCACAATCCCACACTTACAGCATGTTTGCAGAGACACATACGGCTCACACGGATAAACCAAATGTCACCCGGTTTGAAAACACAATCGATTTCTGCATTTCACTTGCAGATGAGGATGATGTGGCTTGTTCATTGTTCTCTATTGCCGCTGGCTGGATTTGGAAGACCTAATCTGACCCCTTTTTAATTATGCAGTCCTACAGTGGATTATTTTAACTTTTCTGAGGATCTGAGGAACCCAAGCATCTGTGGCTAGGGATGCACCGAATTCGGCCTTTTTCAGCAGGATTCGGATTCGGCCGAATCCTTGTGCCTGGCCGAACCGAATCCTAATTTGCATATGCAAATTAGGGGTGGGGAGGAAAAAGGAAGTAAAAAATGTTTTCCCCTTCCCACCCCTAATTTGCATATGCAAATTAGGATTCAGATTTGGTTCAGTATTCGGAATCTTTCACACAGGATTCGGGGGTTTGGCCAAATTCAAAATAGTGGATTCGGTGCATCCCTATCTGTGGCACACTAAAATCAAAACATATTGGTCTGTGTATGGGTCCAAAACAATGGTATGCCTTGCCAATTTGTCATATGGGTCAAGACAGCTAAAAAAACCCAAAAAAAGTCGGCTGAAAAGACAGATCAGGAGATGAGAACCTTGCTTGATGGTCTGCATTGGTCACCTATGTAATATTAATGTTGGCCACATAATTGGATGTGTCTAATCTGGACCACCTCCTAGGTTACTAAATTGGACGAGGATCTCCTCATTGGGTGTGGACTTTGCCAAGGTGATCTAACTGTATGACTGGCTTTAGCTTATGTACAACTAGTACTGGATAGGCACCAAGGGTCCATGTCTAGAGAGGAAACTTAAAAGAGGGCAGTTCTTGGATGTCTAAAAAAAACATGTTTTTGAAAAAAAATTCCCCATTGTAAAAAGTTCACCACTGGAAAGTTTCTGCAGAATGCAGCATCTGAGCTTAGAGGAAGAGCAGTGGTTACCACTTACAGTTCTAAGATCAACACCATCTCAGCTTTGCTTGTGAAGACATCGTGAAGCCTCATGATGTTGGGGTGTTCCAGCTGCTGCAGGATAAACACTTCCCTTTCGATCTGGTCCCTGTCAAGACCCAGGCGGCTGCCCTTACATTTCCGAGTCTTTATAAACTTGCCGGCATAATAGGTCCCGGTGCTTTTTTCCCTGCATTTCTTCACCTCGCCAAAATGACCGCTGGAAAGACAGTAGAATAATTAAACCTGTGTTCTGCAAGCGATGCAAATTAATTGTTAGAAGCTTGAATATAAATGGTGTGCAATAATGTGGCATAGCTGTAAGTATACTATCTAGAACAGGGATCAACAACCAGTGTCTCACAAGCAACATGTTGCTCACCAACTCCTTGGTTGTTGCTTCCAGTGGCCTCAAAGCAGATGCTTATTTTTGAATTCCTGATTTGGACACAACTTTTGGTTGAGTAAAAACCAGGTGTACAGTCAATCGGAGCCTCCTGTAGTCTGTCAGTCCATGTAGGGGCTACCAAATGGCCAATCATAGCCCATATTTGGCACCCCCCTGGAACTATTTTCATGCTTGTGTTGCTCCCCGACTCTTTTTACATTTGAAAGTGTCTTATGGGTACAGTGTAGGACTGGCCCGGCAGGACACCTGGAAAATACCCGGTGGGCCCCAACCCTAGTGGGCCCCCACCGGGCCAGAACCCCTCTCCCAAACAGTTTTTCAAAAAAAAGAATGCGCCGTTTGCGCATGCGCGCCTAGTAATCTTTGCGCATGAACGCCTAGTGGTCTTTGCGCATGTGCGATGCGCCGCCTGGGCAAGTATGCCGAGTGCCGTTTCGCCTAACAGTAGGCAGCGGGGGGCCCTGCACAGCAGTCCCGGTGGGGCCCCCCCCCCGTCCGACCCTGTATGGGTAAAAAAAGGTTGGGGATCCCTGATCTAGAAGGTCCAGCTTGGTTACCAAAAAAGTAGATCTCTGTCTGATTTTGCCCCATGCTAGGCCAATGAGGGTCTATGCAGATTTGTCAGAGAGGACCAGGGTCGGACTGGGCCGGTGGGACACCAGGAAAAACCCAGTGGGCCCCGGCTCTTTTGGGCCCCGCTGGCCCAGACCCGCTCCCTACATTGGCGCTTACCTCCCTCCCAGATCCCAGTTCTCTTCCGACCCTCAAACCCTTCTTCTAATATCTGCCCATTAGATTTTTGAATGGTTATTGGCTGTCAAGCAGACCCCATACATGAGACAATTCTGTGCTATCTTGAGTAGAAGCGGTGTAATAGTTTATATACGGCTGGTTTAAGATACTTAGGTGTCATGTTCAGGCTACATGCATTAATACCATACCTCGTGGCTTCTCATTTAAAGGAATCTATAAGGGTTATTAGTGACAAAGAAAAACATTGACATACTGTACTTTTGGGTGGGTGATCAAGGATACTATGAGTTATACATAAATATAATCTGCCAGTACTATCCACTTCACTGCTTGCCTGACAACAGAAACTATGCAACAGAATTCAGTCGCTTCAGTTGACACAAAGCCTTGCACACTTCCGTTATTCTCCTTCTGCTGCCGGGGTCTGTTAATCACAGAACATGAAAAGCAATGTGGAAATAGAAGCCGTGGCTGAAGGACAGAAGACTACTACTACTGGTGACTAAAGTAAAGAGGGAGCTAAGGAGGCATGGGGGGCTCACTGACGATCACTTTCAATACATTTATGATTTTTCTGCAGGGTCCAATATATATGTGTGTGTCATACTTTGAGTTGCCAGAGGTGCACGATCATAGGTTATAATATAAACAAATGAAGGATCAGCACTCTTGCATAAAAAAGGGCATTAACTCAAGGGATGAAAACATAATTCTGCCTCTTTATAGGTCCCTGGTGAGGCCTCATCTGGAGTATGGGGGCAGTTTTGGACTCCAGTCCTTAAGAGGGATATAAATGAGCTGGAGAGAGTGCAGAGACTAAGTGCAACTAAACTGGTTAGAGGGAGGGAAGAGTTAAATTATGAGGGGAGACTGATAAGGTTGGGGTTGTTTGAGAGGGGACATGATTAGACTTTACAAGTACATTAGAGGACATTATAGACAAATAGCAGGGGACCTTTTTACCCATAAAGAGAATCACGTACCAGAGGCCTCCCCTTCAGACTAGAGGAAAAGAAGTTTCATTTAAAGGAACAGAGTAGAGGGTTCATCACAGTCAGGACAGTGAGGTTGGGGAATGCACTGCCGGGTGATGTTGTGATGCTGATTCAGTTAATGACTATAAGAGGGACTTGGATGATTTCTTGGACAGACATAATATCAAAGGCTATTGTGATACTAAACTCTATAGTTAGTATAGATATGGGTATATAGAATTGAATTAAAAGTAGGGAGGGGTGTGTGTATGGGGCTGGGTTTTCATTTGGTAGGGGTTGAACTTGATGGACTTTTTTCAACCCAATTTAACTATGTAATTTGTAAATTATGCTCTTATATCGATACAGCATCTCATCCAACGTTTCAGTCCCACCTGGGGACCTTTCTCAAGGATCATGCGATCCTCTGTCTACATTGTACAGTATTTTCTGGCTATTGCACCCAGGCACAATAAACCTACTATACGAGTAGTGCCGGCATATATATATATATATCTCTCTCTCTCTCTCTCTCTCTCTCTCTCTCTCTCTCTCTCTCTCTCTCTCTCTATTTTATTAATTATTTTTTGTTAATTCCATCTTTATTTAGGCACAGTTATACAAAATCTAATAAAAGTTTCACAAACACTTTACATAACTGTTTATATATTATTAGAGAGGAACCTTCCCCAGCAGTCAGACCACATCACTGTATCAGGTTAGGAGCACAGGAGAAGTGGTTGGCCAGTGACTGAGCACACACACCACAACAAATAACAGGAATCTATAGAGAAACATTTTCTTTTTTTTAAAAAACACCTTCCCCATCTATTAGGTTTCATCTGTATACTACTGAAAGTCTGTGCTCAGCCCCCTGGTATCCCACTTTGCCCCTCACTCCTGCTGTCATCACTAAACCTGACTGCACTGACGTCTTTGCATTTGCAGGTCTAAGGGCTCCTGCATGTTTAAATGGGAGGGTAAGTTATCCTTTAGCTTGAGTTTATCTGCTCTCCCCTAAGGACTGCTCATAGCAGATTATTCAGAGGCTGCCAGACTGATGATCAAAGGCATCCACCTCTTAGCATTCCAAATGTGACCACCAATCTCCATAAGACTCTGACAGTGTTGTGTAGTGTTTCCCAAACTCTAGGGTTGCCCCCAAGAGAAAGAGGGCCAGGCCTGAAGGCTGATCATGATAAATAATGATGAAATGTGAGGGATAATGTCCTGTATATCTCTTAAACTATAGGAGAGTGACCGTCACTGCTTCTATACCCTTATTGTAAGCTAAAGAGTTGAGCCTAACCAGGGCTGGAACTAGAAGTAGGCAGCATAAATGACTGCCTAGGGTGCAATGGGGAAGGGGCACAAGGTGGAATGGAGAATGTGAGTTAAAGGATAAGTAAACCTTGAAAATAAGCGAATGTAAAATTGATGAGAGGGCTATTCTAAGAACGTATGTAATTTACATTAATTATTAATTCTTTTTTCATTCCAAGATATTAAGGGATACATGTACTGTTAATATGAATGAATTTTGTTACAACAGCGCCACCTGCTGGTCAGTTTCCCACCAGTCTGACCACTAATTAGTCAAGGAAGTTGTCAGGAGTAAGAAAGAAAGAGGCTGCTCTGATGTTCTTCTGCTTAAGAAAGATTTGAGAGAGGTTTCTAAATGTTTTCCTTAGCAGAAGAAAATCAGAGCAGCCTCTTTCTTTCTCCTGACAACTTTCTTGACTACTTGGTGGTCAGACTTTAAGTGACCAGTGTGGGAGGCATTACGTGGTGACCTGGGGGATATTAGGGATTGGAAGAGACAGGAGGTTGGGTTTGCTGCAGTGGTGGATGGTTTGCTGGGTGCTGGGAATTGGGTGCCAACAGAGCTTGGCTTTTGCATTGGGCTTGACCAAATGTTGGACCACAAAAGGGGAGCCTGAGCCTGCAAAGTTTGTATTGAATATGGGATTTCAAGTTCAGCAGCTGCTGGAGGCACAGGAGGCAAAAGCTCTAGGGACAATAGTTATATTAAAACATTATGGTTAGGAACAAAGGGATCCAGAAAAAATATCTGGCAGCACAGTTATAAATCATTAGAGGAGTACCATTGCCACAACCTAGTTCCTGGTAGAAGATGATATTTTAGGAGAACCATATGGGCTACAGCCTGTCCTCACAGTTATTCATTCCATTAATACATGGAGGCCTTCAGGGTAGATCATTTCCATCTGTGGCATCACAAAGCTTTGGTTGTGGGGGTTTATGTTTTTCATTCTCTGTGTTTCCAATTCCTGGTATGGCTTGAACCTACTTTCTTAAATGTATGGTAGTCTCTATAGTCATCTTGATCTTTATTGTTGAAGCTAGTTTTATGTAGACCTGCAATAAATGTGGGCTCCCCTGACCAAACCTAAAAATTGGCAAAAAGCAATGCCTGGCACCCTTTTTGTGAAAGTGGGAAAAATGTCCTTAAAGATACTTTGAATCTCTCTCTGGTTGTTTTCATTCCTTGCTGGTTCTGACTGCTGCAACAATGTAGCAGGTTCCAGCTGATAAACATTTCTAGAGAACTGACTTCTGTTACACTGTTCATGTGTCAGAACCAGAAAACAGAATAGAATAGACCAATACTATTTGTAATTGCAGTTACACGAAGTTAAAACCACTGGGCAGTTCAACGTTAAAATATATTGGAACGGTACTTAGAATTACACTATGGAAAAAAAAACAGGTTTAGGATGAACTTCCCCTTTAAGAGCTGGCGTGCATGAATATTATACCGCACAGACTTGTATACAATAGATTGCAGCAATAGTGTTTTATGTTCTTATTTTCCATAGGATTTTGGCTGCAGGTGACGCTTGGGCCATTAAATAATTCAGCACCATGTAAATGATTCATATGGATTTTCGAGGGAAGAATATTAACAAGTCTCCAGAATCAAGAGGGGACCAATTGATTTCAGTTGCGTGAATATGTATTAGCATACTGTTGTGTATAATATTGTGAAGATATATATATATATATATATACTGTATATATTCCGATTCAGGCTGACAGCTGTTGCTTTGCAGCTGTCGGCTGTGCATTCGTAGTACAGAAACTTCATGATTCAGCCCTGGGCGAACTGCAAGGTCTGCTCCATCATATGCAGCTCTGAGGTTTTGATTGTTCAGGGAACAACAGAGATGTCATCTCCTAAACAGTTTTTGACATTATTTTTCATCACCTGTCTTATTGTAAGCACCTGCTTGAGGGTTTTCTATTACTAAATTCTTGGGGGTGTGGGGGCCTGCAAATGTTAAATGTGCCTTGCATCCACTGGCACCTTAAAGTGTCCCTAAGCACACAATAACTTATGCCCTGTGCATAAGTAAAGCTGTCTAAGGTAAAGCTGCCTGCATCTTTACCTGGGAAATGATGGCCTATGGGCCTCCCCCCATCTGCCTCTCTTGGATCAAGCACTGTCCAGGGTCAGACTGGGATGGCGGGACACTGAAAAAAAAACAGTGGGCCCCGCCTACCCAAAACCACTCCCCTCCTTGACCTCTAGCCAGCCCCAATTGGAGCTGTGAGAAGTGGAAATAAGGTATGTGCGTTGCTGCTGCAGGAGCCAGGGGAAGTTGCAGCTCTGGGAGCCGGGGGGAGTTGCAGCTGCTGGAGCCGGGGGAAGTTGCAGCTCTGGGAGCACGGGGGAGTTGCAGCTGCGGGAGCCGGGGGAAGCTGCAGCTGCCGGAGCCAGGGGAAGTTGCAGCTGCGGGAGCCGGGGGAAGCTGCAGCTGTGGGAGCTGGGGGAAGTTGCAGCTGCGGGAGCCGGTGGGAGTTTCGGCTGGGTTGCAGGCCCGGGTGGGGGTTGTGGTTTGGATGAGGGGCCTGGGTTTGGGGCCCCTGAAGCAGCAGCCCCAGTGGGCCCCTAAAGGTTCAGAATCTTTGTAGTAGTAATGATCCATGACTTTGAAATTGTCACAGGCTTTTGAGCGCCAAAAAGAAGGGAGTCCTACGGCCATCTTAACATACCCCACATTGTGTGCAACACACACAAAAAAAGGTTGATTACAGACTATTTTAAAACTTTGCACACTGCATGGGGCATAGCGATTGACCCTCAGAGAGTTCTGTGCCCACATTCCCACTCAGGCATGGTTCCTTACCTGCCCAGCTTCTCCAGCAATTCATAGAGGTCCTCCACATTTTCGTGCTTAAATGAAGTCATATTGGGGTTGAACACTTCGTCTTCCAAGTTGATTATATGCTCATATTCCTCCCCCTGTGAAGTCTTTGGGAAGAGACAGCAAATAACTGATGAGAATAATATAATAAAACCTAACTGAGTCGCTTTGCTCTCTCGCTACAGTTATCAAGCGCATCTCGCCCATTAACCCATTTGCTATAATTGCGGTGGGGCTTCATCAATTACCGCACTCATGCAGTACATACAGATTAAAGGTTTTGTTCTGAATTCCCCCATTTCTGCATGTGACACACACTAATCTCTGTTATGTTTCCTGTTTTCCATTTCAAAGGCAGAGTCCAGCTCTTATCTCCCGGCTCATTATTTGTACAGATCTCCGGGAGAGCAAAGCCTCCAAGACCAAACAACCAAGGCTAATAATAATGTCAAATAATGTTCATACTTGATGTGAAAAATAAGGGACGCTTCTGCTATATTCAGGTTAATGGCTGTAATGCCTTGCACAGTTATTGCACAGTCAAAAAACAATAACCCTCTTTTTGACAAGAGCTCATTGAGTCAGGTTAATTTAAAAATGTTACATAAACACTCTCTGAACTTCCAACAATAAATATACATTTATTTTTTACGTAGACATACTAGATTCCACTGATTGAAGGGACACCATGTTACTCTAATGAACCATTTCCCAAAATCCCTTAAGTTGTGTAATACAACGTGGATTCTGTTACATTAGAGCATGTGCAGTAAATCAGCAGAAAAGAAGATGGGGAGCTACTGGGGCATCTTTGGAGACACAGATCTTTACTGCTAAAGGGCTTTGGTTGCCTTGGGCTGGTACAGAAGCCAAAAACATACTGTACAACATTTCTACCTACTTCTTTAGATAAGTTTAAGTTCTCCTTTAAGATGGTCAAACAAGGGAAGATCCATCACTATGTCTGACGAAAATCTATGCCTACTTTAAGATGGCCATACATGCGCCGATAAAAGCAGCAGAGAGACCAAGTCAGCAGCTGTGCGTTTTGCCCTCCGAAAGTCGGCCAGATATCGATCGGGCAGGGTTAAAAATTCCAGTCGGATCGAGACCGCATCTGTTAATAGATACGGTCCCGCGATCTGACCTCCCATATTGGCAGCATTATGATCCAATCGTTGGGGCCCTAGGGCCATGATTGGATCTGCCCGATAACGCCCACCTCATTTTTGGCATATGGGGAAGAGATCCACTCATTTGGCAATATCACCTCAATGCAGGCATATCGGGGATAGATCCGCTCGTTTGGTGAAATTGCAACATGTATGGCCACCTTTACTCTTCGAGCTCAGACAATCCTAATTGGCAACTGATATACACCTACATTAGATCTGCTGATATAGATCATACTACTTACAGTAGTCACTGGAGGACACAACAACCCTCTTAGATGGAGGATCAGAGGTAGAGAGATCCTTTGGGGCTTTGTGTCGTCAAAATTGATTCAGGGCTCCTAAATGTCTCCTATTGATTAGACCATCACTGTGATTCCAGAAGAGGGCCACTTGACAAAAAAGATCCCTTAGAACAGAAACCTGGTCAGTCCTGGAATGTCCTGCCCTCCAAAACAGCTATGAAGAACTAAAAGAGCACAAGGAACCAACATCTGAGATATTGTTTAGAAGGACTGAGAGACTCCTACTTCTTGTATGTTCCCAAGAAATGCTCAATGTGTTTCCTGGTCACACCTGGATCCTTTTTCTTCATCTGATGGTGGGGACTGGGTGTGGAAATCCCCTCTGGGCTACAACCTCCCATTACACTATTAAATCACACCAGAAACCACCCAGCTCAGCTTTCATATTAACATGTTTACTAAATATTGTAAAAAAAAATAATTTACAACCATTACACCTTTTTGTCTGCAGGGAGTGCGTATCTTTTACTATTACCGGTAACAATTTTCTTCACACGCGGAAAAAAAAAAATCTATGCTGGTACCAGCAAAGGCCTCCCATTATAAGCATTTTTTGTCTGCTTTTCAGAAAATAGGTTATAATGGTACAATAGGTATAATGCTACTTTAGAGTCAGCAGAAAAATTTCATATGAAAAAACCCCAAAGGGAAAATGAGATATGGTTTAATAATAAATAGCATGAAATGGATATCGAGAGGGCGGGGACATTTTTTCTTTACCAAACAAATCAGTGACAAACATCAAGGGGCAGATGTAGCAGGGGTGGAACAGTAAATTTGAATTTTTGAGTTTCAAATTTCACACGTTCAAATTTTAATCCCCCTATTCGAATGTAAATTTGAATGTGAGATTTATCACACCTCAACCATGGAATCAATTCGAATATTCACCACCTAAAACCTGCCTGGTTCATGTACAAGCAATGGCAATTGAGTCATTTGGAGATGTCAATAGCCTTCCTGACAAAAAAATTGATTCGTATCAATCAAATTCAAATTTTCAGGTTGGAACCATTAGATCGAATATTAGACATTCAAATTTTTTCTTAAAGGGATCCGGTCATGGGAAAAAAATTTTTTTTCAAAATGAATCAGTTAATAGTGCTGTTCCAGCAGAATTATGCACTGAAATCCATTTCTCAAAAGAGCAAACAGATTTTTTTATATTCATTTTTTAAATCTGACATGGGGCTAGACATTTTGTCAATTTCCCAGCTGCCCCTGGTCATGTGACTTGTGCCTGCACTTTAGGAGAGAAATGCTTTCTGGCAGGCTGCTGTTTTTCCTTCTCAATGTAACTGAATGTTTCTCAGTGAATCATGGGATTTTACTATTGAGTGTTGTTCTTAGATCTACCAGGCAGCTGTTATCTTGTGTTAGGGAGCTGCTATCTGGTTACCTTCCCATTGTTCTTTTGTTTGGCTGCTGGGGGGAAAGGGAGGGGGTGATATCACTCCAACTTGCAGTACAGCAGTAAAGAGTGATTGAAGTTTATCAGAGCACAAGTCACATGACATGGGGCAGCTGGGAAATTGACAATATGTCTAGCCCCATGTCAGATTTGAATATATAAAAATCTGTTTGCTCTTTTGAGAAATGGATTTCAGTGCAGAATTCTGCTGGAGCAGCGCTATTAACTGATTCATTTTGAAAAAAAATGTTTTGCCCATGACAGTATCCCTTTAAATAACCTCCCAGTCGAATTGTGAGTATATTTGAATTAAAAAAAATTCACATGAATTTGAAATTTGACCTTGGATAAACGGGCGTGTGCGGTGAACAATTTTAAAATATTCTTGCAGGACAATAGAAGAAGCCAAAACCTAGAAAAATGCCTTTTCCAATGAAAAAAAAAAGTACAAGGAAGAAAGTAAGTGGAACCTATGAAGAAGACAATGTTCAGCTGTAGGAAAAAGTTCACGTAGAAGAACAAGAGCTGCCTGTGAGTCACAAACAAAAAATCCAGGCCTGAATTAAAGAAAAGGCTCTTCAGAATGCGAAGGAACTTGAGGAACGCCTGATTAAAGAAGAGCACTTAGGGGAATCATCTGAATCAGACCAACCCACAATTTCTGACCTCTTTGTGCAATAAGTCCTAATGTTACTAAGTTCTAATAACCAAAGTAGTATAAGTCTGAATTTATGTACTATTCTAGTATGAATAAAAACGTTTGCCAGATGCTCAAAAATGAGTCATGTTTTGAAATTACCCTACAGTAGTAGATAAGATTCTTCAATATGGCCATGTATGGGGCTCTCACAGTGTGGTGATGCAAGAATCCTTAGTTTATGGTAGCGGAGCCTTGTTATATATAAATAAACCCTAGCGCCTCCACAAGAAACGAATTGTTTCCAGCTGCCGTCTACTTGAACTCCAGCTTATAATGAAAAGAGTTTATGAGATAGTAGGTAAAAATGCAAAGGGAAATTTATTTACACAATCAACTATATTATTATTATCATGCTCCCAGTTTGGATACAACATCAAGCCTTTCAATGGAGATGAGGTCATGAAGGTGGGTGAGTAGCTCCTGCCTTGACAATGCCCAAAAGTATTGTAGGGATGGGACAAATACCCACTTGGGCTGGTAAAGGTGACCTTCTCTACCCTTATGGGGGAATGGTTTCCACTATTGGAGCATCATTGCAAAGACCCAGATATGTAACCTGTGGGGATATTTCTAATCAGGCTTAATTTTATAACCAGATAGATACAGAACCCTAATGCATTGAATGTCTGAGCTAAAATCATCTCTTTTAGGGTAAAATACAGGTAATACACACATAATCAGGTTGAAGTTGTCTCATATTGGACATTTTATGAGAAGACATATTTCATTGGAAAAGAAAGGTTGAAGAGAAAAGAAGAAGACTAGCAAGAAGATGAATGGATAGCAATAATCATAACCATGCCATTCAGAAGCCTGAAGACCCAATAAGAAGACAGGACACCCTGGAAACACATTATCCATATGGGTGCTAGGTGTCAAAAGTGACTTGGTGCCACTTATTTATCTGTACATGCTATGGCCTCCCCATTAGAGTTTTTATACAAAGCATTCAAAGAGTATAATACAACAACATGCAAATGGTGTCAAAGTAGAGGCAGCGAATCAACAGCTGCACTGGCCTAAAGCACAGGAGCCACATTTTGTGTTGCCAAGTTTGTTGGCCGGTAGGTTTGCCACTCAGCTGGTATGTTACCATAATAAGAGATATAGCAAGGCTGGTCTTTTTTTTTTTCTCCCGTAAAGGCAACCCTACTGCCAAGGTGATTGTATAGGCCATGCCTGCAATTACTGAAAGATGGGTGTGTTGGGCAAGGGACAGGCAACCTTACTGTGGATCACTGCAAGAAGGTGGCATGTGCATGCATTCATTTGCTCACCACAAAGCTGCATAGATGGGGCAAACGATTGTTTTTGTCAAGTATCAGATCACACTGCTGAAAATCAGTATCTACATGGTGGGATGTTGGGTCAAGTAATTCAACTCTTTTTAGTTGGCAGTTCATATTAGAGACCATATTTTTCAGACCAACGGTGCAGTAATATACACCTGGACCTGTGTTAGAAACTTGTTCTACATTTAAAAAAAATCAGTTTTAAAAGCTATCTGTATATCTAGTTGCACTGAAAGGTCACTATATGTCTGCCCCTCTCTGCTCTGCTGGTCCTGACCCTTTACAATTAATTTGACATTTCAAATAAACATCAGACCCCATTTTCAAACCTACCTGAGCCTGATTCATGTTAAATATAGGCGTGTATCACTCCTCTACGGAGCACTGGACCCATATGTAAATATCAGAGAAGGTGTAGGATTTCAGTAGAGGTCGGCTGTCTACACATGTCAATGGGCCCTCGGGGCAGAGCTGAAAGTGTATCTGTCATTCCGGGCAGAGGCTGCAAATTCTTTGACAAATACAGGCCTAATGGTGACACCAGGAATGCTGGGAGGTTTACGAGGAAAGAGTATCCACTTTGTATCACACTTAGTATCACTCTTTGCTGCTGTGGGGGGCATAAAACTACAGTACATGGCGGGTAATAAATAAGTAGAAGGCCAACTGCCCAAAAATGCCAGGTGCAGTTTAATGGGACTGGGCACTAGGTACAGATTTCCTGTAATGGCTTTTATAGATGCCATAAAGTCACCAGACTCTCTTTCATGTAAAGAACAACCATAGGGGAATCTCAGTTATCTTGATCTCATTGCTGGAATGTGGATGTCAAAGGACTTAAAATTCCAGACGAGGTGCTGAGAGGCTATGCATTTGTTGAAAGGAAAATATATCCTGTTTTTACTAGTGGAGTTTAGTTTCCCTTTGGTTATACAACAATATCAAGTCTGCTGAGAACTTATTTGTATATTTAATTTCCTACATATAAATATGACCTGATATATTGCTTTCCATCCCTAAGGTATTCTATATAGTACTACCATCAAGGGTACTTGTCTTTGGCTGTCACAAAGAATGCCAGAGCCAAGGCAAGTAATATTAAAGTATAAATATAAATAAATGAAGAATAAATGCTCTGTGCCCACAAGGATGTATTAAGTTTATGTTTGGTATCTTGTAGGACAGGGAGGTCCAAGTGGAGGACCATGGCCTAGATGTAGCCTTCTTATGGTGCCCGTCCCTTGTATGCAATCTTCTCTTTATTATAAACATTTGGGCCTGTGGTCTAATGAATATCTGCTCTACATCATGATAAATTCTGGATATCATTTTTTTGTAGGATCTGAATTATTCTGGCTTTATGGTCATCCTTTCTACCAATAACGTAGTTCAAAGATCCTCTGATCAAGAAAGTTATTTAATTATGTTTCCTCAAGATGGGCAGGAGACGGGTCTGCCATTTAAGCTAAACGTTCAACATCAAATTGTTATTGGTTTTCAAAGCCCAATCAGGATAAATTAAAGGTCTTTATTAAAAGAAATTTGGTCCGACTATAGGGGCATATTTTTTCTGCCTAACTGTAGGTATTTTAGCATTTTTTTCTGACCAGTTGAACATTGCTGGTCTGATTGGATTCTATTCATAGGTAAGTCATTGGCACTGATGTTGGCCTATCACATTGGTGTTCCAATGTCTCCCAACTCAGTTGGGTTGACGTCAGGGTTCTGTGTAGTCCACTTCCACTCCCATCTCTGTAAACCTTTGTGCATGGACCTCACTATATATATATATGGGCATTATTACAATTTGAATACGGTATCTATATATAAAGAATAATCTTTTAATTCAAAGGTCTTTATTGGCTGAGTAAAAGAAATTTGGTCCGACTAGAGGGGCATATTGACTTTTTACTGCCTATCTTTAGATATTTCAGCCTTTTTCCTGACCAGTTGAACACTGCTGGTGGGATTGGATTCCATTCATATGTAAGTCATTGGCACTGATGTTGGCCTATCACATTGGTGTCCAATGTCTCCCAAAAGTGTTCAGTTGGGTTGACATCAGGGTTCTGTGCAAAACACTTCCACTCCTATCTCTGTAAATCCATTGTTCATGGACCTCACTATATGCATGGGCATTATTTTCCACCACAGCATGTGCCGACAGCCAATGAGGCTATCCAGTTAGGGTGGGAGGGTATGGAAAGCTTTGGCGTAAGTCATATTCAGCTCTTACAGATTATTATAATTCTAAACTAACCCCCTGGGTCTATTAGTTTCTTCCCCAATTAATTACAACTGGATCAGCACCAGGAGCATTACTGCTAAGAACACACAGTTGGTGGGTAGAGATCTCATGCACAGCAAGCGATAGAGCATGTGATTAGAGCAGCCATATTTGTTGCCAAAGGAGAACCTCCTTGCCAACAAAAGGCTTATTGAAAGCAGTAATCAACCATCATGAGCAATGGCCAGCCAAATATTCCGTGTTGCAGAAATTGTTCCTTAAGGAACACTCTCACCTTGGAACCTCCATTGGGGCTTCTCACCCCCATATTGGCAGGATCTGGAGCCCTGCCTCTCTCTGCCATTGGCTGGAAATACAAAAGACCCAACATTAGGAAACAAGGACATAAGGAAATAAAAGTGTCTGGAAATATTCACAATGCTCCAGTTGATATTGTTCTACATCGATGCTCAACTATGTAACCTTCTCAAGGTGCACCAAAAGCATACACCGTACGGAAAATGGCCCGAATTCGCATGATTCTCCTATACAAGAGTTATGAAATCTAAATAATGGCTTTAGTTATAAATGGGACAATTGTCATTTATGGAAGTCCACCACAACATCATTCTACATGACAAGGACATGAAGGAGTAGACCACCTAACCACCCAGTGATGGCAAACTTAGAAGGCTGTTCCTGGAGAACTGTGCTTAGTACAAGGGAAAACATTTACAGGTATTATGTTTTGGCATTTCTTTATACAAGAGTCGAGCTGTTCCTGCTGGGTGGTGCTCCGTATAAAGGGATATGGTGGAATTGCTTTATTGTCCCTCTCTGTACAGTCTATGAGAAAACCTAGAGCATTGTAATCTGATATGTTGTGGGTTAATTTGTCTGACCACACTGTCATGCCATGCCTGGAAGTTGCTGGAGAAAGTCCTTTGTTACTTTTTCGTAATGGAAATGTAGCACATTCGGAGGGCTATTGGATTTAATAAGGGAGTAAGTAGCCAGGAATATAATTATACACCCAGTTCTTTAAACCCAAACCCAATAAAAACGGAGGATATAGTGGTCCTTTAATCATAATTCCCAGTGCTCTTACCATTTCCCTTGCACCCTCACTTTTCTAACAGTCCTGTATTCATAATTGCCCTTTCTTGGTGCATCTTGTCTCCATTGCTTGAGGTAATGTGGCATTAAAGGATAAGTAAACCTTTAAAATAAGTGAATGTAGAATTGACGAGAGTGCTGTTCTAGGGACTTTTGTAACTTACATTCATTATTTATTATTTTTTATTCCAAGATATTAAGGGATACATGTGCTGTTAATATGAATGAATTTTGTTACAACAGCGCCACCTGCTGATCAGTTTCCCACCAGTCTGACCAGCAAGTAGTCAAGGAAGTTGTCAGGAGAGAGAAAGAGGCTGCTCTGATGTTCTTCTGCTAAAGGTCCCCATAGACGCGACGATTCTTCTTGCCGAACGACCGATTTTAGGGAAGCCCGACCAATCCTTCGAAATTATCGTGCGGTTAGTGGTATTCGAACGATCGTACATCTTACGATTTTTCGGCCGACATCTGTCAGGAAATTGATCGGCCAGGTCAAAAACTCTTTGTGGGTCCCAGTGCAATCTCTCTATGTTTGCAGGGCCAAGCAGGCAGCTCCCCTTTGTTTTCCTGGTAAATTGGTCTTTTTAGTTGATGGTAGATTCGTACGATCGTACGATCGTTCTGAGAAGATCGTGGTCTCACGATCAGGATCTGATCTTTTAAAAATCTCAACATCTATGGCCAGCTTTAGGAAAGATTTGAGAGAGGTTTTTAATTTTATTCCTAAGCAGAAGAACATCAGAGCAGCCTCTTTCTTTCTCCTGACAACTTCCTTGACTACTTGGTGGTCAGACTGGTGGGAAACTGACCAGAAATTCATTCATATTAATGTATCCCTTAATATCTTGAAATTAAAAAAAGAATAAATAATGAACGCACATTACAAAAATTCGTAAAATAGCATTGTCATCAATTTTACATTCACTTATTTTAAAGGTTTACTTATCCTTTCAGGAAAAACTTTTTCTCTGGGCTAAAAAAAACACCTTAGATCCCCAAGGTCCTATTGAGGATAATGCAAAAGTAAAAGAATAAAATAAATGTGTATTTTAAGACCAAGTTATTTAGAAAGTATACCATTTATTTATCATTTAAAATCTTCAGTTTAAAATCGGGCCAGCCAGGAACACAATAAATAACAGTAAAAATACAGAAAATACTGTGAGTTATAGTTCTCCAACACACATTTTTTCCAAGTTGGACATCTATAACTCAACAGTTTTTTCACCTCACGTAACTGCCATTACGAAATTGGGGAAACCACTAGTAGTAAAAATTGTAATACTAGGGGGCACATTTACTTAGGGTCGAATATTGAGGGTTAATTAACCCTCGATATTCGACTTCGAGTATCGAAGTCGAAGGATTTACCGCAATTCGTTCGATCGAACGATTCAAAGGATTTTAATCCATCGAACGAATGAAATTCCTTCAATCAAAAAAAGCTTAGAAAGCCTATGGGGACCTTCCCCATAGGCTAACATTGAGGTTCGGTAGGTTTTAGGTGGCGAAGTAGGGGGTCGAAGTTTTTTTTAAAGAGACAGTACTTCGACTATGAAATAGTCAAACGATTTTTAGTTTGAATCGTCCGATTCAAAGTCGAAGGTCGAAGTTGCCAATTCGATGGTCGAAGTAACCAAAAAAAACACTTCGAAATTCGAAGTATTTTGTTATTCTAATCCTTCACTCGAGCTAAGTAAATGTGCCCCTAAATCTTTAAACAAGCGACCACTTACCTGAAGTTATTTTTCTGTATTTTTACTGTTATTTATTGTGTTCCTGGCCGGCCAGATTTTAAATTGAAGATTTTAAATGATGAATAAATTGTAGACTTTCTAAATGACTTGGTCTTAAAATACCCCTTTAATTTATTCTTTTATCTTTTTCTCCGTGGCCCTCATTATTTATTAGATATTATTAGATATTATTAGATATTATTAGATATTATTAGATATTATTAGATATAATTAGATATTAGGTACCTGGCACTAAGCTGGGAATCCCGTGAGTAGCAGCAGCCTGGCATCCAGTTACTGCAGAAGCTGACGGCAGCAAACAGAGGGCAGACAATTAGCTGCCAGTTAAACCAGTAAAACCAATTGTGCAGCAATATACTCACGCTTATAACTCCACGGAGACTTTCAGAACATCATTTCAGGGCACCCGCAGCTCGGAGCCGCCACTGCTTGACTGATGTTGATTCTCCGAGTGGCAGTTTCTCTTATCTGGCAGTCAGTCTTATATGAGATCTGGGGGGGGAGAGAAATAGAGTGCGTCACTCCTGCCCTAATCGTTCTTCTTAATGTACCAGGCTCTGACAATGCGGGCACACGCGGAACCCTCTCTGGTTTTACTGGTGCAGGTATAGGACCCCTTATCCGTAAACCCAATATCCAGAAAGCTCTGAATTATGGAATCCTCCATAGACTCCAAATTTTTAAAAATGATTTCCTTTTTCTGTGTAATAATAAAACAGTAACTTGTACTTGATCCCAAATCAGATATAATTAATCCTTATTGGAAGCAAAACCAGCTTATTGGCTTTATTTAATGTTTAAATGAATTTCTAGTAGCCCAGGTCCCGAGCATTCTGGATAACAGGTCCCATACCTGTATCACCAAAAATGACTTACTGACACTTGTGTACCCCCATTTGTAAAATATGAGGATATTAGAAGTCACATAGGAGTTCCATGACCTGTATATGTACAGGCTTATTGAGTCGTGGCTAAAGGCCAATCAGCCCATATATGGGAATATTAAAGGATAAGTAAACCTTTAAAATAAGTGAATGTAAAATTGACGAGAGTGCTATTCTAAGCACTTTTGTGATGTACAGTTATTGTTTATTCTTTTTTATTGTTCCAAGATATTAAGAGATACATGTGCTGTTAATATGAATGAATTTTGTTACAACAGCGCCACCTGCTGGTCAATTTCCCACCAGTCTGACCACCAAGTAGTCAAGGAAGTTGTCAGGAGAAAGAAAGAGGCTTCTCTGATGTTCTTCTGTTTAGGAAAGATTTGAGAAAGGTTTCTTATTGTTTTCCTAAGCAGAAGAACATCAGATCAGCCTCTTTCTTTCTCCTGACAACTTCCTTGACTACTTGCTGGTCAGACTGGTGGGAAACTGACCAGCAGGTGGCGCTGTTGTAACAAAATTCATTCATATTAACAGTACATGTATCCCTTAATATCTTGGAAGGAAAAAAGAATAATTAATGAATGTAAATTACAAAAGTGCTTAGAATAGCACTCTCATCAATTTTACATTCACTTATTTTAAAGGATAAGTAAATAAGTGAATGTAAAATTGATTTTAAATGCCAAAACCCCCTTTAGACAACAATGCAATTATAATATTTTAAAATCCACTTTGCTACATACCTCCCAACATTTTGTAAAAAGAAAGACGGACAAAAAGATTTGGCGTGCATAGCGTGGCAAATTTTGGTCTAATTACCAAGTTCATTTTACAAAATTTGGCTGTTGAAAGTTTGAACACATTTCTGTGGTTTGTAATGTGTTATTACAGTTTTGCTAATTGCCCTTTAAGCTGCAAGTCACAGTTTCCCCAAGAGACCTGCTTATCTTAAATTGTTACAATTGGTTTTTTTTTGCTTATCTTAAATTGTTACAAATGTATCTAAGGGCACCTGCCACATATTCTGGACTCTCTGCCAAAAGCCAGTTAAGTTTTAGAATTTTTTTTCTGGCTGTTTATTGCAGGAGATCAAAGAGAAAGTCGGGACATTTCAGTATCAATCCGGGACTGTGGGTTAAGCTGAAAAAAATGGCACGGTCCAGCAAAAAACCGAGACAATAAGGAGGTATGTTGCTATTATAAACTACAACTCCCTGCATAGTTTCATTGTCTGTGAACTGTGATTGAGCCCATTTGGCTGTTATAAAGGCACAACTAGTGACTCTCATTCCCTCAATCAGAAATCAGTGTTGTCTCCCAGAATCCTTTCAGTGGATGGGGGTCCTGCCCTCCAGAGCTCAGTGACAAGAGGCTCTTGTGTGGATTCTCTGCTCACTTGACTCTCTCTTTGTAACCCCCTTGTCCAAATCTGGCACCAGCCCAGACCTCACGCCACTGCCAAGAGCTGAGTATAAATATCCTCAATGAGCATCTGCAGAATAAAACCTCTCAGCTCTGCCTTTATCTGGGATATTTATATCTAATGGGACCAGAGTAATGCACCCGGACACAGGCTCCTTTATTATATATACATTATACACAGGCACCCTTATACACAGGTACCCCTTATACACAGGCAACCCTTATACACAGGCAACCCTCTTACACAGGCACATCATATACACAGGCACCCCATATACACAGGCACCCCATATACACAGGCACCCCATATACACAGGCAACCCTTATACACAGGCACCCCATATACACAGGCACCCCATATACACAGGCACCCCATATACACAGGCAACCCTTATACACAGACATCCCTTATACACAGACAACACTACAACTACCTCCCGCATCATCCTCATACACAAGCACCCCTTATGCACAGGCACCCCTTATACACAGTACCCCTTATACACAGGTACTCCTTATACACAGGTACTCCTTATACACAGGTACTCCTTATACACAGGTACTCCTTATACACAGTACCCCTTATACACAGGCACCCTTTATGCACAGGTACTCGTTATACACAGCACCCCTTATACACAGCACCCCTTATACACAGGCACCCCTTATACACAGGCACCCCTTATACACAGGCACCCCTTATACACAGATACTCCTTATACACGGCACCCTTTATACACAGCACCCCTTATACACAGGCACCCCTTATACACAGATACTCCTTATACACGGCACCCTTTATACACAGCACCCCTTATACACAGGTACCCCTTCTACACAGACACCCCTTATACACAGGCAACACTACAACTATCTCCTGCATCACCCTCATACACAAGCACAGAGTCTCTCCTTTCTTCTAATAAAAAGGTATCAGGGAGCCTATCTCTTCCTATTAGACAGATCCTGGGGTATATACCACTCTCCCCTCATTATGGACAGATATGAGTGTTCCTACCACTTTTTTCTCAATACACAGATACCAGGGCCTCCTCCTAATACACAAATTCCAGGGCACCCACCCCTTACACACTTCTAAGGCACATACACAGATATCAGAGCACCTCCCACTCCCTTACTAATAACATACAGACAAGGAGACACCTACCTGTCCTATCTCTTCCTAATATCCATATACCAGGTCACCTGGCTCTCACCTTCTCATGGAAACAACCTCTCCTACTACAGAACAATCAGTGTATCGACCCCTCCCCCCCAATACACAGATAGGAGAGCACCTACATCTCCTTCCCCCTAATACACACAAACACAAGGCACCTCCTAATACACAGATATCAGGGCACCTACATCTCTCTTTCTCCTAATATCAGGATACCTACCTTTTCAGTACACAGGTGTTTGACTATGTGTCCTCATTTCTAATACATTAACATCAGGGGCACCTACCTCTCTATAAATACACAGGCATCACGGCACCCACCTCTCACTCAATCACCCACCTCTCATTTGAAGCTTTCACAAATCAGCATGCAGTTTGGAGCAGATTAAAGGGTAACCCTCCCACAGAGCATTTTGGCCACCCCTCATCCAAACAAGGAAACAAGAGCTAAAATTTGAGCAAAGGGTTGAACTTCAAACACATTCACTTCAAAGTCTTTTTTGGCATCAACTACCCTGTTCTGTTTGTGTTATGTAAAGAGAAAGCCTAACTACCTCTTGTAGGCACATAAAATACTCCACCAACGAGTACAGTAGTAGGTTAAGATAAAACAAAACACAAGTCCATTAAGGTCAGGCCTTCTTTCCCAACTCAAGTTCAGATTATTTGGTCGTCCAAATAATATCCAAATACATAGTGTCTATTGCCCATACAAACATAGAGGTTGATAAGAACGAGTACATACCTATCATTCCATCATTATAATACACACAGCACCTACCCTTGTCCCTACTACACATATATAAGGCCACCTACCGTAGTTCCCAGCCAAGGAACATTCATTCATTTCCCAGCAGAGAGAAGATCCTGTGCCTCCCTAGGGTGCAATTCCAGACTGTCCCATTCCAGCACTGACTGTAGTCACACCCGAGGGAAGGGGATACTAGAAAGCCAATGCCCCAGGCAATTCCACAGCCCACTAATACACACACATCAATCACTCTCTTGTCATGGAAGGGCTTTCTCTCCCAGTCTTTACTGTTCAACCTGAGTATGTGTATGGGAAGTGCTGGATATATTTGTTTTTACCTGCCCACAGGCACCTATTTGCCGACAGCTTTCTGAAAAACCTGTTTGATCCCTGGGTCCTGTTTTTTATTTATTTTTTAGCTTTGCAGGCAAGAGATAATCAGTCGATAATCATAATCTTTGCATCAACATCATATATTATGTCATTATTATATTTATTTATCAAGACCACTAGATGGTGATGTTCTAACTCTAGTCTATAGAAAATGTCTCAGCGGAGGATAGTAGCTGCCATATTTGCAAAGCCTGCTAGGGTTGCCACCTGTCTGGTTTTGACAAAACTGGGTCAAAACTGTCAGCCTAGTTTATCTAATTTGTCAGTATTCCCTAAGATTCCGCCATCACAATACCATAAGCCAACGTCGCCATCCTGCCCCATGACATAATTGCCCCGTCCGGAGTTACCCGCAGGCAAAGATGGCAACCCTATTCGACGCTTGGGTTATACCCCAAATCTGTTTACATTTGAATGTGGCTCACGGGTAAATTAGGTTGGGGACCCCTGGTTTGGGTGAAGCCAAGGGTGCAACTAAGTGTAACAGGTTATGGGTAGAGTAGAATCTGGTTTATTGGTTTCCTTTTGGCAGGGTCGGACTGGCGTCCCAGAGCCCACTGGGATCGCTACTTTGCCGCCCGAGCCCCCACCAGAGAACCGAAGACACAGATACATCAGGCCCCCCCCCAGCGAATCAGGGGCCAGAATACAGGTTGGGAGGTGGCGTCAAGAGCAGGTCTGGGTTGTTGGGGCCCACCGGGTTTTTTCCCGGTGTCCCACCAGCCCAGTCCCACCCTGACTTTTGTAGTTCACTTTTGTGTTTCTCTGGGACAATGCTGTGCAACTGAACGTCACCCCCAGTTTCCCCCAAGGGCTCAGGAGATTCCTCTGTATGACATCATCATGATGTAAGGAAAGCATTTTGTGTCAGCGAGGTATTTAAAATGGATCAATATAGACTTGGAGGGTAACACAAAGCACTCCACCCACAAAAATGCATGATTCTAAGCAACTTCCTTATATACATTTATTATACATCTCCAGTAACTATAATTGCCATGGAAAGACGTGTTTGTCAGAGCGTTACATTCTCTGCACACTGTTGCAAGCCAACGGGTTACCAGTCCTGGAGGAGAACGGTGTTTCATGAGTCAGACCCTGAGGACAGAAAGGGACAGACAGACAGACACTGTTTTTAATAGCAATTACATAACATTAAAACCAATGGAAATGTGTAATGAATGTGTATTGGGAAGCTGCTTAGAACTACATTAGCTTTTCATCAGGCAAAAAGCTGCTTTGGGGCAGAGTTCCCCTTTAAAATCATGGCCCTTGTCTTTTCCATTGGCCTTGGCCGTGTTGGTATTTCCTATTTAGGAAAGAAATGTAACAATATTGTGCTCATGTCTCTCTGTGACCTAAATGCAGGATTTTACATTTTTTTACATTCTTTTCCATGATATGACTGTGCCAAGTTACTATTTATCATATATTTCTCTGTTAGTTTCCTACGATCTGTAAGTGATGCTTCCTGCCCCATACATTAAAGGATTTGTTTAAATTAACAGTTAGTATGACGTAGAGTAGAGTCCTGTGGGTTGCGGGTAGAAGTTCCGGGTGCGGGTATAGACGCGGGTCGGCGGTTCTGCAGGTCGGGGGTCGGGCCGCGGGTCTTCTCAATTGAGATTTTTAGTCCATTTTTCGGATCACGCCTACTTCCGATGATGTCACTTCCGGTTTACAATGACAGCACTTCCTGATTCTTGATGGTCAGCGGCTCGCGGGTCCGGGATGCGGATAAGGTACTTGCGGGTCGGGTAGTGGGTCCAAGTGGGTAACAGCAGGTTGCAGGTCCAGGTTGCAGATTGCGGGTACGGCCCGGGTACGGGTTCCAAAAAATAAACCCGTGCATGACTCTAACGTACAGCGTGATATCCTGAGACAATTCGCTTTTTATTCAGCAGCTCTCCAGTTTGCAATATCGGCTATTTGTTGCTGGGGTCCAAATGACCCTAGCAACCATGAATTGATTTGAATAAGAGACTAGAATATAAATAGGAGAGGCCTGAATAGAAAGACGAGTACTGTATTAAAAAGTAGCAATAGCAATACATTTGTGCAAGCTCTTGGGACACACTAGTGTTAATAACCATTGGACAGCAGGGGCTGGTGTCAGATTCAAGGCCTGTGTGTTAGATCTGGCACCGGGTGCCCGGGAAGGAGAGAAAAATGACCAATGATGAGTAGAACTAACAGGGAGGCCATTCTGTCCTGCGTCCTGAGCTAACGTTGATATGAAATCAATAGCCCCTGCTGCTTTGTGGGAACCAGCTGATAAGGTTTCTCTCCTATCTGCCCATTTCAATCATTTCAGCTTTGCTTTGCCCTCATTCCTCTGCCCTTACATACAATTATAAACGCTAAAGGGAAAATATCTGTATTGTTAAATAGAAACCACTGTGGGGCTGTGTTATGTTTTGGGTAGCCGAGGATGAATAGAGTAGAACAGTGCTTTATTAGCAGACTCATGAAGCCATTACACAACACTAACTTTTACATTCACTTTTAAGCTGGTTACAATGCTATTCTGCTTTACCATATTTTTTCAAATATATTTAATATAACTACTAAGCGATGAATAGATCTCTGTTGCTTTAGCCCCCAAGGTGTTCCTATTTTGGCCTGCAGATTCATTCTTGCCATAAGCTGCCATTCTTTCTCAGGATGTCTGGCTACAAGTTTACTTATCACCTAGTACCAAACCCAAGGGTGCACTAGCAAATAAAAGTGCCGCTATTAAGCCCACCCTTCAGTGTTCTCCATCCAATAGGAAGCAGTAGACAGAGATAGGGGACACACACATTGCATTTAAAGGGTGTTTAGCCCATTTTTTGTGGCCACAAACTGTCAAAGCAGCTGACTTGATACCCCACCAGATATCTAAAGGGCACCTGCACCACCTCCTATCCACAGCCTTTTGTGGGCAGGAACTAGTCAACAAATATTTCATCCAATAGGAAACCATAATGATTGACCACTTCTAAAGGAAGTCTAGAGCAAAACTGATAGTAGAGGTCCAGCAACATACTCTATGGCCATGCTCAAGCTTTTAGCTGGCACTTTGGCACATGGTCAAGCCTAGGAATTGGGAAGATGACCAAATTAAATCAGAAGAGAAGTCATTGTAAGGGAGAGGTTTTATTTATCAAGCACCCCAACATTTAGTCACAGTTCCCCATTGCTCATAGCAAGGTTAGAAAACTATGATATTATAGTAGAAAGGATATTAAGAACAGGAAAAATATTTACTTAATTCCAATTAGCCTTTAAGCTAGGCTAGGAGAGCAAAACAACATTTTGCCTAAATGGCTTTTAAGCTGGGCTTCCAGGAGTATCAGTAGAGCAAAAAGACATTTTCCCAAAATGGCAACCCAACTGGCCTTAAAGCTGAGCTTCCAGTAGTATCAGTAGACCAAGAACACAATTTTTTTTTCAAAATGGCAACCCAACTGGCCTTAAAGCTGGGCTTCCAGGAGTATCAGTAGACCAAAATCACAGTTTTCCCCATTGGCAACCCAAGAGGTCATCAAGCTCGGCTTCAAGGAGTATCAGTAGAGCAAAAAGACATTTTCACTTATTGCAACCCAACTGGCCTTCATGTTGGGCCTCTCCAGTCGCAGCTTCAGTTCTACTATGAGAGGCCAACCCAACAATACTGGGTAAAGAGGTTAAATTTTGAAGCAAATATGCTTGTACGATCTTTTTACTTACTCTATAAACATTTTTCATCAGACTATCTTCTTATTTGGTAAACCAGCCAAATCTTACAACTGTCAATGGAATCCTTTTCTGCACTGTCAGCCTGTTCCTTGTATCAGCACTAGGGATGAGCGAATCTGAGCCATTTAGTTTCGCCAAAAATTTGCCGAAGGCGAATTGTCGCTGACGCCCATTAAAGTCTATGGGCGTCAAAACGCACACCGCCATACAAGTCTATGGGTGTCATTTCCACAGTGAAACAAGGCGAAAAAATTCGCCCATCCCTAAGCACAACATGACCTATTTCATTTCCTTAACCATCTTGGAAACAAAGTGTGAGTCGTTATCTGGTTAAATCCCTGGATGTGTTTGAAAGATCGTTTAAAAAGCCATTTCTGAAAATATAAAGTATGTTCTCTTGCACAGAGCAGTTGGAAGTGTGTATGGCACAGATAGTCTGTGAGTGAGGATGAGTAGGAAGTCAGTTTTGCCAAAAGCATTTCCTTGTTTGTGATAATATGGAAGCATAAGTAACAGAACTTTCCTGCTGGGCCATTAAAGGCCGACAAAGCCTTTTAATGCAGTTAAAGAATTCTATGATCCCATAATTGCTATATTTAAACATTTTTCATTCTCTAAGCACTTCTAAATAGCTCCCAGGGTGAAAGAATGCTCTGTTATGCAGATGTCTGCCCCCATGGCTACATAGCAGCTTGTTTATATAAACTATAGTAGTACTTATCTGTTATCTACTGTGTATCCTGTGCTTGAATGGCTGCCCCCATGGCTGCACAGCAGCTTTTTTTATATAAACTATAGTAGTACTTATCTGTTATCTACTGTGTATCCTGTGCTTGAATGGCTGCCCCCATGGCTACACAGCAGCTTGTTTATATAAACTATAGTAGTACTTATCTGTTATCTACTGTGTATCCGGTGCCTGAATGGCTGCCCCCATGTGACACAGCAGCTTGTTTATATAAACTATAGTAGTACTTATCTGTTATCTACTGTGTATCCTGTGCTTGAATGGCTGCCCCCATGGCTACACAGCAGCTTGTTTATATAAACTATAGTAGTACTTATCTGTTATCTACTGTGTATCCTGTGCTTGAATGGCTGCCCCCATGGCTACACAGCAGCTTGTTTATATAAACTATAGTAGTACTTATCTGTTATCTACTGTGTATCCTGTGCTTGAATGGCTGCCCCCATGGCTACACAGCAGCTTGTTTATATAAACTATAGTAGTACTTATCTGTTATCTACTGTGTATCCTGTGCTTGAATGGCTGCCCCCATGGCTACACAGCAGCTTGTTTATATAAACTATAGTAGTACTTATCTGTTATCTACTGTGTATCCTGTGCTTGAATGGCTGCCCCCATGGCTACACAGCAGCTTGTTTATATAAACTATAGTAGTACTTATCTGTTATCTACTGTGTATCCTGTGCTTGAATGGCTGCCCCCATGGCTACACAGCAGATTGTTTATATAAACTATAGTAGTACTTATCTGTTATCTACTGTGTATCCTGTGCTTGAATGGCTGCCCCCATGGCTACACAGCAGCTTGCTTATATAAACTATAGTAGTACTTATCTGTTATCTACTGTGTATCCTGTGCTTGAATGGCTGCCCCCATGGCTACACAGCAGCTTGTTTATATAAACTATAGTAGTACTTATCTGTTATCTACTGTGTATCCTGTGCTTGAATGGCTGCCCCCATGGCTACACAGCAGCTTGCTTATATAAACTATAGTAGAGTTTCTGAAGCAAACACACCTGTTTTACCAGTGCAGGGCAACACTACATTATTTTTTCATTCCTTTTAAACTCTTTTTTTTTTGTAGTATTACTCTTCCTTTAATAAAGAATGCTACATGATGGGTTGGTTAGAAAAAAAAGTCAGGAAACAAGATGGAGAGCACCGTTAAGAGAGGAAAGCGTTGGGGAAAGGTCTATGATATGGACAGAATATGGGCTGTGGGAAAGGAGAGAAGATGTTTATGGAATTATAGAGATCATTATGAGGACGAGGAACACAGAGGGTACTTATAGTATAGTATATAGTATTGGCACATATGAAATGTATGGGATATTTTACTGAAATCATAATTAAAACTTTCCATTGGTTGCAGTGGGTAACTAGAGTTCAAAGTTGACTCCTGTCTCTGTTCCTTAGAGCTACCTGTAGTTAGTACTATAACTATACTTACAGCTGCTACATTCTGCTCTTATCCCTTTTATATATATCTCAGAGGAGGCTACAAGACAAAACTTGAATAATAAGAACATAACATGCAGTCTAAAATTATGTGCTGAACTGATGTGATGACCCGGTGTAAAAGGGAGGGTAGACTCTAAATGAATGTCCATCATATAAACTTAAAAGAACATCATGTCTCAACTCTCGTGCACACGTAATGGGCTGAAAATGTCACAAGGCTCTTGGATGTTAACCACAAGCCAGGCTAACTACTGAGACATTATTCCACAATACCCTAACAAACCCATCTGAGGAAAGAAGTTCCTATGCTGAAAGAATTAATCAGTGTGTTAGTCCCCAGGAGTGTTTAAACTCACAGGAAGGAGTGGTCAGAAGTCCACCACCATAGGCCCTTAGATGTTGTTGTCTGAAGCAAATCAAAACCCACAACTGGAACAACAGGAGTGAAAGTCAGATTTGGATTGCCTGATACAACAACAAAAAAATAAAGGTACCTGTTATTGCTGATAAATGATGGGGATACAAATGAAATATGATGCAAGTGTTGGCTTGTATCTGCATGAGATTGAAATGAGAGGCAGAATCTCATTTAGAACTCACTCAGAACATGACAATAGAAACTCATTTAGCAATGGGCCAATTATCCAGTCTTTGTTTGGAGTCAAGATTATTATTTATGTTATACAAAGAGGTCAATATCTTGGGACTCCAGTTAGACCAAAGATCATAAGGAGAAGGGATGCAAAACAGAAAATGATAGAGGAATATTAATGGGTGGTTGGATGTGGGTGGTAGATGATAAGGAATAATGAATGTGATAGAAGTGAAGCAAGAAGGTTGATTGTATGGGATATGAAAACATTATATTGATGGAAAAAAAGCAAAGGAGGGCTTAAGAAGACCATAAATGGACCTGGGTAGATACAAGGATAAAGAATTTGTGGATGGGCCTAGGAAGATAAAAACTCACCAGAGGAGGATAAGAGCAATAGGAATGACAAGAAGATATGATCAATCGAGGTGATAAGGTGGATAATAGCACCGGAGAAGACAAGTAACAGAAGAAGACAAAAAGATAAAGCATTGGAAGGATGTTAAGAGGATACAAGTGCAAAGAAGGAGGAAATGAGGAGACAATGATAAAGAGAGTCAAACTCATGCAGAAGAGCAAAGAAGAAGAGAAACATGATGTGAAGGGTCAGGATGGTTATGAGAAGGCAGTCGATGTTATGGAGATGGACAACACTCATGGACTTGAATGAAGCCGATAGCAGGAAAAGACATGTTGTAAATGCAAACATATTTGAAATGAGAAAATCACAGGGAGAGGTAAATGAGGAGACGAAAGCACATTAGAAAAAGTTCAACCCCCAGAGAAGCAGTGAAAGGACCCAGGCAGTGAACATGCAGTTTATAGTAAATATATTGTTGGGTTTTATACTGGGCATTGCCTGTTGGATATTTTAAGTGTAAAACTGTTTCCTGTCTTCCTGCTCTGTCAGTATAAAAAGTCAAATATTTGAAGCAAACTTCTCCTGTTTTGTAAACTTCCAAAAAAATAACTGCCTCTAGCATTTTCTGTCCCAGACAAGAGATAACAGATATATTTGTAACATCATTAACCTAAACTTCCAGGGAAAAAACAGGAAAAAAACAAACATTCAGTTCTAGCAAGAGTTGCCAATTGTGCACAAGCTCACGGTCACGGTGGCCCTATCCCAAACAGCCCACAAACTCATTCCTGGATCTTCCAGCCCTAAGACTTCATTAACTTCTATGGGTCAATGTAAATCAATGTCCTCACGGCTAGAAGTCCTACTCTTCATGGGTCATGAACTCAATTTAGCAAAGGGCTACATGTCCCATCACACATTTAGCAGCTTAAAATAATAGTCAGACGTTTCAGTCACTAAGGTATTTAACCAAAGAAAGATATATTATAGTTGTAACAATTAGCTTGATGATATCATCTGTCAGATAAGTTATTTGGCAGCGTCTAGCAGTTTATTAAAGGCCTGGTAGATATAACAATTCATGCCTCTAGGCTTTCCTCAATGCAGATTTCCTACGTGTGTGAAACCGATGCAACCAATGCATTGCCCTCTGCTTTCCTTAGATGTTGCCTTTGGAGTGACCACCATTGGTTCTCATGGTCCTCTCTCTCTGCACTGGCAGTAGTGAAGGATCATCAGTGTAGGTGTAGGAGTTGACAACTGGAGAGCATCACCAACAGGGCAGGGTATCAAATGAGAGACTTTCATGAAGCTAAGCAACAGGCACAGAACTGACACAGTGTTATGGTACCCAAGACACCAAACAGTAGCTCTATGTGCTCATATTGTCAACAACCTTCCCTCACTGTCTTACTCTCCTAGAGAGTCTATAATATTATATTCCTGCCACTCACGGGGTCCCTGCTCCCCGACTTCCACACTAGAGGTTCAGCTCCCTCTAAAGCAAACTGGCTTTACTGGGCCTTGCTGTACCCAGGCTCCCTGGAAACATCCAGCTGGATCAGCAACCGGAAGCTAAAGAGGAAGAGCTGTCCCTTCTCACTCACTATACCAAAGTGTGACAGGAAGTGGTCACAGCACCTCTTGGCCAATAGCATCTATGCAAATTACAACTAGCTACATGGGCATCTGCCCAGCAACTAGGGAAATCAGGAAGTGTAGGGATTTAAAGCCATAGGGGCACATTAACCCTATGGGTCCCTACAATTCCATTGAATGTCTGGGCAGCATTCACTGGCCCAGATGAAGACTATTGAAAGACTATGGAGATATAACAGTCTGCACAGGGAAACTCATTGGCTCCATGTCTTCCTACTGCAGTAATAGACGGCACCAATCATCAATTTGTTGTCTTAAAATGCCTTTATTGGGACATAGGCTCTGACCCCAAACACCCGGCAACGTTTCAGACCTTTCACGGTCTTTTCTCAAGCCATGTCTTCCTACTGCAAACACTTTCCACTTGGATCCTGAATGGACCAAAACTTGCGCTGGGAATCATGATTACAGGATAAATAGAATATTTGAATGGCACATTTATGGGTTTGTTTGTATACTTGTATATATTTGTGTACAATTATTGCAGTACTAATAACATAAGAATGAGTTTTTTAAATTGAGGCTCGGATTTCCATGGGACCACGTTGCAATAACAAATGGAACTTCAGCAATACAGATAGAGCTGGCCTAGTTCCATAGAAACATCTGGGTGTTGTGCTGTTTCATTAACTAAGTAAATATCCATTAGTCTCCATGTTATCTGTCTCTGGGCCCTCACTTCCTTCCAGATGCCAAACTCCAGCTCAGTTTCTCCCCTTCCCCAGGAACTGGATAAAGCAACAGTCCCGTTCATTAGGCTTTGGGAAAGGAGCAGGGGGAGAAGGTTCCCATACACCAAAGGGAATCCCATAATTACACAAAGAAAGAAAATGCCTATTAAGTTAAAAATAAAGCAATTTTCTTTCCTTTCATGTCCATTCAGATCACAATATACATACGTCCCTCCAGTAAATGTCCTGTGTCAGCAGTTCACAGAGCCTTTAGATTGTCAGCTCTTGCAACCAGTTCCATTTTCAATTTCTGTTTCTTACTGTGATCAATTAAAACGGACCTATTTGATCGAAAATGGACCTATTCGACCAGGTAAAAACGTAGACTTCATTTCAGTTGGTCTTTTTGAATTTCGAAGTTTTTTCAATTCTAAATTCAGCCCTTGATAAATATGCCCCTTGGTGTCCTGTTTATTTGCCCTTCGGGAACTGGTTGTAGTAATGTGTATGCCTATATATTGGATTCAGGTCATTCTAAACCAGATTTTATTTGGACTTTTGGGATCTGAGACCCGCCTCCTCCCCCGTTTGTAGCTACAAATGATGGAATGTAATGAAACAAACAATATTTGCTTTTCAGAAGACATTGGACTGATTGAAATTTTGTAATCCTTTGCTTCTGGCAATACATTTGTTTGGCTGCACAATGGGAAGGGACCCAAGTGAGGCCCATGGCTGAACAATTGCGAGAGAGGCGGAAACTTCTGAGGAATCTGCTGACTTCCAAACAATGTGACTTTCTATTTTGCTTGAACTCCTTTGTACTGTAACGGAAAGAAAACTGAAGCCATAAAGAAGCCACAGCTGTTGTACAACGTTTCTCCCACTTACCTTCCTTGTGACAACTATGAAAACCTGGATCAGTAAAAGTTACTCAACATTCATTAAATAAAGGAAGAATAATACTAATGGCTAAACCTTGTTATGAGCTAAGGGGGCCCAGTCTGAAGGTCAGTTAGGGGGAGATTTGGGGTGAGTGTTTATTTGTACCCTGGGTACCCCTGGAACTATAGCAGGGTGACACCCCAATGTTTCTATATATCTGTAACCTTGTTATGAGCTAAGGGGGCCCAGTCTGAAGTCCAGTTAGGGGGAGATTTGGGGTGAGTGTTTATTTGTGCCCTGGGTACCCCTGGAACTATAGCAGGGTGACACCCCAATGTTTCTATATATCTGTAACCTTGTTATGAGCTAAGGGGGCCCAGTCTGAAGGTCAGTTAGGGGGAGATTTGGGGTGAGAGTTTATTTGTGCCCTGGGTACCCCTGGAACTATAGCAGGGTGACTGTTACCCCAATGTTTCTATATATCTGTAACCTTGTTATGAGCTAAGGGGGCCCAGTCTGAAGGTCAGTTAGGGGGAGATTTGGGGTGAGTGTTTATTTGTACCCTGGGTACCCCTGGAACTATAGCAGGGTGACACCCCAATGTTTCTATATATCTGTAACCTTGTTATGAGCTAAGGGGGCCCAGTCTGAAGGTCAGATAGGGGGAGATTTGGGATGAGTGTTTATTTGTACCCTGGGTACCCCTGGAACTATAGCAGGGTGACACCCCAATGTTTCTATATATCTGTAACCTTGTTATGAGCTAAGGGGGCCCAGTCTGAAGGTCAGTTAGAGGAGATTTGGGGTGAGTGTTTATTTGTACCCTGGGTACCCCTGGAACTATAGCAGGGTGACACCCCAATGTTTCTACCTATGAGACATAAACACGAAGCCCTGACAAATGACTCTCGGTACTGACAAGGTGACATGTGACATTGCCTAAATACTTCTTGTGGGTTAGAATGACACACAATAGCCACACAATGGCCGGCTGCCCTATGGAACATGATCACACTGGCTGCATTATGGGTAATTCTGCATAAACCTTCCCAGAAAGAAAAGGTCAGAGTAAAGCCTCTCCTGAGAGCAAATAATACATTGCAGCTATTTAAAGGTATATTCACTAAGAGCTCATTTCCTTAGCAGGCAAACACTGTTACTGTCCCACAGAGCTGGCAATCCAACCATTGCCTGGTTAATGGCTTGTAACACCAAAAATGAATATCATTAAAGGGGTTGTTCACCTTTTACATCAACTATTAGTATGATGTAGAGAGGGATATTCTGAGATAATTTGCAATTGCTTTTAATTTTTTATTATTTGTGGTTTTTGAGTTATTTAGCTTTTTATTCAGCAGCTCTCCACTTTGCAGTTTCAGCAATCTGGTTGCTAGGGTCCCAATTACCCTAGCAACCATGCATTGATTTGAATAAGAGACTGGAATATGAATAGGAGAGGCCTGAATAGAAAGATAAGTATTTTTAAAAAAAAAGTAGCAATAACAACAGATCTGTAACTGTAGAGAGCATTTGTTTTTTTAGATGGGGTCAGTGACCCCCATTTGAAAACTGGTTGAAAGAGCTGAAAAAAGAAGGCAAATAATTCTAAATAACTATGAAAAAAGATAAAAATGAAGGCCAGTTGAAAAGTTGCTCAGAATTAGCCATTCTATAACAGACGAAAGGGCAGATGTATCAAAGGTCAAAGTGAAAATCCAAACTTTTAAATTCGAATTTCGAGTTTATTTTAGTGTAATTCGACTAGATAATAGTTCAAATTCGATTCCGATTTAAAAAAAATTCTTATTTTGAAATTTATCATGTACTGTCCCTTTAAGAATTCGAATATGACTATTCGCCATCTAAAACCTGCCAAATTTGTGTTTTAGGCTATGGGGGACCTCCTACAATCAATTTGGAGTCGTTTGATGGACTTTTGGGGAAAAAAAATGTAAACAAGGGTGCCTTTTTTGGTGAAAAATTTCGAATTTGATTTGAATTTGCAGCTCGATTTTATTCACATGGTTTTTAAACATTTTTAACATCAATAGATTTCGATTGGTCGTTTTTTTTCCAAAATTTCGAGTTTATGGGAGATGATGGGAGTTGATATAAACTCATAGCCCCCATAGCCTACTACTATACTACTACTATAGTTTATATAAACAAGCTGCTGTGTAGCCATGGGGGCAGCCATTCAAGCACAGGATACACAGTAGATAACAGATAAGTACTACTATAGTTTATATAAACAAGCTGCTGTGTAGCCATGGGGGCAGCCATTCAAGCACAGGATACACAGTAGATAACAGATAAGTACTACTATAGTTTATATAAACAAGCTGCCGTGTAGCTATGGGGGCAGCCATTCAAGCACAGGATACACAGTAGATAACAGATAAGTACTACTATAGTTTATATAAACAAGCTGCTGTGTAGCCATGGGGGCAGCCATTCAAGCACAGGATACACAGTAGATAACAGATAAGTACCACTATAGTTTATAAAAATAAGCTGCTGTGTAGCCATGGGGGCAGCCATTCTAGCACAGGGTACACAGTAGATAACAGATAAGTACTACTATAATTTATATAAAGAAGCTGCTGTGTAGCCATGGGGGCAGCCATTCAAGCACAGGATACACAGTAGATAACAGATAAGTACTACTATAATTTATATAAAGAAGCTGCTGTGTAGCCATGGGGGCAGCCATTCAAGCACAGGATACACAGTAGATAACAGATAAGTACTACTATAGTTTATATAAACAAGCTGCTGTGTAGCCATGGGGGCAGCCATTCAAGCACAGGATACACAGTAGATAACAGATAAGTACTACTATAGTTTATATAAACAAGCTGCTGTGTAGCCATGGGGGCAGCCATTCAAGCACAGGATACACAGTAGATAAGAGATACGTACTACTATAGTTTATATAAACAAGCTGCTGTGTAGCCATGGGGGTAGCCATTCAATCACAGGATACACAGTAGATAACAGATAAGTACCACTATAGTTTATAAAAACAAGCTGCTGTGTAGCCATGGGGGCAGCCATTCTAGCACAGGATACACAGTAGATAACAGATAAGTACTACTATAGTTTATATAAACAAGTTGCTGTGTAGCCATGGGGGCAGCCATTCAAGCACAGGATACACAGTAGATAACAGATAAGTACTACTATAGTTTATATAAACAAGCAGCAGTGTAGCCATGGGGGCAGCCATTCAAGCACAGGATACACAGTAGATAACAGATAAGTACTACTATAATTTATATAAACAAGCTGCGGTGTAGCCATGGGGGCAGCCATTCAAGCACAGGATACACAGTAGATAACAGATATGTACTACTATAGTTTATATAAACAAGCTGCAATGTAGCCACAGGGGCAGCCATTCAAGCACAGGATACACAGTAGATAACAGATAAGTACTACTATAGTTTATATAAACAAGCTGCTGTGTAGCCATGGGGGCAGCCATTCAAGCACAGGATACACAGTAGATAACAGATAAGTACTACTATAGTTTATATAAACAAGCTGCTGTGTAGCCATGGGGGCAGCCATTCAAGCACAGGATACACAGTAGATAACAGATAAGTACTACTATAGTTTATATAAACAAGCTGCTGTGTAGCTATGGGGGCAGCCATTCAAGCACAGGATACACAGTAGATAACAGATAAGTACTCCTATAGTTTATATAAACAAGCTGCTGTGTAGCCATGGGGGCAGCCATTCAAGCACAGGATACACAGTAGATAACAGATAAGTACTACTATAGTTTATATAAACAAGCTGCTGTGTAGCCATGGGGGCAGCCATTCAAGCACAGGATACACAGTAGATAACAGATAAGTACTCCTATAGTTTATATAAACAAGCTGCTGTGTAGCCATGGGGGCAGCCATTCAAGCACAGGATACACAGTAGATAACAGATAAATTCTACATTAGAACCTCGTGGATTAGCACTTTGTCGGAAGGTTTAATAGAAGGAAAGTAGGACATTGATATCAAAACTTGCCCCTTTCAATACTGGTTTCCAATATTTAAAATACTTAAGAACAATATGAGCAAAAACATCTCACCCTGTTATCCCGCAGCCCCGGTAACAATAAAACTGGAACATATTTCGGCTTCAAAAGCCACAGTTTATGTGTCACATTAATAAACGGCAGAGCAAGACCAGACGACCCGACGCTAAACATGGACGACAGAACGACAGAGATAATCTGACGCCAGAGCCACAGATCTCTGCACATCGGGGCTGGATATGATTTTTGTATCCAAGTTTGGTATTTTCAAGAGATACAATAGAGTCGTCTCCAGGGTCTTTTTTTTTTGTCTTCTATATTAGGAAGAGTCTTGGAGAAATCCGTCGCTGGGAAGAATGAAGCCATAAAGACAAGGAGACGTCCATCGGAATTTCATATATTAAGCAAGGTTCCCAGCTGAGAAGTCTGTATTTATCCAGTTGATATTCAGGCAGTGAAATAGCAACTGTCACATTGTCTGTCTTGTCTCCAACATATTCCACTAATTGCCTGTATCCAACAGCCACTTCTGAGACTCATTTAATGATTTTTATTACTACTTTAGAAATCCTTTAAAGGTCAATAGACATCGCAGTTAATATTTTCTTTTTGCTTTTCCTCCCAAATTCTGTGAAGATTTCATTCTTTCTGCTTTCCGTGAGCCGCCATTGTCTCCAGCTGACCACTCCTACTGATGGTCGAAGATCTCCCGTCTCGCTTTGTGGAAAAATTTGTGAATTTCCAGAGAAATTCGCAAAATGCCGAAAAATCTTTAAAACTCGAAAATTTACGCCATCAATTTTGGACGCACATCCAAAAAGTCGTTCGCGTCAATTATGACGCCGGCGTTAAAGTCAATAGACATCTGAATAGTGCGGCGATTTTGATGCAAGCGACTTTTCAGACGCGAGTCCAAATTTTGTTGAAGCCAGCATAGTTAGTGGGAGCTATTCGCGGCAAAACACTGAAATTAACCACAAATTTGTGCCAGGCTAATTTATTCGCCCATCACTACTAGTTCCTTATCAATATCCATAGCTCTCCCATTGTGTTATAATCACCTACTGAAATTACAATGACATAAGGTAAAGCATCTTAAGGGGCATCATTTGTCACAGAAAAACTAGACCATGAGAAAACACCATATTATTTATATAACCTAAAAAAAAGAAACATCAAATCATAAAGCATAAAGCGACACCATTATACTCAAGGCTGCTGCTGCGAAGAAGAAGAAGAAGAGAGTTTGGTAAGTTGCTTTATGCAGGAGCAGCCCAGAAGTTACCGGGGGTGGGAATCAGGCTATTAAATTGGAAATTTGGCTCTTTAAGTGCAGAGAGTGTAAGAAAGGGAAGCACAAGGCAAGGGTGGCCAATGGTATAAAATTGCAACTGCCTATACTTATCACATACAGTTCCCTAAGTTTTCTCATAGTCTGTACAGAGAGATCCCATAAAACTAAACCAGCATTGGTATTCCCCTGTACTAAGCACAATTCAGCAGGAACAGTCCCCTAAGTTTGCTCATAGTCTGTACAGAGAGATCCCATAAAACTATGGCAGCATAGGTATTCCCTGTACTAAGCACAATTCAGCAGGAACAGTCCCTAAGTTTGCTCATAGTCCGTACAGAGAGATCCCATAAAACTATGGCAGCATAGGTATTCCCCTGTACTAAGCACAATTCAGCAGGAACAGTCCCCTAAGTTTGCTCATAGTCTGTACAGAGAGATCCCATAAAACTATGGCAGCATAGGTATTCCCCTGTACTAAGCACAATTCAGCAGGAACAGCTGCTTAACTAGTGCAAAGAGATGTCATAAAACGATATGCATTGTTTGTATATCGGGGCTCGTCAGAGGCAATATTATTTGGTCTGGCACCCTTGTGGCAACCCTGCTGCTAGGCTTTATTTGTTGTATCACATTATGTTCCTGTAGTTGACAGCACTGACTGCAAAAACATTTCTCTGCATAAAATATTCCTTTTAATATGCCGCCTTATCTAAGAACCCTGCATCCCGGTCTCCCAAGAGCTGATGAAAATCTATACAGAACCGCACGGCTGATCCATAAAAATGTACGAATTCTCCTGAAATAAATAAATAATACGGGTGATAAAAAAAAATCCAATAAGGAAAGGGTTCGTTTCAACTCATCCATCAGGATTATTAAAGCTTTTGACTTCATTTACTAACATTGATCGCTATGAGAAGATACGGCTTTCAGGGATCAGCACTGGGCTCCAAGACTCGCCAATGCTGATAAATTACACGTCAAGGATTACACAAAGGATTTCGACCAATCGGAATTTATTACATTTTTCATACTCAGATGCATTAAATCGACCTGAAAACTCAAATTGAATACAATTCGAGTTTTTTCTCCATAAAAAAAACTTGAATGTCAGGAAGGCTGCAAAAAACTCCCTGGACTTCTCCCATTGACTTAAACAGCAATTCGGCAGGTTTTAGTTGTTGAATTGTCGAATTCGAGTTCTTAAAGGACCAGAGTATGATAAATCTTGAAAATCGAATTCAAATTTTTTTAAAAACTCGAATCAAATTTGAATAGCTCCCTTGTCGAATTTGACAATGTTGACCATAAAAAAATTTGAAAATTTAAATTATAAATTCGACCCTTGATAAATCTGCCCATATATAAACCCAATAAACTGGTTTTGCTTCCAATAAGGATTAATTATATCTTTGTTGGGTTCAAGTACAAGCTACTGTTTTATTATTATAGATTGGATTTGGATTATTTGGATAAAATAAAGTATATGAGAGACAGCATTTCCGTAATTCGGAGCTTTCTGGATTATGGGTTCCCGGATAACTGATCCCATACCTGTACTATGTAGTGTAACTGCCCAGCTATGTATATTTTTTTCTACTGGCCAATGTTCTACATCAGCAGCCTTGCCTATGACATCATTGAGTGACATCAGATAGCTATGCTGGGGGACCTAGCTGATTGTGTGGCTCTACCTTTAAAACATAGAAGCTGAAAGTTGCTGTGTTTTAGCTGCATGGGCATCACTCCCTTTCCAAGGGTAATTTGACGCCAGGACGATAGAATTTCTAAGAATTATTTTTTACATCATGTTCTAATTGGATGTTTTTGGCAGGATGACTGAGATGCAAGCGGAGAGGGGAACTTGGCCAGGCAGGGAGACACAGCTGGATTTTAATACACAAGTTTATGGATATATTCCAGATATAGAACCTACAAAGGTCCTGAATGTGGGAGATGGCGTCGGGCGTAAGGGCCCTCATACAACAGAAAGAAGATGCGCTCACCCTCTACTAGGAGACAACTTTACACAAGAGCACAAGTATCTGCTGGAGGTGCTGCTACAACACAATGCAACATGCTACAAAACCAGTTTGCCAAGTTCCTTCTTTACAAGAGCAATTGCAATGCCAGAGAGTTCTTTATCAATTTCAGAAAAGAACAAAAACCCACTTTGCACATTATAAAAAGTAATAAAGGAGACCATACATGGGCAGATAAAGCTGCTAATATCAGTCCTTAGACCAATTCAGCAATTCAGCTTTCAACAAGTCTTTCTGATTGATATCTGGCCACAATATCGATCAGGAAGGTTTAATTTGCCCAATGCTCCTCATTGTAATCTGATCGTACGGCACTAGGGCCGAATGTTCGGATTACCCAGATATAGTCCTGCCATTAGTGGGCATATTGGGGAAAGATCCGCTCGTTTGGCGGTGTCGGCAGACGATCGGATCTCTTCGTGTATGACCAGCTAAGACAAAGGACAATTATTGCCCTCGTTGCCTTAAAGCATAAAACAGGGGCATATGTAAATCTTTGAAATAACACTGCCTTGGTTAATTAATGGGGAAGAAAAAGACTTAAGTAGGAATAACATGCTCCACTGAGCACTTCAGCACTTTGATTTAAATGGGTTTAAAAGCCTCCTAATCTCTTTGTCATTCCAGGGGGTTAATCTTCTATGCAGAAGGCTTCTCCAATCGGAATTCTTCTTGTACTTCATGTAGCCTCTGTCCCACCACTGCCCTGTGTTGGGCTCTGGAGAAATGAAGCAGTGTCCACAAGCCCATCAGCTTCAGCAAGCTCCTTCATCTTGGGTTTGGTGACTTGACAGTGCCACAATGCTAAGTTACATTACAAGCCAATGCTGCCCAACCGAGTCACCTACTTGCCAGCTGGAGTGAAAAATAGTCGACTGTAGAAGAATTAGTTATCTCTGACAAGCCCTGCCATTAGCCCAGGGGTTAATCTCCTATGCAGTAGGCTTCCCCAACCAGAATTCTTCTAGCTCTGTTGTCATCAGAGCCGGCCCAAAGTAATGTTGTTGCCCAAGACAATACTACTTGTTGCATGGGGCTTCCACCACTCACTCCACCTGCTTACTACCCTCCCCAAGCCCTTCTTGGATTTGGTTGGATTTGGAGCCTTTAGAAACTAGTAACCCAATGCCTCTCTTGTTTATCAGAGGCCACAATATCCTCATTTCTAACATTAAATGAAAAATATAATTTACACGAGTCTGCGACACGTTCACCATCTCTGCAGAATAGGTTGACACAAGAACCACTGGCACAGAAGTAGGAACATCTTCTCTGATCAATGGGAGGCATAGACCAACCAAGCCTCAACAGTCCTACAAAGAATCAGTTGTCTATTATATACAAAGCACTCACATAGTCCTTCCCCATTGTATGCCTTTTCTTACGATTTTACTTTTTAATTAAAGTACAGAAAACCGTTTATAAATTAATATTTACCATGGAGCTGCTGATCTGCAGTCACAGCTGTCTCTGAGCAAGATTTTACTCTAAAAATTCCATTCCATGCCGTGTCCAAGCCTGCCCAGATCATGGGTGCAGCTCTCCCCTCCCACAAGGAAAAGCTTTGCAGTTTGCAATGACAGCAAGCAATCTTTGAGAACTGAACTGGTTCCCAGACATTGTCCTTCACCAGGATACACCCACTGTGTATGAAAGTGCAACTGGGCTCAGTTCCAGCATCATAGAGACACACCAGCAGTATTTACAATAAACTTGGCAGTCCCACGAGTACTGGTTTTGTGTCAACCCTCAGCCCTCTTTTCGTAATTGCCCTTTATTACAGTCACAATCACAGCTTGATTTTCATTCCCAATTACCACTATCTGGGCTTGGAGACCCAACAATGAATCCATTAAACTTCGTCAAGTGAATAAAAGAATGTTTTTGAAATATTAGTCTAATGCCCATGTTAAACTATTTATAGCCGGTAGATAGAGTGTGGTTTGCCCCACAGGAAACTATTAAACTTAGTTTGAGTTTGTTGCAAGCTTCGTGGCATGTCACCTGTATAATGTACAATATTGACCTAAGTGCAGGACCCCCTCTTCTCCACTCTGCACTCCCCTTCTCTTCTTCTAGTATATTGTTATGTTATCTGGTGTGCCCCCTCTTATTATCTAACCTTTCTCCACTTTCAACCTGCTATATGTATTTACTGCATCTCCATCTTCCCTTTTCTCAGTTATTCCATTGGTATTACTTCATTCCACTTCTTCTATCCCCTTAAATCTATTTTTTATTCTTCCCTAGATCCTTCTTTTCCCTTTTCTTTTTCCTGCATTTGCCTACATCCAGCTGGAACTCATGGGGCCTAGGGAAAGAGAGGAGGTCCACATGGCACCAGGAAATGCAGGTCCAATGGTAGAGTAGACTAGTTGAGTAGGCTTAGCCTGAAGATCTACTTTCCTGGTGGGCTAATTTAACTCGGCCTTAGGTAACCACACTAAGATGAAGATCTTCTGCTATCCTTGTGGCCAGTTCAACCAAGTTAGACAGCTAACAACTAGGTAATATCAATTTGTTTAGCCTAAGCAAATAGTCGCATGCAAAGAGTTTAGCCTGCTTTGCTGGTCACCTGAAGGAGTTTATTTGTGATGGTCCTGGCAGATAAATTGGTTGATGAAAGAAATTAGTGTTTGATTTGACACACACAAAAACATCAGGCCATAGTCATAGAAAATGACCAAAATGTCCAGCAAGTTTGAGCCACGAGCAGGTGACATTAAGTTGGCCAAACACCGACCAATAAAATCTGTTGGCTTCTTAGGACATCCAGCTTTGAAACTCCTAAAGTGGACTAGGATAAGGGAGAGGAGCCGTAATGATGCACCATGATATTTAGGTCAAATAATTGTGTAGAGTTAAGCCTTGTGCAGCCTGAAGATCTCCACCTTTCCTGGTGGGGCAGTTTAACTCAGTTTGCCTTACCCAGTGTCTGACTGGGATGCCAGGGGCCCACCAGAAACCTTAGGATTAAGGCCCACTTTGCAAACTATTATACCTCCTCTCCTCACTCAACCTCTTTATTGTCCTAGTCTTTTTTCTCTACATACTATACTCTTTATTCTTCCATTATTAAGCCTCTGTGTTCCCAAAAAGAAATATGGAATGACCATGAAATAGGCCTAATGGTTAGAAGCAAGAGGCCCACTGACACCTGGGCCCACCGGGAGTTTTCCTGGAATCCAGTGGACCAGTCTGACACTCAGCTGCCAACACAATGGGCCAGATCAGGAGAGTGAAGATCAGGTAGACAAAGAAGAAGATATCTACTGGCTTGGATGTTTTTGGCCAAGAGGATTTTCATTTTTGAGTTGCATACATCACACAAAAATATCAAGCCACTGTCTAAGAATTTTAAGTGACACATGTCAGCATTAGACTTCACATTCTGCTTCTCCCTTACTCTCTATTCATTAAATCCCAATACATATTGTGAGCTTCCGGTAGCGAAACCTCAGCTCAGATTTCAGCACATAAATGGAGACTGACCAACTTAAAGAGTTCAAATTGCCGCTTTGCTGGCTTTTATTTGCAAAAAAAACACAAAATCTTCAGCCCACTGGCTTCACATGGGGAATCACTCACACCATAGCAATAACAGTCCCGCTTCACACCCTCACCGGTGTTCACTTTACTCACAGTTGAGTTTAGCCCTTAATGGCTTTCAGCAGACCACCAATCCCAGAATCCTCTCTGGGCACACTTGAGACACTCTTGTCTCCTGGGAGTGGTTTTTCTGGTCCTCTCTCCGGCTCAGGGGAATCACTCTTGTTCCGTGGTGATCACAAGCACATGTGGCCCCTCACCCTTTTCCTCTCTAGGGCAAAGCACCAGCTGCAGGGCTGAGGTGTTGCTCCACACCTCCTTTTAACTAACCTTAATTTACCAATTAGCTAGCTACCTAGTTTCGGCAGCTGCAAAACCTTACATAGAGCAAGGGATGGAATCCCACCCTGCTCTCTTCCATCCACTCCAGGGACCCATGTTCCCAAGCTGGTGCAGAATTAAGCAGCATTACTTGCTGCAGCAACACAGTTTTCCCTGGAGTTTAGATTTCACCAGCTTAATGCTGGTGAAATACACACAATATAGTGCCCATATCTTACAATATCTGTAACATCTCTGACATCTCCACACGCTCTAAGGTTGGTACCGTATATACTCGAGTATAAGCCGAGTTTTTCAGCCCCCAAAATATGCTGAAAAACTCTACCTCGGCTTATACTCGGTTCAAGTGCAAAAACAGTCGCCGGCGTCTAAGAATAGCCGCCGGCATCTAAGAATAGTCGCTGGCGTCCAAGAATAGTCGCCGGCGTCCAAGAATAGTCACCGGCGTCCAAGAATAGTCTCCAAAAATAGGCGTTGGCATCCAAGAATAGTCTCCAAGAATAGTCGCCGGCATCCAAGAATGGTCGTCGGCGTCCAAAAATGAGATGCCGGCACCTCCAATGGGAGCAGAAAAACCCTAAATTTTTTGATTGAAACTTACCAGAAGCTGCTGCATTTCCCACCCTAGGCTTATACTCGGCTTATACTCGAGTCAATCAGCTTTCCCAGTTTTTGGAGGTAAAATTAGGTACCTCGGCTTATACTCGGGACGGCTTATACTCGAGTATATACGGTATATGAAATGATCTTTGCAGTTTTCATACAGTCTGGGAGAAATAATGCTGCTCTGCTGGTGGCTGTGCGTCACTGGGCTGGTACAACACATAACAGCAAGGCACAACTGATAATACAAAGCACATTGATTTAACAAGGCTTTGGTCTGTCTCTTCTAAGAACAGATGGTAACATTCTCTAAAAAAAAATCATGAGACTACTAAAGAATCGCAGCTGTAGGGAGCCTTTTCCAGAGAATCAGTGGTTTATACTGAAGCTTTTTAGACTCAGAAGGAACGTGTCCGCTGGATTATGTCTATTTATTAGGCTAAAATAACTTTGTTAGCTTTAGCTTAACAATACAGGCGTCTCAGGAGAGTGGCCCTTTATAGATAATAGTTGGCTACATGGGAATCCCTGGAGCCCCACATTAATTATCTGTATTTATAGGGAAAATATAGTCTATGTCAGGGCTGCCCCAGAGGAGACCAAGGCAAACGAGAAGGAGCTATTGTTTCCCTTTGACTGTACATTAAATTGGTATAGACTATTGCAAACACTGAATATTTCTTTTCTACATATTTATACTTCCTATAGTAATTGTATCTGTACAAGGGGGTCACATAAAACCCCTTGAAGAACATAGAGGTTGAACTAGCCCTGACTATCTTACACCCCTGGGATTTGCTATGACACTCTGTTACTTGCTAACCCTCATTAACAGGGAGCCAGTTACCCCAACTTCACTAAGGCATGGTTACTTCTGTGTCCTACCTCTTCTTCTCTACAAGACCTACCTCCACACTGAGGCTACTGCCGTAACTATAGAGGGAAAGGTCCAGGTCTGCTTCTTATATACAAGTGGCCTGTAAGGACTGGTAGGCTGGTAGCGGATGGTCACCTGGGACTCAGTAGGACCTGGGCCCACCTGGATTTTTTCCGATATCCCGGTGGGCCAGTCTGACTCTGATGCACCTTCTTCAGAAAAACATTTTGGCCAGGGCTGGAGTATAGAGAGGCATGTACAGCAGCTGCTAAATACCAAACAATACTTTCACCCTTGGTGAGTTCAGTGTCCCTAGATGGTCCGAGGCACCACAATAACTTGTGTTTAATCCACAGAGTAAATTATGAAAAGATGCATAGTTTACAATGGGTCCAGTAACCCATAGCAACAAGGTAATATTTATTGGTTAGCTATTTGAAAACAAAAAAGACAGGATAGTAGATCCCATACCTGTAACTCATGTTATCCTTTACTTATAAAGTGGTGGAATATTCCATAGCGTTGACAGAGATTATACATGATTCACATCAACCCCTGCCCCTCGGGCTCTTACAATCCATGGTCCCTATCACATCAATGTGGACTAATCGCTTCTATTCTACCCCTGGGCCAGATAAAGGATGAGATGCAAGCTGGAAACAATTACGGAGGAATGTTTCGGAGAATTACCCAAGGCCAGCAATACCCTAAACCAGATGTTATCACCAGGAAAGGCCAGCACGGATGAGATGAGCTGATTGTAACAAACAAGATGTGACCAGGAGATAAACACCACGTACCACTGACCATCAAAGACACATGTGGTGGCCGGCCTGAAGCCACATACAGATGACAAGAACTACGCCAGGTCTTCCTTTAGAAGTTCTACAAAGTCAAGATGATAGAGTAGACAGCACATGCTATACGTTACTCGTATTAACACTTTTCTGGTGTCTATTACTTTGCATAACAGAATACAGGCCAACTGTTAAGGGTTGCCAAACACGTGTATAGAGTTGGACTGGCCTGCCGGGGGAACGGGCAATGTCCTGGTGGGCTGTAAAGACGTGTAAATGGTTTACATTTGACAGTTCATAGTTCTATTAGTTATGTAGCACTACTACTGGTCTGAACTGCTGTGTTTAACCAGTAACACACGGATATCAAGCTTTAGTTTTTACACTGACTTCTGCCTTAGTCACACCTTCCTATTTCTGATATTTTTGGTATTAAATCAGCCACACGACTCAGAATCAGTGAAACAAATCTTAATGAGCCAGTCAGATAAAGGGCACTGAACCCTGTCAGATACTGAGACTATATATAGACTTTGCCATAAAGTGAGAGGGCTGCCATTTTATCACTAGACAGGAACTAGAGACAGTGGCATTCAGTCATAAAGCCATTGGTCTGAGTTGGAACCTTACCCTTCACATTCCATACTGACTAACAACCTGGTTGCTATGGTGATAAAGGCCTAGCAACCAAATAGCCGTTTGGGAGTCATTAAGCAAGGTGAATGTTAGAGGCACCAATGACAAAAATGATACCTCCCTGTTTTCTGCAGGACAGTCCCGATTCTTACCGCACTCTACAACCGCACTCTACACTCACACTCTACACTCATACTCTACACTCTATACTCTCACTCTACACTTACACTCTACACTCTCACTCTACACTCACACTCTACACTCACACTCTACACTCTACACTCACACTCTACACTCTCACTCTACACTCACACTCTTCACTCTCACTCTACACTCAAGCTCTACATTAACACTCTACACTCATACTCTACACTCTATACTCTCACTCTACACTTACACTCTACACTCTCACTCTACACTCACACTCTACACTCACACTCTACACTCTACACTCACACTCACCACTCTCACTCTACACTCACACTCTACACTCTACACTCACAATCTACACTAATACTCTACACTAACACTCTACACTAACACTCTACACTCACACTACACTCTCACTCTACACTTACACTCTACACTCACACTCTACACTCACACTCTACACTCACACTCTCACTCTACACTCTCACTCTACACTCACACTCTACACTCACACTCTGCAACAACGAACTTCACCCAAAGCAGAACCTACTACATTTCATACATTACTTACACTCTTCATCTTTCCTTGTCAACTCCGCTACCATTACTAAATGAAAGAATTTGCTAATGTTCTGCTTCTATGTAGGGATCTACAACACAACAGGAAAGCTTGCTGGGGGCAGGGACGATGGTTTCTGTAGAATTTATTAACATTAGCCCAAGGCTCTTTCTGTATTGTCAGTTCTACAGGTCACCACTCGCTTCTCAAGCCTTTCAAATCTCTCTGCAGAAGCCAAAAGGTGACATTCCCAGGAATAGAGACAAATCTATTTATCTACATCAGCCCAAGCAATGTTATGTAACGTTCTACTATATACTCTGTCTTCCCATTCTTATTAGAGCCTGGTATTATTATTATTATCACTGTTATGAACATTTATTTATATAGCGTCAACATATTTCTCATCGCTGTGATACTTTATATACAGAACCTTCCTGCTCTCCCAGGCTGGGCCCTTCTATACAGAACCTTCCTATTCTTCCAGTACTGGGAACTTTATATACAGTACATTCCTATTCTTTTAGGGCACTTTATTATACAGTAACTCCAGAACTGAGCACTTAATTTTTAATTCATTTATTTTAAAAAAATAAAATCTTTAAATCCCTTTAAGGGTAAGGGCACACGCTAAGATTCGGGGAGATTTAGTCACCCGGCGATAAATCGTCTCTTCTTAAGGTGACTAATCTCCTCGAAAACCTTCCCACCAGCTAGAATCGAAATCGCTGGTGGGAAGGCACTCGGATCGCTTCGTTTTTCTGAAGTCGCCCAAAGTTGCCTCACAAGGAAACTTTGGGCGACTTCGGAAAATGAAGCGCTCCGAGTGCCATCCCGCCGATGATTTATATTCTAACCAGTGGGAAGGTTTTCTGGGAGATTAGTCGCCCGAAGAAGAGCCAATTTATCGCCGGGCGACTAAGGGCTCTTACACATGGGCCGTTTCTTCCGTTCAGCCGCAGGGGAGCGAAGGAGTAAACGCACTCAATTATTGTTAAGGGGGCTGTACTCACACAGACGCATGTAAGCGCAGGTGAAATGCAACATTCTGCGTCCCACCTGCGTTTCGCGATTATGTTCGTCTGTGTGAGTACAGCCCCCTTCACAATAACTGACTGCGTCTACTCCTGCGCTCCCCTGCGGCTGAATGGAAGAAAACGCAATGCAGGGGAGCGCGGCAAAAAAACGCCCGTGTGTAAGAGCCCAAAATCTCCCGAATCTTAGCTTGTGCACTTACCCTAAAGCCAAACAATTCCCATTGTAGCAATTCTTTGAAATACATGCTGCATGGCCGCTCACAAGCCAGTGCAGTCTGCAGCAGGGCACCCAATCTACTGCATTAGGCTCAGCCGGTGTGAACTGAACGTGTGTCTCGTTTCAGGGTGAAGGTTAATTGTTGAACAAACTGACAAACAAGAAAAGAGCAATGCTGAGATTTTGCCATTGGCAGCAGCCGGGCACATTTCCCAGAATTCTCTGGGGTTGCAGTGGGATAAAAGCCTAAAACAGGAATTTGGCACAGAACTGCCCGTCTCTACGACAATAATGCAAAAAAGCGATGTTTTTAACTCCTTGCTAGCCAATAAGGATGCCAAAGTGTAGATTAAAGGAACAATAACACCAACAAATAAAAACTGGTGCCAGCTTGGGCCAATCACATTAGTACATATTAATATAGGAGGAGCCCCACACATTAGGCATCATACCAGATAATGTCATTTTGCGCTTACTGTATGTAAAAATTTGAGAGAGGTTTCTAATTATTTTCCTAAACAGAAGAACATCAGAGCAGCCTCTTTCTTTCTCCTGACAACTTCCTTGACTACTTGGTGGTCAGACTGGTGGGAAACTGACCAGCAGGTGGCGCTGTTGTAACAAAATTCATTCATATTAACAGTACATGTATCCCTTAATATCTTGGAATGAGAAAAGAATAAATAATGAATGTAAATCACAAAAGTGCTTAGAATAGCCCCCTCATCCATTTCATATTAACTTATTTTAAAGGTTTACTTATTCTTTAAGGAAATTTGGACCGTAGCAACCAGATAGCTGCTGAAACTCCAAACTGGAGAGCTGCTGAACAAAAAGTAAAATAATTTTTTAAAAAAACACAAATAATAAAAAGAATATGACCAATTGCAAATTGTCTCAGCATATCACTCTGTACATCCTACTAGAATTGAATGCAGAAGTATATATGGGCTGTTTCTCAATGGTGAATAGAATAATAATCGCATCCAATCTTCCTCTGGATCAACTACATTTCCGACGAGGAGCAGCAAAGTGCCCTGAGATACAAGTTACACAACTACACACAGGACTGAACTTGAGGGATGGGAGTCTTTTTTCAACCTCAGCGACTCAGGACTGTTACTGATACTGTGCGGGGGGGGGGGATATGGGTCACTTATTCTACAGTGATACTGGGAGAAGAAAGGGAAAGTAAATCATCAATAAGAAGAATAAAATCTCTCTCTCTCTCTCTATATCTATCTATCTATCTATTATTATTAACATGTATTTATATAGCGCCAACATATTGCGTAGCACTGTATCTATCTATCTACAGTATCATCTATCTATCTATCTATCTATCTATCTATCTATCTATCTATCTATCTATCTATCTATTATCTATCTATCTATCTATCTATCTATCTATCTATCTATCTATCTATCTATCTATCTCTCTCTCTCTCTCTCTCTCTCTCTCTCTCTCTCTAGAAGGTGGAAGCAAACAATGTCCCCCCAATCCCAGCACTCCTGCCGCCCACCAGCCCCACTCATTATTTCATGTACAGTAAATAAATAAATAAAATAAAGAGAGAGTATATCACTGTATATCACTGTATATCACTGTATATCACTGTATATTACTGTATATTACTGTATATTACTGTATATACTGTACATACCCAGCCTTCTCCTCCACGGGCAACTAGATCTTTCTGCTCAGGAGTCACAAGGGGCTTTATCCTTCTGTTTTTCCAAATCCCCGTGATAAATTCCTGGATCCTGGGGGTTTCTTCACCTCTCGTCTGCAGCTCTGCACATGGAATAACCACCTCCTCTCTAAACTTTCTCTTCTCCAGCACTTCAGGGGGCTGAATCTCTGGCTTTTGGGTATTTGTTAGTGTTCAGCTGCTGTAAGCCACACAGTGCTACAGCCAATGGGATTCTCCCTCTCGGGGAATCTGGGGGGGGGCAATACAGGCTGGGCTTGTGAATGCAGGTAGAGAATGTGCAGTGAGTGCAGTAAATTTAGCGAGTAGAGTGAGTAGAGTAAGTGCAGTGAGTGCAGTGAGTAGAGCGAGTGCAGTGAGTAGAGCGAGTGCAGTCAGTAGAGCGAGTGCAGTGAGTAGAGCGAGAGCAGTGAGTAAAGCGAGTGCAGTGAGTAGAGCGAGTGCAGTGAGTGCAGTGAGTAAAGCGAGTGCAGTGAGTAGAGTGAGTGCAGTGAGTAGAGCGAGTGCAGTGAGTGCAGTGAGTAGAGCGAGTGCAGTGAGTAAAGCGAGTGCAGTGAGTAGAGCGAGTGCAGTCAGTAGAGCGAGTGCAGTCAGTAGAGCGAGTGCAGCGAGTGCAGTGAGTAGAGCGAGTACAGTGAGTAGAGCGAGTTCAGTGAGTAGAGTGAGTGCAGTGAGTAAAGTGAGTGCAGTGAGTTCAGCGAGTGCAGTGAGTAGATTGAGTGCAGTGAGTAAAGCAAGTGCAGTGAGTAGAGTGTGTGCAGTGAGTGCAGAATGAGAGTGTCTCTAGCAGGGCTCTGGCTGCTGTACAGTTGCTGTCATACACAAGCAGGGTGCAACCAATGCAGTACAACAGGGGGTCCCCATCCCTCCCCTTCTCTGCTCTTGCTCAGCTCTGGTACTTGCACACCCACAGCAGCACAGGAAGCGAGTGTGTAACACTGTCACTCTCATGCAATGTTAGTAGTAAAGGGAAACTGCTGCACGATGTCGATACTGTGTGTGATGTAAGCACCAAGCAGGGACTGGCCATTTAAAGGCAAAGTGCACCCAGATACCCCTAAAAATAGACACCAATTACTTCTACAGTTACAGTAAATGCCATCTGTCTCACATTGAAATTACTTGGAAATCCAAAATTATATTTATATGATATATATATATATATATTGCATAATGTACTGTGTTATATAACTTCCTGTATGTAGCTCACTGTATAGGAATAGTTGCAGGCTCCTTGATAGAATAACCCACAGAGCATGCAATTTAAGGGGGCTACTTATTAAAGTCTGAAATTTTTAGTGGGAAAAAAACAAATTTTTCGAGATATATTATTATTCGAGATTTAGGATGGAAAAAGTCAGATTCAAAGCTGAAAAAGGAGAAAAGGCACAGGATACACAGCAGATAACAGATAAGCTCTGTAGTATACAATGGGATTCTTCAGAATCTCTTCTGTTATCTACTGTGTATCCTGTGCTTGAATGGCTGCCCCCATGGCTACATAGCAGCTTGTTTATATAAACTATAGTAGTACTTATCTGTTATCTACTGTGTATCCTGTGCTTGAATGGCTGCCCCCATGGCTACACAGCAGCTTGTTTATACAAACTATAGTAGTACTTATCTGTTATCTACTGTGTATCCTGTGCTTGAATGGCTGCCCCCATGGCTACACAGCAGCTTGTTTATATAAACTATAGTAGTACTTATCTGTGATCTACTGTGTATCCTGTGCTTGAATGGCTGCCCCCATGGCTACACAGCAGCTTGTTTATATAAACTATAGTAGTCTCTCTGAAACAAACACACCAGTTTTACCAGTGCAGGGCAACACTACATGATACTGTCATTACTTTAAAACACTTTTTTAATTTTTTGCTGTTTCTGTTCCATTAATAGCAAACCGTGCTCCTCTCATTACATTCCCCCTCTGGTGCTCTGTAGCAATAACTGTGATGCTATTTCATCAGAATCCTATTTAATAACTTCATGGAGATGTGTTGTAACTACTCCCTCTAGAGCCAAAATCATGGAATTACACTTTGAAAAAATTATTTCTTTTTAAACGCTCTTTTTTTTCGACGTGGCGTTTTTTTTTCGGTTTTTTTTTTCAATACTAATAATTTCATGGGGCCCCTGTACCTCCTGTGCCCCCCCTGCAGCCGCTGTGTCTGGCTCCTCTATAGTTTTACATACAGTGGCCCCAGCATTTCAGGACACAGAGGCCCCAGCAATACATCAGTGTATATAATAAAACCCCCATACCTCCCAACGCAGGACAGTCCAGATTTTGACTCAACCTCAGTCCTGGATTGTTACTGAAATGTCCCGACTTTCTCTTTTATCTCCTGCACTGAACTGCCAGAAAAAAATACCAAGTTTCTAACTAAATTGGCTTTTGGCAGAGAGCTCAGAATAGATACTTTTGTAACAAGAAGCAGGTCTCTTGGGAGAACTTAGACAGTTCAAAAGAGAACTAAACCCTAAAAATTAATGTGGCTAAAAATGTCATATTTTATATAGTGAACTTATTGCACCAGCTTAAAGTTTGAGCTTGTCAATAGCAGCAATGATCCAGGACTTCAAACTTGTCACAGGGGGTCACCATCTTGGAAAGTGTCTGTGACACTCACATGCTCAGTGGGCTCTGATTGGCTGTTGAGAAGCTAAGCTTAGGGCTCGTCACTAATTATCCAGCAGAAAATGAGCTTCCCTGGCTGTAATATAAGCTGATGCTACAGGTTTGCTGATTATTAAATTCTGATGCTAATTGCACTGGTTTCTGTGCTGCCATGTAGTAATTATGTGTATTAATTACTAATCAGCCTTATATTGTGACATTTCTATTCTATGTGTACTGTATATTGTGAGTGGCTCCCTAAGCTCAGTAAGTGACAGCAGCACAGAGCATGTGCAGTGAATCAGCAGAAAAGAAGATGGGGAGCTACTGGGGCATCTTTGGAGACACAGATCTTTACTGCTAAAGGGCTGTGGTTGCCTTGGGCTGGTACAGAAGCACAAAACATCATGTACAACATTTCTAGCTACTTCTTTAGTTACGCTTTAGTTCGCTTTTAAAGGGCAATTCCCCTTCACTGTAATAACACATAAAAACCACAAAAATGTGTCCATACTTTCATAACCTGCCAAATTTGTAAAATGGACATGGTAATTAGGGGTTGTGGCCATAAAAACGGGCGTGTGCAAACAATTTCCCTCTTTCTATCTCCTATAGATTAAAATAAAGAAACTAAGGACTAATTAGGATTAACATATATATATATATATATATATATATATATATATATATATATATATATAAATATATATATATATATATATATATATATATATATATATATATATATATATATATATATATATAAAACAAAAAAACTTCCGCACACATAGGTCTTGATAAGTGAGAAAAAGCTGGTAGATTTATTTCGTATGTTTCCTCCGTACCTGCATTGGAGGCGACACAGGGCAAAGGCAATTTGGCTGTCAGCCCCCACCACGGAGGTAGGTGAGGGGGATACTTCCTGACCTTACTATAAGGTCGTAGGGAGATCCTTTGATTGTTTTTATTTATTTCACTCACAGGGTATGTTTTTCCCTGTCACAACAATCACGTAATTTGATACTGGGTGTTTAATTAGCATTGGGAGTCATTGTAGTATTCACCTATACGTGATAGGTGCACTCCTATGATACTACCACTGATATAATGCACACGATTGGCTCAGCTCCATGACACTATCACTGATGCACTCAGTACTATAACCACACCCACTTTTTGTGATGTCACTGGCATGGTTTTGGTGCCATTTTTGTATCCTGTGTGTGTATATAACTTCATGTTCACCTTAGGCTCTGCCCTTCCTGATGACGGCTTGAGTTTGTAAGCCGAAACGTTGAAATAAATCTACCAGCTTTTTATCACTTATCAAGACCTATGTGTGCGGAAGTTTTTTTTGTTTTATTTGAATTTTTGTCCAGCACCTAGGCATTAACATGGCTATCTGAGTGCACCTATCTAGTTATATGTCTATATATATATATATATATATTCCTGCTAGGAAAAATACAAACCCAGTGCTCTTATTTAATGCAATTCCTTGTTCATTACCTGAGTCTTATTTATTCTTATTTTATAGTGTATTTCTCCTATATTAATTGGGGTGCTCTAGCACAGACCTTTATAACAGTTTGTTTTTTGTGAATTGCCTTTTGAAGTGGGAACAAGAAGATTTCAATGAACCCTTACTTATTTCCAGACTTTTACAAAAGTCATTCTACAAACCTGAGAGTGTAGACATCTTAAAGGGGATGTAAAGGCAAAAAAAAAAATAAAATCCCATTATCACTTTCTTTAATGTAAAAGAAATCTATCTCCAATATACTTTAATTAAAAAATTAAAAAATGTGTACCGTTTTTATAATAAACCTGACTGCAATGAAATTCTCCCTTCGTTTTACTTGCTCTGACTGCTGAGGATAGGAAACTTCAGACGGTCCCTAACTGCTCTGCAGGGAAACAATCATACTTTCAAACAGCAGGGGGAGCCCCTACTTTACGTCCCAGAACGGGAGCAGCTTTGTTTGTTTCCCTGTAGAACAGCCGGCGACCATGTAGAGATTCATATCCACAGCAGTCAGAGAAACTAAATGAAAGGGAAATTTCACTGCATACAGTCAGGTTTCTTATAAAAACGGTACAGATTTATTATTGGGAATAGGTTTCTTTTTCAATTAATAAAGTAAAACTGGGATTTTATTTTTGACTTTACATCCTCTTTAATGTTTCCAACTCCAGCTACAGAGACAAATATTTCTTGTTTGTTTAAAGAAAGTTAGCCTATGATTTAGTGTCCCTTGGCATCACGAAACGCGTAAGGTTTTTATGTTTATACATAATGTAAAATACATTTTTGTTCTATTTAAACATTGGGCTCCTGGATTCTACTCTATGGTGTTCCAGATTGGTGCCTGCCTACAATTACTAATTTTCTGTGACTTATAGATAAACATATACTTTATAACCTGACCACAACACAGATGTATGTGAAACAGTATTTAATATTTACCAGTTAACCCGTGTATGGAAAAAGAGGCCACAGGCTGAAATTACCAAGAAAACAAGAAAGTCTGCACAAGAACAAAGCCATTGAATGATTCTTACAGGAAACAGTTCAAGGCTAAAGTGTCAGCTCATATGCAGCCGGATCAGACCCAGAAAACCAAAAATTCAGCAAAATTGCTGAATAAAATGGGAAATTGGTGGTTAAAATGACATGACGCATTTGAGAAGGATTATAACGTTGAATACTGCAAAAAATTGAATACTGCAAAAAAAAAAAAGTATAAATGTTTGTCTATGGTGATTATTTCAACTGTTTTCGGAGAGATTTGTGATATATATTGGGAGCATGGGTGCCAGTTTAACATTATATTGTCTACTAGGTGATGCTACTGCTGCCAATTTTTATTTGTTTTCACTATTACGCATGCTTTTTGCACACACTAACCTACAATATAAAACTTTCCCTTTAAAGCACCCCCGTTGGGAGGTATAGGGGTTCACCTGTACTGCTGGGTTATGTAGATGGAGCAAACATGCACTGCTGGAGAGACCTGAGGGCAGATTTGAGAACAATTATACCCAATGGGTAATAGCTGATAACACTAAATAAAAATAACACCTGCTCCAAGTCTTAACGGATAAGTAAACCTTTAAAGTAAGTGAATGTAAAATTGGTGAGAGTTATTCTAAGCACTTTTGTGATTTACATTCATTATTTATTTTTATTCCCAGATATTAAGGGATACATGTGCTGTTAATATGAATGAATTTTGTTACAACAGCGCCACCTGCTGGTCAGTTTCCCACCAGTCTGACCACCAAGTAGTCAAGGAAGTTGTCAGGAGAGAGAAAGAGGCTTCTCTGAAAGATTTGAGAAAGGTTTCTAATTATTTTCCTAAGCAGAAGAACATCAGAGCAGCCTCTTTCTTTCTCCTGACAACTTCCTTGACTACTTGGTGGTCAGACTGGTGGGAAACTGACCAGCAGGTGGCGCTGTTGTAACAAAATTCATTCCTATTAACAGTACATGTATCCCCAAATATTTGGGAATGAAAAAATAATAAATAATGAATGTACATTGCAAAAGTTCTTAGAATAGCATTCTCATCAATTTTACATTCACTTATTTTAAAGGTTTACTTATCCTTTAAAGCACGTGTTAAAGTAAGTGAATGTAAAATTGATGAGAGTGCTATTCTAAGCACTTTTGTAATTTACATTCATTATTTATTTTTATTTTTTTATTCCCAGATATTAAGGGATACATGTACTGTTAATATGAATGAATTTTGTTACAACAGCACCACCTGCTGGTCAGTTTCCCACCAGTCTGACCACCAAGTAGTCAAGGAAGTTGTCAGGAGAGAGAAAGAGGCTGCTCTGATGTTCTTCTGCTTAGGAAAGATTTGAGAGAGGTTTCTTATTTTTTTCCTAAGCAGAAGAACATCAGAGCAGCCTCTTTCTTTCTCCTGACAACTTCCTTGACTACTTGGTGGTCAGACTGGTGGGAAACTGACCAGCAGGTGGCGCTGTTGTAACACAATTCATTCATATTAACAATACATGTATACCCAAATATTTGGGAATGAAAAAATAATAAATAATGAACGTACATTACAAAAATTCTCAGAATAGCATTCTCATCAATTTTACATTCACTTATTTTAAAAATTTACTAAATCTTTAACCAGGCACACATGCAGCACTCAGATTATTCCGGGTATGCTGCAGGAGGCCACAGGCATCCATTTTTTCATATTTTTCAATTAAATGCCATATTGGAGGCACCATTAAACTGAGTGCTTGGGTGTATTGCACAAAGGTAGCCACAAACTTCATGCCTGGCCAGTGATCCTCCACCCCAGCAATATTTTCCACTTGTTCCACCAAAGGGAACATTTAGACTAAGGAGGGAGATGTAATTCATTTATCCTTGGAATGCCTCAGCTACATCCAACCACCAGTCATTTTTAATGGCAGCCCCATAGTGGATAAAGGATAACACAGAGCGCAACTGCCAGTTTATAACAGATGTGAGTAATAGAGGTGAGTTGACAAAAGAAGGCAGATGGTAAAAAGCCACAACAGTTGAACAAATTCGCACCCAGATCTTGTCTCTTCTGTTTCCATTGCGTCAGTGAAAGCTGAGCATGTTTTCAGGCTGGGTTCAGTCGGTGTGATAAGATGCTGTGGCTAGCAGTTTCCTGCAGACAGCTTGAGAACACGACTTGTGCACCGAGAACGTGGCCAGTCGGAGCCCAGCTTCCACACTGGACACATCACTGCTGCTGCTGCTGCTTCCACCAGATCCCCCAAATCACTGCAATGAATTACGAGCAGGGTAAGTGATTCTAATGCAGGTTTAATACCATCAGCCACATAAAGCCACAGCAGTAGCACAAACCAATTCTTCCTGCAGAAAGTACAGTTTAGGGTGAGAAGTCCTCCTCCTCCACCATGTCTAGTCCCAAACCTGCTATGGAAGAGGTCAAACTGCAACTTTTTCTTTAAATAATATGCCATATTTATTGCATGCACAGGACATGAATTTTCTGCATAGCTGGAGCTTAACGCTTAGAATGTAAGCTCTGCTGGTCATCTTCTGTGTATCTCAACACTTGGCACTTGGTCTTTGATGTATATACTGGATCCATTGTTGTTGCATCTACCTTGAACTGTTGTTCCCTCTGCAAAGTGTTTAAAAGTGCTTCACACCCAAGCAGCACTAGTTGGATATCACCATCTTCCTTTCATTATGAACCCTGACTTTAGCCAAGGCAAGCAATATGGCTTCTCCTTTATGGCGACATTTTTTTAAAAAAAAACCTGCATAATACAATGGATGCTTTATTGTCCAGTTTAAAGAGAAGGGATGACAACGCAGACTTTAAACAATGGTCTGTTGTTGTTTTTTTTAAACTCCGATCACAATTGCAGGAAAGTTTGTGACTCTCTTTAGAGTATTAAATCTAATAATAAAATATAATTCAACAGCATGATAACCTTTAGGGCAGAGACATACGTTGCTATTTTGGGAGATTAGTAGGCCAGCGACAAATCGTTTCTTCTTCGGGCGACTAATCTCCCCGAACTGCCTTCCCGCCAGGTAGAATGTAAATCACCGGCGGGATGTTATTCAAAACGCTTTGTTTTCCAAAGTTGCCTCACAAGGAAGCTTCGGGCGACTTCTAAAAGGTGAATCGATCCGAGTGCCACCCCACCGGCGATTTACATTCTAGCCGGTGGGAAGGCAGTTTGGAGAGTTAGTCGCCCGAAGAAGAAGTCACTGGCGACTAATCTCCCGAAATAGCAGCGTGTGTCTCTGCCCTTATACCAGACCCAGCGAAGAGGTAAGAAAAAAAGACAGAATGACTTGTTATAACAGGTAAAGCAGAAACCGATTAAAGCACTATATGATCTAAGAGGCACCACCATGGGCACCTAATATTTAATATTTGTACCTAATGGCCTTCCTTATATATCAGGTATGTTACTTTTTACTACTCCGTATCAGTCCACCCAATAAAAGAATAGGATGATTCACTTATAAGTGTGGTGCTTGTTGACACCTCTAGAGGATCCAAAGGAATCTTTGGAATCAGGAAAACTATCGAGATTACAATTTGCTGTTTTGGATCTATTCCTGGATTCCAGACCTGGGAGTCTGACCAAGGTTCAAGTGCAAAACATATGATGAGGTATCATTGTATTATGCATGGTGATTTAAGAAGAGTTTGCAACTAATAACGTTGTTGTTTCACCAAGGAACATCTAGTCTTTTTAATCAGTCAGTTTATATGGAGTCCCTGAGTCATGTCGGGTGTAACATACTGTCTGTCTGTGCTCTGGCACAAGGGTAAGGCATTCCCCAGGAACACCATGTGTAGGCAGCTACACCCACAGCACTTGTTAATCTAAAAGAGCAAACGAACCGCTGCATCACACCTCCCTCATGTTTACGTCTACTCAATTTGCCCTTTGATATTTACATCTGTTGTCTGGGTACCCTTTCATGAACTGAGATGGGTGCAAAAGTCTCCTCGTTGTAGACAGTGGCGTAACCCCAAAAATCTCCGTCTGTGGGTGTAAAATCCTTCCCACATAGGTCAAGATCTTGGCTTTTATTGCTAAAGCTAAGTTTATCGTCTACTAGTAGACAAAGCCGCTTGACCTCAACCTTTTTCCTACTAAAATGAATGGTGCACTATGTGCAGTAGAGTCTCATTAAATTCTGATCCATCTGTAGGCACTTTTACACCTAAGATCTCCCTGTCGGTATGTAACTGATGTTTTCCATTAAAATCATGAAAAGGCTCCATATTTTTTTTTTAATTAATATACATTGAAAAGTTGCTTGACTTTATATTTATATTTAAAAACATTTATGTTGTGTTTGGGTTGAGTTTCCCTTTGAAGGAGAAGTAAAGCTTGACTAAAGAAGTAGGTAGAAATGTTGTACATGATGTTTTGTGCTTCTGTACCAGCCCAAGGCAACCACAGCCCTTTAGCAGTAAAGATCTGTGTCTCCAAAGATGCCCCAGTAGCTCCCCATCTTCATTTCTGCTGATTCACTGCACATGCTCTGTGCTGCTGTCACTTACTTAGCTTAGGGACCCACTCACAATATACAGTACACATAGAATAGAAATGTCACAATATAAGGCTGATTAGTAATTAATACACATAATTACTACATGGCAGCACAGAAACCAGTGCAATTAGCACCAGAATTTAATAATCAGCAAACCTGTAGCATCAGCTTATATTACAGCCAGGGAAGCTCATTTTCTGCTGGATAATTAGTGACGAGCCCTAAGCTTAGCTTCTCAACAGCCAATCAGAGCCCACTGAGCATGTGAGTGTCCCAGACACTTTCCAAGATGGTGACCCCCTGTGACAAGTTTGAAGTCCTGGATCATTGCTGCTATTGACAAGCTGAAACTTTAGCCTCATGCAATAAGTTCACTATATACAATATGGCATTTTTGATCAAGTTCATTTCTAGGGTTTAGTTCTACTTTAAGTAAAGGGCCCAGAGAACCTTAGTAAATGTATGGCTGCCCACTTGCTTTTATGTAGTTTCATAATAGATAATGTCCATCTAGTGCAACCTTTTTTCCAAGCAAGTCCTCCCTAACATCTAGGACATTTTCAGATGTCTCCACCAAATTCCAATCAATTCATCTTATGCCCTTCTGTGCCCTTCTGCTTCTTTACCTAAAAGTAATATTATTTAGCCCAAATTTATCCCATTTCAAAGTATAATAAATTTAATGGAGCCTTTTGTTTAAGAGGCATTTCAACCATGCCCGTTGTGTAGAGCATGCTGTGATCCTTAGTGTATGTCTAGAATCCCTGCCATAACACAAAGACACGGCCACAAGTCTAGACACATAACGTTTTGTGGAAGTGTGATGGAGGATGTGAAGAAGTAAATTTAATGTAAACATGTCCAATGTACCCCCTCTTCCCTAGATTTTCCTCATGTCCTCTTCACTACCTTCAAACCTATTCCTGTTAACAAAGAAGAACCTCAAAGACATCCATCTGGAAATGCAAATTTGGTCCAGTCCCAAGAATCGAAAGCAGTCATCCAAGATGGAGACAAAAAATTGGAAAGTAGGGTAAGTATGTATTAGCGTGTAGGTAATTATGCAGGGGGCAAAAAGCTCTGAATTGCCCTGCTTGTCAGTGTCCATAGAAGGACGGGCAGTTACAGGAGGTAAAACAAATCTCTCACCAGTGCAGAGCTTCCCCAATTGGTTCCAGGAGATCACATGTCCAACTATGTTCCCTGGCAATGGAACCTCTTCAAAACATCATCAATACGGACTTCTGGGACACGTTGGATTGTGACGAATAAAAGCTTCTTTATTTATTAACAAATATAAATAGTATGTCAGCATTAAGTCTTTACTACTGACGCGTTTCGTGCCACATGGCACTATCTCAGAGTATACTTTGAGGAAGCTGACATGCAATTTATATTTGTTAATAAATATAGAAGCTTTTATTCATTACAATCCAACGTGTCCCAGAAGTCCGTATTTATGAAGTTACAGGAGGTCCCCTTGCTACCTATTTCTTTCCAGCCATAGTTTGAGAGCCCTTCCTTGAGCTACTGGCTCTTGGAAGTGTCAAAGTAAAGAAGAAAAGAAAATAAATAGAACCCGAACAGCTTCTTAGTTAAATTGAGAGCACTGAAGTGACTGATGATGTTAATGTTGCCAATGTAATTGTGAAAACTATTTGTTTAAAGGGATACTGTCATGGGAAAAAAATGTTTTTTCAAAATGAATCAGTTAATAGTGCTGCTCCAGCAGAATTATGCACTGAAATCCATTTCTCAAAAGAGCAAACAGATTTTTTTATATTCCATTTTGAAATCTGACATGGGGCTAGACATATTGTCAATTTCCCAGCTGCCCCAAGTCATGTGACTTGTGCTCTGATAAACTTCAATCACTCTTTACTGCTGTACTGCAAGTTGGAGTGATATAACCACCCTCCCTTTTCCCCCCCCAGCAGCCAAACAAAAGAACAATGGGAAGGTAACCAGATAACAGCTCCCTAACACAAGATAACAGCTGCCTGGTAGATCTAAGAACAACACTCAATAGTAAAATCCAGGTCCCACTGAGACATATTCACTTACATTGAGTAGGAAAAACAGCAGCCTGCCAGAAAGCATTTCTCTCCTAAAGTGCAGGCACAAGTCACATGACCAGGGGCAGCTGGGAGATTGACAAAATGTCTAGCCCCATGTCAGATTTCAAAATTGAATATAAAAAAATCTGTTTGCTCTTTTGAGAAATGGATTTCAGTGCAGAATTCTGCTGGAGTAGCACTATTAACTGATGTGTTTTGAAAAAAACATGTTTTCCGATGACAGGATCCCTTTAATCAAAATTAAAATGTTTAATTGGACAACAATGCAATGATACCTAAGCCGGAATTTACCAAAACAGTATCTCCACGAGCACAAAGGCACACCAAATCAAAAAATATTTACAAAGTGGGACATTGTAAATAACAATATTTGTTTACCCCTTTCTTTTCTCTGCGATACCTAGAACTATACATTTGAGACAATCGGCCCCTAGCTACCTGTGCATTTGTAACAATCAGCAATGATATTTACAATCCCGTTCGAAAATATTATTTAGAATTACATTTGCTTTTGATAAACAAACAGTTGTATTCGGGTTTACTTCCTCTTTAACCTTCCAAACCGCAGCTGCCAGCAATAAAAGAACTATTGTTGGTTTAAATAATTTTTGTAGAGTTTAGCCAAAACATAATTTTAGAAAAAAAAAAGGTGAAGAGATTCAGAACTTCCTGTTTTTTTAATAGGCGGATGTAGTGCTTTTCTCACAGAATGGTGCCCAGAAAGATAATTCTAAGAATCCAGCAGGCACTCTGAAAGAACAGACACACAACTGGTTTGAAAAGACACAGCGGATGAGACTTGTCAAGAATGGGGTGTTCCCCGAATGGTTCCATGGATTTCTTACTCGCAAGTAAGGGCCTTTTTACAAAGCAACCTGAGCATTTGGCTCACATTTCATCCAGATGATTCGAATTAAGAATGAAGAGTGGACCATGATTGTTTGGGAAGCCACTGGCTCATTAATGAGTTTATGAGAAGATGGGTAGTTGGTGATGTGTCGATTGTGTATGGTGGAATTATCAAAACCTTAAACCTTTGGGGCAGTGCAATGGTATCAACTTTGGATCCATCTATTGTCCTTAAAACCTTTTTCTTCTCTTCAAACTTATGACAACTTCCGTTCCCTACTTTCTTTGTTCTGGTTGCTTTACCTTCCATTCATAATTTTCCTCTCTATTCATGAGAAATCCTGTCTCATTTAGAGGCCACATATTGCAGAGCACTGTCAATGCAAAGATACTTGTGGAGAAGGCCCTCCTAGAACATAGAAGTCGGTTCTACCATGTAATACTTACTTGTCTGTCATAGGAAGCATGCATGCCATTGAAGTGAGTGTGAGTGAGAAGTGGCTGCTTGGGTAGAAGGATTGTTTGAGCTCCTTGGTTCTTCTTGAAAGGATAATGGATTGAGTTCCATGGTTCTTCTTGAGAGGATAATGTTTGATCGCCTTGGTTCTTCTTGAGAGGATAATGGTTTGAGTTCATTGGTTCTTATTGAGAGGATAATGTTTTGAACTCCTTGGTTCTTTTTGAGAGATAATGGTTTGATCTCCTTGGTTATTCTTGAGAGGAATTGGTTTGAGTTCCTTGGTTCTTCTTGAGAGGATAATAGTTTGAGCCCATTGGTTCTTCTTGAGAGGATAATAGTTTGAGCTCCTTGGTTCTTTTTGAGAGGATAATGGTTTGATCTCCTTGGTTCTTCTTGAGAGGATAATGGTTTGAGCTCCTTGGTTCTTCTTGAGAGGATAATGGTTTGAGCTCATTGGTTCTTATTGAGAGGATAATGTTTTGAACTCCTTGGTTCTTTTTGAGAGATAATGGTTTGATCTCCTTGGTTATTCTTGAGAGGAATTGGTTTGAGTTACTTGGTTCTTCTTGAGAGGATAATAGTTTGAGACCATTGGTTCTTCTAGAGAGGATAATTGTTTGAGCTCCTTGGTTCTTTTTGAGAGGATAATGGTTTGATCTCCTTGGTTCTTCTTGAGAGGATAATGGTTTGAGCTCCTTGGTTCTTCTTGAGAGGATAATGGTTTGATCTCCTTGGTTCTTCTTGAGAGGATAATGGTTTGAGCTCCTTGGTTCTTCTTGAGAGGATAATGGTTTGAGCTCCTTGGTTATTCTTGAGAGGATAATATTTTGAGCCCATTGGTTCTTCTTGAGAGGATAATGGTTTGATCACATTGATTTTACTTGAGAATACAATTTGATCTCCTTGTTCTTCTCAAAGATGATGTTTTAAGTACCTTGGTTCTTCTTGAGAGGATGATGATTTCATCTTCTTTGTTCTCCTGGAGATGATAATGATTTGATCTCCTTGGTTATTCTGAAGAAGATAAAGATGTGATCTCCCTGGTTCTTTTTGGTAGGACCACAAACTTCCCACCTGCTATGTCCTTGGTGGTATAAATGCACTTATGCCTTACTTCTATTCTAAGCACAAGCAATTTTCACTCCTTCTGTTTATCTAACATTTATTTCATCTAATCAAATTGTAACCTATTTGAGGCAGTGGGGCTCATTCATATGGGACAAATGTGTCTATTCATGGTTCTATACTCCTAATGATTGCCATTAGAAAAGCTTTATCTATATCCCCATGGAAATGACTCATGCTCTAATTTACTTATAATAATAACTAATAATTTTATTATGTGCCTGTTTTCTCCTATTTGCATAAGGAGCAAGACCAATTTTAGAGAGATACCTTGGGAATAGAGGAAGAAAACAAAATAAACCCCAAGATGTTAATAAAGAGAAATGTTATTGTAGTGTAAAGAGGAAATGTTGATGTTTTGAGGAAGGAACTGATGTTATCCCTATAATTAAACTAAACTGGATGCATTTAATAAAGGGGTAGTAAAGAATTTTTGATGCAGTTTGGGCTCTTTTGCCTAAAAATTTTTTTTACTCTTGGTTCTATGTTTCCCAGTATGTCTCACATTAGCTTGGTGTTTGTTTATATATTCAAAGACCATTGTGAATTTAAGATGAACTGTGCATAAAATTCACACACGTTTCACGCTAGGCACTCCCTCATTTTCCCCAGAAATTTGCTCTTTTCCACATATGTTAATCAATTCCAACAAATTCTGCAAAAATGCATTCAAAAGAAGCACCATTGTTTGGTTTGTGCTGCAGATAAAACATTGATTTTTTAAATAGAAAAATATTGTTCCAGATAGTGGAGGCCCTACATTGAAAGGGAAAGTTAAACTTTACATAAACTTTCAATATGATGTAGACACACGATATTCACAGACAATTAGCAATTGGTCTTCTTCTTTGTGGTTTTTCAGTTATTTAGCTTTATGATCAACAGCTCTCCAGTTTGGTATTTCAGAAGCTATCCAGTCTCTAGGGCCTTATTGGCCGTAGCAAACAGATAATGGTTTGAATTAGAGACTGGAAGATGAATGGAAAGATATGTAATAAAAGTGATCAATAACGTCAAATTTGTAGACTCATGGAGTTAGGATTTTGACCCCATTTGAGAGCTGAAACACAGAAGAGCAAAGCAGAAGAGGAAATTAAAAACGAATGAAAAAATACCAGTTGAAAAGTTGCCAGGAATGGGACATTCTATATCATACTAAAATTCAATGTAAGGGTTAACCTCCCCTTTAAGAAGCCACGAATAGCTCCACAAGCAGAATAGATGGGTGGGGCTTGGTGGTTGCCACCTCACGTCATTTGATGTTCTCTTCCCAGCAATATTGTGCTAGAAGCGTGCACAGTTGAAGATGATCCAGACCTAATTTCAAATGTGAATACTTCAACCCGGTCAGTTAGGATAAGGCCTAGTGTTTTAAAAAGGCATTAGTTCTCCTTTAAAACTTAATGCCCTTCTAGATATACACCAGACTTTGTCTTTAACAGAAAATATCTATGCTGACACTGACAAACAAATGTGCTATTTCTAGTCTTTTGATTTGCATTGGGTTTAAAAATATATTGAAGAGGGAAGTGATTGTGTGAGTGCAACGCTATGTCGCCAGCAGTGCAGGACCAGGAAATCAGCTGTTGATCTTAGTTTATACAGAGTCATAACTTTCAGAAGACTAACTCATCTACGCTATTCCAGGAGCCCTAGGCTAGACTATGGTTCCCACAAACACAATACCCAGAGCAGAGATCATGACCTAAACAAAGAAAAAAATGAACTAATTCAATTAACTTTTCTAGTAGAACATTTTTATTTTTATGTCTTTGTGCAGTGCCCCTTTCTCCATGCCTGGACAATTCTGATGGGCATCTTCAAGGAGAAGCTGCTAGGAAAATTGACCATTCAGTCCTCCAGACAATTTTGTTCAATGTTTAGAACTACGCTTTGGTAATCTTAGTTAAGTAAGTGCCGTGCATGTTCTTTGGCCTGGCCTGGGACACTTGAGCAATGGAGCCCATGCCTTTGGGTAGGACTCATGAAGGATGATTCAATATCATCGGTGCATGTGCAGTTGGAGCAGTCTTCCACTTTGTGATAACTGCGCATGCGCCGGAAGATGGCACCCATGTGCTCCAATGTGCTGATTCTGCAATGAGGGGTAATTACAGGCATAGAGGCAGAAAGGGATACTACGGAGGGTAGGGTTTTTATTAGAAAGGGGGTTTCGTTCTCCTTTAAAGACCATTAATATACCATACGATATGGCCAACAGTATGTGGACACCTGCCTGTCCAATATCTCAATCCAAAACACCAAGTTTATTCATTTGAATTAGTCCTCTCCCTACTGCTATACCAGCCTCTACCCATCTGAGAAGGTTTCCATTAATTATTGGACATGGGGTAAAATTGCAGCAAAGAGGAGCTAAAAATAATTGTTGACCGGTTTCTATGAGTTACTTCATTCAAACTAATATAAATTGCTTTGCTTTATAATGAATGACTAAAGGCTGCATGTTAGGAAATGCTAAACAGTATAGAAAGGAATTTTCAACGTGTTTTCCAGCTAAAAACGTGTTATTTATCAAAAACTCTTTTTTTTATAATGAGGTTTTGAGCTGGACTCCCCTATTGGATCAGCATGACCTTGCTCTTTTCCTCTTTATAAAGATACACTAGTTCTGACTAAAGTTGCTTCCACTTCATGCCTAATGAATGGACTGGTTCTCTATATATGATTTTAGTAGAGCAGGAGCTCCTACAAGACATGTATAGAAAATATTGGTGATATAATCTCTCAAAAACTGAATGTAACTATTTTTTGTGCAAAGATATCAAGTCTACACTTATTCTTGTGGTGACTACAGGATACATTAATGAACCCTAGAGATTGAACAAAAAATCACTAAGAACTAAGGTTAGATGGATACGCCCACCCACCATGGCTTGTTTTCCAATGACTTGAACAAAAATATGCATCACTGCTGGCAATGAAAATGACCCATGTTTGTTACCAAGATTTTTCAGTCCACCTTGAGGTCCAATCTTTGGCCAAGGTCATCTTCAGCACACAAAATGGGTACATATATAGGAAAATATTCATAGTTCCAAAAATATATACATGTTCACTCCAAATCTCACCCTAAATGACATTCAAGATGGGCTTTCCATTGCATCTATATGGTCTTCACACTGAGCCCTCTGCCACTGCTCCAGGCTCCCCTTGGGGTGCCAGACTCACAAAGTAAGAATGACTGCAATGAGCCTCCAATGAAATATAAGAAAACCTATTGAAGCAGAGCCAAACAGGCTTCATGTGTGTTACAGTAGGACACAATGGCATCCTATGGAATTAAAAGAGCAGTGAAGTGGTAGATCTCCATTAAGCTGTTATAATGGCAGATACATAGGATGGAGGGTTGGTTGGTTGCCTTTTTACAAGTTAAGAAATGTATGACTGATGGTTTTAATATGAGATGTAGGTCCAGGGACTTGTCTGTTGTCTGTGTGTTTTATTTTACTTTTTATTTTAACAGTCAGGAAAGCATTGATACATTAGATTAAATCTGACCTTTAATTGATCAAAATTGTTGTCCCAACATTATTTACATGACTGCGTAGTAGGATTCCCAACTCCTTTTAAGAAACAACTGTGTGGACCTGTTAAGGGTTTTTAAGTGTATGGATTATTCAGCATGGCACTGATGTGCAGTCGTACAAGTTAGCCTTGTGGATCCCTAGTAGAACTGATTTTCTGATGAGGGTGACAAGGGATGGGGGAAGCAGTTGGGTAACGTTTATTCAATAACACACTAGAGATGGTAGAATCAGTGTTTGCTTTCACAGTTGAACAGGAAGCTTTGGTGGTTTCCGATATGATCTAAAAACAGCATTGTGCACTACATACAGTTCTCAAGTGCATCTTGGCAAGGGAAATGGATCTGGTTCTTAAATGTTATAAGATATGTCTAGCAACAGCTAAATATATATATTGTGACAAGCTGGCTGCTTGTTCCCCCCCCCCCCCTCTAGGGTTCTCATCATTTGAGAGCGACTCCTGGACTGTCTACTCTCCCCTTCAAGGATTTCACAGTGTCCTCTCACCCTCCTCCAACACAAGGAGGTCTCCCAGAAAACTTACACCCTCTTCAGCACAAGGAGGTCTCCCAAAAAACTGTGACCCTCCTGCAGCACAAGGAGGTCTCCCAGAAAACACCCACCCTCCTCCTACACAAGGAGGTCTCCCAGAAAACTCTCACTCTCCTCCAACACAAGGAGGTCTCCCAGAAAACACCCACAATCCTCCAGCACAAGGAGGTCTCCCAGAAAACTAACACCCTCCTCCAACACAAGGAGGTCTCCCAGAAAACTCACACCCTGCTCCAACACAAGGAGGTCTCCCAGAAAACTTATACCCTCCTCAAACACCAGAAGGTCTCCCAGAAAACTCACACCCTCCTCCAACACTAAGAGGTCTCACAGAAAACTGGCACCCTCCTCCAGGACAAGGAGATCTCCCAGCAAACTCTCACCCTCCTCCAACACAAGGAGGTCTCACAGAAAACTCTCACCCTCCTCCAACACAAGGAGGTCTCCTAGAAAACTCACACCCTCCTCCAGCACAAGGAGGTCTCCCAGAAAACTCTCACTCTCCTCCAACACAAGGAGGGATCAAAGGACACTAAGGTGTAATCCCACTCCTATGTCACCTGCAGGCTAATCAGATAGCTAGCTCTAGCTGGGCAGCTACAAAATCCTAAATGGAGTATGGAATGGAGGGCCCACCATGTTTTACTTCACTCACTTCTAGGGACCCATTTTTCCAGTTTTTCCTAAGCTGGCTAATAAACATACAATGTCCTTAAATTATGGAGCATCAAGGAGAGCATTACTTACTTAAAAATCTCTCTTATTTTCAAAAATTAAAAAAACCTCAGCACACAGGACAACGAGGCCATTCGCTTACTCTCGACACTTCCTAAGAAGCTTTACAGGAAGTGGCCATGAAACACGTTAAGCAGGTGGCCTTTTTGTCCTGTCTGCTGAGTTTTTTTTTCATTCTTGAAAATAAAGAGAGATTTTTAAGTGAATGTTCTCCTTGGTGCTCTGTGATTTAAGGATTTTGCATGGACTATGGTAAGCACACATGTAGCACATAGAGATTACGTCAGCCGGTAAGTGCTCCCACTAAGACTGAGTTTGGAAAATTAACATAGCCTTGCTTGGTGCAGCAAGTTTTACCTGGAGATCAACTGTTTACCACTGGTGAAAATACACAAAACCCCATCATCCTTTCCAGCACATCTCCTACAATGTATACTGTATATATAAATGTGGTATGTGTGTGTGTACATATATATTTATATACAGGTATGGGAACTGTTATCCCAAATGCTCAGGACCTGGGGCTTTACAGATAATGGATCTTTCCATAATTTGAATCTTCATACCTAAGGGTCTAATAGAAAAACTTGTAAACATTAAATAAGCCCAGAAGACTGGTTCTGCTTCCAATAAGGATTAAATATATCTCAGTTGGGATCAAGTACAAGCTACTGTTTTATTATTACAAAGAAAAAAAAATTTGGATTATTTGGATAAAATGGAGTCTATGGTAGATGGGCTTTCTGCTATACGGAGCTTTCCGGATAACAGATCCCATACCTTGTTAATATAAACTGTTGTACAGTTTCTGAAGCAAACACAGCAGTTTTACCAGTGCAGCACAACAATACATTATATTTTCATAACTTTAAAAGCCTTTCCTTCTTTGGTGTTACTGCTCCTTTAAGCTGAACTTCCCCCTATAGAGTAATGAAAAGAAAGATTAGATGTTCCCTGTACTATGTCAGTGTGTTTCTTTTAACCCAGGAGGACAGAGCAGATGTTGGAGGTGAAGCCCCCAGGATGTTTTCTCATCCGTTTCTGTGAAAGCCGAGTCGGCTTCGTCCTTTCATACAGGTGACTTTTCCTCCCCTTCCACATAGAACCTGCAGCCTCTATAAATACTATGGTTTACTGGAAAATACTACTAACCTAGAATCCCAATTGCCCACTCAATGATATAAGTCATTGCCTTGTTTACTTCCCAGAGGCACTGATCGTTGTCGCCATTTCATGCTTGACCTGCTGGAAGATGACCGCTATGTGATCGAGGGAGAGGACAGTGCCCACCGCAGCCTACAAGAGTTAATAGATCATTACCGTGTTTATCCTGTAGAACCCTACAAAGAACGTCTCACAACAGTTTGTGCTAAGGTATGGTGGGGCCATGGGAGCTTCTAATTGGCTAGAACCGAGGCAGCAACTGTATAAGCAGAATAATAAAGGAGCTCTGTATAGAAATTGTGTTATACAGATAAGAAACAAGTACTGGCAACAACCCTATCTTAATAAGATTGGCCTGGATTACTTATACGGTTTCCCCAAAGCGTTCACATGCTGTGATGCTCCATCAGTCTAATCATTGGCCTATGGTCACAGGCTTATACCACCAGATTATTTGCAATTAAGAGGAACAGGCTGAGAAGCAAGTGTCCTTCCATACTAATTGCGCTTATCTTGGTTTTTATAAAATTCATCTACAGAAAGTTACAAGTAAGGACGTCATCGGCCCCTTGCAAAATCAAGCTGATGAAGATAAAAATAAGAAAATGTACAGCAATGTCACTACAGAAGCAAATGCACCAAGTGATCCAAAGCTTTCATCACCTGCTTCTTCTGAAGAATTAGAGGACTTACTGGCAAAAATAAAAAACAAGGTAAGGTCCTTTTGAGTGTTAAATATAAGGTCTGGTCTGCAGGTGTAGATATCACACCACATAACAATCTAATGAAGGCAAGGGAGGAATCTATCTACACTATGACATAAACTTCCCAGATGTTGAACAAATTTTAGAAGAGGATGCCAAGCAGGGACATAACTATAAGTGATTCAGGGATTGTGGCCCTAGAACATGGGATACATTAGTTTAGCATAAAATACCAATAATTCTTTATCTAGGGTTGGAGGGATATGGTAAACAGAGCAGATATGAGTAAAAGGGGGTGGTGACTGGGGTCAACATGGATTGAGCCATCCCATATTTTGCTTCGGAGACCATGGGGTTGTAGCTGTACCACTGGTGTTGAGGACCAAAGGTTCAACACTACAAATAAGAGAATCTGGAAGACCAATATGAAGGTGAGCTACAAGTGGTTTTATCTGGATTGCAGAAATCCATAACCTTGGGAGCTGTAGTCCACCAACATCTGGGGTCTCAAAGTTAAGACACAGGGCAAACGTTAAAGCAAGCAAGTCGTTATGGACCATAGGAATCATCTATTGCCTGTTTCTGCCTATGAGAACATGCTACAGCCCAACCTCCGAAGTTCTCCTCTGTGAGTTGAGCTAAAAGAACCCATTGGATATAGGGTCTTTAGGATATCATATCAGCTATACCTGAAAAAAGGAAAACTTAGAGGACTTACTTTTAACATACAGCAATCATGCAATAAGCTCTGCAATAATGCTTACTCACTAATTGTTCTGGAGAACCAAGGTATATCCCTTGACATTAGAAGAAAATAAGTTTCAAATGCAAAAAAGGAATGTTCGTGTGTGTACTAAATTTTCCAATCTTCTGTTATGCAGAAGCTTAAAAGTAAGGACTCCAGTGGCCCCTTGCAAAATCAAGCTGATGAAGATAAAAAGGAGAAAATGTACAGCAGCGTCACTAAGGAAGCAAATGCACCAAGTGATCATAAGCTTTCATCACCTGCTTCTCCTGAAGAAAGAGAGAACTTACTGGCCAGAATAAAAAACAAGGTAAGGTCCTTTTCAGTGTTAAATACTGTATAAGATCTGGTCTTCAGGTGTAGATATCACACCACACAACAAACTATTGAAGGCAAGGGAGGAATCTATCTACCTCGTGGCATAAACTTCCAGTGTACTGCTTCTTCCCAGATGTTGAACTTGCTGACCTGCAAATCTTAGAAGCGGATGTTGAGCAGGGACATTATAAGTGGTGCATGGGTTGTGGCTACATCGAGTCCCCGGAATCTGAGTGGGATACACTGGTGCAGCATAACATACCAATAATTCTTTATCTAGGGTTTAAGGGATATGGTAAACAGAGCAGATATGAGTAAACGGTGGTGGTGACTGATGTCAACAAGGATTGGGCCATCCCAAATATTGCTTTAGAGACCATGGGGTTGTAGCTGTAGCACTGGTGCTGAGGACCTAAAGTTGAACACTACAAATAAGAGAATCTGGAAGATCAGTAGAAGGTGAGCTATAAGTGGTCTTATCTGGATTGCAGAAATCCATAACCTTGGGAGCTGTAGTCCACATTTGAAAAAATGATGGGGTTTCAAATGCAAACTTTGAATGTTCTTGCATGTACTAAATTTTCCAATCTTATATTATGCAGAAGCTTAAAAGTAAGGACTCCAATGGCCTCTTGCAAAATAAAGCTGATGACGATCAAAAGAAGAAACTGTACAACAGTGTCACTAAAGAAGCAAATTCACCAAGTAATCCAAAGCTTTCTCCGTCCAATTCTCTGGAAGAAAGAGAGGACTTACTAGCCAAAATAAAAACCAAGGTAAAGCCTTATTCAATGTTAATTATGTGCTACTTCTGGTCAGCCTAATAGGGGCAAACAAGAAAGTTATCTGCCACATAAACCTCGGGTGTACTCCTGCTTCTCAACTGTTGATCTCATGGAACTACAAGATTTCAGTTGGGGATGAGCGGGACATAAATACAAGGGATGCAGGGTTTGTGGTCCACTTGAGATCTTAGTGGGACATACTAGATGGGCATAAAATATCTTATATTTTAATAGCTGAGGTGAAGGAAATATTGCATTATAAACCGATAAACTAGGAGATGTATGAATGCTTGTAAGTGAAGAGGAAATAAGTGAAATATTAAGGAGGAGATCAGTAGAAGAGCACAATGAGCTATTGCATGAATGCTTGCAGATAAGTACAGAGATATGGGGTGGGGCAGAGTTGTGATCTGTTTTACACATAAGGGTCGGTAGTTTAATGTTCATATTGAATAGAAGCAGGACCACTGAAGCAATCGAGTGGCATGAATGAGGAGGAATGGTTGATTCCAAAAGAGAGTAAAGGGCTATGCCAGAAACATGTTGTGTGCGAACCCCATCCTCTATAAACACTAGTTGCAGTTAGAATACTGCCTTGGACTCATCCTACATACTTTATCTATATTGGAGGAATGGTTGATGACATATATGGGCTTGGCAGCTGCATATGTTATGGACTGGAGTGCTGGCAGTCTTTGGAGGGATACACCAATCAACAGAGAATTATAGTAGCCAGTAGGCACCATGAGAGTGAAGTTTGTAGGTGAATATGATATGAGGAGTGAAGCGGTGGGAAGAATCAACTTTCATTGTAAGCATTAGGCCTTGCGAGAGGGGTGATTTGTGGGATATTATTGGTGTAGAAGGTGGTGAGAGTTAAATATGAGTGTCATCAGCATTGAGTAGATATTGGACACCATGAATTGATTAGTCTGCCAAGATTGGACTTGTAAAACCCTCCTTTCTCAACCTTATGGAGGTCTTCTTCTAGTAATGATAATATATTGAGAGGGCCTGCAAATAATTCATATCTATTGCTTTAACCATGATGAGTTGTTGATAGCTCAGTGTCACATTAGCTTTACATTTCTGCAGTAAATGTTGATAATATATATTGTCCCTTAGGTTAAACATGTATCACCTCCACCTAGACCAAAACAACCCATTTCAAGAGAAGAATCCTTAAAAGTTTCAGTGGAAGAGACTGAACCAGCTGCATATGCACTGGTTAAAAAAATACCAGCAGTCAAGGTTCAAAACAAACCTAGGACATCTCCTCCAGAAGAGCCTTATTCTACCCTAGAGGAGTTCCATACATACTCAGATCCTCCCGGATTGGTAGCAGCAAACCATGATCTTTTTGATGAGATGGAAGAACCTATAGCTTTTTACGCCATGGGGCGTGGGTCTGGCAAGGACACTCAGGAGAATGTTTATTCTGAGGTGGACCTCAATGCTGTGGCATCTCATGGATTCCAAAAAGGGTCAAAGTGTGGAGCCACCACCACTACTCTTCCAAAGAAAATGAACAAACCTTTGAAGAATAAAACTACCCCTTTCCACTCTTCTTTCCGCCAGAAGAAACCGTCAACTTTGCAGCTGGAAGACTGCGGCAGGACATGGGGAAGTTCAGTAAAGCCTGCCTCTGAAACCAAGGTAAATTTCTTTATTACAACAGGGGCTCTTCTGAAATTAACATTTTTTTCCCTAATTTAGCAGCTTTAAAGGGATTCTGTCATGATTTTTATGATGTAGTTTTTATTTCTAAATGACACAGTTTACACTGTAAATAATTCACTCTGCAATATAAAATGCCATTCCTGAACCAGCAAGTGTATTTTTAAGTTATAATATTGGTGTGTAGGCGTATCTCAGGTCATTTTGCCTGGTCATGTGCTTTCAGAAAGAGCCAGCACTTTAGGATGGAACTGCTTTCTGACAGGCTGTTGTTTTTCCTACTCAATGTAACTGAATGCGTCTGAGTGGGACCTGGATTTTACTTAAGGTGCTGTTCTTAGATCTACCAGGCAGTTGTTATCTTGTGTTAGGAAACTGTTATCTGGTTACAGCAGCAAAGAATGACTGAAGTTTATCAGAGCACAAATCACATGACTGGGGGCAGCTGAGAAACCGACAATATGTCTAGCCCCATGTCAGATTTCAAAATTAAATATAAAAAAAATCTGTTTGCTCTTTTGAGAAATGGATGTGAGTGCAGAATTCTGCTGGAGCATTATCCCTTTAAGAAACAGGTCTTATTTTTCCTGTCCTCCTCTGTTTGTGCTGCAATAGACTACCTACTGCTGCAGTTCTGTCGCTTCCAGCATTCCTCAGCTGTGAATCTGCTGCACTACATACAATCAAAGCAACAGTACAGGAATAACTGCCTCCCTCAAGCTCTTTATTTTCAAACATCCGAAAGGGACATCAGTCCTCATGGTTTATAATAAGCCAGGCTGGGAGGTCAACAGGCAAAGTATGAAATAACACCTTCTGACCCCTGGCCACCCTACCCGCCCCTTTAAATAAGAGACTTTTATACCCATGCCGACCACCCTCTATGGTCATCAGAGTAAAATTGGTACCCACCCAACAAACAGCTATGGGGAAACAAGCTACAGTGGTGCACAGTTAAAAGTTACTCCCAACCTTAGATGTTTGCTTTAAAACAGTTAGCTTCTGTGCAATGGTGTTACTATATGTTACTGAGCCCCACAGCAAATTCAGTTTTGGGTCCTAAAACATTGGTAAGTTAATTTATTCTACCGTGATATGTTAAAATTGCTTATTAATTAGTACCTTTCTGGTAACACCTGCAACTGCAGGATCTGTAGTTATACCCCTGCTTCAGTGAGTTTCCAGACACAACAGGTGTTATAGAATTTCCACCCCAACGAGGAACTAAAATCTAAAACACTCATCATGGCCAACATAAATAAACCACCAAAACTTTGTTTTCATGATGTGTGAATAAGAGGAACCAGGTGATAAAATGTAACCTGTAGGGATAGGCGAATTTTTTCGCCTAGTTTCACTGCAGAAATGATGCCCATAGACTTATATGACGCTGCGCGACAAAAGACTTTAATGGGCTTCTGCGACGTTTCAATTTTTGGTGGGTCAAATTCGCCTATCCCTAGTAACCTGTTCTAATCTTTTTCTTACAGGTATTGAAAACAAGAAAGAACAAAAAGCTTCAGTTTGACGATCCAACTTATGCAAAGTCGGCCCAACATCAAGTGGTCCCATATGTTTCCCCCAACCAAGAGGAGGATCTTGAGGACATCTATGAAAAGATCAGAGATGACTGCATCCAAATGTCTAAAAACAATGGATCAGCCAATCACAAATCAAGCTGATCAACAGGGCAAGAACCTACAATGACTTTCTCTAATTCTTGGACCCTGAAATGAGGTCTGTAACCTGCACTTTAGAAGAAATAAGGATTTTGAATTCAAGGCCTGCAACAGATTACTGAGATGTGATTTTGGGGCTTTTATTTAAAAGGAAGAGTTTATATGCCGATGACTTCCCACACCAGTCAGTTGAACTGAAGAAGATGCTCAGATGAGTAGTGAAACGTCTTCAATGATTACTCAGCAAGTCCAGTTGTTCTAGGACTACTTAAATTAGATATACCATGACCTGGATGAATGCAAATCTTCATAGTCATATTTAAATGGAAACTATATCATAAGTAGAGTTTAATTTTAATTTGTATGAATGTTCCAGAAAAGATCATCATAGCTCAGTAGATTTCAAAGTGTGACAATGGCCCCTTTGGGAGTCCTGGAACAATTGTGGGGAGTTGAGCCTGAAGGCCAGTTAGGGCGAGTAAGTAAGGCCATTTGGGGACAATGGCTATGTGATCTTCTACATACATCAGAAAGCCAAGCTTGAAGGTCAAGGTGGGGAGATTTTGAGTCAATGCTTATCTGCTGCCCTAGATATTCTTGGAACTATGGCTGAATGATGGATACAACAATATTTCCTATATCTGTAAGTTTCTTTTTATGAACGGAGGGCCCTGACCAAGGTTGGACATCCAGTAGGGTCTTAAACGGAGTCTGTCTATCGCAGTCATAGCTCAATGAGTACAGGCAGAATTACCTACATGTTGGTCTTCATTTATACATATATGCAACGTAACTCAATAACACCAGTTGTGGTCTCTAATGGTCAAAATATTACTCCGTTTTTTTATTTGTAAAAGCCTTTCAGAACATGAATGGTTATGTAGATCTATAAGTACCTAATCTATCCTTTAAATTCACCACAAATTCACAGTACAATATTTTTGTGTATCTCAGGAATCTTTACATGAGCAGAAGCTGCTAAGTTGGAGCATTATATCCTGCTAAGTTGGAGCATTATATCCTGGCATTCTATAGACCAGTGCCATTGTGGTCAGTTCTTGTGCCTTTAGTAAAGTCATGCACATTCCGTTCCCATCACGTCTATGGTCAATTTCAATTCTGGACAAATGATATTGCTGTAAATACAACCTAATCTACAGATGGAGCAAACTTTGGTATGAAACCAGGCAGCTATGTGTGGTCTTGGGGTATTCAACCTTAACCTATGAACATGGTACAGTATGGAAGAGGGATGCCAGACTAGAAATTGCACTTCAAATATAAACATGAAGAACCACTATCTTTGTACATTGCTTATAAAACAAGCAATGGGCTGTGGTTTTCCTACAGGGCTACGAACCCTAAGGCAGACAGCATTCATTTCAACTGTATGAGTTAAATGAAATGATATGGTTAGCCACCAGTTGTGTTCAGAATAATAGCAGTGTGTTAAAGAAAAAGTAAATATAGATCAAAATCCTTTTGTTTCCATACAAGCAAATTCACGGGGGGAACACTGCACATTCTATTCCAAATCAAAACATGAACAAAAATTAATCAAATTTGTGTTATTCCTTTACAGAAAGGAAAGCAAAAAAAATAGCAGTGTCTGCCTCTTCTTTCGAAACTCTGTCACTGTAATAATCCGTAAGGACAGTAAAGCTCCTCACTGAGGAGGACTGGGAGGAGGCAACAGACAGAAGCTATTATTATCTGTATTCTGAATGTGACAAGCTAATCCAGTCCAAATGGTTTCCATTCTACCTCACCCCTATACGACTCCGATCCATGGGACGCAAAGTGTCACCGGTGTGGGACAGAAAGGGCAAACTTCCTACATATGGCCTGGTCATGCCCACCAGTGACCAAATTCTGGACTGAGGTTCTGAACCTCCTAGAAGATAAACTAGATTTCCCAAAGCTACTAACAGAACAGGTGTGCATGCTAGAAATTCTAGATGACCTAGTTACTACTAACCATGCCAGAACCAGATACAGAAACCTCCTATACTATGAAAATTATTGCAATGATGTGAATAGGTCCCAAACTCCCCGCATTACAGAACTGGATTACGCTGGTAAATCAAACCCTGCCTCTCATTAAGCTCACCTTGTCAGCCAGAGGTCGCAAAAGAAATTTGACAAAATATGGAACCCATGGTGGGAGGCAGAGCTAGGAGGTAGCGGTTCCCTTTCGTGAACCACAATCCTCAAAAGGTATGACCTGAGAACCTAAGAGTTCCATATAACTACTGGCGGAACTATCCCCTGTTACCTATTAGACCACTCATGTACAGTTAGGTCCATAAATATTTGGACAGAGACAACTTTTTTCTAATTTTGGTTCTGTACATGACCACAAGGAATTTTAAAATGAAACAACTCGGATGCAGTTGAACTGCAGACGTTCAGCTTTAATTCAGTGGGTTGAACCAAGAGATTGCGTAAAAATGGAACTAAAGTCTTTTTTTCACACAATCACTTCATTTCAGGGGCTCAGAAGCAACTGGACAAATTAGAAAACTGAAAATAAAATGTTAATTTCTAATACTTGGTAGAAAACTCTTTGCTGGCAATGACAGGCTGAAGTCTTGAACTCATGGACATCACCAGATTCTGGGATTCCTCCTTTGTAATGCTCTGCCAGGCCTTTACTGCAGCCGCTTTCACTTGCTGTTTCTTTATGGGCTTTTCTGTTCCAAGTTTAGTCACTTGCTGTTTAGTGAAATGCTGCTCAATTGGTTTCAGATCAGTTTACTGACTTGGCCATTCAACAATATTCCACTTCTTTGCTTTAATAAACTCCTGGGTTTCATTGGCTGTATGTTTTGGGTCATTATGAAACGCCTCCCAATCAATGTGACTGCATTTAGCTGGATTTGAGCAGACAGTGTCTCTGAACAACTCAGAATTCATTCTTGTGCTTCTGTCCTGTATCACATGATGGATAAACACTAGTGTCCCAGCCATGCTCGCCCAAGCCATCACACTGCCTCCCAAATGTTTTATACATCATGTGCTATGCTTTGGATCATGAGCTTTTCCATGCCTTCTCCAGACTTTTTTCTTGCCATAATTCTGCTAGAGGTTGATCTTGGTTTCATCTGTCAAAAGAATGTTTTTCCAGAACTGTGCTGGCTTTTTTAGATGGTTTTTAGCAAAGTCCAATCCAGCCTTTCTATTCTTGATGCTTATGGGTGGCTTGTACCTTGCAGGGCACCCTCTGTATTTACTTTCATGCAGTCTTGTCTTTATGGTAGACTTGGATATTGATACCTCCTGGAGACTGTTGTTCACTTGTTTGGCTGTTGTGAAGCGGTTTCTCTTCACCATGGAAATGATTCTGGGATGATCCACCACTGTTGACTTCTGTGGACGTCCAGGTCTTTTTGCGTTGCTGAGTTCACCAGTGATTTCTTTCTTTCTCAGGATGTACCAAACTGTAGATTTTGCCTCTCCTAATATTGGAGCAATTTCTCAGATGGGTTTTTTTCTGTTTTTGCAGCTTAAGGATGACTTGTTTCACCTGCATGGAGAGCTCCTTTGTCCTCATGTTGTCTGTTCCACCTACACCCCCCCCCCCTCAAATAAACTCCAGGGCTTTTATCTGCTTCATTGATAATGACATAACCAAGGAATTGGCCACAACTGCCCATGAAATTGACTTTGACTCAATTGTCCAATTACTTTTGAGCCCCTGAAATGAAGTGATTGTGTTAAAAAAAGGCTTTAGTTCCTCACATTTTTATACAATCTTTTTGTTCAACCCACTGAATTAAAGCTGAAAGTCTGCAGTTCAACTGCATCCGAGTTGTTTCATTTAAAATACCTTGTGGTCATGAACAGAACCAAAATTAGAAAAAAGTTGTCTCTGTCCAAAGATTTATGAGCCTAACTGTATATGAACAAGTACTTGACCAATGTACAATGGGATTAATGTAGCAGCCAATTATTGAATGAAATATTAATGCTATGTATATTATGTAAATACTTTGTCACGGAAACTGTATTATCTCAATGGCATGTCTTATGTTATATGTGTTTTAAAACAATAAAAACTTTACCTATATATAAAAAAAAAAAAAAAAAAGGACAGTAATGCACTGCTTGAATTGCATCTGACAACAGTAGGCACAGGAAAGCTTTTTGCTGAAATTGCAAACTGCAGAGCTGCTGAATAAAAAGCAAAATAACTCAAAAATCACAAATAATAAATAATGAAAACCAATTGCATATTGTCTCAAAATATTACTTTCTACATCATACTAAAAGTTAATTTAAAGGTGAACCACCCCTTTAAGTGTTTAGCCCTTTAAAGTACTTGTATATCTTGGAATGAAAAAATAATAAATAATGAATCTGCATTACAAAAGTACTTAGAATAGCACTTTCATCAATTTTATATTCGCTTATTTTAAAGGTTTACTTATGCTTTAATAAAGTTCCTTTGTCAAAGACCTAGAGTACCATGGGTTGCCCTAATACTATTTAAAAATACATAACATTTAAATGTAAATGCGAAGAATTAAATGAAAGCCGTCGTTTGCTGAACCCCATAATTGTGCCATTTCAAATAATAAAAGATAATCCAAAAATACAATAAACAAAGTTTCCTTTACTAGGTTACCAAACGTACAAAATGTTAACTTTCTCTGGAGGCAGAAATATTATGAAATATTGAAATTATGAAATATTAGTGAGGAAAAAGAACAGTGTTGTATAAAGTAAAAGTTGGCATTGGCTGATTTGGAAGCATTTTGTCGATAGAGGAGGATAGAGCCTTGAAATGAACCTCTTACTCACCCTCCCCTGCTTTTAGTAGATTGATAAGCTCAGGAGCAAAACTAATTCTATAAATATTTTGCACAGTGGACACTCTAGGAATAGGGTTCAATTGAACTCCCCTTAGTGCTGAACTGCAAATACTATAGTTAAAGGGGAACCCCACACAAACATAAGTTTGAAAAGTTAACATAATTTCAAGCAATTTTGCAATATACACCTATTAAAAAATATGCAGACTTTCCATGATTTTTAACAGTTCCCTAAGCCTAGCCCCCTGCTGATCTGTCTGACTACTTTGCTGAGTGGGCTGACTACTGTTACTTTGTATCAACAGCCATCTGTCCTCAGCCTGCATCCTCCAAACCCCACAATTCCCTGCACATGTGATTTCAATAAGGAAAGGAACATCACAGTGCAAAGCATTGTGGGTTATGTAGTTCCTGCATGCTGTCTGTAAGCTGCGGAGTAGTTGTTACAATGTGTAACATCAGTGTTTAGTCCCTCCTTCCCTGGCAGGATTTCAAATGAGGCAGAAAGAGAAGAACTGTTAACTGGATTTCAGCATAGAAAATGGCATTTATTTATACTTTTCGAAGAAACAGGTAACTGGGATGGGTATATTAGGGGTTTCTGTGTTGTTTGAGCCTCTTTATCAAATTTTGGTTTGGAAGTCTGAGTTCCCCTTTAAAAACAACTTTTTTAGGGATGCACCGAATCCACTATTTTGGATTCGGCCGAACCCCCCCGAATCCTTCGAGAAAGATTTGGCCGTATACTGAACCTAATCCTAATTTGCATATGCAAATTAGGCGTGGGAAGGGAAAAACATTTTCTACTTCCTTGTTTTGAGACAAAAAGTCATGTGATTGCCCTCCCCGCCTCTAATTTGCATATGCAAATTAGGGTTCGGATTGGCCAGGCAGAAGGATTCAGCCGAATCCTGCTAAAAAAGGCAGAATCTCAAACCGAATCCTGGATTCGGTGCATCCCTACTTTTTTGAGCCTATGTATTAAACAGAATCTACAGGAGTAACTCAAATATATAGTGAATAAAGTACTCCCTACTGTAAAATATAAGGATATTATAAGTCACGAGGAGTTCCATGACTATATAAAAATACGAGGCGTAAGGCCTTTTATACAGGTCATGGAACTCCGAGGTGACTTCTAATAACCTCATATTTTCCAACAAGGGCTACTTTATTTATTATATTACACACGTTTTAGGAGTCGTGTGACAAAAATTACATCACTACTCACCGTTTATAACTGATGACATCACTAGTCACTGTTTATAAGGATATAATTTACAGGATATTCATGGCTTTTGTGTATTATACATATATACATATATATATGTACAGTTTACGCTATTTACAAATATAACACCACACAATATAGAATAATGTGCGAATTTCACTAGCTTGGTTAAAATAGTGGGAGAATGAATCCATGTTCAGTAGGGATGCACCGAATACAGGATTCGGTTCGGGAGTCAGCTTTTTTTTCAGATTCGGCCGAATCCTTGTGCCTGGCCGAACCAAATCCGAATATGTAAATTGGGGGGGGGGGGGGTATAGGGAAATCACGTTACTTTTCATCACAAAAGAAGAATTTTGTCCACGTATTCCTTTCTTGCCCCTAATTTGCATATGCAAATTATTAATTAGCATATGCAAATTATTAATTAGCATATGCAAATTATTAATTAGCATATGCTAATTAATAATTAGCATCTGCAAATTAGGATTTGGATTCGGTACGGTATTCAGACGAATCTTTCACCGAGGATTTGGCCAATTCCTAAATAGTGGATTCGGTGCATCCCTAATGTTCAGTTTGTATTCGCCTCTTCTGAGCAATCTAGTGAGTAGCAGGCTTCTATGGCAGCAACGTGGGTTAAATTTAGTTGCACAGACGCAGAGTAAAGAGAATAGGTCCGAAGGGACACAAAACAAGCAGGTCAGCATCCCATTGCCCTTTGCAGTCTGTTTCATACAATCTGATTGTTCACCTTTTAGATAACTGTTAGTATGATGTAGAGAGGGATATTCTGAAACAATTTGCAATTGGTTTTATTTTTTATTATTTAAGGTTTTTTGTTATTTAGCTTTTTAATCAGCAAGTTTTTTGAGTTACTTAGCTTTTTATTCAGCAGCTCTTCAATTTGCAGTTTCAGCCATCTGGTTGCTAGGGTTCAAATTACCCAGCAACCATGCATTGATTTGAATCAGAGACTGGAATATGAATAGGAGAGGGACTGAATAGAAAGATGAGTAATAAAAAGTAGCGATAACAATAAATGTAGCCTTACAGAGCATTTGTTTTTTGTTTGATGGGGTCAGTGACCCTCATTTAAAAGCTGGAAGGAGTCCGCAGAAAAAGGAACATAATAAAAAAAAAACCTATAAAATAAATAATGAAGACCAGCTGAAAAGTTGCTTAGAATTAGCCATTCTATAACATACTATAAGTTAACTTCAAGGTGAACCACCCCTTTATTGGACACCCCTGAAAGAATTAGTCACGGGGTGGGAAGTTTCCCTTTAATCCTGATGCTACCAATAGCAATTACATTTACAAATTACTAAAACGACTTAGAACACTTTGGATGACGTTGTCCTTTAAACGAATGCTTAAATTCCTACTCTTTGACAAAGAATGGCTTCCTGCTCAGTTCTTCGTGCATTACTCACTTCCTGCACATTTTATTCAGCAGCTCTCCAGTTTGCAGTTTCAGCAATCTAGTTGCCAGGGTCCAAATTACCCTAGCAACCATGCATTGATTTAAATAAGTGACTGGAATATGAATCGGAGTGGGGCTGAATAGAAAGATGAGTGATAAAGAACAATAATAATACATTTGTAGCCTCGCAGAGCATTTGCTTTTTGGAAGGGGTCAGCGACGCCCATTTGAAAGCTGCAAAGAGTCGGATGAAAAAAAAACAAATAACTATAGAAAAATAAATAATGGAAACCAACTGAAAAGTTGCTTAGAACTGGCCGTTCTAGAAAATACTAAAAGTCACCTTAAAGGTGAACCACCCCTTTAACTTCTCCCACAGCAGTTAAAAAACAGACAATACTGCACAGATTCTGGCAGAGCAAAAGTTAAACTGCATTATGGCCCACCAATCCCAGCGAGAGTAGTAATCGTCAAATAAGCCCTTTCACTGCTCCAGTCTTAACTGCGAAACCTCTTGGACGGGACAAGCCAGCAGAGTGTGGTGTCATGGGACTGTCAGCACTAGTTCACGACAGTACAGTCTTGCTTTCTGACCTCTCGCATATGGCCATTTTGTTTAATTCAAACCGGCCATATTAGTATTTCAAAAGCCATATTTTGCTTGTGTCTGTCGTCGGCTCAACTTGTTGTCTGACCAACTGTTCTTCAGCTCTAGCTCCCTCTCCTTAGCCTGTAAAAGGTAAGGGAAACATTTTAACATACTCAGAACAATTAACCTGTAACTACAAAAAAACGGGAACTATTGCAAAAATGAAAATTGTATTAGCTTCAGCATTCTGACATAAGACTTCTTTTTTTTTTAAATACAATCAATTAAATATTCTGTAGTGTTTCTGAAATAATCAAGTTTATCTTCACTATTCCTCTCTCAGCATCTGTTTCTCTTCATTCTCTCTTCATGCAGCAGTTGGGTGTCAGATATTCACTGACAGTTAGATCCAATATATCTTATAGGGGGGCTCCTTTCCTAGCAGATATATTAGAGCTCACTCTATTAAAATCACCAGACATCAGGGGGTAAATTTATCAAAGAGTGAAGTTCCACCACTAGAGTGAAATTCTGCAGCTCTCAATTCATTTCTATGGGATTTTGAAAGGCGTATTTATCGATGGGTGGAAGTGAAAGTTCACCCTTTGATGAATACGCCTTTAAAAATCCCATAGAAATGAATGGGGCATTTCACTCTAGTTGCGGAACTTCACTATTAACTTCACTCTTTGATAAATATACCCCCCATGTCTCTCTACATGCAGAATTTGTGCAAAAGGCAGTTATTTTGTTACATTTTGTTTGTACTGGAATCAGTTATTAGAGTGAGCTCTAATTCTTCTGCTAGGAAAGGAGCCCCCCTATAAGATATATTGGATCTAACTGTCAATGAATATCTGACAACCAACTGCTGCATGAAGAGAGAATGAAGAGAAACAGATGCCGAAAGAGGAATAGTGAAGATAAACTTGATTATATTTAGAATGTTTCTTATTTCAGTATGATGAAATTTTCATTTTTCTCATCCACTAATTTTCATTTTTGTGATAGTTCCATTTAAAGTTAAAAAAAAAAAAACCTGGCACTCACCTGGTGGATGAGGTATGTGATCTGGTGCTTTCTTCTTTGTTGCCCTGTTGGCTGCTCTCCTTTCCGCTGCATGTACAAACAGAAACGCTCAAATAAGAGAATGGTTTATAGACCAAAATACAAAGGGCAAGGAAATCCTAAGCAAAGCCATTGGCCATTGTGTAAGGGCGTGGTGTGTGTGGTCTGTTTAAGTTTTACTTTTATTTTATGCTTGAATACAGCTGTGGGGTAGACTAAAGGCTGCCATACACAGGGAGATCCTCTTGTTTGGATAAACAAGAGGATCTCTCCCCGATATGCTCACATTGAGGTGGGCGAAATCGGACGATCCGATCATGGGCCCTTTACAATACAGTCCAAACAAGTGGACGGATCGCAGGGCCGCATCAACTGTCAGATGCCCCTGCGATCCAACGGGATTTTTGTCCTGCCCAATCGAGATCTGATCGACTTTCGGCCAGATAACGATCGGGGAAGCCCGTCGAATGGCCCCACTCTGTCGGCAGCTTTTATCGGGGGTCTTTAGGGTGCACTGAGCATTGGCTGGGGATGACCAATCTTAAAAGGGGTGGTTCACCTTCAACACTTTTTTCAGTTCAGTTGGTTTCACCAGAAATAAAGCCTTTCTCCAATTACTTTCTATTTTCTATGAGTGACTATTCTTCTAATAGTGGAGTGTCAAGTCAGATTTTTTTTAATTGATACATTTAGTTGATACATTTCTTATCTTTGTCCCTGCAGAGCAGAAACCCTGAGTTCCATTAAAGGGGTGGTTCACCTTTAAAATAACTTTTTTTTATGTTAACCAACTTTTCAATTGGTTTTCATTATTTATTTTTTATAGTTTGAGTTTATAACAAATGAAAGTTTCCAATAACAGGACATTACCATGGACGGAACAACAGAAGTCCATTCTTTGCCTTCACTCCTTTAGTACATAAACAATAGGGATGCACCGAATCCAGGATTCGGTTCGGGATTCGGCCAGGATTCAACCTTTTTCAGCAGTATTCAGTTTCGGCCGAATCCTTCTGCCTGGTCAACCCAAATCCTAATCCTAATTTGCATATGCAGAATAGAAATTGCGTGATTTTTTTGTTACAAAAAAGGAAATAAAAAAATGTTTTCCCCTTCCCATCCCTAATTTTCATATGCAAATTAGGATTCTGATTTTCGGTATTCGGCCGAATCTTTCGCAAAGGATTTGGGGGTTCGGCCGAATCGAAAATAGTGGATCCGGTGCATCCCTAATAAACAAAGATAGTCAAAAAAAAGAGTCCACGCAACTCCTACTAGTCCCCCAAGGCTACATTTTTATGTGAAGACACTGCTTTCAGTATGTAATACCAAAAAACAAAGAAAACATAATAGATAGAACATATGCACACAGGGGAGTTACCTTACTGAAAGACTTCATCGTCTTCTCTTCTGTCAACGATTTTGTCATCCACTGCTGGTTCCCACTTAGTTGATCATCCCCTTTAATCTCCACAAAGTTAATTTCCTCTCGGCCTTGGTTCCGTTTCCCTTGCAGGCGTTTAAACTTTAAAAACAAGAGGTAAAAGATTAAATGTGGAGGGGGGAACACGTTTATAGAATCAAGATTTAAAGGATAAGTAAACCTTTAAAATAAGTAAAAATGTTGAGAGTGCCACTCTAAGCACTTTTGTAATGTACATTCATTATTTATTTTGTTTTCATTCCAAGATATTAAGGGAAACATGTGCTGTTAATATGAATGAATTTTGTTACAACAGCGCCACCTGCTGGTCAGTTTCCCACCAGTCTGACCACCAAGTAGTCAAGGAAGTTGTCAGGAGAAAGAAAGAGGCTGCTCTGATGTTCTTCTGCTTAGGAAAGATTTGAGAGAGGTTTCTAATTTGCGTCTAAACCAATTGGAGTGAAGGTGGGAGAGATTGAAGGTATTTATTGATTGTGTCACTAATGTTGGGTATACAGCTCGAAACATGTTGTGTGTTGGTGAATAAAGGCACGTTTGCAGCAGTTTTGCTCCTAATGGTATCTTTACCTACACCTACTTATTGAATTACTGAACATGGAACCTAAGCTTGGACTCTGGGCTGGCAGCCCTCGTTGCTAATAAAAAAAACTTGACCAGCAAAATTTAGTTCAATGGACAAGGAAACTTGTGTATACATCATATGTCCCCTGCAGCAGCCCCTTCCAAACTCCACTACCCACCCCTCCACCCAATAGGAGTGCGCGGAACCAATATGTTAAACCTGAATCGCGACCCGCATACTTGGACGCTCTACCTGACCCGACCCACAAGTAACTTACACGCAACCCGATCTGCTGACCATCAAGAAACCGTAAGTGCTGTCATTGTAAACCTGAAGTGACATCATTGGAAGTTGGCGTGATCAGAAAAAAAGGAGTAAACCAGGAAGTGCTGTCATTGTAAACCGGAAGTGACATCATTGGAAGTTGGCGTGATCAGGGGGAAAAAAAGTAAAACAGGAAGCGCCGTCATTGTAAACCGGAAGTGACATCATTGGAAGTTGGCGTGATCAGAAAAAAAGGAGTAAAACAGGAAGCGCTGTCATTGTAAACCGGAAGTGACATCATTGGAAGTTGCCGTGATCAGGGGGGAAAAAGTAAAACAGGAAGTGCTCTCATTGTAAACCGAAAGTGACATCATTGGAACTAGGGGTGATCAGAAAAAAAGGAGTAAAAGTCGTTATTGAGAAGATCCGCGACCGAACCGCAACCCGAAAACCCGGAGAACCGCCGACCCACGTCAAAACCCACTCCCGAAACTTCTGCCGGCAACCCGCAGGGTACCGCAGGTTTTTGCAGGTAACCCGCGGGTACCCGACCCGCTGCAGGACTCTAGCACCGATTGCCTGTTTCTTTTAATAAAGGTAATAAGAGTAATATGGTACTAGTAGGGGTTGGTGGCCACCATGTCCGGCTGCTGACCAAGAGCATGTACAATTGAAGGAAGGACCAGATCCATCTTCAAATCTGCTCCAAGAATCCAGAACTAGTTACGTCAAGTGATACAAAATGCCAGTTGCCAACCCGGCTGGGCTATTCTTCCTTTCATAATTAGGCACGGGCTAATTTGGGGCATACTCTTCTACTATTTAATATAAAATAATGTAATTTCACTTTATTGTCATCCATTACAAAATAAAGATTCATTTTAAATCTTACAGCTTCATCATCCATGATGGAATCCTCTGCGGCAGTTGTAGGAGACGAATCAGATTCTTGATAGTAGCCACTGCTGTAATAATCCTGAGACAAACCAAAAGGAGAATAAATGTTGAAGCTGAATGGATACAACTTCAGTTCAAAATATGCGCCTTGACTCTTCAAAACTGTTATTCTAAGGCCTCAAATGCCCTAAAAAGAACTGAATGGCCTTCCTATATATCTTTCAGACAGGATATCAAGGACATTAATCATAAGACTAAAATATTAGTAGTCACCCTGGAGTTATAAGACCTGCATAATAAAACTTGGCTTGTGGTCTCTTGCTTTTATTTGGTAACGTAACAACTTGGTGAGGTTCATTTATCAACACTGGACAAATCTGCACCTGAGCAGTAACACATAGCAACCAATAGCTGGCTACCTTTTTTTCAGCCTGTTGCCAGTAGAACAGCGAAAGCAAATTTGGTTGCTATAGGTTACTGCTCAGGGGAAATTTTGTTGTGGTGATAAAAGAGCCCCAGCGTGTCTTTACGGTTCCTAATAATGTATAGTAATGAATACTGTAAAAGTAACATACAGAATTTTAAAGGGGATCGCGAAAATGAAAATTTAATACAGGTATAGGATCCCTTATACGGAAACCTGATATCCAGAAAGCTCTGAATTACGGAATGGCCATCTCCCATAGACTCCATTTTATCCAAATAATCCAAATGTTTAAAAATGATTTCCTTTTTCTCTGCAATAATAAAACAGTAACTTGTACTTGATCCCAACTAAGATATAATTAATCCTTATTGGAAGCAACACCAGCCTATTGGATTTATTTAATGTTTAAATGAATTTCTAATAGATTTAAGGCATGAAGACCCAAATTACGGAAAGATCTGTTATCCGGAAAACCCCAGGTCCCGAGCATTCTGGATAACAGGTCCCATACCTGTATAAGCTTCAGCATACTGAAATAAGAAACTTTCTAAATACAATCAATAAATAATTCTGTACCATTTCTGAAATAATCAAGTTTATCTTCACTCTCCCTCTCTCAGCATCTGTTTCTCTTTATTCTGTCTTCATGCAGCAGTTGGGTGTCAGATATTTATTGACAGTTAGATCCAATATATCTTATAGGGGGCTTCTTTTGCCTAAAAGATGTATTAGAGCTCACTCAAATAATTGATTCCAGTACAAACAAAATGTAACAAAATAACTGCCTTTTGCACAAATCCTGCATGTAGAGAGACATGATGTCTGGTGAGTTTAATAGAGTGAGCTCTAATACATCCGCTAGGAAAGGAGCCCCCCTATAAGATATATTGGATCTAACTGTACAATTCTCTCACCTGTGTGGAGCTTTCCCAGTCGGTTCCAGACAATTACGAGTCCAATTCCTTTTCCCTGGCAATGGAACTTCTTCACAACCTCATAAATATGGATTCCTTGGACACGTTGTATTTGGATGGATAAAAACATCTTTATTCATTAATAAATATAATTTGCATGTCAGCTCCGACTCAGCTCATTAATTCATAACTACTGACACATTTTTTTCACAATACACAACTTTATAGCTATCCACAACCATTAACAATTTTTCTCGATTGAACCTTAAAGGGATAATCCCTCAATTCTATATTACCATGTTAATGGTGTCATTATTAAAAAAAACTTATTTTAACAAAAACTATAAACAAAGGTGTAACAATGCATACCATCAATTTATAAGAATTTTCTTTACAGTGATATATCCCATTACCTTTAATATATTAGGATATAACAAAGAAGTTTTTATCCATCCGAATAGAACGTGTCCAAGGAATCCGTATTTATGATGTTGTGGATCTAACTGTCAATGAATATCTGACACCCAAATCCTGCATGAAGAGAGAATGAAGAGAAACAGATACTGAGAGAGGAATAGTGAAGATAAACTTGATTATTTCAGAAACAATGCAGAATTTTTAATTGATTAGATTTAGAAAGTTTCTTATTTCAGTATGAGCTGAAGCTTATATTAAATTTTCACGATAGTTACCCTTTAACAGTCAACAATCCCCCCTTACTAGGGTTGCACAATATCCGCTCTTTTGGGATTTGGTTGAATTCCGAATCCTTCATGAAAGATATAGCGGAATACCAAACTGAATGCAAACCTTGATTTGCATATAGGCTTTACTTAGGAAACTAAGAACCATTATCAACACACACAGTAGCTGTTGTTACCTGGTAATAACCTGATGCAGAGGTATCGGGATACTCGGGATACTGTCTGTATGGCTGGCTAGTGAAAGCTTCTGTAGTTGGGGCACCCCCTTGGTGGTTGTCAATTGATCCTGCTGCAGTCTTAAAGTCTAGGGGTGCATTAGCTGCATCATTTTGCAACTCCACAGGCTCAACTCCAGGGGGTGCAATTTCATCAACAGTAGGGCCAGGGTATTGAGAGCTGTCACTCATCATGGCAGGGGTCTCCTTGATGTCCGACAGTGAGAAGAAATTGCCATGTTGGAGATCCTCATCAATCTCCTCATCTTCTTCCTGCGTGATTTGCTTGGTGACCTGCAGGGCGGCATTCTTAGCTGCAGCTTTGATGGCCGACGGAGAGGGCGTGTTAGAGACTTCGGGTTTTGAAGACAGTTTCGGTTTGGTTAGAGATGTGGTTTTGGGGTGCTTTAGATCACTGGCTAAATCGGAGGCTTTCTTTGTAAAGTTGTACGGAAGGGGCTGTTGCTTTGAATCGGAGCCGGAAGCATTTTTCGGCTGAGGCAGGAACGCGGATAAGCCGTAGCCCTCTCTAGATCCCTGATATGAGCATTCATCCAAAATGGAAAGGTCATCATTAGTCGCATATTACATTGCTTAAAGGAACAGTTCAGTGTAAAAAAAAAAAAATAATAGGTAAATAGATAGGCTGTGCAAAATAAAAAATGTATCTAATATAGTTAGTTAGACAAAAATGTAATGTATAAAGGCTGGAGTGAGTGGATGTGTAACATAATAGCCAGAACACTACTTCCTGCTTTTCAGTGGCAGTAAATCTAAAACGTTTCTATTTGTTAATCCTACTGTGTCAAATATTTCCTTTCTGTTTAAGCCTGAGACATTGTGTAACATGCAGAGAAATGGGGGTGATTGTTTATACAGAGATCATTCTCTCTCCCGATTAAAGTTAAAAACAATGGTTTCATAATTTAGTAGGTATGCAAAAAGATGGAAAGGCAGCACTCCGGTTAAAAAAAGAGAAGGGGGTTTATTGCAACAGGTCACAAACCAACATCACCTGACGCGTTTCGGGAGCAATTCCCTTAATCACTAACCGGAGTGCTGCCTTTCCATCTTTTTGCATATCTGATTACAGTGGGAACGCTGGTCGCTGAGCACCTGGTACATCAAAATGCAGCTGAACTAAATTGAACATACAGGGGGTGAGTCTAGAGCTGCTAAAATCCTTTATCTACTTTCATAATTTAGTAGGGATGCACCGAACTTCCAATTCCTTCCCGAAAGAGTACCGAACCTAATCCTAATTTGCATATGCAAATCAGAATCCTAATTTGCATATGCAAATTAGGGGTGGCAAGGGGGAAACATGTTTCACTTTCTTGTTTTGTGACAAAAAGTCACGTGATTTCCCTCCCGCCCCTAATTTGCAATTGATTTTCATTTTTTTTTTTTATTATTTGTGTTATTTAAAGGGGACCTGTCAGCCCGACATAAAAAGCTGTATCATAAAAGTCCTTTTCAAATTAAACATGAAATCCAAATTATTTTTTTTTATTAAAGGAGAAGGAAACAACGGTGGCGCATGCGTGTGCCCTATTTGGACGGATTTCTGGACATCAGACAGGGTATGCTGAAACATACATGTTTATTCTTTTTACAAAAACTATTGCAGCAAAAAGATTAAGGGAAAAACTAATGAGGGAATTCTTGGGGTTAAACATATATACACTCTTCTTTGGCAACACTTAGAGCTTAGGTTGATTTTTGACTTTCCTTCTCCTTTAAAGCATTCATAGCTGTTGTAAATGCATTTAAAAATCTCAGCTGTCAATCAAATATTGTTTGCCCCTCCTCTATGCTTTAGGCAATTACTTTCACTTTCCATTCAGCACTTCCTACATGTCACTGCTCTCCCCACATTCCCCCAGTTCTCTTCACCATTTAATTGAGTGACCAGGACATGGGGATGGACATCAGGTCCCACATTCTGGTGCACAAACAAGATTCTGATACAAGGCTCCTGCCTGCTTGCTATAATCATGAATTCAGAGACTGAACTAAACAAGATTCAAATAATTTATATAGTTTAATTAAAGTTTATTCTGCTTGACTAATGTCATAAAATAGTATTTGGAATATTTTTTTGGGGAGGGCGACAGGTCTTCAGTTTGCTTTTTCAGCAATCTGGTTGCTAGGGTCCAAAATACCCGAGCAACAATGCATAGATTCGAGTAAGAGATGGAATAGAAATAGGAGAATAGAAAGATGAGTAATACAAAGTAGCAATAACAATACATTTGTAGCCTTACAGAGCATTTGTTTTTAGATGAGGTCAGAGACCCTCATTTGAAAGCTGGAAAGAGTCAGAAGAGTAAGGCAAATAATTCAAAAACTACAGAAAATAAATAATGAAGACCAATTGGAAAGTTGCTTAGAATTGGTCATTCCATAGCATACTAAATGTTGATGTGAATGTGAACCACCCCTTTAAAGGGGAAGGAAACCTAGTCGGCGCAAAACCCCCACCCCCTCCCGTTTGTTGCCCACCCTCCCTCCTCCCCCCTGGCCTACCCGTCCTGCTGGGCAAATGCCCCTAACTTGTTACTTACCCTTCTGCGCAGGTCCAGTCCAGGGAGTTCACCGACGACATCTTCTTCCACACAATCTTCTTCCTGCTGTGAACGGCGTTTTGGCGCATGCGCAGTAGGATCATTTCGCTGGTACGGATCTACTGCGCATGCGCCAAAAGTCACGCGCATGCGCAGTAGATCGTACCGGCGAAATGATCCTACTGCGCATGCGCCGTTCACAGCAGGAAGAAGATTGCGTGGAAGAAGATGTCGTCGGTGAACTCCCTAGACTGGACCTGCGCAGAAGGGTAAGTAACAAGTTAGGGGCATTTGCCCAGCGGGACGGGTAGGCCAGGGGGGAGGAGGGAGGGTGGGCAACAAACGGGAGGGGGGGTGGGGGGTTTTCGCCGGCTAGGTTTCCTTCCCCTTTAAGCTAGCCATGCACATACAAAAAAAACAGTATCATACAAGTATTGGTTCTGGATGCATTGACACATGAGTAAAGTCCCCCCATACACGGGCCGATAAAAGCTGCCGACAGACCGAGTCAGCAGCTTATTGGCCCGTGTGTGGAGCCATTCGACTGGCTTCCCTGATTGATATATGGCCGAAAGTCGAGCAGATCTCCATTGGGCAGGTTAAAACATCCCTTCAGATCGTGGCTGCATCTGTGCGTCTATGCGGTCCTGCGATCCAACCACCCGTTTCAGATCCATTATGATTCGATCTTTAGGCCCTAGGGCCCATGATCGTATTAGCCGCGTTATCGGGGACAGATCAGCTCATTTGGCGACATCGACAAAAGAGCGGATCTCTATTAAGTGAAAAGGGGACCCCATACTGTATGCTGAAATGTATGGCTGCCTTTAGACAATTCAGTCCCACTGCCAATGAATTGATGTTAAACTCAATATCTCGCTGGTAAAAACAGAAAGAGAGAATTGTGACAAGAATGAGGCCATTAACAGTCTATTAGGGATTCTGTACACTGACATGATTGGTATAAGGTTTACTCACTCAGTCAATATACCAAGCAGTTCAATATACCCATCAGCACTGCCTCGGGGAAACAAGATCATACCTGGACCACCGCTTTCTTTCTCACTGGTTCATCTTCCTCCGAATCAGATTAAAAAAAGAAAAGAAACAAAAAATCAACTCACTGCACTCACAAGAAACATTAAAGGGGATTGTTCACCTGCCAAACACTTTTTTTCAGTTCAGTTGTTTTCATAAATAAAGACTTTTTTCAGTTGCTTTCCATCGTTTATTTTTTTACCGGTTTCCCAAAAATCAAAGGTATGATTAACTTTTAGCATGTTATAGAATGGCAAATTCTAAGCAACTTTTCAATTGCTCTTCATTATTTCTATTTTGATGGTTTTGGGGTTATTTGCCTTCTTCTTCTGACTCTTTCCAGTTTCCAAATGGGGGTCACTGACCCCATCCAAAAACAAATGCTCTGTAAAGCTACAAATATATTGTTATTGCTACTTTTTATTACTCATCTTTCTATTGAAGATAGTGATGTGCGGGCCAGCCCAGTAACCATGGGACACGCGGGTCAGGTGGGTTCGGGCCGACCTCACGCCCCTCTTTCCTGATTCCGACTTCCGGGTTGAACTTTTATAGCTTTGCGCCCCACCCTTTTGTGACGTCATTGGCAGGGCACCCCGAAGTCGGGCTCCGACGGGCACAGGTAGAAGGAGGGCGAGTTGCAGGCAAAACCCCGACCCGCACAAGACTCTCCTATTCATATTCCAATCTCTTATTCAAATATATGCATGGTTGCTAGGATAATTTGGACCCTAGCAACCAGATTGCTGAAACTGCAAACTCAAGACCTAAAGAACTCAAAAACCACAAATAATAAAAACCAATTGCAAATTGTCTCAGAATATCAGTCCCTACATCATACTAACAGTTAAAGAAACTAACCCATGAACAACCCGTTTAAGGTGAACAACCCGTTTAAGGTTAAAGTTGAATGTTCGTGTCTCTGGTGTTTTAAGTCTGGCAGCTCAGTAATTCAGATACAATTAGTTGATATATTTCTCAGCAGCATCTATGGAGTATCAGCAACTATTATATAAATTCTAACAGCTGCCATTAAGGGCAGAGACAGACGCTCAGATTCGGGGAGATTTAGTCGCCCATCGATAAATCTCCTCTTTTCATGGCGACTAATCTTCCCAAACTGTCTCCCGCAGGCTAGAATCTAAATCGACTGCGGGATGACACTTGAATTGATTCGATTTCCGAAGTTGCCAGAAGTTTCCTTCGGAAAACGAAGTGCAACGATTGCCATCTCGCCGGCGATTTACATTCTAGGCAGTTCGGGGAGACTAGTCGCCATGAAGAAGAGGAGATTTATCACTGGGCGACCAATCTCCCCGAATCTGAGTGTCTGTCTCTGCCCTTAAATTAAACTCAGGAATTCTGCTCAGCAGGCACAAAGATAACAAATGTATGAACTAAATGTATCAATTTAGAACAGATTACATGGTCGGCGACCCCACTCCCATATTTGCTTTAGAAAGTGAAACATGACACTTTACACTTCAATATTACAAAAACGGTCACAAATAGAAAGTGGTTGGGAAAAGTCTATTTCTGGTGAATTGTCTGAAACCAACTGAACTGAAAAAAGTGTTGGAAGGTGAACAACCTGTTTAATATTGTTTTGCCGAGCTGTATATAGAGCTAGGACACCTATGATAGATAGAGGGGTCGACAAAATCACTAATGATCACAAAGATGAGTTGGTATGACCCATATGCATACATTAGATTATACAGCGCTATTCAGCCCCCATTGTACAGACTATGGTAAATCCATGGTACGTGATACTCACCCCTGCTCCGTGCACTTCAGGGACAGTGATTTTCACCGGCTCTGTTCTCTTCTTTGGTTTGGGAATTGCTACATTTTCTATAGACGCCGGAGGCAGGTTCACATTGTAGGCAGGTGTTGGGAGAGGAATCCGATGGTCAATTGCGCTTGCGGAGGTAGGACTTAGCTGTGGAGGAGGGATATTTAACACCTGGCCACTCTGAGGGAGATTTAGTCCATGAGCTGGAGGGGGGTTCATGCCAGGATTTGGTGGTGGAAAACTGAGCCCAGAACCACCTTGCGGCGGAGGCAAATTCATTGCAGACGTACCCGGGGGAGGAGGCTGGTGCATTACGCCTGGACTTGCTGGTGAAGGTTGGTTCATTCCAGTAGCACTTTGAGGACACACTCCATGTGGCGGAGGCAGACTCATTCCTGGACTACTTTGTGGGGGAGGCAGATTCATGCGTGTTCCCATTTCGTGGCGTGGCAGATTCAAGCCTGTGCTACTGTGTGGGGGCGGGAGATTCATACCTGTGCTTTTCTGCAGGGGTGGGAGATTCATGCCTGTACCACTCTGTGGGGGTGGGAGATTAATGACTGAACCACTCTGCGGGGGTGGGAGATTCATACCTGTGCCATTCTGCGTGGGTGGGAGATTCATAACTGTGCCACTCTGCGGGGGTGGGTGATTTATACCTGGGCCACTCTGCAGGGGTGGGTGATTCATGCCTGGGCCACTCTGCAGGGGAGGTAACTTCAGCCCATTCCCTCCTTGAGGATGAGGCAAATTTAGGCCATGATTTCCCTGTGGGGGAGGCAAATTAAGTCCTGGCCCACCCTGAAGTGGCCCATGGGCTCTTTGAGGAGGAGGAAGAGGCAAGTTCATTGCTGACCCCCCTGTGGGCGGAGGAAGGTGGTGGGGCCCATGCTGTGGAGGAGGCAGGTTAAGGCCAGGGGGTGGGAAGTTGACATGACTGGGGGTGGGGCCCTGGGGCCCATAACCCACGTGGGAATAAACAGAGGGGCCCTGGCTGTTACTGTAGCCGCCATAGCCCTGAGCAGAGGGGTAAGTGGGAGGCCCAGCGCCATATCCCCCATGTCCGTAATACCCAGGAGGCCGGTAACCGAGCCCTGGTGGCGGCCCACAGTATCCCGGGCCGTTTTGCTGCTGTTCTCCCTCACACTGAGGCGGATAAGACCCAGAATAATCTGCTGCAGGCTCTGCCTCTTGCTCCTCTGCGTTCACCTCGGACTCCGGAGCCGCCTCGCTGTCAGAGCTGCTCTCGTCACTGCTAGCATAGGCCACGAGAGACATGGCGGCGCCTGAGTTCCAATGCTGGGCCGCCCTCTCCGCTCCAGCACCAGCCACACTCACTACCGCCGCCAAAGCCTCCTTCTCCTCCTCACGGGCCTCAAGCGTGATGTCGCCCCCAAACAAACTACATCTCCCGGGAGGCACCGCGAATAGTAGTCAATTGCCGCGTAAGCGATCATCCAACACGGGGCATTGTGGGGATTGTAGTTTTTTTTGTATATAAACATCTCCTTACCTGAGATTAGTTTCCCTGTAACACTGTTGTGTCTGTCATGGCTGCAGCTCCATATCTTAAACTTACAAGATTTATTGGTTCATATTTTCCCTCAAATCATTAAGAATAACAAAAAGGTCTTAGGGAAAAGACCTTTCTTGCGAAAGAAATGTACTTCTCAGGGTTGCCACTTGCCAGGTTGGCGATTTTCCATCCAAATTGGGCTACTAATTTTGGGTCAGGCCACACAGGGCATTTTGGGGAGATCTGGTTGCCTGGCAACCAATCACCTCATTTTTGCGGCGACCAATCTCCCTAAACGCCTTCCCTGACCGCGCCGGCTAAAATTAAAAAAACGCAGGCGCTAATCACAAGCAGCGATTCGTTTTCCGAAGTCGCCTGATGTTTCCTCGTGAGGCAACTTCGGAAAACGAATCGGCGCATGTGATTAGGACCGGGTTTTTTTTTCCATTTTAGCCGGCGCAGAGTCAGGGAAGGCGTTTGGGGAGATTGGTCGTCGCAAATACGAGGCGATTAGTTGCCAGATGACCAAATCTCCCTAAAACGCCATGTGTGGCCTGACCCTTAAAGCCCAGGCGGGTTTTGAAAGTACAAACTTGCCATGGTACGGATTTGGGCTATTTTATGGGACCAGCCAAAGTTTTTTCTTGCCAGGTCTAATTTTCAAAACTAGCCCAAAACTAGCCGAGAGGAACTTCAACAGTAGCTCAAAAATAGCACAATTTGTGCAGTGAAAAAAAGTCTGAAAAATAAATGAATATATGTGAAAATACACCATTTTCAAATTTTCACTGTTTCCTAAATTTTCACCAGGGGCGTAAGTACAGAGGGGGGCCCAGGAGGTACAGGGACCCCATGAGACCCTAATTCATATACAATTTTAATAAATATTTCCAAAATGTTGGGAGGTATAGTAATGTAGTTTTTATTTAACAATTTGGCAACTGCCAAGTTTAATGTAAGACTACAATACCCAGCATGCAATGGGACTGACTTGTGTAAAAGTCAGGCGTTACCAGATTTTGGGCTATGTACCATAAATGATTTTTTAGAATTTTTTTCACTTCACAAATTGTGCTGTTTTTGGGCTACTGTTGAAGTGCCTCTTGACTAGTTTTGGGCTGGTTTTGCAGCTGATTTTGAAAATTAGACCTGGCAACACAAAGTCATTGTAAGAAGATTCTCATGAGGGAAATTTGGAAAATCCCAACCACAAAAGCACCTTTAAAAGAACTCACAACACTTAAAAACTGAAATATTCTTTGTCTAAACGAAACTTTAGCTAATGGCTAGAGCTTTTGCACTTAGAGAAAAATTACACTTTTATTTGAGTTCAAACAAGGAAAATAAATCAACCTCAACTAAATATCTGCCCTTTAGTTGCCAACGTAAGAAAGGAATAATTCCACTGACAATTTTGCTCACCCACTGAGGATACTAGTCCAGTAAACAGAATTTCCACATGACCAGTATTATACCAATCTGTCTAATTTTGACTTGAGCGAGAATTTTTTTACACGCAACTCTTGTGTCCAAATGCATTAAAGTCAATGGACATCAATATTATTTTTCCACATTGAATTTCCGCAGCAGTTTCGCAAAAACATTCGCAGTCGACGAAATGTGGAAATTAGCCTGCCCATTAGATTCACCCAAACCAATAATAATATTCTGGATAATTTGGATCTTCATACCTTGTCTGCATAAAAATAAATTAAATATTAATAAAACCCAGTTGGATTGTCTTGCCTTTGTTATTTGTTCATAATGGAGTCTCTGGGAGAAGACCTTCCCATAATATGGAGCTTTCTAGATAATGGGTTTCCAGATATCAGATCCCATACCTGTACTGGATAAATAACACATGAAGCCATGCACCAAGCCAAATTCCATATACATCATTTCAGAATTAATTTGCCCAGTTACTCTGATAAATCCAATTAAGAAATCGCTGGGGCCCGGGTCTGCATCCTCTATACAAGGGGCCTGTATAAAGTTGTTGTTGTGGGTGACCCGAGAAACGAGGGGTGATCAGTGATTTTGCACATGCTTTGGATGACATGCAGTTATGTGCAGTTTAGTTTTTACAGTTCAGTGCCCAGCTCAGCGTTTTGATTGATGTACAGCATCTTATTTTAATAGAAGGACTTTATTGAATACACATGGCAGGATCCGTGACATTTCAGGCTGCAAACAGCTTTTTATCAAGCTCACCAATCACTAGGCAGTTAATCCCTTTTATAGATAAAGACAGTGCACCATCTACTGGCACCATACTATAAAAGCTTTATACAATACTCAAAAGCAGTTCTTACAGTATCACACAATGTTACATGGTATCCTGTTAAAGGAACAATACCAAAAAACTTAAAGCGTTTTAAAGTGATGACAATATAGTATACTGTTGCCCTGCACTGGTAAAGCTGGGTGGTTGTTTCAGAAAGACTATTATAGTTTATATAAACAAACGCCTGTGTAGCCATGGGGGCAGCCATTCAAGCACAGGATACACAGTAGATACAGATAAGTACTACAATAGTTTATATAAACAAGCTGCTGTGTAGCCATGGGGGCAGCCATTCAAGCACAGGATACACAGTAGATAACAGATACGTACTACTATAGTTTATATAAACAAGCTGCTGTGCAGCCATGAGGGCAGCCATTCAAGCACAGGATACACAGTAGATAACAGATAAGTACTACTATAGTTTATATAAACAAGCTGCTGTGTAGCCATGGGGGCAGCCATTCAAGCACAGGATACACAGTAGATAACAGATAAGTACTACTATAGTTTTATGTAAACAAGCTGCTGTGTAGCCATGGGGGCAGCCATTCAAGTACAGGATACACAGTAGATAACAGATAAGTACTACTATAGTTTACATAACCAAATGTCTGTGTAGCCATGGGGGCAGCCATTCAAGCACAGGATACACAGTAGATAACAGATAAGTACTACTATAGTTAATATAAACAAGCTGCTGTGCAGCAATGAGGGCAGCCATTCAAGCACAGGATACACAGTAGATAACAGATAAGTACTACTATAGTTTTATATAAACAAGCTGCTGTGTAGCCATGGGGGCAGCCATTCAAGCACAGGATACACAGTAGATGACAGATAAGTACGACTATAGTTTTATATAAACAAGCTGCTGTGTAGCCATGGGGGCAGCCATTGAAGCCCAGTGCAACACAACAATGCATTATATTTTCATCACTTTTTGTTATCCAAAATCATAAAGTACCTGAAAAACATAAAATATTAAAAAAACAATTAAAAACTATTAAGCCTGAAAAATGGCTTGCAGTTCGTATCCCCTGTTTAAACCCTGGGGAGGGGTTAAGGTCTCTAGTTTCCTGATTCACATTGCCTCCTATCTCAGTAGTGTTTTAATCTGGTCTCCACCACGTTGCATTCTGGGAACATCATCCACAGCTGGTATTTTAGTTGTTGGACACCATGGCACATTTTCACAAAGTGGGAAGCCACTGCCCGCTCTACTTTCTTTTTTGCTGATTTGTGTTCCCCTCTCTCACAGGGTGACATGTCTGTCCTACATACAATAAGCCACAAGGGCATATATATATATATATATATACATACCGTATATAGCAAAAATAACATATATAGGAAATGTTGTTGCACAACAATTAAATTGCCAGAACATGGTCTAATTTGTTATTTTTCCTACTTTAATCCTACAATTGAATGTTAAGTTTTAGATTGTGGCATTAAAACGTTTGATCAACATGTGAACATTTGTCTTATAATGAATACAATTTAAATGTAACTGTAATTTAACTGTAATTGTAACTGTTGTAGAACCATTAAAATCAATTCATGTGTGCTTTCAAAAGGAACAGGCTCTTTGCACCCCCAGGTGCAAGCTGTACCCCCGCCAGGGCAAAATTCCACAAATCAATGACAGCAGCACTCCGTTAATATTGAAAAAGTGAAAAACTTTACTTAAAGTGCTTTAGGCAGGGGCGCTCCACCAATGAGGCGAGTTGAGCCACTCGCCTCAGGCGGCAGCACCCCCCTGGTTACCAGGGGAGGCAAAAATGCCGCTTCTGGTAACTATGAGCCGAATTTCTGGTTTTCAACCCGGAATTTCGGCTCTTCTAGTGCAGAGAGTGAAATTTTGCTCTCTGCACTAGCGACGTGCATCGCCCCGACCCCCTCCGGCGCTGAAAAGGTGAGCGACGTGAGGAGGGGTGGCAGCGGCAAAGGAAGGCTGCCTCAGGCGGCGAAAAGGCAAGGATCACCGCTGGCCTAAGGCAATGTTTTGGGCTACTCAGGCCCTTTGTTAGGTCTGAGGCTTGAGTGCGGCTGTCTTCATTGATTTGTTGTAGAACCACTGTCACTCCATGAGTGTCTGTAGAACTTTCCTGGGTGTGGTCATTTACATTTTGCTAATATCGTTCTACTCACTGAATAGTTAAATTTGAAAAGGTAAGTAAACCCAACAAAGCACACGCTATACAACTGTGAAAAACAGCTCAACCCCCAACATGACAATTTGCACAAAAAACTGCCCCCCTCACCAGCACATACCTCCCAACTGTCCCTTTTTCGGAGGGACAATCCCTCTTTTGACAGCTCAACCCGCAGTCCCTCATTTGTACTGGAAAGTCCCTCTTTTCTCTGCACTGCTTTTAGCAGAGAGCTCAGAACAGCTAACAGGTGCAAATAAGATACTTTGTAACAATTTTGAGACACAAAAACACAGTTTAGATAAGGAGAAATATTTTCAAACTTATATAACCTGCCAAATTTTGTAAAACAAACATGGTAATTAGGGGGTGTGGCCACAGAAAGGGTGTGGTCAAAAAATTGCTGCACTACATGCGGAAAATAAATTTTTGTCCCTCTTTTTACTTCCAAAATGTTGGGAGGTATGGTGACATAGATTTATGTACAGTCCCTCTTTTGACAGCTCAACCCGCAGTCCCTCAATTTTACTGAAATGTCCCTATTTTCTCTGCACTGAACAGCCAGAAAAAGAAACAAAGTTTCTAACTTAATTGGCTTTTAGCAGAGAGCCCAGAACAGCTAACAAGTGCAAATAAGATACTTTGTAACAATTTTGAGACACAAAAAAACAGTTTAGATAAGGAGAAATATTTTCAAACTTCCATAACCTGCCAAATTTTGTAAAATGAACATGGTAATTAGGGGGTGTGGCCACATGGTCAAAAGGGGCATGGTCAAAACATTTCGGTGCGATACGTGTGAAAAAAACATTTTGTTCTTCTTTTTACTTCCAAAATGTTGGGAGGTATGCAGTTTAGTTATTTATATATTCATAATATATAGTGAATAAAGTACCCCCTCTTGTAAAATATAAGGATATTATAAGTTACAGAGGAGTTACATGACCATATAAAAATACGAGGCCTTCTGTATAAATCATACTGCAGCCTTGCACAATTATAGATTAGTGGAACTCAATAGTGACATCTGATGTTCTTAAAATGCAAAATAGGTGTTGCAGTATTTCTTATATCTATATTAATATCTGTTATATGTATCTAATTGAAGTATTGCATTTAGCATGCTAATCAGGCATTGTAATTGAATGTTTGTTTTTGCACTACAGAATTATCAGTCTAGTCTACAAACTTTTTTGGTGTTTACTTGATCACATATATAATTTCTTGACTTGGAACTCCTTTTGCCATGTATTCCAAAAGCCTTTTATGCAAAAAGGCCATTTTACCTCTCTTTGTTGCTTTGGTTGAGACGTGAAAACAATTTGGTGAACTGGGTGTGAAGCATATTCATGACTCTTGGGTTGCTGGCATACCTCCCAACATTTTGGAAGTAAAAAGAGGGACAAAAATTTTTTTCCGCATGTAGTGCAGCAATTTTTTGACCACACCCCTTTCTGTGGCCACACCCTCTAATGACCATGTTTGTTTTACAAAATTTGGCAGGTTATGAAAGTTTGAAAATATTTCTCCTTATCTAAACTGTGTTTTTGTGTCTCAAAATTGTTACAAAGTATCTTATTTGCACCTGTTAGCTGTTCTGGGCTCTCTGCTAAAAGCCAATTAAGTGAGAAACTTTGTTTCTTTTTCTGGCTGTTCAGTGCAGAGAAAAGAGGGACTTTCCAGTACAAATGAGGGACTGCGGGTTGAGCTGTCAAAAGATGGGCTGGTCCCTCCGAAAAAGGGACAGTTGGGAGGTATGCAGTATGATTTATACAGAAGGCCTTGTATTTTTATATGGTCATGTAACTCCTCTGTAACTTATAATATCCTTATATTTTACAAGAGGGGGTACTTTATTCACTATATATTATGAATATATAAATAACTAAACTGTACATAAATCTATGTCACTGTACAATCCAGTACCATAATAAAGCTTGGTACATTGGGAAGTGGATGGGGGAAGGTAAGAAGGATAGGAAGAGTGAAATAGATTTTGGCCGAAGCTTTATTTTCCACAGAACAGAATAACAACAAGGTTACTTCCGGTCAGCCTTAACGGAAGTAGCATAAGAGGGCAGCCGTTTCTTTGACGACAATCCATTTGGCTGCGCTCGGGCTAGACAGCCTGGCGACGTCTTCATCCAGAGGCGGGAAACTCTTCATGCTGCGCTTTGATGACCTGCCAGGCATTAGCAATCGATCGCAGCGCGCGTTGGCCTGTGAGCTGGAGGAGGAGAGAGTGGAAAGGGGGGTGGGGAGCGGAGGAGGGAGCAAATCAACGCGAGAGAGGAGAGATTCAAACACAAACAAGTGGATGGGCACCAAACCACCGCCGGACACCGACACCCCCACCTTCCCAGCGCAGGCCTCAAGCCGTGTCCTCTAGTAGCAGCAGCCGCCGCCTCCGCTCCGGTTATTTGTGCGTCAGCCTGAGCTTCCCGTGCGACTAGTGAACCAGTTCCAGTGCCTCTTTCCCGCTCTTTCCCTGAGGTAGAGAAGAAGCTGCTGCTGTAGCCGAGCGCTCTCCGCCATGTCCCGCTCCAACAGGCAGAGGGAGTACAAATGTGGGGACCTGGTGTTCGCCAAAATGAAGGGCTACCCCCACTGGCCTGCTCGGGTGAGTCCCGGACTTGTGACCCCTCTTTACTGGGCCTCTGTCTACAACACTGGCCTCATAACCACTTATTACACTGCCTCTATTACTACAACTACTTATTACACTCCCTCTATAACTACAACTACTTATTACACTGCCTCTATTACTACTTATTACACTGCCTCTATAACTACTTATTACACTGCCTCTATAACTACTTATTACACTGCCTCTATAACTACTTATTACACTGCCTCTATAACTACTTATTACACTGCCTCTATTACTACTTATTACACTCCCTCTATAACTACTTATTACACTGCCTCTATAACTACTTATTACACTCCCTCTATAACTACTTATTACACTCCCTCTATAACTACTTATTACACTCCCTCTATAACTACTTATTACACTCCCTCTATAACTACTTATTACACTGCCTCTATAACTACTTATTACACTGCCTCTATTACTACTTATTACACTGCCTCTATAACTACTTATTACACTGCCTCTATTACTACTTATTACACTGCCTCTATAACTACTTATTACACTGCCTCTATTACTACTTATTACACTGCCTCTATAACTACTTATTACACTGCCTCTATTACTACTTATTACACTGCCTCTATTACTACTTATTACACTGCCTCTATTACTACTTATTACACTGCCTCTATTACTACTTATTACTGCCTGTGTTTACACAACCGCCCTTGGCTACTAACACTTCTTTGTGTGAGGCCTGTGCTACTAACAAGCCATGACTAGTTGTGTAACTACCTGTATGTTTAGTCTCCTCTGTGTAACCACGCGTGGGGCTGCTGTACGTTCACTTTTCTCTTAACTTTCACTATGTTCTACAAAGGCACATTCTAAGCAACTTTTCAACTGGTCTTCATTTCTTTTTTTTATAGTTTATGAATTATTTGCGTTCTCCTGACTTGCTAGCGATCAAACGGGGGTCGCTGACCCCCTCTAAAAGCAAATCCTCTCTAAAGTTAAGCTGGGCATAGATATTGAGATTGTTAAAAGATCAGATCCTCATCGTGAGACCACGATATTCTCGTAATGATTGTACGAATTTACCATCAACTAAAAAGACCAATTTGCCACAGCTTGGCCCTGCAAACATAGATTGCACTGGGAACTACAAAGATTTTTTTAACCTGGCCGATCAATTTCCCGACCGGAAAATCGTAAGATGTACGACCGTTCGATTCCCACTAACCGCACGATAATTTCAAAGGATTGATCGGACTTCCCTAAAATCGGTCGTTCGGCAAGAAAAATCGTCGCGTCTATGGAGAGCTTTACACATTCATTGTTATTGCTACTTTTTATTACTAATCTTTCTGTTCAACGCTCCCCTATTAATGTTCCATATTCTTATTGAAATCACTGCATGGTTGTTAGGGTCATTTGGACCCTAGCAACCGGATTTCTGACACTGCAAACTGGAGAACCGCTGAATAAAAAGCGAAATAGCTCAAAAACCGCAAAATGAAAACCAATTGCAAATGGTCTCAGAATATCGCTCACTACATCATACTAACAATTAACTCAAAGGTGAGCAACCCCTTTAAAACTTCACCTTTCTGCTAACTTTCACTGTTCTAGAAAGGCGCATTCTAAGCAACTTTCCAGATGGTCTTTATTTTATTTTCAATAGTTTTTGACTGATTTGCTGCCTTCTTCCAGGTTTCAAATGACCCTGTCTCAGGGTTGCCAGGTTTAGATTTCAAAACCAGCCAAAGACTATCAAAAAAAAAAAAACTAGCCAAAAGCCGTTTAAAAGTAGCCCAATATGTACACTGAAAACGATAAGGGTATCAAATAACCTTTTCTTACATTAAAGGGGTTGTTAATCTTTGCGTTAACTTTTAGTACGATGTAGAGACTGGTAATCTGAGACAATTTGCAATTGGTTTTTTATTTGTGTTATTTAGCAGCTCTCCAGTTTGCAATTTCAGCAATCTGGTTGCCAGGGTCCACATTACCTTAGCAACCATGCACTGATTTGAATAAGAGACTGGAATATGACTAGGAGAGGACCCGAATAGAAAGATGAGTAATGTAAAGTAGTAATAACTACATTTGTAGCCTTACAGAGCATTTTGTTTTTTAGATGGGGTCACTGACTCCCTTTTTGAAAGCTGCAAAGAGTCAGAAGGAAAAGGCAAGTAATTCAAAAACTATAAAACAAATAAATAATGAAGACCATGGGACATAACTGTTCAGTGAGTTTACAATTGATCCTCAGCATTCAGCTCAGATTCAAAAGTTATGACCCATGTGCCCACCCCCCCTGAGGTCACTGATTGGTTACTGCCTGGTAACCAATCAGTGGAAACCAAGAGAGCTGAAAAGCAGGAAGTAGTGTTCTGGCTATTATGTTACACATCCAGTCACTCCAGCCTTTATACATTACATTTTTGCCTAACTAACTGTATTAGAAACATTTTTTATTTTGCACAGCCTGTCTATTTACCCACTTTTATCATTTTTATACTGAACTATTTCTTTAAGGGTTAAGAAGTCTTGGGCTTATCTCCTCCTGTGGCAGTTGCAACACTGGGATATGTGTGTGTTTATATTGATACCTTTCTTCATGTTTGTGACATGCTTGTGATATTGGTCCCTATGGAGTTTGCACAAATCACCATGAGGATTCACAAAGGCCTGTGTCTCCATGTGTGGGGCAGGGTTGGATGTATATCTTTCTCTTCTTATTAAGCACATGCCTTGTGTATAAGGCCTCATGTCTGTTGTTTGGAACAGGACCAGCTCCTAATGTGTATACACATGATAATCTGTGTATTTATGACCCAGTCATGTATTCCCCCATGGCTGTGTTTCAATGTACACATGTTTTGCAAGTCAGTCCATGTGTATAGTTTCATATAGATCTGTATTTAGTATTGGGAACAGCTGCACAAAAGGCAGGTAATTGCTAATTAAAAAGGCCCTGGAATATCTTCTTGTATCCGTTTTGTATAACCCCAGGCAAGTGAATTCCAGACTGAGATCACACAATGGTTTAAGGTGCCCATAGACACACACAGAGAATTTAAGAGCCGACCAATATCGAAGACTTTGGTATCGGTCGGCTCGTCGATCGGGCTGGATGGAAAATTTGATCAGGGGCCTTTGAAGGAACTCAAACATCGGTGTTAGTGCTGAATCATCAGATACAGGTAGAATTCTATTGTTTCTGTCTGTATATCTGACAATTCAGCTCTACACGTGTGTATTGAAACTAACGCTCTTTCTTGAAAACATCTTTTTCAAGATCGCAATTGTTACGTCTGTGGCCACCTGTACTTGCTAATATAATCAAGGTTTTGCACAGTGTACTTACCAGTAACAAGCAGTCTGGTCTGCAGGGAAACAATCATACTTATGAACAGCAGGGGGAGCCCCGCCTTACTTCCCAGCCATGCAGAACTCAAGCAGCTTTGTTTGTTTCCCTGTAGAGCAGTTGGCGACTGTGTAGAGATTTGTATTGGATATTATTTTTGCCTTTACTGTTGCCAACTCCAGCTGCAGGAACAAAGATCATGGAGCCAGATTTACACAGATAAACTGGGATTCTATTTGGAGGATAATTTTGCTGCAACCGCTGGTTCTGCAGAGTTGGAGAAAGCTTGTATTAAACAAAACAAAAACTATAAAATCCACATTAGACTACATGACAACACAGAACCCAGTGCAGTCTGCATAATCTGATTATTAATCAGTCCTGCAGTATCGACTTCTGGCAGATATTTGACTTGTGCTGTTTTGATAATTTATGACGATCCCTAAGCAGCCCAGACCACACTGAGCATGTGCACAGTCTTAGTCTTGCAAAGATGTATAACAAAGTTACAAGATGGTGACCCCTGTGGCCAACTTTGAAAGCATAAATCATTTGTTTGATTAGGCTTCTGGTGCAGTAAGTTCATGTTTAGTATACAAAATACAGCATTTCTAGCCTTATTCTATTTTAGACTTTACTTCCCCTTTAATTGTTCTGGCTTTGTTACAGACTCTTCAAAATGAACAAACTGCTGATTGGTTTTTGTTGCCAACTGTACCTGTACAGTTTAGCACTCGCATTTGTTTTGCCTGCTTTTCCCAGAGTACATCTGGAATTGACTTGGGGCAAAAAAATGTCACAATATAACATCTACTTAATTCCCTGCTGAAGTCAATCCTTAAAATATGCAATATTGCACTCCAGCTATGTCTATGGCTTGTGCTCACAAGTTATAAAATGTTATTTTTTGTCCAATCTTGTATTACTGAACCTGTGTATGGGGCTGGGCAGATCTCAGGGGGCATACTGTTACATGAGTTGGCCGAAAGAACGGTGGCCATAACTAAGCTAATTTTTTTTTTTTGTCTAATAGTTTAATCTATATCCATTTTAAGTTAATTGTAAATAATAGAATAGATGCAATTCCTTTAAATATTTCCATTCATTATGTAATAGGGCATTGGGAAACATTTGATTGGTACTTGATATTTAAGCTAAGTTGGTTGATTTATTGAGGATTCGGTTTGGGATTCGGTCTTTTTCAGCAGGATTCTGATTCGGGCGAATCCTTCTGCCTGGCCGAACCGAATCCACATCCTAATTTGCATATGCAAATTAGAAGCAGGGAGGGAAATTGCATTACTTTTTGTCACAAAACAAGGAAGTAAAAAAAGTTCCTGTTTCCACCCCTAATTTGCATATGCAGATTTGTATTTGGCCGAATCTTTCGCAAAGGATTTGGGGGTTGGCCAAATCCAAAATAGTAGATTCGGTGCATCCCTAATTGAGTGGTCCTGCATTTTGAGTAGGATTGCACCGAATCCACTATTTTGGATTTGGCCAACCCCCAAATCCTTTACGAAAGATCCGGCTGAATAACGAACTGAATCCTAATTTGCGTATGCAAATTGAGGGTGGGAAACGGAAAACATTTTTTTTTTTTACTGCCTTGTTTTGTGACAAAAAATCACGGTATTCCCCTCCCTGCCCCTAATTTGCATATGGAAATTAGGATTTGGTTCGGCCGGAAAAATAGGATTCGACCGAATCCTGGATTCGTTGCATCACTAATTTTGAAACTCCAAATCTTGGATAGGAAAGGATTAAATATAATTATTGCTTAAAGAGGTTGTTCACCTTTCAAACACTTTCAGTTCAGTTGTTTTCACATTGTTCACCAGGAATTACTTTTTTTCAGTTGCTATGATTATTTTTTTTATTTTTTACTGTTTTTTCAGAATCGAAGTTTAAAGGTGAATTTCCCTGTCTCTGGTGTTTGACTCTGGCAGCTCAGTAATTCAGGTGCAGACTCTTAACTGTTACAATTTTGCAACATTTAGTTGATCCATTTCTCAGTATCAGCAACTATTGTATCAATTCTAACAGCTGCCTGTAATGAAACCCAGAGATTCTGCTCAGCAGGGAAAGGTAACAAATGTATCAATTTAGAACAGTTTACAGGGTCGACGACCCTCCTTCCCAGAGCTGCTTTAGAAAGTAAAAAAAAATTACACTACACTTCCATATAAAGAAAATGGTCATACACAGAAAGTAATTGGAACAAGTCTTTATTTCTGGTAAACTATCTGAAACCAACTGAACTGAAAAAAGTGTTGGACGGTGAACAACTTCTTTATTGAAACACGTTGCAGGGTATTACAAGTTTCCTGTGTGTAAGACTTGCCTACTTGTTGCATCAAAAGATAGGTTACTACTTGAAAGGGGATGTAAAGCTTTTCCCAAAGTGCGCAGTCTGTTTGCATACCTGTTATTCTTAAAGGGGAACTATCGCGAAAATTGAATTTTAATTTTCGATTCAGCATAAACTGAATCAATCAATTAAAAATTCTGAATTGTTTCTGAAATAATCAAGTTTATCTTTACTATTTCTCCCTCAGCATTTGTTTCTCTTCATTCTGTCTTCATGCAGCAGTTGGGTGTCGGATGAATGATACAATATATCTTATAGGGGGCTCCTTTTGCCTAGAAGATGCATTAGAGCTCACTCTATTAAACTCACCAGACATCATGTCTCTCTACATGCAGGATTTGTGCAAATGCAGTTATTTTGTTTGTACTGGAATCAGTTATTTGAGTGAGCTCTAATACATCTGCTAGGAAAGGGATCCCCCCTATAATATATATTGGATCTAACTGACAATGTAATATCTGGCACCAGTTGTACCAATGCAGCTCAATAGTACGTTATATTTTCATTACTTAAAAACATGTACATTTTTTGGTGTTACTGTTCCTTTAAAATATTCTAATATGAAGGTGTCTACAGAAACCTTAACTTGATATATGGTACTTCACTCTGTGTACGTTATTGTAATAATTTGTACTTGACAAATAATAAAATTCACATGTTTGGTTTTAGACATCCTTCCTAATGTGGGGCCAGCTCACCTGATTTTGTGGCTTGTGATTGTTCGAGATATTATATTGATCGTGCACTCAGGCAAATGAACACTTTATTCAAGAGTGCTGGCTTATATATAATGTTTGTGTATTAATATCTATATAAGTTCTAATTCTGCCAGTTGATTGAAGCAGTGTTGGCCTATATGCAAGCCTTCTGTGAGGCTTCCAAGCATGCACCCGTTAACTATAGTAGTACTTATTTATCTACTTTGTATCCTGTGCTTGAATGGCTGCCCCCATGGCTACACATCAGCTTGTTTATATAAACTATAGTAGTACTTATCTGTTATCTACTGTGTATCCTGTGCTTGAATGGCTGCCCCCATGGCTACACAGCAGCTTGTTTATAAAAACTATAGTAGTACTTATTTATCTACTTTGTATCCTGTGCTTGAATGGCTGCCCCCATGGCTACACATCAGCTTGTTTATATAAACTATAGTAGTACTTATCTGTTATCTACTGTGTATCCTGTGCTTGAATGGCTGCCCCCATGGCTACACAGCAGCTTGTTTATAAAAACTATAGTAGTACTTACCGTATCTGTTATCTACTGTGTATCCTGTGCTTGAATGTCTGCCCCCATAGCTACACAGCAGCTTGTTTATATAAACTATAGTAGTACTTATCTGTTATCTACTGTGTATCCTGTGCTTGAATGGCTGTCCCCATGGCTACACAGCAGCTTGTTTATATAAACTATAGTAGTACTTATCTGTTATCTACTGTGTATCCTGTGCTTGAATGTCTGCCCCCATGGCTACACAGCAGCTTGTTTATATAAGCTCTAGTAGAGCTTCTAAAGCAAACATCAATTTTACCTGTGTAGCAAAACACTACATTATATTTTCATTACTTTAAAAAAAACTTAAATTTGGTGTTACTGATCCTTGAAGGGAAAAGTACTCTTTATCAGAAGTGCAATACATGCTGCCCTGCTTTATGGCTGAGATTCTCGATAAATGAATAATAACCTTAATGACCATATGTATCTTTTTCTTTTTTTTTCTCTCTTTTTTTTGTAATATCTTTATTTAAATTTTAAATTATATGTATCTTATTTCTTACTAGCCTTTCTGACTTGTATGGTGGGCATCTGTAACTCAAGCCCATAAAAGGGTTGTGTGTGTGCGCTGTTTTATGTCTGAGTTCATTAGCATGTGTTGCAAAATTTTAGTTTGGAAAAATTGTTGTACTGGAGGAAAATAGCATCCCATTAATCTGTTTTTCCCGATCCGCATCTGGCTTACCTCCACCGAAGCCTGACTTCCGGCTTCCCATTATAGCCCCGCCGATGATGTCACAAAAGGGGTGGGTCGAGCAGGCGGGCTGCTATAAAGCCGGCAGTTGAAGGTGGCTGGCCGGAGAGCAGGAGGAAGAGCTCGACCCGGACCCGCCCCCCTCCCGCAAAGGGGGGTGCAGGTTTGACCGGAACCCGACCTATCCGCGGGTATCGGGCCGGCATGCACATCACTACACCCCATGGCAAACTGCCACTGTGTGATGTATATTGGTGCACTATATAGAGTAAACAGGAGTTTATGCAGGGGATATCCAGTATCATTTTTTTTTTTTTTTTTCATTTTGCAGAATTATTCTGTTGAATGTGTTGGCTGTCTTTCTGCGTGAACTTACTTTATCTTCTTACTCCATGAAACCTTATCTTAATGAGCACCTAACTGCACAGTCACGAGCAGGGAACTTTCACCTTGTGTGTCTGTTTAGATCAAATTCCTGTGCAGCCAAAAACCAAAATTGGTCACGCAAGAAAACTGACTTCTCTGTGTGTGTATATAGGTTAATGTATAAATATGGTCTGTGCCACATATAGATCTGGTAGACAACGGGCAGACTTAAGGTGGCCATACACGGGCCGATAAAAGCTGCCGACAGACCGAGTCGGCAGCTTATTGGCCCGTGTATGGGGGCCCCCGACGGGCTTCCCCGATCGAGATCTGGCCGAAAATCAGCCAGATCTCGATCGGATGGGATTAAAAATCCCGTCGGATCGCGGGCGCATCTGTTCGTTGATGCGGTCCCGCGATCCGACCGCCCGTTTGGCGAACGCTAGGATCCGATCGTTGGGCCCTAGGGCCCACGATCGGATCAGCCCGATATTGCCCACCTCAAGGTGGGCATATCGGAGGGAGATCCGCTCGTTTGGCGACATCGCCAAACGAGCGGATCTATCCGTGTATGGCCACCTTTAGGCTACCAGTTCAGACCAGGTCGGCACCTTATCTGGCTGTGTATGGGCCGTACTTGAGAGGTATCTGGCTTGTTTGAAAATTCTGTCATTAGAGGAGCAGATTTGTAACGCTGATGTGGTCCTCTACTCTTGAGTCTACATAGGCCTCTGTTATGTTCCAGAACATGGGGATCAGGCATATTTTTGCTATATATATATATATATATATATATATATATATATATATATATATATATATATATATATATATATATATATATATATATATATATATATATATATATATATATATATATATATATATATATATATATATATATATATATATATATATATATATATATATATATATATATATATATATATATATATATAGCAAAAATGATTTGATTATATATATATATATATATATAGCAAAAATGATTTGGATATATATATAGCAAAAATGATTTGGATATATATATATATATATATATATAGCAAAAATGATTTGGATATATATATATATATATATATATATATATATATATATATATATATATATATATATATATATATATATATATATATATATATATATATATATATATATATATATATATATATATAGCGCCAAATCATGGTATTAGACTGTCCTTGACCTCCCTCTTGCTAATGGCGCCACTTTGCTAACCAGGCTTTCTGTACAGACCGTGTGTGTGTGTGACCTTCACCAGTGGCTCACTCTAGAAAACAATATATTTTCTCTTAGAATGTAAATTAAGGGGCAGATTTATTAAAGGACCAGTAACCTCAATTTAAAAAAAAAATAAATAAAAACCCCCAGTCTGGCCACACAAGCAGATTCGGGGATATTAGTTGCCCCAGGGACAAATCTCCTCTTCGTGGCCACAATCTCTTCGAACTGTCTTCCCCCTGCCTCACGAGGAAATTTCGGGCGACTTCGGAAAACGAACCACCGCGAGTGCCTTCCCCCCCCATTGATTTTCATTTTAGCCGGCGGAGGGAAGGCGGGAGGCAGTTCTGGGAGATATTTGCCCCGAAGAACAGATTTTTTTCGCTGGGGTGACTAATCTCCCCGAATCTGCTTGTGTGGCCAGACCCCAAGACAAATTAAACTTTCAATTCGCAAAGTCTTTATTAAAGCAGAAGGAAACCCTGTAGAAAAAAACCTATACCTCCTCCCCCCGGGAAATGCTTCATACTTTATACGTACACCTTGTCACAGATTCTGGCAGCAGACTTCACGGCATCCATATGGGCTTTTTTCTACAGGGTTTCCTTCTCCTTTAACTTATGGTAACTCCGCCTGTGTAAGGCTGCAAATTTATTGTTGTTGCTACTTTTTATTACTCATACTTCTTAGTCAGGCCCTCTCCTATTCATATTCCTGTCTCTTGTTCAGATCAATGCATGGTTGCTAGGGAAATTAGGACCCTAGCAACCAGAATGCAGAAACGGCTAAATAACTTAAAATGAAGGCCAATTGCAAATTATTTCACTCTCTACATCATACTAAACTTTAACTCAAAGGTGAATAACCCCTATAAGGTAGCCATACATAGATGGATGATTTCTTGGACAGACATAATACAAAGGCAATTGTGATACTAAACTCTATAGTCAGTATAGATATGGGTATATAGAATTTATGTGAAAATATGGAGGGTTGTTTGGTGGTTGTCAGACTCGCAGATTTCTCCCTGGTATGCCCACCTTGAGGAGGGCGATATTCGGCTGATCCGATCATGGGCCCTAAGGCCCAACGTTCAGATCATAATGAAAAGAAGACGAACAGATGCAGTCCGTGATCCGACAGGATTTTTAGCCCTGTACAATTAACATCTGTCTGATTTTCAACCTGATATCGATCGGGGAAGCCCGTCTAAGGGCCCCATACACAGGCCAATTAGCTGCAGACGCTGTCCATGTATTTCCATGCAGAGATTTAAATTATTATTGAGTGGGCATTAGATGAACAATTCGAAGCTCTTTATGTGCCTCTTTTATAAAGAAATGTCTCAGAGCCGGCCTCCATGTCGCAACTGGGGTCTCAATGGCCACAAAATTGCCAGTGTTCCTCCGTCGTGTTAATATTTGCCTCTGTGGGTGCGGAGAGACACACGTTCCTTTCATTATTGTACCCACACACCCAAGACACTAACACGTCCTCTATTGTATAAATATGATTTTCGTTTTCCTATTCTCTTTTTAGTTATATGTTGAATAGGCAATAAACCACATTTCCCTACATGCAAGGTCCTTATAATGTCTTAAATCTTGGCAAAGTATTCTAGTGACATAAAGATATATTTTATAAAGTGTTCGGTCTGTGTTTTCTACCCCAATACCAGGAGTGATATCGCTGCTGTAGTTGTGTATATAATGTGTATATTACATTTGCGAATGATTTTTTAAAAAAATCAGTTAATAGTGCTGCTCCAGCAGAATTCTGCACTAAACCAGTTTCTAAAGAGCAAACAGATTTTTCTATATTTAATTTTGAAATTTGACATGGGGCTAGACATATTGTCAGTTTCCCAGCTGCCCCCAGTCATGTGACTTATAAACTTCAGTCACTCTTTACTGCTGTACTGCAAGTTGGAGTGATATCACCCCCCCCCCCCCCAGCAGCCTAGCAATGGGAAGGTAACCAGATAAACGCTCCCTAATACAAAATAACAGCTGTCCGGTAGATCTAAGCACTCAGTAGTAAAATCCGGGTCCCACTGAGACACATTCAGTTACATTGAGTAGGAGAAACAACAGCCTGCCAGAAAGCAGTTCCATCCTAAAGTGCTGGCTCTTTCTGAAAGCACATGACCAGGCAAAATGACCTGAGATGCACCTACACACCAATATTAAAACTAATATTTTTTTTTTTTTTTTTGTGATAGAGAGCTGCATCGGCTAGTTAGTTGATGCTGTCCTCGTTCCTGTCGGCACTCATTTGCTTAGTTATAAGCCCAATATCGCCTTAACGTTGCTGGGCATGTCTAGGAAAGATCCGCTCCTTTGGCGACTTTGCCAAACGAGCGAATCGTATCGTGTCTGGCCACCTTTAGCCTGCGTTTTTCAGCACCTTGTGACATTAGCTTAGAGCTCAATCGGAACCCGGACTCCTAAAGGATATGAACAAATGATGAAGAAATTAATTGCTGTTTATGTAATTGAATGCTACATGCCAATTAATCTGCTTCCATGTTTTATTGTTCTTTCAGGTTGACGAAGTCCCAGAACCCAACGCAAAGTCATCGGCTAATAGATATCAAGTGTTCTTCTTCGGCACGCATGAAACGTAAGTGAGAGGAAGCGTTGTATTTAAAAAGGGGTATAACTATATCTTATATTCTAATGATACAAGGAAGTGATACAAGGAAGTGTAATAGTAAGTAAAGCAATTTGACTTATAAATGGGAGGCCTAGAGTTAATTGAAAATTATGATATAATTGGTATCCCTGAGACCTGGTTGGATGAAACATGTGACTGGACTGTGAATGTAAATGGTTACACACTTTTTACAATCCCTCAGAGGGATTAAAAAGGGTGGAGGAGTGTGTTTGTATGTAAAGCCTATATATAACCATTCCTGGCACTGGTGAGGGTGTAGAATCCATCTGGGTAGAGATTTTGACTGGGCAAAAGGTTACAAAGAAAATTATCATTGGTGTATGTTATAAACCACCTCGTATAAGTGACGAGTATGAAGCCCAGCTACTTTTACAAATAGAAGCGGCTTCACAATACTATGGGTCACTTCAATTATCCAGACATTGACTGCGATAATGGGGTTGCCAAGACAGAAAAAGCTAGTAGGTTCTGTAAACCTACTGAGTGACAACTTTTTATTCCAACTCGTTCAAGAACCTACTAGGAATAACTCTCTTTTGGACCTTGTAATAACTAATAATACTGAACTCATCTCTAACATTTGTGTGGGTGAGCATTTAGGGAATAGTAACATGGTCTCCTTTGAGATTCTGTTGCAGAAGCAATTCTACAAGGGAGTAACTAAATTTTAGACATGCAAACTTTGACAGTATAAGGGCATCTCTGCAACATAAGTGTGAAATGCTTTTCACAGGGTTAAACACAGAACAAAAATGGAAAGTTTTTAAAATGCTGCTTGATAAATATACATGTCCGTATATTCCCCTTGTAAGCAAGGAACGTCGTTGCAAAGCAAAACCTTTTTGGTTCAATAGAAGTTTTGGTGTTGGAAGTGGGAAAGAAGTGCTTTTAAGGCTTTCGAGTTAGCAGGGACAGCCGAATCCTTTATAAGGTACAAGGAGGCCAATAAATCATGCAAAAAAGCTATAAGGCATGCTAAAATCGATATGGAAAGGATATTGCAGCAAGCAGTGTAAAGAATCCAAAATTATTTTTTAAATATGAAAATAGTAAAAAATAAAAAATGAAGCAGGAAGGGATGGGACCCTTAATATTAGAGGGGGATCAGCTGGTTGATGAGAACAAAAAAAAAAAAAAAGCTGAGATTCTGAACTCAATTTTTTTGTCTATCTACACAAATGAGTAACCAGATAATGAAGGTTTCCTACTAATGGTGCATGGTTCACACAATTCAAAAGAGATTAGAACATGTTAAGACAAACAACGGTCCAGGGCCAAATGGTATTCATCCCAGAGTACTTGACGAGCTTAGCTCTGTGATTGCCAAACCTCTTTTCTTATTCAGGATTCATTGAGGTCTGGCATGGTGCAGAGAGACTGGCGAATTACAAATGTGATGCCGCTACTCAAAAAGGGATCCCGTTCTCTGCCTCAAAACTATATGCCAGTTAGTCTGATGTCAGTGGTAGGAAAGCTAAAGCAATTAGAGATATATATGGTATAATAGGCAGCATCACATATACAGAGATCACCTGACCATCCCATTCATATTAATCTGTATTTACTTGCTTTTAGGTCCATTGTGCAGCATGTACTGACCCATTTTACAAATACTTGTTGCTTTTAAGCCTTATCATAGTGATCAGAAACGTACAAAAGAGCACCGGCTATTAAATAGTGAGCAGTTGGAGTATGTATCTCTGGTTAACATGTGGGTGTTACTTTGGACTTTTGATAGGATGCCTTGCTTTTACTGTAGTAATGTTCACCATGTCATAGCTCCTTGTTACTGTATAAGAAAACTGATGGTGTTGTGTGTGTTGCCTGCAGAGCATACCTTGGTTCTAAAGATATCTTCCCATATGAGGAAACTAAAGAGAAGTTTGGCAAGACAAACAAGAGGAAAGGGTTCAGCGAAGGCCTTTGGGAAATTGAGAATAACCCCACAGTGAAAGCATCTGGACACCAGGTAACAGTTTACAGCTGTAAATCACATTCTAAATAGCCGCATACGTGAGGGCAAATTTTCCTGTATGTAGTGGATAATATATTTCCACCTGATTTTTTTTACATTAGAACTGAGAAAGACTTGTTTAAAGGAGAAGGAAAGGTTAAAACTAAGTACTTTTTCAGAAAGGTCTATATAAATACTCCAGTAAACCCTCAAAGTAATGCTGCTCTGAGTCCTCTGTCAAAAGAAACACCACATTTCTTTCCTTCTATTGTGTACTCATGAGCTTCTGTATCAGACTTCCTGTTTGCAACTTAAACCTCTAGGTCTTGAGCATGCTCAGTTTGCTCCTCTCTCCCCTCCCTGCTGTAATCTGAGCCTAGAGCTATGAGTGAGCAGGGAAACTCAGGCAGGAAGTGATGTCACACCAAGCTAATATGGCAGCTGCCATCCTAAACAAACAGTTTCTAGAGCTGTTTACTCGGGTACAGTAAAGCATTCTACAGAATAAATAGTGTTATAGCTTGTACTATTAGTGGCTAAAGTATTGGCAATAAACTGCTAGCTTTCTTTGCTCTAATTAGTACATCTTCTAGACAAAAGGAGCCCCCTCCCCCCCATGAGATATATTGGATCTGTCAATGAATATCTGACACCCAACTGCTGCATTAAGAGAAAATGAAGAGAAACAGATGCTGAGAGGAATAGTGAACATAAACTTGATTTCAGAAACAGTACAGAACTTGTAATTGATTGTATAAAGAAAGTTTCTTATTTCAGTATGGTGAAGCTTATATAAAATTTTCATTTTAGTGATAGTTCCCCTTTAAATGCTAAATGTGCTGTAGGGCATGTCTTTGTACTTTTTTTATTGTGCATTTACCATTGAAGTCAATGGCAACTATCGGATGTGGTCAGCTCAATAACATTGCATGAACCATTGCCCTTGGCTTAAGTTTTCTACTTCTAATTGCAGCCGTCACGAAAAAGAAGCTCTACCACAAAAGCTGAGCGTGGAGGTGGAGCCAAAAATAGTGCAAAGGTAAGCAAATCTATGATTCTTGTCTCGTTCGTCGTTGTGTAGCCTTCTCCTTAGCTGTTCAGGTAATTCATACAAATTTAGCTTTGCAACAACGCCATGATCAGTTCAGTCGGTATCAGACAGGGCAGCATTGGTCTCCAAAATTAAGACCATATGAATCTCATATTCTTCTCTTTGTGGCTTTGCAGGCAGCCAGAAAGAAGAACCTTGAAGAGGACGAAGATGCCGATGCAGAAGAGAAAGAGGAAGCAGAAAGCGAGAAGAAAGGGAATGCAGAGGGCAGCAGCGATGAAGAGGGAAAACTTGTGATAGATGAACAATCCAAGGAAAAGACTGACAAGGCAGCAAATAAACGGAAAGCAGAGGATACTGCAGAGGTGAGGATATAACTGGGCAACTTTCAACTAGTTATAACACTTACAATTTCTTGGAACACTAAACCTGTCGTCAGTAAGCTGGATCTTTAAAGGGGAACTATTGTGAAAATGAAAAATATTAACTTCAGCATACTGAAATAAGAAACTTTCTAAATACAATCAATTAAATATTCTTTAATAATTCTGAAATAATCTAGTTTATGTTCACTATTCCTCTCTCCTCAACTGTTTCTCCTTATTCTGTCTTCATTCAGCAGTTGGGTGTCAGATGAATGACCTTAGGGGTGTTCCTTTTGCCTAAAAGATGTATTCGAGTTCATTCTATTACCAGACATCATGTCTCTCTACATGCAGAATTTGTGCAAAAGGCAGTTCATTTTGTTACATTTTGTTTGTACTGGAATCGGTTATTTGAATCAGCTCTAATACGTCTGCTAGGAAAGGGAACCCCCCCATAAGATATATTGGATCATTAATCTGACAGAAGAGAAACGGATGCTGTGAGTAATAGTGAATGTAAACTAGATTATTATATATTCAGAATTATTGTATTTAGAAAGTTTCTTTCTTCAGTGTGAGGAAGCTTATATAAAATGTTCATTTTCTTGTTATTTCCCTTTAAAAAGGGGCAAAACCCCTTTACACAAGCTTGGTCTCCTGCAGAGGCATCACTCCGTAACTGCAGCACCCATTACCCTGCTACAGCGCACTCTCATACCTCATAATGGAAAAGTAGACCTTTAAAACCAGTGAATGTAAAATTGAGAGTACAATTCTAAGCACTTTTGCAATGTACATTCGTTATTTATTTTTTCTTTCCAAGATATTAAGGGATACATGTGCTGTTAATATGAATGAATTATGTTACAACAGCGCCACCTGCTGGTCAGTTTCCCACCAGTCTGACCACCAAGTAGTCAAGGAAGTTGTCAGGAGAAAGAAAGAGGCTGCTCTGATGTTCTTCTGCTTAGGAAAGATTTGAGAGGTTTTTTTTTCCCCTAAGCAGAAGAACATCAGAGCAGCCTCTCCCTCTTTCATGTTCTGTCGAGAACAGTGTCTCTGTCCAGTGGACAAGGCAGGCAATGTCAAGTTTCTTATATTTCTGCCACTCTGGATTCCACGGAAAATTTTCAAAAAAGATGTTCACATCTGTGTTTTGGTCCATAGAGCTCCCCCAAAAAAACAAAAGTAGAGGATGATCAAGAGCCAGAGAAAAATGAAAAAGAAGATCCCCAGCCGGAAGAGAGCGTGCAAATGCCAGATTCAGATAAAGAGAAGGATAGTGAACCCCCCAAACCAGCAAAGGAATCTGAGAAAGAAGAAAAAGTAGAAGAGAAGCCAGTTGCAGAGAAAGAGACTAAAGAGCAACAGGAGAGGTAGGTCTTTAATAAGTATCACAATACCTTGTCATTTGCCCGTTTTGGAAGCCGTCATCTGATAGGTAAATGCTTAGAATGATATTCATCGTTTTAACTTGTGCCTCTTTTAGGTGCCCCATTCAGGAGCACCTTGCTGCTGTCATCTGCTCTCATACACTTGAGCAGGCATCTGTCAGTTTTATGTCTAGGGATGAGTCTTGTTGTTTTATTTTTTGTTTTTTTTACATTTAAATCCAGCAGAATTCTGCACTGAAATACGTTTCTCAAAAGAGCAAACAGATTTTTTTTTTATATTTCATTTTGAAATCTCACATGGGGCTTACATATTGTCTGTTTACCAGGTGCCTCCAGTCATGTGACTTGTGCTCTGATAAACTTCAGTCACTCTTTACTGCTGTACTGCAAGTTGGAGTGATATCACCCCCTCCCTTTCCCCCCAGCAGCCAAACAACAGAACAGCTCCCTAACACAAGATAACAGCTGCCTGGTAGATCTAAGAACAACACTCAATAGTAAAATCCAGGTCCCGCTGAGACACATTCAGTTACATTGAGAAGGAGAAACAACAGTCTGCCAGAAAGCAGTTCCATCCTAAAGTGCTGGCTCTCTCTGAAATCACATGACCAGGCAAAATGACCTGAAATGCACCTACACACCAATATTACAGCTAAATACACTTGCTGGTTCAGGAATGTCATTCTATATTGTAGAGTGAATTATTTGCAGTGTAAACAGTGTCATTTATGAATAAAAACACCATAAAATGCATTTAATCTTTATCTTGCATTTATTTTTCAATTTTATCTTTTTCAGCCTGTAGCCGATGTCCTCGTCGTCGTTGTCATCAACCCCTTCCACCTCCTGGCTGGGCTGAATTCATTCATCGTTTTTATTATACTCCCGGGAGCTTTAAAAAAAAAAATATGGTATACATGATAATCTATCCATATCTACAACCCTTTTAAAGTCAATCTCATCACGGAGACCTTTCAAACAGCATCTTGGACTCTTATTTAAAAATAAAAGGCTTCTTATGGCATCTTGGGACTCTGATGCAACCTTTTTGCCTTTTAATTCCCCCTCCAATTTCCGTGTTTTGCTGCTTTCTTTGCCAGTATAAAATTGTTCAATTCCAGTTCTCTCTGTGCTCAGTGATTTCAGATCATCCTAGATTGCTCCCTATCCATGGTAATTCATTTATAAAAATTTTTTTTTTTAAAGAAAGTCCTTAAGGGCCCATTCTTAATCCAGTCTGTTTGTCCTTAATCTACGGATGTGCAGTGAGCAAAATGGCTGGTTCTATATCACAGGGTCTGTTGCAAACTTTTAACATTAAGACAGAACTTGCCTATTAACTCTTATATGGTCTAATTGGTGTCTGTTTTAGCAGCTGTTTCTAGCAATGAAACTGGACAGATATTGCCTTTAATTCAGAGGTTGCAGCAGCTTCACTTCCCATAATGCATCATAGCAAATCGAGGAAGACTTGTCTGCATCAGGTGGTAACAATATGAAAATGGTATCTCTGTGGGCAGCACCACTATTGTGTTTTTTTTTTTTTGCATCAAGATTTGGCAACAGTCTATTTTTTATCATGCTTTAATATTTTATTTTCATTAGTGTTAGTCACGGCTTTCCAGAGACTCTCTAAAAAGCTGAAGAGCAAGTCCTCCGTTATGTATGCATAGGGTTTTTCCCTTTAGAACTGGACATATTTATGTAGATATTGTCTTTATTGTATAAATCATGCCCTCTCCGATGGCTTTAAACCTTTCTACACTAAAAAAACACTCTGCAAAGTAAACGTCTCTTTATTCAGAATTTCACTGCCATGTTTTCACTTACTTGGGCCGACTCTTGAAATGACGGTCTTGTGCGATTTTTGGCGATGTTTCGTGCGTGCGTGTGTATTACTGCTACTCCACAGAAATTGTATATTCAATAGACTCCCATTGTCCTGAAACAGCTATCGCCGTATGCTCTAGAATTGGGTCTTCGTGTTAACTGGGAATAGTGTCTTTCTGTCATAGGTTAAAGCCCACTGTAAGGATTGCATCCATAGGTTGTGGAATGCTGTTTTTTCCCCCTCCTTGTAGCAATTACATTTAAAGGAAAACTAAAAGTAAACCAATTCCAATTGCTAACATACCCCATGCCATGACACATCCGTTACGTTCCCTGTGTCTATTGAAGTGCAAGCATGTGCAACACCGAAATCTGAGCATGTGCTAGCCCAGGACTGCACAGGGAATGTCTGGGGGGAAATGGAAGGGAATGGCAGGGCGCTGCTCTGAAATGCATTACCCGGAGGCTCAGGGAGCAGAGGCTGCCTAACAAATTGGCACCTCCCAGTCATTTTACTTTGCTGCTTTTTTAAAGAATTGTTTACAATAAACTCTTGTGTACTGAAACAGTAAAACATTTAATTGCTCCTGGATAATAGGGTGGGGTCCTTTTTAAAGGAAAAGTCTAACAAACAAATAGAAAATTCGGGATGTCCTAAACGGGGTCGGACTTGGCCCAGACCTCCCCAGTCAGACACGGGTCCTAAATGACAACTTGTGCTTCTCACCAAACTAAAGGTGGCCATACACAGGAAAATTATCTGCCCGTGTGAGGGGGCTTCCAATGGGGCCCCCCCAATCAATATTGGGCTAAATATCGTTCAGGCAGGTATATTTTCTTGTGATCGAGTACCGCACTGGCTAGTTTGCGATCCTACGACCCATTGCTCATTCTCTTTGTAATCTGATCATTCGGCACTAGGGTCGAACGTTCAGTAACCCGATATTGCGCAGCCGTTAGTGGACATATTGGGTTAAGATCCACTCATTTGGCGACCTCGCCAAACGAGTGGATCATATAGTGCAGTGATCCCCAACTGGATCATATAGTGCAGTGATCCCCCCCCCTTACTTAATTCGCAAGTAACATGTTACTCACCAACCCTTAGAACGTTGCTCCCAGTGGCCTCAAAGCAGGAGATTATTTTTGAATTCCAGGCTTGGAGGCAAGTTTTGGTTGTATAAAAACCAAGTGTACTGCCAAACAGTCTCCTGTAGGCTACTCGTCCACATATGGGCTACCAAATAACCAATCACAGCCCTTTTCTGGCACCCCAGAAAGTTTTTACATGCCTGTGTTACTCACCAACTCTCTTTATTTTTGAATGTGGCTCACAGGTAAAAAAAGGTTGGGGACCCCTGGTATAGTGTATGGCCACCTTAGGCCTCCACTACAAGGCTGGGAGCAGTCAGTCGGCAGCCATTAGACTTTACGGATAAGGATGGGCGATTTTTTTTTGCCTCGTTTCGCGGAAAAAATGACGCCCATAGACTCGTATGGCGGTGTGCGTCAAAAAAATAAACGCACGTCAAAATAATTTCCCCGCACGGCAAAATTTTTTGACACCTATAGACATAGATATTTCGCCAGCGGGCGAATTTTTAACGAAACAGGTCAAATTCGCCCATCCCTATTTACGGACTATTAACCTGTGAAACTCTTCAAAGGAATCTGCCAACTCCAGAGAATTTCCTTTCATCCTATTTTCTTTGCTTCACTTGCCTCCCACAATCGGATATTTGGCTCTTTTATTAAAGGTAGAGGCTTTGGTAGGTCTGTTCTCGATCAGGTTAGATTTTTTTTTGTTTTGCTCTGTGATTTGCTTCCAGCGATCCAAGGTAGGAATCTGAATCTGTGAGCCTGGATAAGTGGCAGTCAAAAGCAAACTCGTTTGGCCACAATCAAATCCCATCCTCCGTTTTCCTTTTAGGTTTGTGTACCACAATGTAAATATGTCCTTAACTGATCTTTCCTGCAGGAATTCACGTGGATCGTCAGTCTTCAGATTCTTGTATCCCTATCCACAGCATAAATGTATTATTGCACCGTTGAACGTTAGTGTTAATGCGATCGTCCGGGCCCCGAGCAGTTCCTGCGGCTCTTGGATAGACCAATCCCTGCCTATCCAAGCGCCCTCTGTCATGTGCTTTGTTTCTCTCTCTCATTATAAAGTTAATTTCATGCGCTAATCTACTTCAGTAACTATATATGGATCAAAAGGATTGAAAACTAATTTTGTAGTTATTTTTAATAAAATAAAAACGAACACCCCACGATTTACAGAAGGTTTCTCCATGCAGACAGTAATTTTATCCTTTTACAATTACATTTTTTTTTTCTTTGCCCCAATTTAAATTTGTCTTTTTTTTTCATGTGATGTAAGAATACCGTTTGTAACATTTACAATATTTTTTGAACTTTTGTTATGATTTTTGTTTTTTGGCGGCTGTGATGGAGGCAATTGTTAAAACAAATTCGCTATTGGTATAGTTCTGAAAACTGTAGACTTCAGTTCTTTAGGACAAATAAACAGATTATTATAAAACCTTTTGGGTTGTCTATTTTTTCCTTTCCTTTTATGACTATAAATATATAAGGCAGGACTGTCCTGCTTAAGGCCCTCGCCATGATTGATCTGCTCAAAAGTTCTACAAATCATTTTAATATAAGTCCTTTGAATATGTGGAATGTGTAATATTGGACTTTACTATAGGAAGTTGGCATGCTTAAAGGAATATGGAAGTCAAAAGAACCAGGTTGCCCTCCCTACCTAATCCAGGATGCTGCTAGAATGGCCTCCATGCCATGACTTGCCATGTGACTTGTAGTCCTCTGCTGACTTCCAGTGAACACAAGAGCCTTGCCTAATAGAATCTGAAGCCTTCAAAATGTGAACACTTTGCAGGTTTCCACCCATCGTTTGGTTTCAGTTTGCGATCCACCAGATATGATGAGAAAGATTTGGTATTTGCCCAAAACCTGAATCAATGAGTTTGGGGCATCCCCTCATTTTAATATTGGAGTGAGGAAGCAGTTCTAGGTGGGTGTCCCTGCTGTGGAGTAGAAGCTTATGCCTTGGTTAATGTTTGCCTTTTAAACAACAAATATCTCAATTAAATAACTAAAGCTGACCATAAAGCAGACTCTCCATTTATTTGACAAGGTTGCCCGACAAGTGGATCTATGCCTGATATCACCACCTAGGTGCTTGCCCATATTGGGCTGATCCAATAATGAGCTCCAATGCAGATTGTTGGGGAGAACTGTATCAAAATACTAATGCAACCCTCACCCGGAGAAGATTTTTTTAACCCAACAGTTATAGTTCGGTCCATAAATCTTTGGACAGAGACAACTTTTTTTTTTCTAATTTTGGTTCTGTACATTGCCGCAATGAATTTTAAATGAAACAACTCGGATGCAGTTGAACTGCAGACTTTCAGCTTTAATTCAGTGGGCTGAACAAAAAAGATTGCATAAAAATGTGAGGAACTAAAGCCTTTTTTTTTTTTAACACAATCACTTCATTTCAGGGTGCTCAAAAGTAATTGGATAAATTAAAAAACTGAAAGTAAAATGTTAATTTCTAATACTTGGTAGAAAATCCTTTGCTGGCAATGACAGGCTGAAGTGTTGAACTCATGGACATCACCAGATTCTGGGTTTGCTCCTGTTTAATGCTCTGCCAGGCCTTTACTGCAGCCGCTTTCACTTGCTGTTTGTTTGTGGGCCTTTCTGTCCCAAGTTTAGTCTTCAACAAGTGAAATGCAGCTCAATTGGCTTCAGATCAGGTGACTGACTTGGCCATTCAAGAAAATTCCACTTCTTTGCTTTAATAAACTCCTGGGTTGCTTTGGCTGTATGTTTTGGCTCATTATGAGACGCCTCCCAATCAATGTGAGGGCATTTAGCTGGATTTGAGCAGACAGTGTCTCTGAACACCTCAGAATTCATTCTTGTGCTTCTGTCCTGTGTCACATGATGGATAAACACTAGTGTCCCAGTGCCACTGGCAGCCATGCACCCCAAGCCATCACACTGCCTCCCAAATGTTTTATACACAACTGTGCTATGCTTTGGATCATCAGCTCTTCCACTCCTTCTCCATACTTTTTTCTTGCCATTATTCTGGTAGAGCTTAATCTTGGTTTCATCTGTCCAAAGAATGTTTTTCCAGAACTGTGCTGGCGTTTTTAGCAAAGTCCAATCCAGCCTTTCTATTCTTGATGCTTATGAGTGGCTTGTACCTTGCAGTGCCCCCTCTGTATTTACTTTCATGCAGTCTCCTCTTTATGGTAGACTTGGATATGGAGACATTACCTCCTGGAGAGTGTTGTTCACTTGTTTGGCTGTTGTGAAGGGGTTTCTCTTCACCATGGAAATGATTCTGGGATGATCCACCACTGTTGACTTCTGTGGACATCCAGGTCTTTTTGTGTTGCTCAGTTCACCAGTGTTTCTTTCTTTCTCAGGATGTACCAAACTGTAGATTTTGCCTCTCTTAATATTGTAGCAATTTCTCAGATGGTGTTTTCTGTTTTTGCAGCTTAAGGAGGACTTGTTTCACCTGCATGGAGAGCTCCTTTGTCCTCATGTTGTCTGTTCCACCTACACCCCCCCCTCAAATCAACTCCAGGGCTTTTATCTGCTTCATTGATAATGACATAACCAAGGAATTGCCCAAAACTGCCCATGAAATTGCCTTTGAGTCTATTGTCTAATTACTTTTGAGCCCCTGAAATGAAGTGATTGTGTTAAAAAAAGGCTCCTCACATTTTTATACAATCTTTTGTTTCAACCCACTGAATTAAAGCTGAAAATCTGCAGTTCAACTGCATCGGAGTTGTTTTATATAAAATGCCTTGTGGTCATGTACAGAACCAAAATTAGAAAAAAGTTGTTTCTGTCCAAAGATTTATGGGCCTAACTGTATCTACTGGAGAGCTGCTCACACAAGCCTTACATCAAAATGTTCTCACTTATTACTCTTCTACATATTCATTTTGGCAAAGCATAAAATGAAAGGGATTTGGTCATAATTTTTATGATATTGTTTTTATTACTAAATTACATTGTGTACATAATTCTTTCTACCATTTAAAATTGTAAAACAAAATTTGTATTGTGTGTTTTGTTGGATCAATTTGTTAATTCTAATTAAAGAAGATACTAATACTGTACAAATAGTGACTAGTATATTGAGCATGAAGATCCACGTTTCTTCATTGAATGTTAAAGGGCTTAATAGTCCACAAAAGAGAAAGTTATTGCTTAATTGGGTGAATGATTCTAAGATTGATATCCTGGGTGTTCAAGAAACAAACTTACCCTGGATAAATCATCCTCGACTCCATTCTAAATTATATAACGAAATTTTATACTCTAACACCCAAGTTAAGAAAAATGAAGTGGCAATCTTATTTAAAGGGATACTGTCATGAATCAGTTAATAGTGCTGCTCCAGCAGAATTCTGCACTGAAATCCATTTCTCAAAAGAGCAAACAGATTTTTTTATATTCAATTTTGAAATCTGACATGGGGCTAGACATATTGTCAATTTCCCAGCTGCCCCTGGTCATGTGACTTGTGCTCTGATAAACTTCAATCACTCTTTACTGCTGTACTGCAAGTTGGAGTGATATCACCCCCCTCCCTTTCCCCCCCCCCAGCAGCCAAACAAAAGAACAATGGGAAGGTAACCAGATAACAGCTCCCTGGTAGATCTAAGAACAACACTCAATAGTAAAATCCAGGTCCCACTGAGACACATTCAGTTACATTGAGATGGAAAAACATCAGCCTGCCAGAAAGCATTTCTCTCCTAAAGTGCAGGCACAAGTCACATGACTGGGGGCAGCTGGGAAATTGACAAAATGTCTAGCCCCATGTCAGATTTCAAAACTGAATACACTGTAAAAAAATCTGTTTGCTCTTTTGAGAAATAGATTTCAGTGCAGAATTCTGCTGGAGCAGCACTATTAACTGATTCATTTTGTAAAATTATTTTTTTTCCATGACGGTATCCCTTTAAGAATACAGTCACTTATATAATATAGAAGAAGTAATAACAGATGTAAAAGGCAGATTCTTAATGGTAAGTTGTGTATTAGATTCCGAAAAATATATCAGTGAATCGTTATGCCCCAAACTCTCAACAGGTGAGATTCATTAATAAAGTGTTAGAAATAAAAGAAATGTACCATGATCACAAACGTATACTAATGGGTGATTTTAATTTGGAACCTGACTCGTATTTCGATAAACATCCTACACCTAATGGGAATACTTTGCGTACAGCAGCTCACCTTTCAATAGCTTTTTCCGAATTTAGTAGATTATGATTTATGGAGATTGTGGCACTCTTCTGAAAGGGATCCTCCATTCTCCATAGTACGTATTCAAGAATAGATTTAATTCTAGCAGATAAACATCTTTTCCCATGACAGAATCCCTTCCCCAGCTCAAGAATTCTCCTTCCATAATGAGTCCCATTGGGTAGAATTGGCCCCCAGCATTTTAGATCGACATGAGGTTGAGACAGTCCCAAACCTTTGAGATACAATTAGAGCAGTGATGCCCAACCAGTAGCTCGTGAGTAACATGTTGCTCTCCAACCCCTTGGATTTTACTCCCAGTGACGTCAAAGCAGGAGCTTATTTTTGAATTCCAGGCTTGGAGGCAACTTTTTGAAACTGTTGTATTGCCAAATATGCTTTCTATAGGCTGCCAGGAGGTAACTATAGTGGACAGATTTTCCCCGCTATCCGGCGCTGATCGAAGGAATCACAAGAGACGTTTAAGCTCAATTTTCTTTCTTTTATTTGGCACATCTAGTGAACTTGTGGCATTGGGTTGGTGAGGAAACCTACGCGTTTCGTGCCTTCTCTCCCGGCACTTCGTCAGGGTCATAGGCTGCCAGTTCACATAGGGGCTACCAAATAGCCAATTACAGCCCATCGTTGACATACTCAGGAACTATTTTCATGCTTGTGTTGCTACCCATCCAGGTCCGGACGGAGAATTAAAATAGGCCCTGGCATTTCAGGTACACAGAGGCCCAATCAGCCCACACAGAGGTCCAAACAGCCCCCACCAGCCCATTAAATACTGACTTTCTATGGCACCTTATAGCAGCCCCTCTGGCATTTGCCCGAACCCACAGATTGCCAGTCCGGGCCTGTCCCCAACCCTTCTTACATTTGATTGTGGCTCACAGGTGAAAAAGGTTGGGGATCCCTGAATTAGTTTAGTTTTGAGGCTATCCTATGTAAGGCCACTAGAGGGCAGACAGTACTTTATACATGTAAACAGTTGTTGGTGCACTAAAAATAGATGTTGATAATAAAGTAAAGAAAAGGTAAGTTGGGTTCATAAGATTCTTACACAACAAATCAGTATTCAAATATCTGCAAATAAATACCAGGAAAGATTTAAGTTGCTGATTTGGGCTGAATCGACAGCTGTGTATGGGGCCCAATAATGGGCAATATCTGGGTGAAAATTGTCCACATGATGATGAGACAGGTTTGATTTTCCCATCGGGAATGAGGTTGATGCAGCCCTTAAATTGACCAACCGCATTACAGCAATTATGATCTGACAGTTGGCTCAAGGGCCAAACAATTATATCAGCCCTGTAATTTGCACCTCAAGGGATTTGCCTTTAATATGCAAGAAACCCCAAATCATATGAATGTGATGATGTGCCTACGATCCTTCCCCTGTTCAGTTTGCACCATACTCATCCTCTAGGAATAAATTGCATACAGCACAACCCCACTTTTACGGTTTCCCAGGGGCCTAAACAAATTTCAGCATAAATTCGGGGAAACCATAACAACCAGAAACTAAAAGAACAGCGCTCACCTTGTAATACAAAGGGACAACATAATGTCCAGGAGACCGTATTGTATGTAAAATATGGGTTATACTGTTTAAACACTGGTTTAACAGATTGATGCGTATAATGTACCCCCAGCCCCTTATATGGTTACGTGACCATACAAAAGGCACAAGGCTGCAGGCTGAGTTATACAGGGAACTCTGAGTATCACTCATGTATTATAAGGGATAATGTACCCCCTACTGTAAATGATAAGGATATTAGAAGTCACTGAGGGGTTGTTCTGTGACCATATAAAGGCACAAGGCTGCAGGCTGAGTTATACAGGGAACTCTGAGTATCACTCGTGTATTATAAGGGATAATGTACCCCCTACTGTAAATGATAAGGATATTAGAAGTCACTGAGGGGTTGTTCTGTGACCATATAAAGACACAAGGCTGCAGGCTGAGTTATACAGGGAACTCTGAGTATCACTCATGTATTATAAGGGATAATGTACCCCCTACTGTAAATGATAAGGATATCAGAAGTCACTGAGGGGTTGTTCTGTGACCATATAAAGACGCAAGGCTGCAGGCTGAGTTATACAGGGAACTCTGAGTATCACTCGTGTATTAAAAGGGATAATGTACCCCTACTGTAAATGATAAGGATATTAGAAGTCACTGAGGGGTTGTTCTGTGACCATATAAAGGCACAAGGCTGCAGGCTGAGTTATACAGGGAACTCTGAGTATCACTCATGTATTATAAGGGATAATGTACCCCCTACTGTAAATGATAAGGATATTAGAAGTCACTGAGGGGTTGTTCTGTGACCATATAAAGGCACAAGGCTGCAGGCTGAGTTATACAGGGAACTCTGAGTATCACTCATGTATTATAAGGGATAATGTACCCCCTACTGTAAATGATAAGGATATTAGAAGTCACTGAGGGGTTGTTCTGTGACCATATAAAGGCACAAGGCTGCAGGCTGAGTTATACAGGGAGGTGACACTTGATGACTTAGGGGGGCGCTTTCTGTACGTTGCAGTGACATATGGTCTGTCCAGGTGCAGGTTAGTTCTGCCGCTATAAAGACTGTCAGTATTGCTTCTTTTCCGGACCCAGTTTTTAAAGTGCATTTGCCCTTTAAAACTTACAGGAATCCCTGAGTTCTATTACACCCCCCCCCCTCCATCAGAACATTCCTCCCATCATCAGGTCCCAGCCTACCAGCCATTCCCAGGACCTTTTCACCCCTACTCATTGGTGTTCGCTCAGATTACTGGGCCTTACTGTCAACTTGCATTTGCCCCCTATAAACTGGGAACATGGCATTTTGTTAGTGGTCAGTTCTCCGCCTCTCTAGGTCCTTTACTTCCTGGATCCCACAGAACTTGTAGTGGCACCTTCTTCTATGGCTACAGCCCTGGTTCCTCTTGGTCAGTCCCTCATAGCTTCTGTATATAAACCGGCTGGAAGCCCAACAAGGGGGAACACTGGGGGGAGATGAGGGAAAGTGAAGACTGTGGATATCCAGAAATTCTAAGGAATTTTATAGCCCTAACTAAAAAACACTTTATTCCCAGAGGTGCTACTCCTCAAAATGGCGACTAAACTCAAATGACCCTACGATTAGCGATTTGGAATGAGCCGCCCGTCTATGTTGGCAGCAAAGAGAAGGAAATTGAAGTCCTGAAGCACAGAAAATACCCAAAGTCATGAAAACAGCTGAAATCCAAGTCCTGAAGCGGCGAAAAGACCTGAAGTCACTAAAGAAGGCGAAGTTGAAGTTCTGAAGCCACTTGTAAGGGGGGCCCTGGCACCAATGTTTTTTTTTTTTTAAAACTTATAGGGGGGCCCTGGTCACCAATTATTTGTTTTAACTTATAAGGGGACCCTGACAATAGCTTTTCATAACTTGTGTGTGTGTGTGATTTTACCTTTTGTAGCGCTGAGGTCTTTTAACTGTGGTGTGGAGTGGGGGGATCTGGGGTGGAGCTTGTGGGCCAGGAGGGGGCCCCAGAAACGTTGTTGTACTGGGGCCCCGTGGTTTCTAATGGTGGTCCTGACCCCAACTAAGCCTAATCAGGTCCTTCCTGCCAGAACTTCAATTTATAAAACTTCTTAGAGTATTTTGGGCATGTGCAGCTTTTTATTTATGGAACACAACGATACTAAAAGCTCACAATGTCCTGCGATGGCTGATAGAATATGTTTTTTTCTACCCTTTGCTAGAAACCACAAAACTGCCAGGCCAGCGCTAAAATGAGACCCCCGTACGGCAGTTGAGATGTGGTCATCAAATACAGGAAAAGAGTTGACTCTTCATTTCCTCTTTTACAGCAATGCTGTTCAGCCACATTCAGTTGTGATGTTGATGCTGGTCCTGATGGGCTTCTTCTGTAAGTACTTTATTATTTATTCGATTTTTAGCAGGGTCCATCACAGTAGGAGGGAGCTGTGGGGTTTTCTATAGCAAAAATACTTATTCTTTTAACGCACCAGTTTTAGAAACAGCACAAATATGTAGACAATGTGCTTTTGGTACCACCTGGCAACCATTTTTAACCACATGATACAAATTGTGGTCCAGCTTGGGCTGGAAGAGAATCTTTGTCATTTATTAGTACACTAATAATAATAATAATAAAAATAATAATAATACAGCAGCAGATTTTTTTAAAAAAGAAAGACGCCCTTTATTTCTTCCTTGATAGGGGTTTAGTGTTAGGGGTTTGGTACCTAGAGATGTCATGTTCTTATTTCACTTCTAGCTGGATACCGCAACTCTTGTGCCTACGTCTAAGTAAAACGGCAGATTCTTTTTAAAAAAAGTTTTACTATTCAAGAAAACCCTTTTTTTTTCGGTAAAAAAGACTCAGTGCGTTCAGGTCTAAGACAGCAGATGCCTTGCCAAAGAGATTTGAAGTCTGATACTTATAACTGCTTATTGTTTTATTGTACAGGTATGGGATCCGTTATCCGGAAACCCGTTATCCAGAAAGTCCCAGATTACAGAAAGGCCGTCTCCCATAGACTCCATTATAATCAAATAATCCAAATTTTAAAAAAAATTATTTCCTTTTTCTGTGTAATAATAAAACAGTCGCTTGTACTTGATCCCAACTAAGATATAATTAATCCTTATTGGAAGCAAAACCAGCCTATTGGGTTTATTTAATGTTTAGATGATAGTCTTAGAGTGAGGGCACAAGCTCACATTTGGGGATATTAGTCGCCCGGTGACAAATCTCCTCTTCTTCGGGCGACTAATCTCCCTGAACTGCCTCCCATAGAGGCAGTGCCGCCCCGAAAAGTTTGCTGCCCTTGGCCCTGGCCTTTATGGCCTGGCTAGAATGTAAATTGCTGGCGGGATTGCACTTGAAGCCCTTTGTTTTCTGAAGTTGCCTCACAAGGAAACTTTGGGCGCCTTCAGAAAATTAAACGCTCGGAATGGAGTGCCAGGAGGGAGGTTAGTCGCTCTGAAGAAGAGGAGATTTGTCGCCGGGCAACTAATCTCCCTGAATCTGAGCGTGTTCACTGACCCTTAAGGTATAACGATCTAAATTAAGGAAAGAACCGTTATCTGGAAAACCCCAGATCCCTAGCATTCTGGATAACAGGTCCCATACCTGTACTTAGCTTATCTTGTGCATTGGCTGGTCAAATATTGAGCACTCTTGTTTTCCCAATTCTTCTTCTTATTATTAGTAACTGAAATATATATACAGGTATATAGCAATATAAAAATTCAACAAGTCCAGCCTGTTGCTGAAATGAATCCTACAAGGCTTTTAGCTAATACAAAAGGAGGTTTAAGTCTTCAATTAGTCTTAGGAGGAGGAAAAAGTCTGATTCCCAGGAATTGAAGTGATTTAATACATGTTGTCAGTATTTTTTTAAATTCTTATTTAATTTCTATTATGTGTGTGAGCTATTTGTGTTACTATTAACATAATGCATTGTAATAATAAGAATAATTAATAGGATTGATGAAAATAATAAGACAAAAAGTGCCTAATTATTAAAGGCAACATTGTAACACAATTTTTAACAATGTTCTACTATTTGACATTTTGGTTATTATTCATAAACGATGTCTAGCGATTATATAATGTGTTCTGTAATATTCAATAACTTAAATATTATTATTTACATGTTTTAATAGTTATAGAATAGGAAATCTACCAGCACAACCAGCCAGAGCAGAGAATAATTTGTGAATATTGGATTTGCTTGGTACATCTTCAGGCCATGTTATTTATTTCTCTCTTTCTGTTCTGTTTTTCAGGTGGGGTTTTGGGAAATGAAGGTGAGATAATGTTTTATTAATATATATATATCATATTAAACCCACAGCTAACCAACCCAGTCGTTGGTGGGAGCAGGAGTATAGAGACCACAAATAGCTGACCCATTGGCTGGTATTGGCAAGAGTATTGAGTGCAGACAATAATGGCTGGTGTGGACAGGTGTATATATAGGGGTAAATTTACTAAGCAGCAAAAATTCGCAACACTTTGCCAGACGAAAATTCACTCAGACCACGCTAATTTACTAAAATGCGAAGTTGCGTTCAGGGCACCAAACGCTGGAGAATTCTTTGATAGCGCTACTTAGGCAATGCGAGCAAATCAAAGCGAAGATGCACTAGCGTTCAATTCTGCCTAGCGCAACTTCGTTAGAGGTCTTCGCTCAGGCTAATTTGCATAAGCCGGGAAATTTAAAGTTGAATGGACGTATATGTTGCAACAAATACATTACATTACACAAGTCCAGGGAACCTTAATAAAGAAAATAGAGTTGTTATATTGCCCTACACATGAGCCCACTGTATAGTTTATGTGCCATATGTTAGGAAATATAAGAGGGAACCTGGTCACCTCCAAAAAATTTTAAGGAATTTTTATCATTCCGAAAAAAAGTCGCCAGCGTTTTTTTGGACTAAAAAATATGATGTAAGTAACAGAAGAATGAGGAAGATCTATGCACTCCATTGCACTTCACCTGGTCTGAGCTGGCGAAGGCAAGTCTGGCGAAAGACGTAACGTTCAGTAAAATCCGCATCTTGGTGAATTTGCGGAGTAACGTCCATTCACCGGAGCGGAAAAATTTGCCTGGCGATAGAGTGCGAATCACTGCTAGCGTCTGTCTCTTTCGCTAGCGAAGTGATGCCTGCGCCCGTTGCTAAATCTGCGAAGTCCCTGAAAACGGTAATGCTGGCGATTCTTTGCGCTTTAGTAAATCTGCCCCATAGGGTTCACACAGGTAACATAGTACTGGTGGGGTTATATTGCTTATAGCATGTACAGAGATATTATTTTTGATCTTCTAAAATATGCCAGCCTTTGTATTTCCATGTACAATTCAACTGCAAAGTGAGATTTTATTGAGAGTCCAAAAGGCCAGTTGGGAGGTTCAGGTTATAGTTGTAAGTGGGTCTAGCACAGGGGCATGAATGAGTATTTTATGTTTTATTTGAGAGGGAAGGGATGGATCTCTTTAATACTGTGGAGGAAAATGCAACAAGTTTTGACAGTGGTTTTAATGCAACTAGAAGAGGAAAGACAGGGCAGGAGGACATTTTTTTTCTTGAAACCCACTCCAGTTCCCACACTTTCTTTATATTACAAGGCTAGTCAACCAGTTGGGGCAGCTCTGGGACCTTTATCAAGCTGCCATCAAGGGGTGTGTGGTGGGAGATTTATTTTAACGGAAAAAGAGACGCACCATTGACCTGGATAAAGGACACTCTGCGTTGACCTACTTAGGAAGGAGGTGATGCTTCTGGGATATCAGTCAATCAGGAGAGACCCTCACATTAAGCCTTCCCCTCATAGCCTGATAGGGATTAAAAGCTCTCTCAGGAAGAATAAATAAAGAAGAATTTTCCAAGCCAAGGATCAGAGCTGACGCTCCAGTCTACTGATGGAATACCATTCTTGGCTCAATTAGAGGGACTCTGAGTCTGCTTGTCTCCTACTTCTGCTGAATATTTGTAATTGCTCCTTACAAGGGACTATCTGCTGCCCGTTTCCAACTGTGTTTAAAGCCTGTTGAGGGTGCTAGTCAGTGAAGCTCACCAACAGTGCTTACCTCTAACACCTATCAGTGTTAAAGTTGGGGTTAATGATTTGGATAGTCCCTGTTTGAGGATCGCCATGTGTTTTATCTGATAATTGGGTGGTGCAGCCCTAAGCATTGTTTATTTGTTGTAAATGTGAAGCTCGCCTGAATGAGACGCTTGGGACGTAATGGGAGATATTCAGTAAGCTGTTACAGTATGTCTAACTTTTGGGTCTATGCATTAGGTGCAAAGCTGCCCCACCGCTAGTGTGCAGCCAAAATTCTGCAATCACCCTCTGCATCAAGCAGCCCACAGGTCTCCTTCCAGGGCTTTATGGACTTGTGGCATATTCTGTTAAAAGCCAGTGAATACAGTATATATAATTGTATAGATGAAGACAATTTGTTTCTAAATTAATTTCCTAGAGAATATTTATTTTTTCTAGAAATACTCCCTAAACCAAATATAACAGTGGAACCCTATCCTATGACAGAAGGTGATCACATGACACTGTTGTGCATCTCCCGCGTTAGTGCGTCTGACGCCGTCGTGAAACCACAGTTTGCTTTCTACAGGAACAAACAGACTGTGCAAGACTTCACGTCCTACAGTTCATACAAGGTTGGTGCTGCCCAGATGGAGCATTCTGGGGATTATACCTGTGAAACAAGAACTTCTAATGACAGCGTAAAGAAGACGAGTGAGGTTCTACATCTTGACATACAAGGTAAGGATTATTGGCTAAAAATATAAATGCATTCTAAACACATTGAATAAAATAACAAGTATTGGAGAACATATGGACAGACGTTTGGGATTTGGGCCAGGGACCTTTGGGTTTCTGACTCTGCGCCTTAACCATTGGTCCAGGTGAACAGCCTGCAGGGTTGCTCACTGTCTATTACCTGGCCTTTGCAGCCCTAGCCCAGCAGCAGCCTGATTGGATTGCAGTCAGCCAATAATGGCTGACTCTGCCCTATTTAAGGCCAACCCTCCAAACACTCCTTGCCTGAGCATTGGTTCCCAAACTAGCAGTGTGGCATCGTTCCTAGCTAAGGGTTCCTTAGCTTCCTTTCCTTGCCTTGTCTTGTCCTGCCTTACCTTGAACCTTTCCTTATTACTTTACCTTGTTCTGTTCCTGCCTTGTCTTTCCCTCCCGGTTCTGCTCCAGTTCTAACCTTGCCTTGACCTATTTCTGCCTTAACCTTGAACCAGCCTTGCCTTGCCTGTCCCTGCTTCCTGTTCTGCCTTGTACCTAACCTGTCTTATATCCAGTCCTCTCGCTATCCTACTTTCCAGTCCTCTTCTGCTCTAGCTCTCTTGCTGCACTCTATTCCCAGTCTGATCCTATCTATGCCCACACTGTCCTGTACTAACCTTTCACTCTGTTCCCGATCTACTCCCGCACTGTCCTGTCCCATCCAGTCTGTTCCTGTCCTGACTCATTGCCCTGTTCATCCTGTCTAGTCCAGTCCTGATCTTCGCCCTCTCCGGCCTGTTTCTCTCTGCTCCTGTTCCAGTTCCTTCGTCTCCCTGTTCCTGCTATTTTCCTTGCTGTGTCCCCTGTGCACATACAGCTCCTGCCTCAAGGACTCACCCTTCCCTTATTTGCCTCCACAGCGACCCCTACCTAATCCTTGACAGGCAGTAATTATCACGCGGGTTGTGTCTGGAGCGGCTACAGTAGTTGACATAGCATCCATAATACTTAATAATAGTTTTTTTTATTATGTTTAAGAGACTAAAGGCAGCTCAACCCTAGATTCAGTCTTACTTGATGGTGGTCTATAAGTTTAAGATCCCTTGTTGGCATAGATTGAATATATATTAAGGGTATGGAGACTGTTAAACTATGGACTTTATTTTAATTATTGCCTCTGTTAGAGCTCTTCCCACAGCCAGAATTAAAAGTGAGCTTGGCTCCAGTCTATGAGGGAGGTAACCTGTCTATCACATGCAGTACAGTACTGAACCCCATAGCAGAAAATACCATGTTGCAGTTTGCCTTTTACAAGAACAAGGAACCCGTGCAGACATTCAATTCATCTAATGAATATGAAGTTTATTCCGTTCAGCCGGAGCATTCTGGGAAATATTCATGCGAAGTGCAAACTCCAAACAACAGCACAAAGAAGTTGAGTCAAGAAGTCAGTGTTCAAGTTCAAGGTGAGTGATGCATAGATGGTATGGGGCACTTACCAAAGACTGTCTAGTGGTGATGAGGGTCCAAGCCATAGCGAAACAGACTTTGTAGGCAACATTATATATTAAAAAGGCTCATTAGAGGGCCATCATACATTCATTTTTTTCTGCAAAATTGTGAAGGTTGTATATGGTAAAGCTTTAAGGTATCTCACTACAGAGCCTATGAGCAGAGTTAGGGGCAAATTCACTTAAGGGCGAAGTGGCCGTCGCTAGCGAAAATTTGCCAGAAATCCAATCCGCAGGGACATCGGCAATTCACTAACAGGCGCAGAAAACAATTCGATAACGAACAAGACCATCACTAGCATTTGTTCCTACTCTATCGCCAGGCGACTTTTCGTACTGGCGAATAGTCGTTACTTCGCACATTCACTAAAGTGCAGATTTTACTGAACGTTACCTCCTTTTGCCAGAGTTTCCATCGCCACCTTAGACCACATGAACTGCTGAAACGAAGCTACAACTTCCTCAATCTGATATCAGTGACATCATATCCTGTACGCCAAAAAGTCATAAAAATTGTTAAAAAAAACGCTGGCGACTTTACTTTTTTTTTAAGCAGGATTGCCTTCAATTGTCCGATCTATTAAAGATTTTTGTGTGAACATTTTTTTAACACATTTGAGGGGCCTGCCACAAATATTTTAGGGTGGGCTCATGTCTAGGGCTTTAGAGGAGCTTTTATGTCTTTATTTTGTTGCCTTGGACATAAAAAGTGGCCAATTCAAGCATTTACACCAACATCTCCAAAGTTTCGCTAGGCACAAACGAACGCAAGTGAATCTTCGCTATGAAATGCTCGCACTCAAGAACTATCACTAGTGAAAAATCGCCAGTGTTCATTGCCCAGGACGCAACTTTGCATTTTAGTGAATTAGTAATGATTTGCGCCTGACGAAGTGGAGCGGATTTTGGCGAAGCAGTCCTTTAGTGAATTTGCCCCTTAGTGAGAAGTGCTTGCTATGTCAGTTGCCTCCAGTGATTTCATGGAACACTTCTTGGTCCCTCCAGTGTCTGGTAATTGGACAGTAATAGTGATGGGCGAATTTGTCCCGTTTTGCTTCACCGAGAAATTCACAAAATGGTGAAAAATTTGCGAAACGCAATTTGGATGCAGCGTTAAAGTCAATTGGCATCCGAATATTGTTGGCGCGCAACGGTGTTGAAGCGATCGACTTTTCCATCGCCCGTCCAAAAGTTTTTGACACCGGTGAATTTTCGCTGGCGAATTTACATGGCAGTTTTCGCTAACTTATTCGCCGACGGCAAAATTTGAAAATTCACCGGGCTAATTTTATTCGCCGATCACTAGACAGTAATAAATAGGAAGCTTGAGAGAGGCAATAACGAATCTTGTGGACAACCTACCGTAGAGATACCGGCTGCCTTTGCAAGAATAAAACATAAAAAGGAGCATAAATTCAGCTTTTAGTATTTTCATTAGAGCAGCCACGTAAAAAAAGTGGACAGATAATAAAGTAACCGCTTATTGGAAGCATTTTAATACTATTATTAATATATTTTAACCTTTATTTTAGGTGCCTCAGATAAAAGTCAAGGGTCCTACGTGTATAAGCCACAAAGTACTTTACGGCTGATGCTTTCTGCATGTGTATTAATGCTTACAGCTTGTACACTGGTGCATCACATGAGGACAACAAAACAGCAGAAGACAAAGAATAAACGTCCTTCCTCTCCCCTGGTTTTATAGAGGTGCAACTGTGACATTTAGTTCTATACAAACAAGCACTGCCCATGAACCAGCAGTGTATAGAGTATTGTGTAAAGACTTCCTTAGTTGTGTACTCGTTGTGCAGGTCAACAAATGACATATATTGTATAACATGAACTCATATACTCTAATGTAAAATGCCTGTGCTGTGTAATCTGCAATAGTGATGGGCGAATTTATTCGACAGGCGCGAATTCGCGGCGAATTTGCGCGATTCGCCGCCAGCGAATAAATTCGCTGCAAAAATTCGCCGGCGTCAAAAATGTTTTTCCGAAAAAACGGACGCCGGCATCAAAAACGAGACGCCGGCGCCGTTTCTCGAATTTTTCGGCAAAGCGAAATGGTGCAAATTCACCCATCACTAATCTGCAATCCGGATGTATATATATATATATTTGTTATATCTGGCATAGACTATTTGCATGCAAATACAAACTAAAGGCGACCATGTGCAGACAAATATGGGGTAACAGTGGGGTCATACTTCACTGAACCTTGCGGGTGACTTACCCATGTATACGGCAAAATCTTATCCACATCCGGATCAATATCTTTGGAGACTTCACATCAACTGGACATTCCTATAAGCTGATTTTGTAGTCAATGGCCATAGAAGATGTTTCACCTTGTGATAATTGAGCATGGAGATGGAAATAACCAAACCTTTTAAAGGAGAACTAAACCCTAAAAAAATGAATGTGGCTAAAAATGCCATATTTAATATAGTGAACTTATTGCACGAGGCTAAAGTTTGAGCTTGTCAATAGCAGCAATGATCCAGGACTTCAAACTTGTCACAGGGGGTCACCATCTTGGAAAGTGTCTGTGACACTCACATGCTCAGTGGGCTCTGATTGGCTGTTGAGAAGCTAAGCTTAGGGCTCGTCTCTAATTATCCAGCAGAAAATGAGCTTCCCTGGCTGTAATATAAGCTGATGCTACAGGTTTGCTGATTATTCAATTCTGATGCTAATTGCACTGGTTTCTGTGCTGCCATGTAGTAATTATGTGTATTAATTACTAATCAGCCTTATATTGTGACATTTCTATTCTATGTGTACTGTATATTGTGAGTGGCTCCCTAAGCTCAGTAAGTGACAGCAGCACAGAGCATGTGCAGTGAATCAGCAGAAAAGAAGATGGGGAGCTACTGGGGCATCTTTGGAGACACAGATCTTTACTGCTAAAGGGCTGTGGTTGCCTTGGGCTGGTACAGAAGCCCAAAACATAATGTACAACATTTCTAGCCACTTCTTTAGTTAATCTTTAGTTCTCCTTTAACATAGGTGTCCAAACTAGGAGCAGATCCACATGTTCAAATTAGCTTTTCATTCCACGTTTTCTTGAAAGGATGAAACAAGAAAGCAATAGCTTTTACAAAGTAATTGATAAATCGATTAAATAGGGCAGCAAGTGTACCTGGACCAGGAAGCAAAGACTAAAGGTGCTCATACACGCACAGCTATTCTTGTACAAAACCAATATTCGTATGATATTCAGTGGGTGTATGGTGGGAGACGAGCTGACCAATATCGTCAGAAGGTTTGGTTGGCTCGTTGATCATCCCTGGCAGAAAATGTTGTCTTTAAACTTATCCTTCTTACTGAGACCTCCTACTTCAGGCTCCTTAGCAGCATCCACCCCCTCCATGGAGCAGAGTCCAAAGAAACACAATCATGTGCCCTCTTCCTTTACATAGACTAGGGGACAGAAAGTACAAACCTGGGGCCTGTGGGAACACATCCCTCTAGGGCAGGGGTCCCCAACTTTTTAATCCGTGAGCCACATTCAAATTTAAAGTTATACTGTCATGGGAAAAAAAAAATTTTTCAAAATGAATCAGTTAATAGTGCTGCTCCAGCAGAATTCTGCACTGAAATCCATTTCTCAAAGGAGCAAACATATTTTTTTATATTCAATTTTATATTCAATTTTGAAATCTGACATGGGGCTAGACTAAATTGTCAATTTCCCAGCTGCCCCAAGTCATGTGACTTGTGCTCTGATAAACTTCAGTCACTCTTTACTGCTGTACTGCAAGTTGGAGTGAAATTACCCCCCTTCCCCCCAGCAGACTAACAGAACAATGGGAAGGTAACCAGATAGCAGCTCCCTAACACAAGATAACAGCTGCCTGGTAGATCTAAGAACAACACTCAATAGTAAAAACCCATGTCCCACTGAGACACATTCAGTTACATTGAGAAGGAAAAACAGCAGCCTGCCAGAGAGCATTTCTCTCCTAAAGTGCAGGCACAAGTCACATGACTTGGGGCAGCTGGGAAATTGACAAAATATTTAGCCCCATGTCAGATTTCAAAATTGAATATAAAAAATCTGTTTGCTCTTTTGAGAAATGGATTTCAGTGCAGAATTCTGCAGGAGCCGCACTATTAACTGATGTGTTTTGAAAACTTTTTTTTTTCCCATGACAGTATCCCTTTAAAAAGAGTTGGGGAGCAACACAATCATGAAAAAAAGTCTCTGTGGATGCTAAATAAGGGCTGTGATTGAATTTTTGGTAGCCCCTATGTGGACTGGCAGACTACAGGAGGCTCTGTTTGTGAGTACCCCTGTTTTTTTGCAACAAAACTTGCCTGGAATTCAAAAATAAGCTCCTGCTTTGAGGCCATTGGGAGCAACATCCAAGGGGTTGAAGAGCAACATGTTACTCACGAGCTGCTGGTTCTGCTCTAGGTTACACTTCCACAGTAGGGTTGGTTAACTCCATTTACAAATTTTACAGATTTAAAAACTCTTGGCCAAAACTGTGTCCAGATACTTTTTGCCATAAATTGTGTGTGTCCATATATATATATCTACTGTGTGCAAGCACATTTAGGAACAGACATTTAATATTATCAGAGACTTGAAGTTGTACAAAATCACATTATAGTTGTGTGACTAATGAATGTGGTTGAGTAGGTGTATTCTGAGCATGTCCTGAAACAGGAAAATGACCTGCAAAGTTTCTTTTGTCACCATCAAGGCGGCAGAGTTTCCTGTTAGCAGATAAGATCAGTTATCCAGCCCAAAAGTGTCTCTGTGTGTTCAGCTGAATAGGCCTTTATCTGTATTTCTTCTTGTTACAGATTTGGAGGTATGAAAAGCTGTAAGAGCTTAAAAAAGTGCATTTGAATCAATGCTAATGGAATTGCTATGAGTAAGGAATGGGGTCTAAAGAGTTGAGGCCATATTTGTAATAAAATAGTGATGTCATATTTCACCATATAGTGACATCATATATACACAGCCCAGACAAGGCTACATTTAACAGATGATTTTCTAATAGCTTTATTACAAGTTTATATCGTCTGACGTTTAAAATCCATTTACTCTGTGCTATTGCACGTTTCTTGTGATCTTTTGAATCAGGTTTTTTCTATTTGATTTTAATGGCAACTGCTATTTTAGTGTGAGCCCAGTAGAGTGACATAGAGGTCACGAAACGCGTCAAGCACACATCCCCTGCCCGCATGTGATTTTAATGGAGTTTCAATAAAGCATATCTAATTTTAAGAAGTTGGTTTCCACGTGTTTATCATGGTGTCCGGTGGAGTCCGTCTCTTTATCCCTTGAAGCATTTACAAACCGCGGCCAGAGCGGTCTACTTTGGATACACCGGCGTGCGGTTTTCCCTTATATGGGCTCACTCTCCCGACTACGGACTGCTCCCAACCTCTACATTTAACAGATGAAGGCAGACATTTCCCCATGTGAATTACAAGTATGGGACCTCTATCCAGAATGCACGGGACCTGCGATAATGTGGATAATGGGTCTTTCCATGATTTGGAGTCTACTATAAAATCATTAGAGACTGTTTTTGCCTCTAGTAAGGATTCATTATATTTTAGTATGCAGTAACGTAACTAGAGGGGGTCGGGCCCTGGCGCGGGACGCACAGCTGGGCCCCCCAACCCCTCAGTACACCCGGAACCGCCCGGGAATCAGCCGAGAACTGGCCGGAATCTGTGCCATGTGAGCTGCCAGGGGGCCCTGAGGGGGTGCGGACCCTGGTCCAACTGCACCCCCTGCTCCCCTGGTAGTTACGCCACTGTTAGTATGGATTAGGAACAAGGTACTGTTTTATTATTACAGAGAAAAAGTTGGATTATTTGGATAATATTAAGTCTATGGGAGATTGCCTTCCGGGTAATTCAGAGCTTTCTGTATAAGGAATGTCCACATAATGGATCCCATACCTGTAGTTAGTTCTGTGTAGCCTTGCACTTCCAGATGACTGGACTAGAAATCAGCATAAAGAAGCACAGCATGGCTGCCCTTTCTGCATATTCACAGAATTCATGAAGACTTTGGTTATACAGGTATGGGACCTGTTATCCAGAATGCTCGGGACCTGGGGTTTTCCGGATAATGGATCTTTCCGTAATTTGGGTCTTCATGCCTTAAGTCTACTAGAAATTAATTTAAACATTAAATAAAGCCAATAGGCTGGTTTTGCTTCCAATAAGGATTAATTATATCTTAGTTGGGATCAAGTACAAACTACTGTTTTATTATTACAGAGAAAAAGGGAATCATTTTTAAAAATTTGGATTATTTGGATAAAATGGAGTCTATGGGAGACAGACATTCCGTAATTCGGAGCTTTCTGGATATCGGGTTTCCGGATAAGGGATCCTATACCTGTACTTCAAATTAAATAAACACAACGATATTTAAAAAAAATAATAAAAGAAAATAAACTTAGGACAAAAGTTTTTTTTTTTAGTATATAGGTGAGACATAAGTAGGTCAGTGTACACAGGAAAGCAAACATTTGGTTTTTAGTTTAAAGCGAGACATAGCATTTGTGGTTGAAGTCATGATGTGGATGCAGGCTCTGCTTCTTTTCATCTGTAAGTACTTTTACCTTGATCTGAATTTTACTATTACAGTCTCAGATATCTCTCCGGTGTTTCTCTAAGAACTTGCCTTGGATCCTCCATTAACTCTGTAAATGAATTAATCGGATTCAGATGTTACAGACTGACGCATAAGTCTATGGGCTCACAGGCGCTGGCTCCGGCTGTTGTTAGCCCATCTGTTCAGTGCCCCAGCTCCATTGATTTGAATGCGATCAGCCTGTGTTCGGTCACACACGGTAGAGCTGAGGTCGGCCCACATATGTGAAAGGAGGCTTCTCTGGCCTGACTTCAGCTCCACTGTTTGTGACCGAACACAGGCTGATCGCATTCAAATCAATGGAGATGGATCCAAGAAGCAGATCTGCTTCTCTCAGCCTCGGGCTGACAACAGCTGGAGCCAACAACTGTGTTCCCAAGAGCTCAACACGTAACCGTGGCCATACATTGGCTGATATGTATGGCCACTTTTAGGCAGGTATGCAAGACTAATATGTAGTAGACAGTTTTTTCAGGAAGGTCCTGCCTGCTCTGGGTGGCTGCCAGGAATGTGTCAGACTGGGACACCAGGGGCCCACCAAAATACCTTAGACCAGGGTCCCACCCTCAGTAATATCATTCTTCCTCTACTCACTCAACCTCTATTCTCCTAATCTCTCTTCTTTTCATACTATAATCTATTATTCCACCTATTTAGCCTCTTTGCTCTCATAGAAATAGGGAATGGCCATGAAATAGTCCAAAAGTTTAGCAGCATTAGGGCCACTGACACCTGGGCCCCCCGGGAGTTTTCCTGTTATCCCTGTGGGCCAGTCCAACACTGCATGTGGCAACAGATAAAGCACTAGGATGGTGATAAGGTGCATAGAAAAATGTCAATTTGTTCATGTACTAGTAGAAGCTCTAGATAGTGTAGAAGTAGTTCAAGTAGCCACAGATAAGGTCATGTGGTGACTGTTACTGGAATGTACGATTTCAAAAAAAGTTTCCATTTGGGGTCAGTTCCACTTCTGCAAGATGCATGGCTCGAAATCCATAAAACGATATATATATCTGGAACCTACTGTCATATCTCATTAGAAATTGTCTTTCAACAGCTTATTTTTAAAACTTACAGTTTTTTTAAACAAAAACCGCACTATAGTTTTTTTTTTTACTGGCAATTTTTGATGTGGTTTTTTTTTAACTAGCATTTTTCCCATAATTCCAGCATTAATGTGTCAAATGCATGCGCTTGTGCTTTGATACAGATGCAATTTCGTTGAAAATGTTCTATGTTCAGTTTGTGCCTCTTGTGTCAGTTTATCTGTGTCTAATTCTTTACCTGCAACTGCAATACCACTGCTCGTATTAACGATATTACCACCATGGTCCCCCAACATAAAGTGCAACACTTGCGCACTATTCATAGTGTTTGTATATAAATACCTCTACCCCAACTGGTTGCAGTTGTGATTGAACCTTTATACCTCCCATATTCTCATGGCTGCAAAACAAACTTCCAATTTTGAGAAATAATTCTGCACTGCGGGTAAATACATGGTAAAACTGTCACTTGTAAAATAAGCCCTTGTATTTACAGTTTACAACATCTTATATCCCATTTAGGGGCAAATTCACTAAACGACGAAGCGCCTAATGCCAGCGTGAATGCGCTAGCGTTGCGCATTTTTGTTAATTCGCCGATTTACTAACGGACGCTGGCGTAAATTCGCTAGTGTTACTTCGCACCCTTGCGCCTGGCGAATTTGCGCAACGGATGTAAGTATGCAAATTCACTGACGCGCGAATTATTCTGAACGCTACCTTTTACGCCAGACTTCCTTTGCCACCTCAGACCAGGCGAAGCGCAATAGAGTAGATAGGGATTGCTTCAAAAAAAGTTAAAACATTTTCTAAGTCCCAAAAAACACTGGCGTTTTTTCTTTTTTTATGGGTGCTCCCCCCCTTCCCCCCTACATTTCCTGACTCATGGCAACTTAACTATACAGTGGGCACATGTGTAGGGCAAAATAACAATTTATTTGATGTTTTGAAGGTTTCCCAGGCTTGTGTAGTGTTGCTACATATACCTCCATTGTAACTTCAATTTGGCGCTGTATGCAAATTAACCATCGCTAGCGTAACTTTGCTTGGCGAATTAACGCTAGCGCAACTTCACAACCTTATGCTTCCCCTGAGCACAACTTCGGATTTTAGTGAATTTGCGTAGAGCTGGCGAAAATACGCCTGGCGAACTGCGGCGAAGCGGACACTAAGAATCTTAGTGAATTTGCCCCCAAGTCTTGAATACCAGGACACAACGTCATAAATATGAATTTCATCTGATATTCACCCAATATGAAGAGATTACCTAACTATGTAGGGACCATAAAATACTATTGATTCATATAAACATTACAGCTTACACTTTGGCTCTGCAAACACAACAAAATGCTTGAATAGTATATTTCTTGGACCATAAAGAGTAATTTAATGCAAGAAAAACATTTTGCATATTCAACTTTATAAAGAATCCAAAATGGGTAAATACCGTTTTTCTACTCTCAACAAGCACAGGCTTGCCAGAGTTAGTTACAAAATTGCAGAAAATGGATTGAAAACCTGAATGTATAGCACCTTATACAGGTATGGAATCCATTACCCGGAAACCCATTATCCAGAAAGCTCTAATTTATGGAAAGGCCATCTCCCATAGGGGCAGATTTACTAAAGGGCGAAGTGGCTAACGCTAGCGTTACCACACGCAGGGAGATCTCCGATTTACTAATGGGCGCAGGCCTCACTTCGCTAACAAAGGAGATAGATTCTAGCGTTGCTTCACACAATAATGCCAGACGAATTTTCGCTCTGGCGAATGGACGTAACTCCGCAAATTCAGCGGCGATTCTGACTAAGGAGCCGCCTGAGGCGGCTCCTGCAATGCCGCCCCCCCTCACCAACTTACGCGTCGGAAGGGGAGGCAGAAACACTATTGCGGAGAGCGCAATTGCGCTCTCTCGCAATAGTACAGCCGAATTTCCGGTTCAAAAACCGGAAATTCGGCTCTTAAAGGTGCAGGAGCGGCTTTTTGCCGCCCCTGGAATCCTTTCAGGCGCTGCCGCCTAAGGCGAGCGGCTCAGCTCGCCTCATTGGCGGCGCGCCCCTGGTTAGCTGTTCCACCAGACTTGCCTTCGCCACCTCAGACCAGGTGATGTGCAATGGAGTGTATAGATCTTCCTCAATTTTTAGTGGAAAGTCCCAAAAAAACGCTGAGTGATAGCCTACCGTACAGTTTTTTTGGGTAACTGGGTTCCCCCCTACATTTCCTAACATATGGCACATAAACTATACACTGGACTCATGTGTAGGACAATATAACATTTATTAAAGGGATACTGTCATGCCCACATGACTTGGGGCAGCTGGGAAATTGACAATATGTCTAGCCCCATGTCAGATTTGAAAATTGTATATAAAAAAATCTGTTTGCTCTTTTGAGAAATGGATTTCAGTGCAGAATTCTGCTGGAGCAGCACTATTAACTGATTCATTTAAAAAAAAAAAAAAAAAAAAATTCCCATGACAGCATCCCTTTAAAAAAGAACTGAGATGGATTTATGAGCTTGACACATTAAGGGCAAAAGGCCTAAATGAAGTTAGAAAATTTGGCATCTATCTTTAAAGGATAAGTAAACCTTTAAAATAAGTTAATATGAAATTGATGAGGGGACTTTTCTAAGCACTTTTGTAATTTGCATTCATTATTTATTCTTTTCTCATTCCAAGATATTAAGGGATACATGTACTGTTAATATGAATGAATTTTGTTACAACAGCGCCACCTGCTGGTCAGTTTCCCACCAGTCTGACCACCAAGTAGTCAAGGAAATTGTCAGGAGAAAGAAAGAGGCTGCTCTGATGTTCTTCTGCTTAGGAAAATAAATTAGAAACATTTCTCAAATCTTTCCTAAGCAGAAGAACATCAGAGCAGCCTCTTTCTTTCTCCTGACAACTTCCTTGACTACTTGGTGGTCAGACCGGAAAGTACAGCTTCGGCCCTGACCCACTCCCCATTTGTGCATTAGCTGCGCACTCTCTGTACAGTAGATTCAACACATTGTTGGGATATAAGGGGTCCCCTAAATAGCTTTGGGTAGCTTTTCCCTGGGGCAGTAGCGAGGCCACACGGAAGAAAGAAGTTTGTGCTGCTTATTAAACTCTCTGTTTTGCTTTGCAGGGATGGCTCAGGAACATGCAGGTGAGTGTTTAATGAATGATAATACAACACAGATTAAATACTGTCGATGTGTGTCGAATTCCTTTGGCAGGTATAAGGGCAGTATCCCAAATCATATGACCGTCATTACTGATATTCCCAGTAAAGGTGTTGGCACAGGACAGATTGCAGGACATAATCGTCATTAATGAGCCTGTGTCAGTTCTGTACAATATGGGCCTCTAATACCTGATTAGGATTTACCCACCTACTCGCATACACTCCCTGATTAGCGTTACCCCCTTTTCTGCAAACAAATAGCGGCCTTCCTATACGTTTAGATCTCAATAACATTGGCATTAAAGGGATACTGTCATGGGAAAACATGTTTTTTTCAAAATGAATCAGTTAATAGTGCTGCTCCAGCAGAATTCTGCACTGAAATCCATTTCTCAAAAGAGCAAACAGATTTTTTTATATTCAGTTTTGAAATCTGACATGGGGCTAGACATATTGTCAGTTTCCCAGCTGCCCCTGGTCATGTGACAGTATCCCTTTAAGGATCATTTTAACCAGCCAGACCAGTAAAATATCAACAAGGTGACAACTCTATCCCTACGGCTTTAGGGGGATGGTTCTCAGTTACGAATATGGTAAATCACCGAATACTTTACACCTAAGTCTGGCGACGGAGGGGGGTGACGGTTAGGGGGTACCAGGTTGAGCCACTGCTGAAGTAGATATTTAAATGTTCTTTTTTTTATAGTATCTGCACTTGATATATCAATACATAGGGAGCACCTGAGCACGAGTAGTGCCAGAATTTATATTTATACATTTTGTTCATTAGGTTTCCCAATTCCCATATTAGTTGGCCCTAATTATTTTCTTCTGGTTATATTTGTCATAGACTGGTACCTCTCTGCCTGTGCATTTTCTTTGGAAAAGTGTTTCCTAAATAATTTGTTGGTCTTCCAGGCTGATGCCCATTTTTGTGTTTTTTTTATTTGTGTAGAGGCCAACACAAATTGTTAAAGGCATAAGACATTAAAGGGGACATTAGTCTATATAAGAAGAATAAAAAGGGGAATACTTTTCAGCGCACATTTTTTTTGCCTTCAAAAATTGATACAAGAATAGGTGTTTATACCACACTGGCAAAATATGTAAGTTCACTGTATTTCTGAACAATAACTGTGCTAAAATTAAAACAAGGGAGTTGAAGCAACACCAACACTTTTGAAGAATTACTGGGATGTCGCTGGTTTGTACAATATTTGCACTTGTAGTTTATATTGCATTGGTGATGGTGATAATATGTAAGGAGGCAGCTCCTGTGCTACCGGCCGGCTAGCGCAGTTGCACTAGAAGAGCCGTTTTAAAAAATTGAAATTTGTCTTTTAAAATTACTAGGATTGGCTTTTAAAGGAAAACTAAACCAAAAAGCTCCCCTAAACTTCCTGGCATTGCCCTCCCTCCCCGCGATGTGCATTATTTTAAAAAAAAAAAAAACCCCTTTAAAAAAATATGACCCTTAAATGCAGCTGCCTTTTTGATTTTTTGATTATTTTGTGCCCCTGAGGAAGACCCTTAAGGTTGAAAAGCGTTGGGCTCACCTTATTATTATTATTTTTTAGTGAATTTTTGTATACCATTTTTACTTATTTTTTTTTTTTGTAATAAATTAAATTGCTTTTCAAATGGGGTGTGCTAGCCATTATTTTTATATTTGCTATTCGTTATGGAGACCCTTATGGGGAGTCACCTATGGATTAGCACCCTGTAGTTTAACTTAAGGGTGTGCGCCTTCTCTCCTTATTCCTTAAATGCAGCTCAGATGAGCTCCTGGTCACCATCTTCATATTGTCTTCGAAGTTAGATAAACACAGAAGTATCAGTGGGGCATGAAACAGTGCACCTTTCAACTGTAAGAAGGGAACAAAGGGCATTATAGGCATGGGACCTGTTATCCAAAATGCTCAGAACCTGGGGTTCTCTGGAATAACAGATTTTTCCATAAATTTGATTTTCATACCTTAAGTCTACTAGAAAATCATATAAACATTAAATAAAGCCAATAGGCTGGTTTTGCTTCCAATAAGGATTAATTATATCTTAGTTGGGAACAAGTACAAGCGAATGTTTTATTATTACAGGTATGGGACCTGTTATCCAGAATGCTCGGGACCTGGGGTTTTCCAGATAACTGATCTTTCCATAATTTGGATCTTCATACCTTAAGTCTACTAGAATATCACATAAACATGAAATAAAGCCAATAGGCTGGTTTTGCCTCCAATAAGGATTAATTATATCTTAGTTGGGAACAAGTACAAGCGAATGTTTTATTATTACACAGGAAAAAGGAAATCGTTTTTGAAATTCTGAATTATTTGATTAAAATGGAGCCTGTGCGAGACAACCTACCTGTAATTCGGAGCTTTCTGGATAACGGATCCCATACCTGTGGTATTATATCATATCTCCAATTCCATAAGTGAAACATAAACAGAATTGGTTCCCCCGGGTTTGAAAATGTAAAATAGATAGACATTAAAGGGATACTGTCGTGGAAAAAAATGTTTTTTTACAAAATGTATCAGTTAATAGTGCTACTACAGCAGAATCCTGCATTGAAATCCGTTTTTCAAAACAATAAATGGATTTTTTTATATCTAATTTTAAAATTTGCTATGGGGCTAGACATTTTGACATTTCCCAGCTGCCCTCAGGTCATGTGACATGTGCTCTGATAAACTTCAGTCACACTTTACTGCTGCGCTGCAAGTTGGAGTGATGTCATTACCCCTCCCTCCTACAAGCTGCTGTAATGTAAATAGAGCCTTGTCTGCTGAGCCTGTCAATTGAACAATAGGCAGGAATCAAGATAAGCTCCCACTGACACCACTTCAGAAGGACTGAAATAAGATTGTCCTGTGATCACTGCCCCCACTTACGTTTCAAAAATAAATAAATATATAAACACACACAATTCATTTTGCAGGCAGGAAAGGAGCGCAGTGTGTGTGAGGTGGATATTAGCAGAGGGAACTCACAGCTCCTTTACCTCATCTAGTAACCAGTAAAACTAACTAGGAAGGCAACAAGGAGAGAAAGTTCCCCCCTCCAAAGGAAAGCAGAGATCAAATTTACAGAAGGGCAGGAGCTTTGATAGTGTCTGTGGGAGGAGGGGCTGCTAGTGCAGCTGTAGAGCAGGACGTAGGAAAGTGAAAGTAATTGCTTCCCTGCAAACCATGTGACCTCTCTCCTCCAAACATCACAGGCATGGGCAGAGAGGGGAGGGGGAGTGTACAGCTGGATTCTCATGTCGTAGTGCGACCTGGCTTTTCATTACAGAGTGGCTGCCTCCAAGCACACAGGTAATGCTGCGCCTGCTGTTAGAGCAGCACACGATGAATCTGTAATGAGCAGAAATGGAAGCCCCCATGACAAAATACAAACTAAAATAACTTATGCATGGATTTGTGGATTGCCAGACAGTGTTTATGGATGTGTGTTTTTTATAAAAATGCAAAAAAAAAAAAAAGTTTAAAATGACGACAGATTCCCTTTAAATCAAATGCAATCAATTCGTGTGATGAGATTTGTGACGTCGGGCTTGGCTGTCAGACTGGAGGCAAGGAGCTGGATAATAACGGCGTTGCGGTACTGTGGTAAGTAGCGCTCCGGGACTGCGGGCTGTGTGAGTAAAAACAGGACAGCTCACAGATAGCGGGACTGTTGGGCAGCGGGACAATTCTCTGGGCAGTGACACAATTGCTGGGAACATGGCAGAGAGCTGGGAATGCGAGAAGAAAGGAGGGAGCTGAACCACAGTTATACAGGGACTGCTTTTGTTGAGCTCCTGTATTTCACGGCACTCACAGCAGCAACTGCCTCACCTTTACTTTCCCATGGACTTTCTGGCGAGTGAGTGACTGAATAAGTGAGTGAATGATTGAGTGACTGAGTGACTTACTGACTGACTGAGTGAATGAATGAGTGATTGAATGAGTGAGTGAATGAGTGACTAAGTGACTGAGTGAGTGAGTGAATGAGTGATGACTGAGTGAGTGAATGAGTGAGTGAGTGAGTGATTGAATGAGTGAGTGAATGAGTGACTGAATGAATGAGTTAATGAGTGAGTGACTGAGTGAGTGAATGAGTGGCTGAATGAGAGCTGGGCTGACAGCAGAGGGGAAGGGAGGAAGGGCGGGCTCACAGCAACAAGCATGTATGTTCTAGCGCCCGTTAATTTAACGGGCTTAATGTCTAGTACTGTATAATAAAGGTGCAATCCTCAGACAGAGCCTGCTACCTGGGTGCCTATTAATAAGTGTAAAAGGCAAAAAGTATAGATTGGCACCCTCAGTATTTCTACAAAATTCATAGAAAAGAAATAGAGGCACCATCAGATCAAACATACTGTATATACCGCTACATTTAGTACAAATTGGTCAAAATGGACTGCAGAAGATGGAGAGGTGAGGGCTCACACATCAATGAGTAGACATTGAGTATATGCCATCCACAAAGGCACCTTGCCAATATCCAGCCTGATTAATTAATTAATTGCACACAAATAAACACATTTACACCAGGGAACCCTGATATTACCACCAGCCTAGACCCTGAGGTAACATCGAGTTTCCCCCAGTGAGTATTCTGAGTTGATGCAACTGACTGGTGCCAACTGAATTTGACATTAATGCCATTATTGGTTTCATGAGAAATCACAGGGCCCCGTACGACAAAATTCTATAGGCCCCCAGGGCAACTCTCTCCCAAGATCCCACCCACCCCACTGGTGTCCAGGGTCCCCCCTGTACAAGCTAAAAAAAAACATTGGTGGCCACCCCTCCCCCCCATACAAGGAGAATATTGGTGTTTAGTGGAACTTACTTTTTGTCATTCTTTTCTGTCACTTCTGTCTTTCTCTTTCGCGTTGTTCTTCTCTGGAGTGGTCTTCTTAGAACCTGAAATCCCCTGGGGGTCGTCAGCCACCCCTGTGCCCCCCTGATGGCAGCCTTGTTGATGCATCAGACTTTAGAGCGCAGGAAGCAATGCCACCCCCACTGCAAAAAAACTGCAACTTGCATCTGATTAACCAAAATGGATACTTGTCTGCATCCACATTGTGGCATCACAGACGTTAGGCTTGAATTCTCCATTGTGGAATAAAATCATGGTCATTTGCATCCAGATGTTGCACTATTTTTGTCTTTTTGGAGTCTATAGAAGAGTATGTGGTAGTTCAATACTTCAATTCAGAGTTTGAATATTGGAATACTTTGATTTTATTGTACGAAACATAGGAAAAAGCGTCAACTGCTCTCTTGTGCCCAGGACCGCCATCAGAAATCGCAGGGCCCCATACGACAAAATTTCCTGGGCCCCCTGTGCTGCGCCCACCGCAAGCCCCACCTACAGGTCCGCCCTCCCCACCACACAGTAAAAAAACAAAAAAATATTGGTGGCTAGGGTTCCCACATGTTAATAAAAAAAATATTGGTGGTCAGGGCCCCCCATAAAAAAAACATTTGTGGCCAGGGCCCCCCCATTAAAAAATATTGGTGGCTAGGACCCCACATGAGAAAAAAAAATTGGTGGCCAAAATTGGTGGGAAGGACCCCCTCCCCATATTATAAGAAAATTGGTGGCCAGGGCCCCTTAAACGTCCATGCCTTCCCAAAGTCAGCAGCGCTCAGAAAGATGGGGGGCCCGGCTAATCAAGTAAGTGTGGCGTGGCCGGGCCCCCCTTACCCTTGGGGCCCCCTACAACTCTCCCCCCTGTCCCCCCCTGATGGCTGCCCTGCTTGTGCCTCCCCACTCTAATCTCTTGGAAACAAGCAGCACCTTGGAGATCAATATGGCCAAAACAAAGGGATTCCTGCATTCCCATGGGAAACTGTCATTGGAAAACATGCTTTTTTTTTTTCAAAATGCACCAGTTAATAGCGCTACTCCTGCAGAATTCTGCACTGAAATCCGTTATTAAAAGAGCAAATGGATTTTTTAATATTTAAAAAATCTGACATGGGGCTAGACATATTGTCAGTTGGAGTCATATCACCCCCCCCGCCCGTAGCTCGTCAGCAGAACAATGGGAAGGTAACCAGATAGCAGTCCCTGATAGATATAAGAACAACACTCAATAGTAAAATCCAGGTCCCACTGAGACACATTCAGTTACATTAAGTAGGAGAAACAACAGCCTGCCAGAAAGCAGTTCCATCCTAAAGTGCTGGCTCTTTCTGAAATCACATGACCAGGCAAAATGACCTGAGATGCACCTACACACCAATATTACAACTAAATACACTTGCTGGTTCAGGAATGACATTTTATATTGTAGAGTGAATTATTTGCAGTGTGTCATTTAGAAATAAAACTACATCATAAAAATCATGACAGATTCCCACTATTCCCAAAAATGAATATATTTCACCTTTGTTAGCTACCACAAGGGAGTCATAATGGCACGTTTAGTTCCAGCTACTTGTTCTACTTCTGCGTGTACTTGACCAGATAATACAACACATTAAATTTGGATTAGATTATTAGATCTATTCTCCATCCCAGAAATAAAACTGATCCCACACCCAGTGATCCCCGGGGCAAATCTGTCTATAACATGCAGCACAGTCAGCAAATCTGTCGCAACTCAACCTCGATTCAGATTTTACAAAGACCAGGTCTTGGTGCAGAATGAGAGTTTATCCAATAATTATTATATGAACGCAGTTCAGCTGAAGGATTCTGGGAATTATTCCTGTGATGCGCGTATATATGGCACAGTGAAGACAAGTAGACAAGTCAGCGTCCAGGTACAAGGTGAGTGGGGAAGGTTCACGTAGTAGTTTTTGGACTGTCATTGACTTGGTGCAGAGCTTTGAGCTGTTTCCTTGGCCAAATATTCAAAACCACTTTACAGAGAATGTTTATTCCATTGGAATAACGTCAAGGCTCTAGGCCCCCAAGAAAAAAAAGGTAAGGGTCCTGTCACTCTGTGTATCACCACTGAGTATCCACTCACATTATCCACTCAATGTGTCCTTACTTGCCCCCCTGTCTTCATGTAAATACGCTATTACTATACAGTACTACTCTGTGCCATGGAAGCACTTGTAAATTATTTTAGAAGAGAGCAAACGAAACAGTATTTGGGAAATGTATTCAGTATGGGGTTAACATGGATCAGAATTCAGTTTATTTTTGACAATTCTGATTTAAGAATATTATCGCTAGTGACGGGAGAATTTTTCCCGTTTCGCCACGAATTTCACAAATTTCCAGCGAAAAAATGGCCGAAAATTTGCAAAACGGCATTCAGACGCTGTCGAATTGTCGCAGGCGTCTGAATGCCCTTTTGCAAATTTTTCGTCAGTTTCGCAAATTTTGCTGGAAATTCGTGGCGAAACGGGAAAAATTCACCCAACACTAGCGATAATATTCTTAAATCAGCCGCTTAGAATTGGCAAAAATAAACTGAATTCTGAACCATGTTAACCTCAGGGGTTCCGGCGTAAAAATCAATGTTTCGCTAATTTTTCACCAGTTTTGCAAATTTTGCTGGAAATCCGTGAAATTTGACAAATTCACCCATAACTAGTTACCAGGCAGTAATCAATCAATGACTTGAGGGGGGTCCTCATGGGACATAAATGTTCAATGTGTTTGTAATTGATTCTCAGCATTCAGCTCAGATTCAAAACAACAGTTATGACCCATTTGCCCTCAAGTCTCTGATTGGTTACTGCCTGGGAAAGCAAGAGAGCTGAAAAGCAGGAAGTAGTGTTCTGGCTATTATGTTACACATCCAGTCACTCCAGCCTTTATACATTACATTTTTGCCTAACTAACTATATTAGAAACGTTTTAGTCTATCTATTTAGCCAGTTTTTATTTTTATACTGAACTGTTCCTTTAAGGCATTGTGTGCTACCAAAAATGGCCTCCCCTTTAAACAAAACAGGGATTGCTTGTCCATATATTGTAAAATATTAAAGCTGACTAAGTCAAAGTCAACCCTGGTCTGGCCAGTCCTACACTCACTTTATTCATTAAGAATTCTTTTTATTGGGCACCATAACAGCTACAACATGGAGCTGACCATTATAATTGAGTTTATAAACCAGGGTCGGACTGTGCTGGTGGGACACAGAGTAAAAACCCGGTGGGCCCTGCCGTCCCAGACCCGGTTGCGACTGAGGTTGGGGGCTGTAGGGGGGGTATCAGCAAAGGCAGGGGTGGGGGGCCACTGCATTGGAAGCCCCAGTAGATCTCCGACCTGCCAGTCCGACACCATTATAAATGATATGATGTATTTTGCTAAGCACTTTTATACAATATCACAGGTGGATGTAGAGGGCTTCTTGCCTTTGTCCTTTGTTTTTAATCACTATTCTGTGCCCATATCAACCCTCAGTAAATATTAATGCCCAAAATGTGCCGTCAGTCAAAACATAAAGCAACATTGAAATTTCTATTTTTGGAGGACCACCAGCGTTCACCAACCCTTGTGACCTGAAGTGTGGGATCTTGTTGGGTGGTTACAATATGTCATACCATTTAGCATCATGTCAGTGGCCTATAGGATGACATTCGCTCAGATTTAGTGCCTATAACTTTTCCTTTACGCAACTATTTGCCAACAGAGTGGGTAGATGCACGAGGCCCCTGTGTTTACCCACACTGAATTCCACTGACAATATTTCTGTTTTCCCAAGCCTTTCTGTAATGACTTAGGGGCAGATTTACTAAGCTCGAGTGAATAGTTCGAATCAAAAAATATTCGAATTTCGGAGTAATTTTTTCGGTACTTCGACCATCAAATTGGTCAAATTCGATCGAATTCGATCGAATCGAATGTTTCAAACGATTCGAAGTAAAAATCGTTCGACCATTCGATAATCAAAGTACTGTCTCTTTAAAAAAAACTTTGACTTCATACTTCGCCAAATTAAAGCTACCGAAGTCCAATGTTAGGCTATGGGGACCTTCCCCAGCACTTTTCTGAACTTTTTTGGGTCAAATAAAAATCCTTCGATCGATCGCTTAAAATCGTTTGAATTGTTAGATTCGAACAATTTCATCATTCGATCGAACGATTTTTATTCGAAGCTTTTGCACTAAAATCCTTCTAATTCAATATTCGAATTCAAAGGATTTTACTTTGAGGATCGAATTCGAGGGTTTTTTAACCCTCGAGATTCGACCCTTGATAAATCTGCCCCTAAATGTCACACTTTGATGCTACATTCGGAGAACCTTAGGGACAGTTAAAAATATGGCCATCTTAATGGTAAATACCGTATCTCACGATTCTATTGATCTAGCGCAGATCCTTTCTCATAATTACAATTTTTCACCAAGTCATTATCCCTTGCTTGGAAAAATAAACACCAAATAATTTTTTTTTATTTGTTTTCACCATTTTTTCACAGTAAGTGGCAACTATGAAAATTCAACCATTCTATTAGCAGAAGGTAAGAATGGCTTTAGTCTTAAGGTCTGTTAAAGGATAAGTAAACTTTTAAAATAAGTGAATGTAAAATTGATGAGAGTGTTATTCTTATCTCGTTTGCAATGTAGATCCATTATTTTCTTTTTACGCCAAGATATTAAAGGAACAGTAACACCAAAAATTAAAGTGGTTTAAAGTAATGAAAATGTCATGCACTGGTACAACTGATGTGTTTACATCAGAAACACTACAATAGTTCATATAAACAAGCTGCTGTGTAGCCATGGGGGCAGCCATTCAAGCACAGGATACACAGTAGATAACAGATAAGTACTACTATAGTTTATACAAACAAGCTGCTGTGTAGCCATGGGGGCAGCCATTCAAGCACAGGATACACAGTAGATAACAGATAATCACTACTATAGTTTATACAAACAAGCTGCTGTGTAGCCATGGGGGCAGCCATTCAAGCACAGGATACACAGAAGATAACAGATAAGTACTACTATAGTTTATATAAACAAGCTGCTGTGTAGACCATGGGGGCAGCCATTCAAGCACAGGATACACCGTAGATAACAGATAAGTACTACTATAGTTTATATAAACAAGCTGCTGTGTAGCCATGGGGGCAGCCATTCAAGCACAGGATACACAGTAGATAACAGATAAGTACTACTATAGTTTACTGTGTATCCTGTGCTTGAATGGCTGCCCTCATGGCTACACAGCAGCTTGTTTATATAAACTATAGTAGTACTTATCTGTTATCTACTGTGTATCCTGTGCTTGAATGGCTGCCCCCATGGCTACACAGCAGCTTGTTTATATAAACTATAGTAGTACTTATCTGTTATCTACTGTGTATCCTGTGCTTGAATGGCTGCCCCCATGGCTACACAGCAGCTTGTTTATATAAACTATAGTAGTACTTATCTGTTATCTACTGTGTATCCTGTGCTTGAATGGCTGCCCCCATGGCTACACAGCAGCTTGTTTATATAAACTATAGTAGTACTTATCTGTTATCTACTGTGTATCCTGTGCTTGAATGGCTGCCCCCATGGCTACACAGCAGCTTGTTTATATAAACTGTCCCTTCTGTATCGATAAAATTGGATAGCACTATGCTGAGACAAGCAATGTAACATCTCTATCTCTATATAATAAATCCATATATGCAGCAATAAAAGTACCTGTCATTATGAAGCTCAATATATCTTCACCTCTGTTTTAGGAAACCCGCATACGGGAGTGCACAACATGCAAAACATTGTACGACTGGCGCTTTCTGCTTGTGTATTAATGCTTACAATGTGGGTTCTGCTCCATCATATGAAGACAGTGAGAATATCCGAAGAGACCACATAAGCTCCCGTCATCCTCCTGCCTTGGTTTTATAGCGGTGCAACTACAAGTCACAAACAAGAACTGTTCATAAACCACTGGTGTGCTATGGTCTCACTACAACCCTTTATTTCTGTATTTCAAGAATGAGTGAGCTATAACAGTAATTCATATCAATGTTCTGTACAGTTCTATTTAGTATAAAGTACAGGTATCCCAGGTAAACCTGTTATCCAGAAAGCACCAAATTACAGAAAAGCTACATCCCATAGACTCCTTTTTATCCAAATAATCCAAATTCTTAAAAATGATTTCCTTTTCCTGTGTAATAATAAAACAGTAGCTTCTATTTGATCCCAACTAAGATATAATTAATCCTTATTGGAGGTAAAACCAGCCTATTGGCTTTATTTCATGTTTACATGATTTTCTACAAGACTTAAGGTATGAAGATCCAAATTAGGGAAAGATTCGTTATCCAGAAATCTGAATTGATGATCTTGTTTGCACAACTGATCATTTTTACTTACATTTAATTTAAAAGAATATTCTGAAAAAGCTTTGAGACATTGAAGCAAAACAAATACTTTATATATATATATATATATATATATATATATATATATATATATATATATATATGACAATCTTACTTTAACTTCCTTCCTGTTAATGACCCGTAGGTCTATTCTGTAGTGATGGGCGAATTTATCCGCCAGGCGTGAATTTGCGCGATTCGCCGCCAGCAAATAAATTTGCGAAACGCCTGCAAAAATTCGCCGGCGTCAAAAAAAGTTTCACCGGGTGCCGGCGTCAAAAAACGGGACGCCAGCGCCGTTTTGCGAATTTTTTGCCGTTTCGCGAATTTCGCGAATTTTTCGGTGAAGCGAAACGGCGCAAATTCGCCCATCACTACTATTCTGACCAGGGGCGATCCTCCCCCCCTTTGTGCTTACCTTTTTGCGCCTGAGGGGGTCCACGAGGGCAGCCAAGAGGGCCAGTACGCTAGCGCAGAGAGCCTAACTGCGCTCTGTGATTCTGACCATACATGCTTTTATCAGGGAAATGATTTCCAAGGTCTATTTTGTCACCTCACCGTCAAGGCTGCAGAATTTCCTGTGCTTTGTGCTTGTTTGAATAGGTCTTTATCTGTATATTCTTTGTGTGTCAATGAGCACAAACTCTGAAGTATGACAGATTGCCTGAAACCTGTGCAAAGCGGCTAAATACTGTAATCAAGGAGCTAATACATCCAGACCAAACAGGCTTTATGCCAGCCAAAGACACTGATCAACATCCATAGGTTATATACTAACCTTGCCATTTTGCACGATAAAACTGGTAACAGGGTAGTTGTCTCCCTTGATACAGCTACGCCGTTTGACACGGTCCGATGGCAATATCTGTGGTGGCTCTTGCCAAGGTATGATCTGGAACCCAGACTCTGTACCTGGATTAAGCAGCTCTACTGTAATCCCCAAGACAAGGTCTTGGTAAATGGGATGCTCGCAACAGCAATTACTCTGCAGTGAGGCACGAGACAGGGATGTCCCCTATCCCCAATATTATTTGTCCTAACAATTGAACAGTTAGCTACACAAATCAAGGCATCACCAGCAATTGAGGGACTGAGACTACAACCCATTGAAGAAAAGATTTCTTTATATGCGGATGATATGCTTATTTACCTGGCAAATTCCAAAAAAGCTTTGACAGAATTATTATGGCTAGTCTCAGCCTTTGAATCATTTTCGGGCCTCCACATAAACAAGGGGAAAGCAATTATCTTCCCAATAGACTCCCTTCCAGGGGCCCCACTATCACACATTGAGAAGCTTCAGGTGGTGCCTCAATTCAAATACCTTGGAATAACAATCCACAAAGATTTCAATCAATATGAGGCTCTCAATCTTACTCCAATAGTGCAGCCCCTGATCTCCAGAATCCATATGTGGCAGGATCTCCCATTAACCCTGCCTGGCAGGATCAATTTACTTAAAATAATATTTCTCCCTAAATTACTGAGTGATTCCTAGGACCCAATGGTTCAGCTACCTTAACAAATTAATACGGGGGTTCCTTCTGGCAGGTGCACACCCATGCCTCAGCGTGGCAATAATACAAGTGCCTTGTACTAAAGGGGGGTTGGCATTACCCGACTTCCGATTATACTTCAGGCAACTGGTTTTTGCCCACTGGTGGTTCACACCAGAGGAGGACAACCCAGCAGTTAGGCTCGAGGCAGCAGTCCTGCACTCCCTAGAATCTCTGGCTAAGCTTCCCTATAGAGGTGTAACGCCCCATTATAGCATCACTACCCCAATGCACACTGTGATCCCAGTGTAACAGAAATCCCATTGCCTGTTATGGGGATCCTCTCAGGCGTGGTCCCCGCGAACAACCCTGTGGGGGAACCCTGCACTCTGCCACTTATCAATCGTACATGATATTAGTCAGACAAGGGTATTAAAATGCTACGGGACATAATTACAGATTGAGAGCTTAAAAACGTAGCGATTCTCAGAGATGAGTTTCGGCTGCCCCCCGCCATGTACTTTCGTTATTTGCAATCTAGGCATTCTACTCCCAGTTTCCCTCTAGACCCCTGCAAGTATCCGAAACCACCCTGGAAGTTTATGTACATATTTAAGATCTAAAAAAAAACCTCTGTCATGGTTCTATACCCTGCTGTGGCAATCCAACGCTGGATAAAAGGGAAATGGCAGAGTGAAATACTAGACCTTGAGGAGGAAATGTGAGTAGATGCCTTAAAGCAAGTCCCAGATATTACAATGTCAGGGACAGGTTCATTCAAATTAAAGTCATCAACCGGACCTACCTAACACCGTACAGGCTGGCTAAACTGTACTCACAAGTATCAGATACATGCCCCAAATGTAATCTTGTGGTAGACACTTTCATGTTTTTTGGGAATGCCCAGTCTTCAAACTATTTTGTCTGTTGTCTTAAAGTATATCAACAAGAGATTAGGTCTCCTCAACATTCAATGCCCGAAGGAATGTTTACTTGGAAGATTTGGGAATATCATTTTACCAATGGTTATGCTATCTCCAGCTGTTGTTTTATGTGAAAAAAGCTTTATTGTTGACTTGGAAATCGACATCAACTCCAGCATTTAACCTCTGGAAAAAACGAATTAATGATGTGTTGCCCAAACAAAAGTTGGTTTACTTGTCCATGCCCAGCTAAGTTCAATACTGTATGGGTTGAATACTCAATCCTTATAAATAGGTACAACTCACCAGGCTTAGTTTACTCTACTTCTTCTATTTCTACTCTTCTTTTCCCGCTTTACCCGTTTTGTTGTAACTATTAAAGGAAAACTATACCCCCTAAATGAATACTTAAGCAACAAAAAAACTTAGAACAGCAAACATTGTTTATAACTGCATAACTTAAAATGTTATATTGTGGCCAGTCATACATAGTCCTTGAGATGAGCTGGCTTTCTGCACATTCTCCCAGCTCTTGACACATATGTTGTATCCTTGGAAAACTGTGGTACTTCTGAGACATACAAATCTTTTGTGGGCTCTCCATTTTCTTGCTCCCCACTTATTTGATCTGCTTCTTGTGGTATCTGTCCTTGAGAAACTGCTGTTGAAGTTTTTGTTGAAGGCCAACTTAGATCTTCATCAAATAGTCTTTGTGGCTTCCTGTTATCAGTCTTCTATATATGCCTACGATTTCTTCTCAACACCTTTCCTTCCTCTGTTTGTACTAGGTAAGACCGATGTCCTAGGTTCTGCATGACTTTTGCCTTTTGCCAGTGTTAACTATATTTATCGAGTGGTTGAACCCAAACATTATCATTTTTCTGAAGAGTTGGTAAATCTCTTGCAGATTTGTTGTAGTACTTTGCTTGTCGATTCTGATTCAGTTTCAGTTTGGAATTGATGTCAACCACAAGTTTTGGTTTCAGCAGTTGTTTAGTTATTGGTAAGAGAGTCTTTGTTCGTCTACTCATTAGTCTCTGAACTGGACTACTCTCCAAGCCTTGTGTGGGTGTATTTCTTAAATCCAGTAACATAAGATAGATGTCTGTACCTGCTTGTTTTGCTTTCCGCAAAACAAGCAGGTACAGACATTACCATTTTCACAGCAGATTCAGCTTTGCTATTGCTCTGAGGGTACCCTGGAGAGGAGGTATTGTGCTCAAATTCCCACTCTTTACTAAATTGTCTGAATTCCTGTGATGTGTACTGAGCTGCATTATCAGAAAATAGTACATCTGGAATGCCATGCCTTGAAAAGTGGGCTTTTAGCTTTTTGATTACTGTTTTTGATCTGGTGTCTTGTAGGTAGTCTACTTCCCAGAAATTGGAATAGTAATCAACTGTTATCAAGAACTCTTTGTCATTCCAAGTGAACAGATCAGTACCAACCTTTGACCATGGTCTGTCAGGGATTTCATGGGGTTGCAGTGTTTCCTTTGCCTGCTTGTCTCCACAAGATGCACATACTGTATTTCACAATGAGTTATGAACTTTTTAATTTGATCATTCATTCCAGGCCAGTATACACATTCCCGTGCCCTGCGTAGACATCCTTCTATGCCTACATGTGAGGTGTGTAATCTTTCCATGATGTCTCTTCTTAGACTCCCTGGTATGACCACTCTTTCTCCCTTGAATATTATGCCCGGATGTGTTGACAGTTCATCTCTGATGTGAAAAAAAAGGAGAAATTTCAACAGGGGTATATTTTTTATACTTTGTCCAACCCTGTAAAATTGTAGTCTTTAGAAGTTGCATTGTTGGATCTTGTTCTGTGCATGTTTGTATCTCTTTAAGCCTATCTTTACTCATCGGTAAGTATTCACACATATTGATAGTTTCAATGTCCTTGTCACCTTCATGTGAGATAGGAAGGTAGGCCCAGCTAAGAGCATCTGCAATAAGTAAATCTTTGCCTGGACAGTAGCAGATGTCACAGTCATACTTTTGCAATCTGAGAAGCATGCGCTGCAGTCTCTTTGGAGCATTTATTAAAGGCTTTCTTGTAATGGTCTCTAATGGCTTATGATCTGAATGCACTGTTACATGTCTTCCATAAGTGTACTGATGGAACATTTCCAACCAAATACAACAGCTAAAAGTTCTTTTTCAATCTGAGCATAACCCCGTTCTGTAGTTGTTAGCGCTCTACTTGCAAATGCTACAGGTTCTTTTTCCTGCATCAGTGTGGCTCCCATGCCATTTTCTGAGGCATCGCATTGTATTATCACTGCTTGAGAAGGGTTATAGTATTTGAGTGTGGCAGCATCTGCAATAGCCTGTTTCACTGCATCAAAAGCTGTTTGTTGTGTGTCTGTCCACTCCCAGAGTGAATCTTTGTGTGTTAACTGTCTCAGGGGTTCACACATCTCTGACAAATGGCCACAGAATTTGGAGAGGTAATTAACCATACCTAGGAACCGTTGAACTCCCCTTACGTCTGTTGGGGCAGGCATGTCCTGAATTGCCCTGACTTTTTCTGGATCTACTTTTAGGCCACCTGATGTCAAAAGATGCCCTATATATGGTACTTCAGTCATTTTAAGATTGAATTTTTCCAGATTGAGTTTAATGCCTTTTTGTCTACATCTTTCCAATAACTGAATTATTTTCAGATCGTGATCCCGGGTAGCAGATTCTAGGCTGTCACCTTCACCAACAATTAGTATGTCATCAGCTATTGTCTTAATACCTGAAAGTCCCTCTAGAGCTTGATTTAGCCTTTGCTGAAATATTTCTGGAGCTGGACTTATTCCCATGGGCATTCTGAGCCATCTATATCTCCCAAATGGGGTAGCAAAAGTTGTCAAGTAGCTTGATTTCTCATCTAGTTCCACATGCCAAAATCGATTTTTAACATCACATACTGAAAATATCCTGGCTTTTGATAAATCTGGAAGAATATCTTCTATTGTAGGCATTGGGTAATGATTCCTTTTCAGGGCTTTGTTAAGTGGTTTAGGATCTATACATATCCTTAGTTTACCTGATGGTTTCTTTACTATGACCAAGCTACTTATCCAGTCAGTGCTCTTTTGAACTGGTTCTATAATGTGTCTGTTGTGTAAATCCTGAAGTTCTTCTTTAAGTGGTTGCATCCTAGCTACAGGCACTCTCCTTGTGGGTAGCCTGGATGGTTCTATGGCAGAATTAACCTCCAGTTTATACTTGCCTTCCAAGCACCCATCCCCTTTAAACAGGTCTGCATAGTGTGCTTGTATTATCTGTAAATCCAAATCACAGTCTAACTTTTCTGGAGACATTTGGAGACTTGTAGAGCCCTTTAGAGCCATCATGTTGTGAAACTGCACTTTTATTAAGTCCATTGCCTGAACAGCTTTTACACCCAGTAGTGGAATATGATGGCCATTTTGTACAACTGTGAACTCCAGTCTGTAACTCTTTTTATTACATGGGTTACGAATTTTAAGTCTGCATTTACCCATAGGTTTCAGAATACTTTTGTTATACATCATAAGTACTTGGTCAGTGTGTTCTAGTTTAACATCGTTGTTAAGCAAATGGAAGGGAATAACATTGCAGCTTGCCCCACAGTCCAGCTGAAACTTAATGGACTTACTATCTAGAAGAAATGTAGCAAAAAGTTGATTTGAATCTTTAAAGGATAAGTAAACCTTTAAAATAAAAGAATGTAAAATTGATGAGAGTGGTATTCTAAGAACTTTTGTAATTTACATTCATCATTTATTTTGTTTTCATTCCAAGATATTAAGGGATACATGTACTGTTAATATGAATGAATTTTGTTACAACAGCGCCACCTGCTGGTCAGTTTCCCACCAGTCTGACCACCAAGTAGTCAAGGAAGTTGTCAGGAGAAAGAAAGAGGCTGCTCTGATGTTCTTCTGCTTAGGAAAGATTTGAGAGAGGTTTATATTTATTTTCCTAAGCAGAAGAACATCAGAGCAGCCTCTTTCTTTCTCCTGACAACTTCCTTGACTACTTGGTGGTCAGACTGGTGGGAAACTGACCAGCAGGTGGCACTGTTGTAAATAAATTCATTCATATTAACAGTACATGTATCCCTTAATATCTTGGAATGAAAACAAAATAAATAATGAATGTACATTACAAAAGTGCTTAAAAAAGCCCCCTTATCCATTTCATATTAACTTATTTTAAATGTTTACTTATTCTTTAAGCATTGGTGGATTAACCACATTTACACTTTCTGCTGCTGACTGTAGTTGCATCCACAGTATGTCCTCTGCACTGTCTGTGTCTGAGTCCTGTGTCACTGTGTTTACATATCTGTGCTGTGACTTTCTGCTCTGCCTACACTGGGCTGAGAAATGATTTCTTTTTCCACAGACCCTACATGTCTGACCATAAGCAGGACATTTCTCTTTGTCTCTTTCATGTCTTTTACCACAGTATTTACACAGTATTAAAGTTTCCTGGATTTTATATTTTATTTTTCCTTTACCGGTTACTGCATGTACCATACTCTCAGATGGGCCCTCAATCATTTTCAGATTATCTTTTGTTATTTCAGATGCTCTGCAGATCTGGAGACATTTGTCCAGGCCCAAATCCTCTTCCCTAAGCAGTCTCTCTCTCAGATGTGAGTCTCTGATTCCACACACTATTCTGTCTCTTATGAGAGAGTCTCTTATATCCCCAAATTCACATGTGGATGCTAGTAGTTTCAGTTCTGTGGCATATATGTCAATATTTTCCCCAGGCTCCTGGTTCCTTGAAAAGAATGTGTATCTTTCCACAGTTTCATTCTTTTTTGGATCACAGTATTTATCAAATGCCTGGATTATATCTTTCAGAGAGAGACCGTCATCTCTGCCACTTGTTATGCATAAGGTCTGTGAGATTTCTCTGCCCTTTTCCCCAATCAAATAATGAAAGAGCTTTATTTTGCGGTTCTCATCACTGGGTGCTACAGTGAGATCCACCTACAGGCCAAACTCCTCTTTCCAGTGTTTCCAAGCTTGTGACAGGTTGGAAGCATTTACATTAAGTCTCTCGGTTGGTTTCAGTCCACTCTCCATCTTGTAGGAATATTAGCAGTGATTGTTACTCATAGTTATAGCTGTAGCTCCAGTCACAACCTCTGGATGCTGCTTTACTTTCACATTCACTCCCAGTGATTTCAGTCAGCTTTTCACTCCAAGGTTTAGTTCCCTGCTGCCACCATGTTATGAAGGGAGACTTACATCAGGTACACACTCAGGATCACGTAGCACAGACTTTATTAACTGATCCCAAGAGAGACCATTAGCTGCTGACCACCCGGTCTGTAACTACCAACAAGTATATCCTGCTAGTTCTTGCATAAGTTAAAACAGTGAGACCTCTAGTGGCCAGTTGTAACATATCATATTGCTACACACCTGACCAGAAATACTACAACACTAAGGGGCACATTTACAAAGCTCGAGTGAAGGATTCGACCATCGAATGGGCTAGTTCGACCTTCGACTTCGAATCGAACGATTCGAACTAAAAATCGTTCGACTATTCGATCGTTCGATAATCGAAGTACTGTCTCTTTAAGAAAAACTTCGACCCCCTACTTCGGCAGCTAAAAGCTACCGAACTCAATGTTAGCCTATGAGGAAGGTCCCCATAGGCTTGCCTATGTTTTTTGGATCGAAGGATATTCGTTCGATCGAACGATTAAAATCCTTCGAATCGTTCGATTCGAAGGATTTAATTGTTCGATCGAACGAATAATCGTTCGATCGAACGATTAGCGCTAAATCGTTCGACTTCGATATTCGAAGTCGAACGATTTTAGTTCCTGGTCGAATATCGAGGGTTAATTAACCCTCGATATTCGACCCTTAGTAAATGTGCCCCTAACTGTAACAGGAAGAAGTGAGGAAGCAAAAGGCAGAACTCTGTCTGTTAATTGGCTCATGTGACCTTACATGTGGTTTGTATGTGTGCACAGTGAATCGTACGATCTCAGGGGGCGGCCCTTATTTTTTAAAATGGCAATTTTCTATTTATGATTACCCAATGGCACATACTACTAAAAAAGTATATTATTATGATAATCGTTCATTTACATGACGCAGAGGTTTTACATATGAGCTGTTTTATACAGTATCTTTTAATAGAGACCTACATTGTTTGGGGGGTATAGGTTTTCCTTTAAAGCATTAAATAAAAACTTAAAAAAAAAATGGCAGTAATCAGAAATGGATATGCCTCGTGTATATTATATATCTGGCCATTGAGCACCTACGGAATGTGTTTAGCATCTCTTTACAGAACAAATAAAAATTAAAAAAATAAAAATAATCACCTTCATCATTTTTGGTAATAAAAAGTAAACTGTAAGAGGGAAAAGGAAGTTATGAATAATGAACACATACATTTGTATTTTTAAGAGGTGATACATCCCACCCTTTTAGGTGTTATCTTGAAGAGAGGAAAAGTCTCAGACAAATACGTCACTGCACACAGGAAATTGCTTTTGGTTTAACCTTAATGCAACAAGTGGATATTGTGTTTGAAGTCAACATGTGGATGCAGGCTCTGCTGGTCTTTACTTGTAAGTGCTCTTGACTTTTTATTGATTGTTTTTATTGAAAATTGGAGTTATAAGAGCCCATAGGAAGGAAAGCAATGCTGACTGGCACAGGTAGTTGATGCTGGTGTGGTTGGAAGAGAGATATGGGGCATCCGATGAGGCACAAGGATACCCATATGGTGCATAGGAGATGAAGAACCCGTCGTAAGAAATAGTCAATATATGTCCAAATCAGTAACTTTTTATATTATTCAGTTCAATTAGAAGAAACAGAAGACCCACCAGGCAGCACCATTCATGGCTTTGTTTGCCCTTGCTCTCAATACAATATTCTTTTAAAAATAATTAATGCTGGATAGTTTCATGTCAAGTGATCCTAAAATCCAGTTTTAAAATCGACAGTGATGGAAATAGTGGGGTTCATATAGAATATTTGCAACTACTGCGAGAGAAGGCTCAGCCTTTAAAGCGTAACACGGGTGCTAATTTGGGAAAGAAAGGAAGGAACTGTAATAACATTATTCCCTCCTCATGCAAGCTAGAATGTAACCATAACTCTTCAAATTGTGAGTAGTGATGGGCGAATTTGTTCCGATTCGAGAATTTCCTGCGAAATACGTGAAATGGCATAAAATTCCCGAAAAACGAATTTCGATGCCTGCTTCAATTTTGACACTGGCGTTAAAGTCAATGGCCGTCTGAATAATGACGATGCGCAATGGTTTCGCTGCAAGTGGCTTTTCCAACTCGTGTCCAAAATTTTCTGACGTCGGCGGATTCGCAAATTTATTCTCTAGCGGCGAAATGTGGAGATTCGCCGTCAATTTGCGCCTGCCGCATTTATTAGCCCATCACTAATTGTGAGTATAATCCTTTTTTCATCCCAAAAAAGACTCCACTTTACAAGGCATACTACATGGGTTTTCACGGTAAAATCCCCTTTTATATTGCGATGGCAGTTTCCTTCTAAGGTGTGTGATTGAAAGGGATAGTTTGTCATTTCTTAAGTCCTGTTTTATTACCGTTTTTGTTAAATGTACTATTCACAATCAAATTTCAAGTCATTTTTGGGGTATTTTGGTATACAATTACAGAATATTTTAAAAATAAATAATTTTTCTCTTGCATTGAAGTAAATAGAAACAGGATTGTCTGAAGCCGTAATTAACAATTCATTCATTGGGACTCTAGTGAGCAGCAGTCTTGCCCTGTTTTATGCCTGAGATTCGACTTATCTTTATATCAGACCATTATTTTACACTGGCACAGATTCCTCCTACTGAGAGAGTGTGTTTTGCTGAAGCTGCTGCATCCCAGGCCCGGCCGGGTCTGGGGGGATTTTTCTGGACTGGATGTCTTTGGTACTAACAGCAATGTTTTATCAAAAGCATATATACATACATAGTATAGCATATATACATACCACCCAATTGTATATACAAGGCAAAAAAAGACAACATAGAGCGGATAAACCTGCCAAAAAATGAGAATAGCCCCAACATTTCAGCACAACGGCCTTTGTCAAATCTATTCAAGGCTATATTTTGGCAGGTGTATCTGTCTTTTTTGGATGTATGTATATATGCTTTTGATAAAACATTGCTGTGATTGCTATATTGATTCTATATAAAGGAATTTTTCTGTGAAACCCCTTGATCTAAAAAAAGGTTTTTTTGAGTGTGCAAACCCAATATATTGAATAGTGTATATTTGATAACTCTTTTGGTTTTTTGCACCTCATGCTATATACTGCTAAATACTTTCTTGACTGAAAGTATTTAGCACTATATACCCACCTCTGACCTATACTTTGTGTGCCTTTGGTACTCCCCCGATCTCCATTTCTTCCCAGCTGGCTAATTTTAAGCTATTTTCATCATGAGGAAGAAGGGTTTGCCCCTTCAAGTTGTGTGTTGAGGGTCCCTCTTGGGTCTAGCAGAAGGGCTGCCAAGCAGAAGCTGGATAATGTGGTGGAACATATTGCAAAGAGGAGAGAACCACAGAGTTTGGTAAAAGCTTTCATACGTCAGAAAGCATTGGTGGAAGTGGAGCAGTACAAGATGGAGTTACCGTGCAGGCATAGTGTCAGGGAAGGAGAGTGTGACCTTTATGAGTCCTGGACTGGAGCAAAGGCACAAGGGAGAGGGGAACCAGGAAGAAACATGGTGTTGGAGAAAGCAGGAGGTTTAGCTGAAATGCCAGATGCCATGGAAACAGCTGGAGGGCACGTGCAGGAAGGCCAAGATACTTTTGGTCACAAGGCCGGGCCGCGCCAAGCAGGTGCCCTAAGCAACCCAGTCAGCTAAACCCCATAACGGAGGGAGAGGGCAACGAAGGGGAGGGAGGTGGGAAGGGGAGAGTGAGAGAGGAGGGTTAAGAGTAGACAGAAGACTCTTGAACAGGCACCTGCCCAGCACTTCCACATGGTTGCACCCTAGGCAGGTGCCTGTTCTGCCAACCCTGCCTACCGCTAGTTCTGGCCTTGTTTGGTCATTTAAGGTAAAGAGACCTTCCTACAGCCCAGGTGATGGTGCAATTAGTGGCTCATTAAGGGAGGAATTCAGAGCTTTTCAGGAGGCTGTGAGGACTGTGTATGTGTAGCGACAATAGCTTAACTTGGTGATCTAGTGGCTCTCCCTGGTAGTTGTGCCCGGCGGGGACGCCCGCCTCGTCCATCCTTGCTCCTCCTGTGGCGGTTCCCCTATGGCGCGCGTGGTCGCACTCTTCCAGGTTTATGCACCAGCGTGATGACGTCATGGCACAATGGCGTGAAATTCAACAGGGGATTCCATGTTGTTCTATTTGGTAGTTCCTAGGTGCTTATTCTACGTGAATCCTGTTTTGATCTTCTGGTTTTGACCTTGCCTGTTGCCTGTCTATTCCGAACTCTGTATCCTGACCCTAGTCTGCCTGTTTATTCAGAACTCTGTATTCTTCGCTCTCCAATTCTGATCCTAGCCTGTCTGACGATTCCTTGAACTCTGCCTGTACCGACCCGGCCTGTTTTGTCTATTCTTTTAATCTGCTTGTGTTGGGCCGGCCTGCCTGTCCATGTTATATTGTCTGGTCTATTCACAAATTACAGATGTCGACAGCACCAGCCATAGAATATGCTGTTTAAAATGCCTTTATTGAGACATGGGTTTCTGGCCCCAATACACTTGGCAACGTTTCAGACCGCCATTGGTCTTTTATCAAGCCACCTTGACAACACCTGTGCTCAGTTATTTATACATAATCACACAGTGACCCCTAGTGATTCTTTTCCAAAATGCAATCTTAAACATTCCCAAACCATCACATTTGTTGCAATATACATTCTGCTACATAATACAAAAAATGTCTCTCTACCTTTACGCAATAAAGTGTCCATATTTCTTTAGTGTCCATAAATATCCTTCTGAAAAAATTGACTGTAAAAAAAGATACATAATAAACACATTATCAGTAAAACATTTTCCATGATTAAATTTTCCATTACTCAATTTTAAAAAACATTATTAAAACGACAAATTTACCGATAAATTTTACTTAAATCGTATTCCCTGTTGAGGCCATGGGGAGCCAACGTTTCCAATCTTCTAATCCATCTCGCTTCTTTTTTCAATAATATTTTAACTCTATCACCACTTCTCCGCATTCTCGGAACATGGTCTATTATTTGGTATTTTAATTGTTGGATCCCATGACCGGCAACAGGGAAATGGTTTGCAACTGCTTGATAGATTTTCTTAGTATTTATCGCGGACTTGTGTTCTCTTATCCGTTCCTTAGCACTTCTTGTGGTCTGTCCAACATAGGATAGCCCACACGGGCACTTGATCACATACACTATAAAAGTACTTTCGCATGTATAATATCCATTAATTTTAATTGCTGTTCCTTTCCTAGGGTGATACAAAATCTCTCCCTTTAAGCAATTAGAGCAACAATTGCAGCCAAGACATGGGTATGTCCCATTTTTTCTTGGCCGCAACAGTCGCTCCTGTGTTAGTGTCCCTCCCACATCTGATCTTATAGTCATTGATCCTATGGTTTTCGCTTTTTTATATGAGACCAATGGGGTATTTTTGAATATATCAATATCCAGTAAACCTTCCCTCAATAATGGCCAATGTTTCTTAATTGTTCTTTCTACGTGAGTACTTATAGTACTATATCGGGACACAAATGGAATTCTCTGTATTTGGTCATTTAGGGGTCTCTTTATATTGTGTTTTACATCAGCCCGTTGTTTTTTCAATAACTCTGTGGGGTATCCCCTTTCTTCAAACTTTGTTTGCATTTGATCTAGTCGAAATTCCAATGCACTGTCATCGGACACAATCCTTTTAACTCGACTAAACTGTGATTTAGGTACTGACTTTTTAATCTGTATGGGATGAAATGATCTATAATGTAATAAAGTGTTTTTGTCAGTTGATTTCATATAAAGGTCCGAGGATAGTGCATTCTTCTTTCGACTGATAAGAGTATCTAAAAAAGAAACCTGATTTACATCACTATATAAGGTAAATTTTAGTTTGGTTCTGGTATGATTAATCTGGCGATTAATCCATCGCCAGATTAATCATACCAGAACCAAACTAAAATTTACCTTACATAGTGATAATTTGTGAATAAACGGACGTATGGTGGAAACCGTTGGATGTGCATCAGGGCTTAAGATTTGGGAAGCATAGGTGCTGACTGAGAAATCTAATATATTGTCTGGTCTGTCATCCAAGCTCCAAGTTGTCTTCCATCCAGTATCCTTAGTGAAACGATTGTGCCTCTTTGCTCATCCAGAACCTTTAGCTTTGCTCCTCTCTTAATAAGACCTGGCGGCATCCAATTAGCTGAGGTGAAAGGCGGCTGTTAAGGGCAGAAGCAAGAGCCGAGACCAGGGAGCCTAGCATTGGTTCTGGATTTAGGGTGCCGAACGTGACAGTATGGACATTGCTGTGCAAGTTGCATAGAAAACATAGTAGATTCTGAACTTCAAGGTAAAGACTCTGATAAGGGAGTGGGGGAAAGACTGTTACCCCAGCAGTTACTGATAGTGGGGAGACTCTGAGAAATCCTCTGGATTTGCAGGATCCCAGGTTGATTCTTTGTTGAGTTGAGTTATTATTGCACTGGAGAGCAATGGACAAGCTGGAGAAAAGACAAACAGAGTTGTATGTACTGATACAAGAGGTCACATTGGGGGGTCTGGGGAAGGGAGGACTGATCAGGCACCTTGCTTTTCTCAATAGAGAGTTGGAGGAGTTGGAGGAGCTGGAGGCCGAGGCTAATGAAACCCTGAAAGTGATCAGCCCCTGGGGAGGTGTATGAGAATAAGGGAAGATTTACTGCATTGGGGAAAATGAAAATAACATAGTCAGAATTATCCTATTGGATTGTTAATAGAAACGCTTATTGTCAGAAGGAAACTTGGTATATAATAATTGCAGTGTTCAGATTTTATCTCCGGAATATTAGAGAATCGGTTGACACTGGGGCAGATAAAAATCAAAGATCAAATCAAAATATGTCTCTTTGGGAAAATGTTAACTTTGATTTTGATTAATTTGGATTCATTGTTATTGATTAGCATTGTATGTTATGTTTCTTGTTAATTAATGTTTATGTTTTTTATTTGTTCATTTTATGATAAAATTCCCATCTTAAGCAGCAGTCCTTCTAGACAGCTAGAGGTCTTTTGGATTCTAGATTTCCTATTAGTTTACTGTATAGGCTTTTGTCATTACACAGGACTGTGGTGTTTATTTATCTCTCTGTTTTGCCTTGTAGTGGTGAAAGAGGAAACTGCAGGTAAGTTATTCTCTAATGTATGTACAGTATATGAGGTTTTGCCATGGATTTCCATGTCTGATAATTACATGGTCTTCAAGATCCAAATTCTGATGTCACATGGTGCAGCCAGAAAAGAAGCCCTCAAAACTGCCACTATTGCTTCCCATTCACATGAAATGTCAAATGTGTATCAGAGTCAGCTCTTCCCACTTTTTGTTAATGTGGTTTTGAATAGAGCCTGGATCAATGTGCTAGTGGTATGTTTGAAAAAAGCAGGTAGGCTTTGTTTTGTTTTTAAAGTTGCATGTGATGAACCTAGATGTACCTCCACAGAGAGGGTCTGGATGAATTAAGCATGGTATTAGTATTAATACCGTCATCAGGGGGGCACAGGAGTGACTGTTGTCCTGGGTTCTAAGGGTTCATGCTGCTGAAGAAGCTTTAGAAAATAATAAAGAAAACCGCTCCAGAAAAGAACAAAGAAGACCGCAGCGGAAATGATGAAGAAGCCATGATGGGAAAAAAAAGAAGAACAAAGAAGCCGCAATGGAAAAGAACGAAGAAGCTGTGTTGGAAAAGAAAGAAGAAGATTGCTGAGGAGAAGAACGAAGAAGCTGTAATGAAAAAGAACGAAGAAACCGTGATGGGAAAGAACGAAGACGACCGCTCCGGAGAAGAATGAAGAAGCGGTGATGGGAAAGAACGAAGAAGCGGTGATTGAAAATAAGAACGAAGAAGCTGCAATGGAAAAGAATGAAGAAGCTGTGTTGGAAAAGAAAGAAGAAGATTGCTGAGGAGAAGAATGAAGAAGCTGCAAAGAAAAAGAACAAAGAAACCGTGTGGGAAAGAACGAAGAGGACCGCTCCGGAGAAGAATGAAGAAGCGGTGATGGAAAAGAGCGAAGAAGCGGTGATGGAAAATAAGAACGAAGAAGATGCAATGGAATGTCTTTTTGAATGTGTAGGGGGCCCAGGCCACTAATGTTTTTTAACTGGGGGGGCGGCTGGCCACCAATGTTTTTTATAACTTGTATAGGAGGGCCCTGGCTATCAGTAAGATGGGTGGGCTCTTGTCTATAGACACAAACCATTACACACATATTATGACTAAAGCATACATTACTTTTTCACATATAATTTATTTGTTTTATGCTAATTTCATTCCAGAAGTGTTTTCTGCGCCAGACATTATAGTCAGCCCAGATCCCGTTACTGAAGGTACATTGATGTCGCTGGAGTGTAAAACCCGAGTTACCCAACAGAAAACTCCTTCTTCTTCAGTGAAATTACAGTTTGCTTTCTATAGAGACAGCCGAGTAGTGCAACACTTCTCATCAATCAGTGGCTACCAAGTCTTTCCAGTTGAAATGAATCATTCTGGGGAATATTCCTGTGAAGTGAGAACCTCTACCAACAGTAAAACTAAAATGAGCAAAATATTAGCAATTCGCATACAAGGTGAGTACTAATTACTCTTCTCTGTTACAGCACTAAACAAAGCTGTAGGTGACCCTACTTACTGTATATTAAAAATGTCAACAAACAAATCCTGATGGAGCCTTTAGCAGATCATTAATTCAGTTGAGAGATTGGTAATCGCCACATATTATGGTATGATGGGCACTGGAATGTTTTTCTTCAGTAGAAAATAACTAGTTCTACATCGGTTTAGAAGCTAATTTCCCAATATTTTTTCCCAATATTAAGAAACTCTGGTTGAGGTGTTAAAGCCAACGGAAGTTAAAAATGTAAAACATTGAAGCTTTGTTAGTCATCAGCTCGTTTTGTCGTTAGCAACCACAGAAGGTCCTTGTTTAATCCCAACAAGACTTTCAGTTTGATTGTTCCTGTCACGGCCGGCACCCAATACCAGAACTAGAGCCAAGCACCGTGGTTAGAGCTCTCTTCACCAGTATGTGTGACCACTTTTGGGCTTCGGGAAGGCCCTCCGCCTATTGGGGTGCCACCTGGACTTATGAGTGGGCAAGGCTAGAGTTCTGGCAGGCAGGTATCTAGAGTCTTTTGGGCCGAGGATCATGGTTACAGGCAAGGATGAGGCAGAGAGGATAGTCAGACAGGCTGGGTCGAGGCAGGCAGATAGCAAGGATCGTCAGGCAGGCAAGGGTCAAAACCGGGTATCAAGCAGAAGGGGTACAGGCAATAGTAGTAGTCGGGTAACAGGCACAGGTCAGGATTCAGATGGGAGCGTCGTCAGGAAACAGGCTGAGGTCAAAAACCGGATAACTAGCAGAATAAACACGGACAAACAGCACAAGGCTTCAGGCAAAACCACAGGATAAATCCTATCACGGGCAACCAGCAGTACCAATGAATGGGCTTAAATACAGTTTGAAATTCGCGCCATTGCACGCAGACGTAATTACGCCAGCGCGCCTGCGCCTTTAAATAATGCGCATGCGCGCCGCGTGCGCACTAGGACCCGGAAGCCGACGGAGAAGGAGCGCGGCGGCGTGGCGGCCGTCCACGCCGCCGCGACCCAGGTATATTTCTTACAGTTCTATACGTGATTGTTCATCTTCACTGGTTAAGGCAACGATAAATGTAATTTGGATTATTTCTCTTACAGAGCTATTCTCCATCCCAGAAATAAAACTGATCTCACACCCAGTGATCCCCGGGGCAAATCTGTCTATAACATGCAGCACAGTCAGCAAATCTGTCGCAACTCAACCTCGATTCAGATTTTACAAAGACGAGATCTTGGTGCAGAATGAGAGTTTATCCAATAATTATTATATGAACTCAGTTCAGCTGAAGGATTCTGGGAATTATTCCTGTGATGCGCGTATATATGACACAGTGAAGACAAGTAGTCAAGTCAGCGTCCAGGTACAAGGTGAGTGGGGAAGGTTCACCTTTTCTGATCATCCACTTGAAGCATCGTCTTTCAGGCCCTACCAGAATATGTGTCAGCATTTTACTTCAGATGATCTTTTTGTCTGGAATTATTCTTATTGCATGATGGTATCTGCTTGGAAGAAACAGAAGATCCCCAAAAAAATGCACAGAAACACACACAGTTTGACTGTAGCCTAATGGCCCCCACGGTTCACGGTTTTAGCAATTGTCCAGACAAACTCATGAGTTAATAGCTGTACGTTAAGTAGTTAATGTATGTGACTGAAACACGGTGCCATTTATTGCCCAACATGGTGGCATGATACTACATTTTCAAAATGTTTTTGTATAACCGATCATCTGCTACATATCTCTGTCTACCGATTAAGTCTCCATGTTGCTGTTTGATCACTGCCAGCAAATCCCAAATGGTGGTGCTGGCCACCGAATAAGGCTTGCAGTCACTTGGGGTTTGGGGCAAAATGGAGGCCACTCAAGGTGAGATTTGGGCAGGCTTGGACTGGCCATCTGTAGATTATGGCAAATGCCAGAGGGGCTACTGTATATTTGAAATGCCATGGCCTATTTTGAATCTCGGTCCAGGGTTGGATTTGGGGAGTATGTCTTCACACTTACCTAAGTAAGCCCTACTATTGGTAGTGGTGTGCAGGTTAAGAAATTCTTGACCCTCACCCAACTTTAACGCACCTGGCCTGGCCCACCGTTTCCCCTCTATTTATAGACCCGTCCCCACAGTGATGTCACATAAGGGGCGGGCGGGGTGGGGCAGATGCAAGTCAAGAAATTTAGGCTAGGTCATGGATGGGAAGAGCAGGAGAAGGAGCAGGCCCAACCTGTGAATCCTGCACGTTTCAGGCTAACCTTCACATCACTATTTTGGGGTGAAATTGTATTTACATTTGTTATATATCTGTTTTCTTGTTTTGAGCTAAGGTGATTACAACTGAGTCAAATATGGCCTTTTCCTTTTGTTAATGCTGAATACGCCATTGAGTTCCGCATGTTGGTTGCTGAGACGGGTTGGAAATTTGAGGCTTGAGAACTGCCTACTGGTGGGGAAGACCTTATTTCTTTGCTCAATTTTTTGGGGGGGGCTTTTTCAATGGCTCCACCTGAATGGGCTTCTACTGATCCCCTTATTGTGTTGGCCATTTGTAACATAAGCACTCTCCCTAAACCTATGGAGAAACCTGGAGACTGTCCAGGAATAATACACGCCTTCCTTACATACTGGACTGGTAATGTTGCCCAACCTACGTAGCACGGCTGTGGTAAGTCCCCTTCTTGTCCCTGTTTAAATATGGCTCCTGAGTTTGTAAGTAATTATGAAAGTGGAATTTGAACACTCATGGGTGTAACATTAGTGGGGACAAACACTTGGAGTAAATAGAAACATCTGTTTTTGATGGGGGTGACATTTTGTTGTTGTGGGCAAAAATATTGCAGCTGAGAGAAGTATGGCCTGTAATTCTGTCCCTCTTTACAAGTTTTAAATGTTGGAAGGAAGTTGAATGTATCTTTCATTACCTGTGTATGAATTCAGCATTGTCACTTTGGCCTTGCACTAGAAAATTCAAGCTCTTACCCGGGCTGACATGCCTCTTCCATGAAACATACACTGGCCAAGATGGATTTCAGTAGACAGGCTGCCAGAAAATCTTTGATCAGCTTACACCCACCCAGACCCCGTCAATCGAAGTTCCTATCATTTCTAGGCTTCCAAGGCTTGTTTTTTCAACTCAAAGAGGATATCGCCCCTTTTCATTCTTTATACATTCTAGGACCATTCTTTATACACTCTAGGACCTTTCTTTATACACTCTAGGACCTTTCTTTATACACTCAAGGACCTTTCTTTATACACTCTAGGACCTTTCGCTATACACTCTAAGACCTTTCTTTATACACTCTCGGACCTTTCTTTATACACTCTAGGCCCTTTCTTTATACAATCAAGGACCTTTCTTTATACACTCTAGGACCTTTCTTTATACACTCTAGGACCTTTCTTTATACAATCAAGGACCTTTCTTTATACACTCTAGGACCTTTCTCTATACACTCTAAGACCTTTCTTTATACACTCTAGGACCTTTCTTTATACACTCTAGGACCTTTATTTATACACTCAAGGACCTTTCTTTATACACTCTAGGACCTTTCTTTATACACTCAAGGACCTTTCTTTATACACTCTAGGCCCTTTCTTTATACAATCAAGGACCTTTCTTTATACACTCTAGGACCTTTCTTTATACACTCTAGGACCTTTATTTATACACTCAAGGACCTTTCTTTATACACTCTAGGACCTTTCTTTATACACTCAAGGACCTTTCTTTATACACTCTAGGCCCTTTCTTTATACAATCAAGGACCTTTCTTTATACACTCTAGGACCTTTCTTTATACACTCTAGGACCTTTCTTTATACAATCAAGGACCTTTCTTTATACAATCAAGGACCTTTCTTTATACACTCTAGGCCCTTTCTCTATACACTCTAAGACCTTTCTTTATACACTCTAGGACCTTTCTTTATACACTCTGGGACCTTTATTTATACACTCAAGGACCTTTCTTTATACACTCTAGGACCTTTCTTTATACACTCAAGGACCTTTCTTTATACACTCTAGGACCTTTCTTTATACACTCTAGGACCTTTCTTTATACACTCTAGGACCTTTCTTTATACACTCTAGGACCTTTCTTTTAACACTCTGGGACCTTTCTCTATACACTCTAGGCCCTTTCTTTTAACACTCTGGGACCTTTCTCTATACACTCTAGGCCCTTTCTTTATACAATCAAGGACCTTTTTTATACACTCTAAGACCTTTCTTTATACACTCTAGGACCTTTCTTTATACACTCTAGGACCTTTATTTATACACTCAAGGACCTTTCTTTATACACTCTAGGACCTTTCTTTATACACTCAAGGACCTTTCTTTATACACTCTAGGACCTTTCTTTATACACTCTAGGACCTTTCTTTATACATTCTAGGACCTTTCTTTTAACACTCTGGGACCTTTCTCTATACACTCTAGGACCTTTCTTTATACACTCTAGGCCCTTTCTTTAAACAATCAAGGACCTTTCTTTATACACTCTAGGACCTTTCTCTATACACTCTAAGACCTTTCTTTATACACTGTAGGACCTTTCTTTATACACTCTAGGACCTTTATTTATACACTCAAGGACCTTTCTTTATACACTCTAGGACCTTTCTTTATACACTCTGGGACCTTTCTTTATACACTCTAGGACCTTTCTTTATACACTCTAGGACCTTTCTTTATACACTCTAGGACCTTTCTTTTAACACTCTGGGACCTTTCTCTATACACTCTAGGACCTTTCTTTATACACTCTAGGCCCTTTCTTTATACAATCAAGGACCTTTCTTTATACACTCTAAGACCTTTCTTTATACACTCTAGGACCTTTCTTTATACACTCTAGGACCTTTATTTATACACTCAAGGACCTTTCTTTATACACTCTAGGACCTTTCTTTATACACTCTAGGACCTTTCTTTATACACTCTAGGACCTTTCTTATGGGTTGCTGTCCTTCGGTGACTAAACTGGAAATTATATTTAACCTTTAAATAAAAACGCACACACTTTGGTTAGAGATACATATTAATGTTGAAGCTGTCACCCTTCTGTTGATCTGTTGGTGTCAAGGATAGACCTGTAACTGCAATTTTTTTTACCAAACCACTGTTTTGATTTTAATAATAAACAGCAATTAAATAATTTTTCATTTGTTTTCAGCATTTTTTGCAAGTAATGACAACTTCACAAATTCTACCAATAAAAAAGGTAAGAATCACTCCCAGCTGGGTACCTGACAAAGGTGCGGTCTTGATCCCTCCCACTCTTGCTTGTGGTTCTGACAGTTTTTGTTCATTTTATGATAAAATTCCCATCTTAAGCAGCAGTCCTTCTAGACAGCTAGAGGTCTTTTGGATTCTAGATTTCCTATTAGTTTACTGTATAGGCTTTTGTCATTACACAGGACTGTGGTGTTTATTTATCTCTCTGTTTTGCCTTGTAGTGGTGAAAGAGGAAACTGCAGGTAAGTTATTCTCTAATGTATGTACAGTATATGAGGTTTTGCCATGGATTTCCATGTCTGATAATTACATGGTCTTCAAGATCCAAATTCTGATGTCACATGGTGCAGCCAGAAAAGAAGCCCTCAAAACTGCCACTATTGCTTCCCATTCACATGAAATGTCAAATGTGTATCAGAGTCAGCTCTTCCCACTTTTTGTTAATGTGGTTTTGAATAGAGCCTGGATCAATGTGCTAGTGGTATGTTTGAAAAAAGCAGGTAGGCTTTGTTTTGTTTTTAAAGTTGCATGTGATGAACCTAGATGTACCTCCACAGAGAGGGTCTGGATGAATTAAGCATGGTATTAGTATTAATACCGTCATCAGGGGGGCACAGGAGTGACTGTTGTCCTGGGTTCTAAGGGTTCATGCTGCTGAAGAAGCTTTAGAAAATAATAAAGAAAACCGCTCCAGAAAAGAACAAAGAAGACCGCAGCGGAAATGATGAAGAAGCCATGATGGGAAAAAAAAGAAGAACAAAGAAGCCGCAATGGAAAAGAACGAAGAAGCTGTGTTGGAAAAGAAAGAAGAAGATTGCTGAGGAGAAGAACGAAGAAGCTGTAATGAAAAAGAACGAAGAAACCGTGATGGGAAAGAACGAAGACGACCGCTCCGGAGAAGAATGAAGAAGCGGTGATGGGAAAGAACGAAGAAGCGGTGATTGAAAATAAGAACGAAGAAGCTGCAATGGAAAAGAATGAAGAAGCTGTGTTGGAAAAGAAAGAAGAAGATTGCTGAGGAGAAGAATGAAGAAGCTGCAAAGAAAAAGAACAAAGAAACCGTGTGGGAAAGAACGAAGAGGACCGCTCCGGAGAAGAATGAAGAAGCGGTGATGGAAAAGAGCGAAGAAGCGGTGATGGAAAATAAGAACGAAGAAGATGCAATGGAATGTCTTTTTGAATGTGTAGGGGGCCCAGGCCACTAATGTTTTTTAACTGGGGGGGCGGCTGGCCACCAATGTTTTTTATAACTTGTATAGGAGGGCCCTGGCTATCAGTAAGATGGGTGGGCTCTTGTCTATAGACACAAACCATTACACACATATTATGACTAAAGCATACATTACTTTTTCACATATAATTTATTTGTTTTATGCTAATTTCATTCCAGAAGTGTTTTCTGCGCCAGACATTATAGTCAGCCCAGATCCCGTTACTGAAGGTACATTGATGTCGCTGGAGTGTAAAACCCGAGTTACCCAACAGAAAACTCCTTCTTCTTCTTCAGTGAAATTGCAGTTTGCTTTCTATAGAGACAGCCGAGTAGTGCAAGACTTCTCATCAATCAGTGGCTACCAAGTCTTTCCAGTTGAAATGAATCATTCTGGGGAATATTCCTGTGAAGTGAGAACCTCTACCAACAGTAAAACTAAAATGAGCAAAATATTAGCAATTCGCATACAAGGTGAGTACTAATTACTCTTCTCTGTTACAGCACTAAACAAAGCTGTAGGTGACCCTACTTACTGTATATTAAAAATGTCAACAAACAAATCCTGATGGAGCCTTTAGCAGATCATTAATTCAGTTGAGAGATTGGTAATCGCCACATATTATGGTATGATGGGCACTGGAATGTTTTTCTTCAGTAGAAAATAACTAGTTCTACATCGGTTTAGAAGCTAATTTCCCAATATTTTTTCCCAATATTAAGAAACTCTGGTTGAGGTGTTAAAGCCAACGGAAGTTAAAAACGTAAAACATTGAAGCTTTGTTAGTCATCAGCTCGTTTTGTCGTTAGCAACCACAGAAGGTCCTTGTTTAATCCCAACAAGACTTTCAGTTTGATTGTTCCTGTCACGGCCGGCACCCAATACCAGAACTAGAGCCAAGCACCGTGGTTAGAGCTCTCTTCACCAGTATGTGTGACCACTTTTGGGCTTCGGGAAGGCCCTCCGCCTATTGGGGTGCCACCTGGACTTATGAGTGGGCAAGGCTAGAGTTCTGGCAGGCAGGTATCTAGAGTCTTTTGGGCCGAGGATCATGGTTACAGGCAAGGATGAGGCAGAGAGGATAGTCAGACAGGCTGGGTCGAGGCAGGCAGATAGCAAGGATCGTCAGGCAGGCAAGGGTCAAAACCGGGTATCAAGCAGAAGGGGTACAGGCAATAGTAGTAGTCGGGTAACAGGCACAGGTCAGGATTCAGATGGGAGCGTCGTCAGGAAACAGGCTGAGGTCAAAAACCGGATAACTAGCAGAATAAACACGGACAAACAGCACAAGGCTTCAGGCAAAACCACAGGATAAATCCTATCACGGGCAACCAGCAGTACCAATGAATGGGCTTAAATACAGTTTGAAATTCGCGCCATTGCACGCAGACGTAATTACGCCAGCGCGCCTGCGCCTTTAAATAATGCGCATGCGCGCCGCGTGCGCACTAGGACCCGGAAGCCGACGGAGAAGGAGCGCGGCGGCGTGGCGGCCGTCCACGCCGCCGCGACCCAGGTATATTTCTTACAGTTCTATACGTGATTGTTCATCTTCACTGGTTAAGGCAACGATAAATGTAATTTGGATTATTTCTCTTACAGAGCTATTCTCCATCCCAGAAATAAAACTGATCTCACACCCAGTGATCCCCGGGGCAAATCTGTCTATAACATGCAGCACAGTCAGCAAATCTGTCGCAACTCAACCTCGATTCAGATTTTACAAAGACGAGATCTTGGTGCAGAATGAGAGTTTATCCAATAATTATTATATGAACTCAGTTCAGCTGAAGGATTCTGGGAATTATTCCTGTGATGCGCGTATATATGACACAGTGAAGACAAGTAGTCAAGTCAGCGTCCAGGTACAAGGTGAGTGGGGAAGGTTCACCTTTTCTGATCATCCACTTGAAGCATCGTCTTTCAGGCCCTACCAGAATATGTGTCAGCATTTTACTTCAGATGATCTTTTTGTCTGGAATTATTCTTATTGCATGATGGTATCTGCTTGGAAGAAACAGAAGATCCCCAAAAAAATGCACAGAAACACACACAGTTTGACTGTAGCCTAATGGCCCCCACGGTTCACGGTTTTAGCAATTGTCCAGACAAACTCATGAGTTAATAGCTGTACGTTAAGTAGTTAATGTATGTGACTGAAACACGGTGCCATTTATTGCCCAACATGGTGGCATGATACTACATTTTCAAAATGTTTTTGTATAACCGATCATCTGCTACATATCTCTGTCTACCGATTAAGTCTCCATGTTGCTGTTTGATCACTGCCAGCAAATCCCAAATGGTGGTGCTGGCCACCGAATAAGGCTTGCAGTCACTTGGGGTTTGGGGCAAAATGGAGGCCACTCAAGGTGAGATTTGGGCAGGCTTGGACTGGCCATCTGTAGATTATGGCAAATGCCAGAGGGGCTACTGTATATTTGAAATGCCATGGCCTATTTTGAATCTCGGTCCAGGGTTGGATTTGGGGAGTATGTCTTCACACTTACCTAAGTAAGCCCTACTATTGGTAGTGGTGTGCAGGTTAAGAAATTCTTGACCCTCACCCAACTTTAACGCACCTGGCCTGGCCCACCGTTTCCCCTCTATTTATAGACCCGTCCCCACAGTGATGTCACATAAGGGGCGGGCGGGGTGGGGCAGATGCAAGTCAAGAAATTTAGGCTAGGTCATGGATGGGAAGAGCAGGAGAAGGAGCAGGCCCAACCTGTGAATCCTGCACGTTTCAGGCTAACCTTCACATCACTATTTTGGGGTGAAATTGTATTTACATTTGTTATATATCTGTTTTCTTGTTTTGAGCTAAGGTGATTACAACTGAGTCAAATATGGCCTTTTCCTTTTGTTAATGCTGAATACGCCATTGAGTTCCGCATGTTGGTTGCTGAGACGGGTTGGAAATTTGAGGCTTGAGAACTGCCTACTGGTGGGGAAGACCTTATTTCTTTGCTCAATTTTTTGGGGGGGGCTTTTTCAATGGCTCCACCTGAATGGGCTTCTACTGATCCCCTTATTGTGTTGGCCATTTGTAACATAAGCACTCTCCCTAAACCTATGGAGAAACCTGGAGACTGTCCAGGAATAATACACGCCTTCCTTACATACTGGACTGGTAATGTTGCCCAACCTACGTAGCACGGCTGTGGTAAGTCCCCTTCTTGTCCCTGTTTAAATATGGCTCCTGAGTTTGTAAGTAATTATGAAAGAGGAATTTGAACACTCATGGGTGTAACATTAATGGGGACAAACACTTGGAGTAAATAGAAACATCTGTTTTTGATGGGGGTGACATTTTGTTGTTGTGGGCAAAAATATTGCAGCTGAGAGAAGTATGGCCTGTAATTCTGTCCCTCTTTACAAGTTTTAAATGTTGGAAGGAAGTTGAATGTATCTTTCATTACCTGTGTATGAATTCAGCATTGTCACTTTGGCCTTGCACTAGAAAATTCAAGCTCTTACCCGGGCTGACATGCCTCTTCCATGAAACATACACTGGCCAAGATGGATTTCAGTAGACAGGCTGCCAGAAAATCTTTGATCAGCTTACACCCACCCAGACCCCGTCAATCGAAGTTCCTATCATTTCTAGGCTTCCAAGGCTTGTTTTTTCAACTCAAAGAGGATATCGCCCCTTTTCATTCTTTATACATTCTAGGACCATTCTTTATACACTCTAGGACCTTTCTTTATACACTCTAGGACCTTTCTTTATACACTCTAGTACCTTTCTTTATACACTCAAGGACCTTTCTTTATACACTCTAGGACCTTTCGCTATACACTCTAAGACCTTTCTTTATACACTCTCGGACCTTTCTTTATACACTCTAGGCCCTTTCTTTATACAATCAAGGACCTTTCTTTATACACTCTAGGACCTTTCTTTATACACTCTAGGACCTTTCTTTATACAATCAAGGACCTTTCTTTATACACTCTAGGACCTTTCTCTATACACTCTAAGACCTTTCTTTATACACTCTAGGACCTTTCTTTATACACTCTAGGACCTTTATTTATACACTCAAGGACCTTTCTTTATACACTCTAGGACCTTTCTTTATACACTCAAGGACCTTTCTTTATACACTCTAGGCCCTTTCTTTATACAATCAAGGACCTTTCTTTATACACTCTAGGACCTTTCTTTATACACTCTAGGACCTTTATTTATACACTCAAGGACCTTTCTTTATACACTCTAGGACCTTTCTTTATACACTCAAGGACCTTTCTTTATACACTCTAGGCCCTTTCTTTATACAATCAAGGACCTTTCTTTATACACTCTAGGACCTTTCTTTATACACTCTAGGACCTTTCTTTATACAATCAAGGACCTTTCTTTATACAATCAAGGACCTTTCTTTATACACTCTAGGCCCTTTCTCTATACACTCTAAGACCTTTCTTTATACACTCTAGGACCTTTCTTTATACACTCTAGGACCTTTATTTATACACTCAAGGACCTTTCTTTATACACTCTAGGACCTTTCTTTATACACTCAAGGACCTTTCTTTATACACTCTAGGACCTTTCTTTATACACTCTAGGACCTTTCTTTATACACTCTAGGACCTTTCTTTATACACTCTAGGACCTTTCTTTTAACACTCTGGGACCTTTCTCTATACACTCTAGGCCCTTTCTTTTAACACTCTGGGACCTTTCTCTATACACTCTAGGCCCTTTCTTTATACAATCAAGGACCTTTTTTTATACACTCTAAGACCTTTCTTTATACACTCTAGGACCTTTCTTTATACACTCTAGGACCTTTATTTATACACTCAAGGACCTTTCTTTATACACTCTAGGACCTTTCTTTATACACTCAAGGACCTTTCTTTATACACTCTAGGACCTTTCTTTATACACTCTAGGACCTTTCTTTATACATTCTAGGACCTTTCTTTTAACACTCTGGGACCTTTCTCTATACACTCTAGGACCTTTCTTTATACACTCTAGGCCCTTTCTTTAAACAATCAAGGACCTTTCTTTATACACTCTAGGACCTTTCTCTATACACTCTAAGACCTTTCTTTATACACTGTAGGACCTTTCTTTATACACTCTAGGACCTTTATTTATACACTCAAGGACCTTTCTTTATACACTCTAGGACCTTTCTTTATACACTCTGGGACCTTTCTTTATACACTCTAGGACCTTTCTTTATACACTCTAGGACCTTTCTTTATACACTCTAGGACCTTTCTTTTAACACTCTGGGACCTTTCTCTATACACTCTAGGACCTTTCTTTATACACTCTAGGCCCTTTCTTTATACAATCAAGGACCTTTCTTTATACACTCTAAGACCTTTCTTTATACACTCTAGGACCTTTCTTTATACACTCTAGGACCTTTATTTATACACTCAAGGACCTTTCTTTATACACTCTAGGACCTTTCTTTATACACTCTAGGACCTTTCTTTATACACTCTAGGACCTTTCTTATGGGTTGCTGTCCTTCGGTGACTAAACTGGAAATTATATTTAACCTTTAAATAAAAACGCACACACTTTGGTTAGAGATACATATTAATGTTGAAGCTGTCACCCTTCTGTTGATCTGTTGGTGTCAAGGATAGACCTGTAACTGCAATTTTTTTTACCAAACCACTGTTTTGATTTTAATAATAAACAGCAATTAAATAATTTTTCATTTGTTTTCAGCATTTTTTGCAAGTAATGACAACTTCACAAATTCTACCAATAAAAAAGGTAAGAATCACTCCCAGCTGGGTACCTGACAAAGGTGCGGTCTTGATCCCTCCCACTCTTGCTTGTGGTTCTGACAGTTTTTTTTCTTTTTGTAAAGATTTGACGCAGGAATTGCATCACTTCCAGTCCAAGGTGACGCCACTTCTGGTTTAGAGTGTCCCCGTGGTCGGGAGATTAGTGGGCCTATTGCGGATCAGATAGCGGATTAGTGTGGGAAAATTGTGGGTTGCATGTCTGGGTAGCGGGTATGGGTGAGGTACCGAATCAGAAAATAGAACCACACAGGACTGTCATCTCATTAATATGTTATTAGTGATGGGGGAATTTGCGCCATTTTGCTTCGCCGAAAAATTCGCTAATTTCGTGCGAAATTCGCGAAACGGCGAGAAATTCGAGAAATGGCGCCGGCGTCTCATTTTGACGCCGGCGGCCGTTTTTGAATTTTTTCCGCGAATTTTCACGCGCGTTTCGCAAATTTATTCGCTGGCGGCGAATCGCGCAAATTCGCCGCGAATTCGCGCCTGGCGAATAAATTCGCCCATCACTATATGTGATAGCTCTACGCCCGTAGCTGATTTACCTTGTGTCTTGACAACAGTGAAAGGCACATTCATTTTTGTTTAATATCATTTAGTTTAATATTATTATCTTTCCATGGCACTTTTGTGATCTAATTGTTAAAGTCCACAGTAATTAAAATGTGCTTATTCCTAACAGATGTGCCACAGAACAACGTACATCTAATAGTAGTTTTGGTTCTGCTCATCCTACTACTCATTGTGGTTGCCCTTCTCATAAAGTTCAAGCACAAACTATTAGCTGTGTTCCCAACCACTTGTGCATATCGGCCTCATCCAGGTAATTGAAGATAACGTCCCTGTTTTGTGTATGTGGTCCAGTATTTGTATTGTCTGCTCTGTCCCAGTGTGTGTAATGCTATATGCTGAATTTAGCAATTCCATCATTTTCCTACCATCATAAAGGAGTTGAATACAATAAGGGAAGGGAAGAAAGTGGGACTTCTTGCTGCTTTTCTACTCTTGGTTTTCAGAATCCCACATATACAGCGTCAGAGATACTTACTGACCTAGCAGTTGCAATAACACAAAGCTTTAAAAATTTACACTCACTAGTACTGCGACACTCTGTTCCATAGGCTCTGGATTCTTGGCACAGTTGCGCACCTACTGCACTATATGGGGCTTGTAATGGAAACCATGTATTGCATTAAAATAAGGTGGGCACCGATACTAGAGGGCTGAACCCAGGAAGTGAACCAGGATCCAAGAGCAAACTGCAGGACTATACTAGTTGCAACGGTATGGGTAGGGAAAGTCACCCTAAAGACCATATACAATGAGAGTTGGGATAAATATGTAATTGCTGTCTTGGATAGCAAGGTGACTTTTATAATTGCGCTTTAATAACATTTAGGTTATATTGCATTGAGTTGTGAGGTACCAAATGGAGAATTAAATTGGATTGGAGTGAGCTCAGGAAGAAAATAATTGTTGCGTTCAGTCTAGCCACTTTATTTGCCTGCCCTAAAGTAGCTTCCATGACAAGTTCCAAACTTCAGCAGATTTCAGGAAGGTATTACTACTGTTTTCCTCGCTCCTTCCCTAAGAACATTCAGATTCAGATTCCTTCCTGAGGTGCCTTGGAGTAGTTTTCAGGGGGCCATACAGTTTACAATATGGTCGACTAATTCATGACTTTTGAACCAAATTGGCTGATCAATGTCAATATGTTGAGCAAAAAATGTCCAAGTTGAAAAATCTGATCAAGTTTGTGTATCTGGTCCTTGGCAGAACAGTCTGCTGGGTGCTCCAAGGGATATGTTTTTAGTTTTCTGTTTAGCTACATTTCCAGATCTATAAATAAAGTAGTCCATTTGGTCACCTGTATGCAAACTGGGCACAAAGCATTAACTGTGTGCTGGTGCAACCCAACTGTGTCACCTTGGCCTTTATAAGGAAGATGCTTAAAGGCGACCTGTCACCCTAAGAAATAAATCCAAATCTGATTTTATGATGTTAGTCAAGCAAAATAAACTTCATGAATGAATTTTGTTCCAACAGCACCACCTGCTGGTCAGTTTCCCACCAGTCTGACCACCAAGTAGTCAAGGAAGTTGTCAGGAGAAAGAAAGAGGCTGCTCTGATGTTCTTCTGCTTAGGAAAGATTTGAGAGAGGTTTCTAATTTTATTCCTAAGCAGAAGAACATCAGAGCAGCCTCTTTCTTTCTCCTGACAACTTCCTTGACTACTTGGTGGTCAGACTGGTGAGAAACTGACCAGCAGGTGGCGCTGTTGGAACAAAATTCATTCATATTAACAGTGTGTGTATCCAATCTTGCAATAAAAAATAATAACGTGCTAATTTTAAAGGTTGACATCCTATAAGCATCGAAATGAGGCACCTGATGCCTATGCTCATGTACTGGCTACACAATTAGATGCTGAAGACGGGTGTGGGGGATGTAGGTAGTAGGCTTGGGCGAATTTGACCCGTTTTGTTTTGCCAAAAATTTGCCGCCGGCGGAATGTCACCGATGCTCATTATAGTCTATAGGCGCACAAGGCCATCAAGGCATCATTTCTGCGGCGTTCCATCCCTAGGGAGTGCATTGACATCTAAGGAGTGGAGAATGGAAAGTGAAAGTAATAGTATATAGGTGTAGAGGAGGGCCAGGGAATATATGATTGATAGCTGAGAGTTTTAAACGAGTTTCATGTTAAAATTTAAAAGGACTTTTATTATTCAGCTTTTTATGCTTAGCTGACAGGCCCCGTTTAATAAACTGTAAGATAACCTGAGTTACAGTAGAGCAGGTAATTCCAGGTTACACTTGAATCCTTGAATTCCTGTTTCCTTTCACTTACAGGACCTGCCACAGATCTGCCAGTTAAAACAGACCCTCATTACTCCTTTATTGAATTCTCCTCTATTCAGAGAGGTAAGTAGCACTGAACTGTTGCCTCTTTTTTTTCATACTCCATGACAATTGTGAATATAAAACTCTGTAAACTTGGAATCCATGTGATAGTTTTGCTTTAGAAAAAAGATCACAAATCACTAATTCACCTTAAACCATTTCTACCTTCTAGAAAGGTTATTGAGGTTATGGGGTTCTCTCAAAGGGCTCGCTCCTATCAGCCAGTTACATGGTCACTAGTTGATAAGGATTTAGTAACTCAACTAATTAAATAATTATTTCTCTCTTTCAGATCTTGTAACTCAAACCACTAACACTGTAAGTATTGGGGATAAGGCACAACATGGTGTTCCCTAAATGTTGAACGAACTGCAACACCTTTATGCCTTCGATTTTACATGATGTTATAAAGATGCTAGTGGGGAAGGTATGGGCAGGAGAGGCATCATAAAAGCCAAATATATTTGGTATCTTGGATAAGGGTTATATAATAACACTTTAATTATACATATTTTCGGTTGGAAAGTTCTGAACTCCAGTTGGGGCCTGAAGTCTACAGACCTCTGTTCCAGGATGTATTTTGGAACCCGGTCTAGCAGCAAGTGTATTTGTTGCCTTTTCCTTTTATAAATGTCCATATTTATTAGGGATGCACCGAATCCAGGATTCGGTTTGGGATTTGGCCAAGATTCGGCTGAATCCTTCTGCCTGGCCGAACCGAATCCTAATTTGCACATGCAAATTAGGGGTGGGGATGGAAATTGCTTGACTTTTGGACACAAAACAAGGAAGTAAAATGTTTTTCCCCTTCCCACCCCTAATTTGCATATGCAAATTAGGGTTCGGATTCAGTTCGGTATTTGGCTGAATCTTTCACAAAGGATTCGGGGGTTCGGCCGAATCCAAAATAGTAGTGATGGGCGAATTTGCGGCGTTTCGCTTCGCCGAAAAATTCGTGAATTTCTTGCGAAATTCGCGAAACGGCGAAAAATTTGTGAAACGGCACTGGCGTCTCGTTTTTGACGTTTTTGCGAATTTTCGCGGGCGTTTTGCGAATTTATTCGCTGGCGGCGAATCGCGCAAATTCGCCGCGAATTCGTGTCTGGCGAATAAATCCGCCCATCACTACAAAATAGTGGATTCGGTGCATCCCTAATATTTATTGTGCCAGCCAACAGTCCAACTATGCAGAGTCATAAATTATTACTTACTAAATCCTATCCTAGTAGATCTGCCCTCTGCTTCACTTTATTACTGGTAACATTTCCACATTACTCTAGATCAGTGATCCCCAACCAGTAGCTCGGGAGTAAAATGTTGCTCTCCAACCCCTTGGATGTTGCTCCCAGTGGCCTCAAAGCAGGTGATTATTTTTGATTTCCAGGCTTGGAGGCAAGTTTTAGTATAAAAACCAGGTGTACTGCCAAACAGTAGGTTGACAATCCACATAGGGGCTACCAAATGGGCAATCACAGCACTTATTTGGCACCCCAAGAACTTTTTTCACGCTTGTGTTGCTCCATAACTCCTATTTCTTCTGAATGGTGCTCACAGGTTCAAAAGGTTGGGGATCCCTGCTCTAGATTCTAAGGGGGTTATTTATTCAAGTCCAATTATTTTCTGGATGGCCCTTTTAAAGGGAAAAACCATAATTTTTTATTAGATTTATTCAACCCTGATGGTGTTAAAATTCAGAATAAAAAAGTGCTCCAACTCAGACCTGCCAAGTTCATGTAGAAGTCAATGGCAGATATCCTGTCGACATTCTGAAGATGTCATGATCTGCACTGGGGTTCATGCAAATAACCTAAAATTTCATGTGAAATCTGAAAAAGTCACAGTTTTCGGTGACAAATCCAAAAAAAATCATATGATTCAGATTTTATCTAAATTTTTTGTGAAAATGTGTTGATAAAAAGGGGGGGAAAAGTCAGTGCAGATTGTGGTTTTCAGAAAATAGTGAGAAAATTTCTGATTTTGATAAATAGCCCCTAAATGTTAAACCGAGGTGAAAAATTAAAGGGCTATTGAAAGGGCTATTTTGTAGTTGTTGAAGGCTATGGGAGATACATAATTCTGGCTGTTGGAAAGATCAAGGGTACAGGAACCAGCAACTACAAACAATTTAAGAAAGTCCCTACCCGACATGTTTTTATATTATAGTTATCATACAGAGAAAGCATATATCATTATGAGAGGTTGAAGGTACACTGCTAAATGCATTTTTTTTACCAGGACGTGACATATTCACAGGTACAAACCTGAATTCACTCTCTTCCACTAAACAAGACCCATTCAACTCTAGAAGTAGCTAAGGAACATTCCAGTCTAACTTATTCTAAGAACTGGAAAAGTAAACTGGATCATCTATATTGCTATTTTGGATTCCGGATTCACTGGTAAATGAAAGTTTGGCAGGAAAAAATTCCTTGGGTTTTTCTGTTTGTGTTTAATACCAGAACTTGCACAGTTTGGCTTCACTTATACCAACTAATTCAATGGAAGGAAGCAAAGCAGCAAGATGGAAAGTTCTTCAGGAACAAGCAAGACCAATGGCTTTGTAATTGTAGACCCTCCTGGTCTCCTTGTTGGAGCCTCTGGCTTCTCTACTAAATATCTCCTGATCCCGTCTTTTGCTCCTATAGTGACTATAACAGAACTGCCCTTGCACTTACATCACCTATTCTGGAACCTTCCTTTGTTCCAGGCTCTATGACGCACCACTGTACTTTCTCCAGCAAGTGTGCTGTCCAAAGAGACTGAGCACATGGGACCTTCTCCTTTTATGACATCTACTGGCCAGTCACTAAACTGCCAGCAGAAAACTTTCACATAGGAAGAATGAAACAGCTTCCCCTCTATAACCGAGGACCCAATCTAGCTGACTAAGTTATGACCAAGAGACCTAAAGGTTGGCCAAACCTTTACCCTCCTACAAGAGAAAGGCAGCAGATCAAGAAGGTAGGATCTGCTTCCTCATTCCCTGGATGTAATTTACTGGAAGTCCACTTGATCATCTCCAGCAAAGACAAGTTGATTGAGTACATTTATATAACTTTTAAGTGGAGAATCCAAAGTCAGCTGCCAAAATAAACTCTTGACATATGGTCTCTGTTGTATCCCTTCATTTTAAATCTCATAAAATGGAAATAGTATTGTATAAAAAAAAAAATCATCAGATTTTGATGTTTTTTATCCGAATATTTGGGATTTTTAGGATATTCAGTAACCAGTCTAGTCTATGAATGCTGCTGGCAAAGATATAAGAGCTTCTATCCACTTCTTTGAAATAGGTCTCAGTGATAGAGTTGCCACCTGTCTGGATTTCCTCTGGACAGGCCGGTATTTGGAAGGGTTGTCCGGGTGAAACCTTCCTGTCCGGATTTCTAAATTAGGAAATCCAGACAGGACATTGAAAATAATGACAATAATGCCATGTCATCAGTCCTGCCCCTGGCGTCATCAGTCCCACCCCTTATGTTACCGGCCCTGCCCACCCCCTGCTTCTAAAGTCATCTGCACATTTTCTGGCCCAAGAAAGGGTGGCAACCCATCTCAATGATAATACTATTCAGTTTTTTCATTATAATTAGATCTAGAAAAAATTCTCATAAATTGGAATGCAAATGGGAAAGAGTTGGCCCACTGGTGAAACCACGGAGGCCTATTTATTAAGGGTCGAATTTTAGTCGTTTTAGAGGTCTTTGAAACCGCAACTAAACTTGCAAACTCAAAAACCATGATTGTATTCTAACTTATTAAAAGATTCAAATATAAAGAGTATGAACAAAAAAAAAAAGCGCTGCACGATTCTCTAAATATGCAAATACATTGAAAACCTCTAAAAAATTTTGTTGACAATTGGTAGCAAAACAATCAGATAACCTAAAATTCTGATTGGATTAAAAAAAGGTCCAATAGGATCCATCGAGTTCTCTAGCAACTTTTACTAGGCAAAGTTTTGTATTAAAGGCATTGATGGTTTTTGACTTAATACATTTTGAATTTTATGAGCTTTTCGAAGTACGGAAAAGCCAAACATTTTTCAAGATTCGTGGAAAAAAATTGTAATTCATTTGTTAGTAAATGGGTCCAATAGTGTTCCATGTTATCAGCAAATCATTGTTACAGTTTCAGACCTGGGACACGAGGGGAACCAGATATATTAGATTAAATATGAAATTGGGACCAGATATATTGTTCCTCCAATTCCCCTGATCCGTTTATAGTACAGCCCAGTGAACAAAGGATTGTCTTTTTGTGAGATAAATTGAACACAGTCTATAAGACCCAGCCTGAGAAAAAAAAAATGGGGCTGGCTCCAGGAGGTTCCACTTTCCCACCAACGATGAGGGAGCCCAGCCGCAACAGATCAGGTGGGTCTCAAGGAAGGCTAGAATACTCTCCACATCTCTACTCTGGTCCCTACTGATTGTAGATGTTTTCTAAGTAATGGTAGAATATGAACATATATCACATAGGATATTTGTCAACTAATCATTTATATTCCTCAAGCTGCAAACGTATGTGAGCGACAAACCTTGTAAGGTACATTAAAGGATAACTAAACCCTAAAATTTAATATGGCTTAAAATGCCATATTTTATACAGTGAACTTATTGCACGAGGCTAAAGTTTGAGCTTGTCAATAGCAGCAATGATCCAGGACTTCAAACTTGTCACAGGGGGTCACCATCTTGGAAAGTGTCTGTGACACTCACATGCTCAGTGGGCTCTGATTGGCTGTTGAGAAGCTAAGCTTAGGGTTTGTCACTAATTATCCAGCAGAAAATGAGCTTCCCTGGCTGTAATATAAGATGATGCTACAGGTTTGCTGATTATTCAATTCTGATGCTAATTGCACTGGTTTCTGTGCTGCCATGTAGTAATTATGTGTATTAATTACTAATCAGCCTTATAATGTGACATTTCTATTCTATGTGTACTGTATATTGTGAGTGGGTCCCTAAGCTCAGTAAGTGACAGCAGCACAGAGCATGTGCAGTGAATCAGCAGAAAAGAAGATGGGGAGCTACTGGGGCATCTTTGGAGACATAGATCTTTACTGCTAAAGGGCTGTGGTTGCCTTGGGCTGGTACAGAAGCACAAAATATCATGCACAACATTTCTAGCTAATTCTTTAGTTACACTTTAGTTCTCCTTTAATTCTACTGTTTTCAGGGAGATAATCATCTGTCTGTGCCTAACATGGGGATTATTACAACTCTTGTTGGTATGCTCCTAAACCAACCCATTGTCTGCTAAATCATCCTCCTCCCTTTACTCCCCTAATGTTTTCCCAATAACTCCCACATTCAACATTCCTTCTAAATATTTACTTTTCTTTCTCTGTAAGATGTGAGGTGTGTGAGGATTAACCAAAGTTTAGCTGCATTCTTACCCTCCACCTCCTCTATGTATACCTTTCCACATCCCACTAACATTCCACCAGGCTGTATCCATAAGTTCCAGCTTCAACAATCACTTATAAAATCTAAATGCTTTAGTGAATGCTCAGTCGAGTGTAAATACACGCACACACCCCCGTGAGTGCACGCACATGCGCCATATCGCTGGAGAACTCTGCGTTTCCAATGCGGCTGGGCGACATGCCATCTCTAAAATTTTGCTGGCTCAGGACTTTGTGGCCTCGCCAGAAATCAGAGCCTGATATTGTCCATTAGCATTTTCATGCAGTGGAGAAACCCAAACATGGCTGAGATGCCTGTCATTTACTTGAATGTAATTTACTTGAATGGCCACTTACTGGCATGGTACTAGCGTTAATTGGTGGATTTTAGCCACGCAATGTGCTCCCCCACTAGTTCCTGGCCAAAATCCACCTGTCAACGCTCGTACCATGCCAGTAAATGGGCATTGATGTGGCCCGTGTACCTTGGGCTGAATCTAGGGTTGCCACCTTTTCTTGAAAAAAATACCAGCCTTCCTATATATTTATCTTTATTCACTATTAATAACATTGGGATCACTGACCTTCCTATATATTTATCTTTATTCCCTATTAATAACATTGGGATCACCTGACCTTCCCTATATATTTATCTTTATTCCCTATTATAACTTGGGTCCCCATGACCTTTCCTATATTTGATATCTTTATTCCCTATTAATAACATTGGGATCACTGACCTTCCTATATTTATCTTTATTTCCCTCCTTAATAACATTGGGTCACTGACCTTACCTATATTTTTATCTTTATTCCCTACTTAATACATTGGGATACTGACCTTCCTATATATTATCTTTATTCCCCTATTATAACATTGGGGCATCACTGACCTTCCCTATATATTTATCTTTATTCCTATGGTAATAACATGAGCATCCACTGGACCTTCCCTATATATTTATCTTATTCCCTATTAATAACATTGGGATCAACTGACCTTCCTATATATTTAGTCTTTATTCCCTATTAATAACATTGGGATCACTGACCTTCTATATATTTATCTTTATTCCCTATTAATAACATTGGGATCACTGACCTTCCTATATATTTATCTTTATTCCCTATTAATAACATTGGGATCACTGACCTTCCTATATATTTATCTTTATTCCCTATAATAACATTGGGATCACTGACCTTCCTATATATTTATCTTATTCCCTATTAATAACATTGGGATCACTGACCTTCCTATATATTTATCTTTATTCCCTATTAATAACATTGGGATCACTGACCTTCCTATATATTTATCTTTATTCCCTATTAATAACATTGGGATCACTGACCTTCCTATATATTTATCTTTATTCCCTATTAATAACATTGGGATCACTGACCTTCCTATATATTTATCTTTATTCCCTATTAATAACATTGGGATCACTGACCTTCCTATATATTTATCTTTATTCCCTATTAATAACATTGGGATCACTGACCTTCCTATATATTTATCTTTATTCCCTATTAATAACATTGGGATCACTGACCTTCCTATATATTTATCTTTATTCCCTATTAATAACATTGGGATCACTGACCTTCCTATATATTTATCTTTATTCCCTATTAATAACATTGGGATCACTGACCTTCCTATATATTTATCTTTATTCCCTATTAATAACATTGGGATCACTGACCTTCCTATATATTTATCTTTATTCCCTATTAATAACATTGGGATCACTGACCTTCCTATATATTTATCTTTATTCCCTATTAATAACATTGGGATCACTGACCTTCCTATATATTTATCTTTATTCCCTATTAATAACATTGGGATCACTGACCTTCCTATATATTTATCTTTATTCCCTATTAATAACATTGGGATCACTGACCTTCCTATAATTTATCTTTATTCCCTATTAATAACATTGGGATCACTGACCTTCCTATATATTTATCTTTATTCCCTATTAATAACATTGGGATCACTGACCCTTCCTATATATTTATCTTTATTCCCTATTAATACATTGGGATCACTGACCTTCCTATATATTTATCTTTATTCCCTATTAATAACATTGGGATCACTGACCTTCCTATATATTTATCTTTATTCCCTATTAATAACATTGGGATCACTGACCTTCCTATATATTTATCTTTATTCCCTATTAATAACATTGGGATCACTGACCTTCCTATATATTTATCTTTATTCCCTATTAATAACATTGGGATAAACCATCATTTTTACTGGCCAGGCTGGTAAAATACCGGCCAGGTGGCAACCCTAGCTGAATCCATGATTTTTGCACAACCCCAACCTTATATCTCTTTCCTTTTTAGTAAGATGGTGAAAGGATAATAACGTTTCCCCCCCATCCCACAAACAATCTTTGTAGGAAACTATTTCCATGCAAAGAAGTTACCGAATGGTGTGTTCTGCCAGCTGCAAGCTGTAACATGATAGAATCTTAAATGTCTTTTACAACAGAATGGAAAAGAGCCTCGGGGAAAACTCATGTTCATACAAGTGCTACAAGGGGTTACAGAGGGGTAGACACAACTCATTGACAGTCTATAACCCTGACTTTTTCCATTACGCCACTGCCAACTATACCAGCATCCTCTGTGCTTCCAAATAGAACTGATTGGGACTGTAGGGGATAATGGCATTTTTATTATTATTAAAAAAAATGATAATGTAGAATATGGCTAAGCAGCACCAATAAGCACTATAGATATAATCACAGTCATAGAGAAGTTGCGGGAAAGCAAGAGAATGCTGTGGGGCAGTTTAAGGCCTGCTGTGGGTTTGTAAAGGCAAATAATATGCGTGGGAAAGTATGTGCCTATTGCTGCAGGGGTTCCTAAGCTCAAAGTCTTGTCATTAAAGGGATCCTGTCATGGGAAAACATGTTTTTTTTCAAAACGCATCAGTTAGTGCTGCTCCAGCAGAATTCTGCACTGAAATCCAATTCTCAAAAGAGCAAACAGATTTTTTTATATTTAATTTTGAAATCTGACATGGGGCTACACATATTGTCAGTTTCTCAGCTGCCCCCAGTCATGTGACTTGTGTCTGCACTTTAGGAGAGAAATGCTTTCTGGGAGGCTATTTCTCCTACTTAATGTAACTGAATGTGTCTCAGTGTGACTTGACTTTTACTATTGATTGTTGTTCTTAGATCTACCAGGCAGCTGTTATCTTGTGTAAAGCTCCCCATAGACACAATTCTTCTTGCCGAACGACCGATTTTAGGGAAGCCCGACCAATCCTTTGAAATTATCGTGCGGTTAGTGGGATTCGAACGATTGTACATCTTACGATTTTTCGCCCGATCTGTCAGGAAATTGATCGGCCAGGTCAAAAAATCTTTGTTAGTCCCAATGCAATCTATCTATGTTTGCAGGGTCAGGCAGGCAGCTCCCCTTTGTTTTGCTTGCAAATTGGTCTTTTTAGTTGATGGTAAATTCGTACGATCGTACGATTGTTCTGAGAAGATCAGGATCTGATCTTTTAAAAATCTCAACATCTATGGCCAGCTTTAGGGAGCTGCTATCTGGTTACCTTCCCATTGTTCTGTTGTTAGGCTGCTGGGGGGGGGGGAAGCGGTTGATATCACTCCAACTTGCAGTGCAGCAGTAAAGAGTGACTGAAGTTTGTCAGAGCACAAGTCATATGACTGGGGCAGCTGGGAAACTGACAATATGTCTAGCTCCATGTCAGATTTCAAAATTGAATATAAAAAAATCTGTTTGCTCTTTTGAGAAATGGATTTCAATGCAGAATTCTGCTGGAGCAGCACTATTAACTGATGCGTTTTGGAAAAAAAACATGTTTTCCCATGATAGTATCCCTTTAAGTGGCAGTGTTTCTCCTGCATTCAATGCAGTGGTTACAGGAACAATGTGTGTTCAGCAGCTATATAATCCATATTAATAGGTAAAATAATTAATGTTGGGGGTCAGTGACTGACACCTGGGAGTTTTCCTGGTATCCCAGTGGGCCAGTCTGACATTGGCATGAGATAGAGAAGGGGCAGCACATGGGCATCTCCTGGCACCCCAAGCTGTGACAAGCCTGTGCAAGTAAAGAGCAGTATAGGTAGATGATAGGGAGGGGTAGAAGAGGTTTTATCTAGTTTAGCCTTTATTTACTGGTCAGTTTTTGCAATGCCCGTTTTATTCAACTGGTTTTCATAGAGTTGTGTCAGACTTTACCACCAGGGTGCAGTCGTATATGGGTTTTTTTGAGTTCAGAAGCATCTGTACAAACAAAAGATAGATTGTCTTTTTCAAAAAAACAGCAGCAGATGTTGTGTATCAGTAATGGGTATGCATAGAACACTCTTCATAAAGAACACAAAACCTGATATTGGTATTATATTTTAATAACTGGTATAAAATGCTCTCATGTCTGCTCTGTAATTATTTACTGTAACTTTATAAGCACTAAAGAAAATATGCAAAACGAGCCAAGACCCTGGAGCTGCAGCTGTTACTCCACAAAAAACCTGCCGCCAACGGATCCATCATTGCCCAGGGGCTTCAAAACAATTAGCCAGTCAAAACTGCTGGAAGAAGCAAAAGCTCTACCAGCTTCCAGGGACGTTATTAAGATATTTGGTTCCTAAATCCCCATTTGTCTATTGAAGACTTTGAGGATGATTCAATAACATACTGTAGGTGAAATGTAACGAGCCCCCAGTAACCCATAACAACCAGTTCCCCTTTAAATGATGTTTCCATAGTTTACCAGGGGCAGCTGGGAAATTGACAATATGTCTAGCCCCATGTCAGATTTCAAAATTGAATATAAAAAAATCTGTTTGCTCTTTTGAGAAATGGATTTCAGTGCAGAATTCTGCTGGAGCAGCACTATTAACTGATGCGTTTTGGAAAAAAAAATGTTTTCCGATGACAGGATCCCTTTAACAGTGAATGTATCCCTTAATATCATGTTGCTAGAAAATAAAATAATGAATGTACATTGCAAAAGTGCTTATAATTGCACTGTCATCATTTTTACATTCACTTATTTTAATTGTTTACTTATCCTTTAAGAAAATGATTTGCTTGGAAAAAATTCTCAGAAAAAAAAAAAAAAACACCTAAACCATTTCCCATACAATTTGTCTTAAATATCTCAAAATATATTAAACTACATGTAATAGTGAAAATGTGGGTGGGGATTTGAATGCTCCTGATCATTATGAAGAGCCGTGTGGGCAACTACAACCAGCTGCGCCTGATGTCTGTGTAGCAAATAAATGGCATCATTCACCAATACTTGATATCTTCTAAGAGTAAAATATAAGTGTATATGGGGCTATTATTAAATATTTTGCATGCACTCCTGTTTCATAGTATATCAGTCTGTGTTGCCATGGATACAAAGTCTTAAATAGGCAGCAGTTTGAGCTTTCTATCAGCAAAGCCAGGTCTATGGGCCTCCTACACAAGCAGGAAGCCACAATGTCTCCTGTGCTGAGTCTTTTCATGGAAACCCTGCCCAAACATTACACGGGAAGTCGCTGCATAACCCTGTCACTTCTTTCTATCTCAGTAGCCTACATTAGAGGGTTTACAGTGAATTATCTATAAATACACAGTGACATTGACAATATATTTGTCAAACTCTGATTCCATAATTTGGTATGGACATAGATCTCCTCTAGTTTGCAATGTCAAGAGTCAAGAGTGAGTTTATTGTAATTTCATCCACATACGTTTGTACAGTACACAGTGAAACGAAACAACGTTCCTCTAGGACCATGGTGCTACACAATACAACATAGATGTACCGGACAACAGACAAAAAGTGCAAGTGCAAAAATATGCAACTCCTGCAAGAAAGGACAGCACAGTGCAGGGACAGGACAAAACACACTCAGTAGATGTGAATAGTGAATAATGCTAAACGTCAGACATAATGGGTGTATCATTGTGACATGACAGTAGCAAGAACATGATAAAGAACATGATAAAGTGCAGATGTGCTCATAGAGAACAACTGTATCCAATGGCTATTCATCCATACAATGGCGTACAGTGGCTGTGTAACGTTATGGTATATAGTAAGGTCAGATGGAGTGTGTGTGTGAGAGAGATCTGTCCGGTCCCTGAGTATTTAGGAGCCTTATGGGTTGGGGGAAGAAACTGTTACACAGTCTGGTAGTGAGGGCCCTAATGCTTCGGTACCTTTTTCCAGATGGCAGGAGTGTGAACAGTGAGTGTGAGGGGTGTGTTGGATCAGCCACAATGCTGGTGGCTTTACGGATGCAGCGAGTGGTGTAAATGTCTGTGATGGAAGGAAGAGAGACACCTATGATCTTCTCTACTGTCTTCACTATCCTCTGTAGGGTCTTGCAATTCCCAGACAGTGATACAGCTGCTCAGGATGCTCTCGATATTCCCTCTGTAGAAGGTTTTGAGTATGGATGGTGGGACATGGGATTTCCTCAGCTTGAGCAGGAAGTAGACGCGCTGTTGGGCTTTCTTGGCTAAGTAGCTGGTGTTGTGGGACCAGGTGAGGTTTTCCGCCAGGTGGACACCAAGGAATTTGGTGTTTTTGACAATCTCCACATTAGAGCCGTCAATGTACAGTGGCAGGTGGTCACTCCTAGTCTTCCTAAAGTCAACAACCATCTCCTTTGTTTTGTCTGCATTGAGAGACAGGTTGTTGGCTCTGCACCAGTCTGTTAACCGCTGCACCTCCTCTCTGTATGGTGACTCGTCATTTAAAAAAAACCCACCACGGTCGCATCATCAGCGAACTTCATACCTCCCAACTGTCCCTTTTTCGGAGGGACAGTCCCTCTTTTGACAGCTCAACCCGCAGTCCCTCATTTGTACTGGAAAGTCCCTCTTTTCTCTGCACTGCTTTTAGCAGAGAGTCCAGAACAGCTAACAGGTGCAAATAAGATACTTTGTAACAATTTTGAGACACAAAAACACAGTTTAGATAAGGAGAAATATTTTCAAACTTATATAACCTGCCAAATTTTGTAAAACAAACATGGTAATTAGGGGGTGTGGCCACAGAAAGGGTGTGGTCAAAAAATTGCTGCGCTACGTGCGGAAAATAAATTTTTGTCCCTCTTTTTACTTCCAAAATGTTGGGAGGTATGGAACTTTATGATGTCATTTGTGGGGTGCGTGGCTGCACAGTCATGCGTCAGCAGAGTGAACAGTAGAGGACTGAGCACACAGCCTTGAGGGGCTCCGGTGCTCAGTGTGGTGGTTCTGGAGATGATGTTTCCAATCCTGACTGACTGAGGTCTGTCGTGACTGAGGACCATCTGAGAATTCCTATCCACAGCAGTAATGTCACTGCATACAGTCAGGTTTCTTATAAAAATGGTACACATTTTTAAATAAAGTATATTGGAAATAGATTTCTTAGAAAGTAAAAAACGATTATATTTTTTTTGCCTTTCCTTGTCCTTTAACAAGAAGCAATCCAGTAGCTGCTAAGCACACCTTGGACCTGGACTCCAATGTTCTTATAGTGGCTTATGCCAGTGAATCAGATGCAAATGCCATATTTAATGCACACTCTTGAAAATGCTGCCTGCAACTTGCACCTGATTTGTGACATTGCTTTCATATTGATACCCGGGACACAATTGTAAGGAAATAAGGAATTATAAAGAAAAACTCTGAATTATGGGTTTTAGCTCCAAATTGCACTTTGCACATCACACTGGCAGAGGTAAATGACCCCCATTGTCCTATATTAAAAGAGGTAGCGATTCATAGTAGTAGAGAATCGTTTTATTGCGTTTTAAGGTAAAAAGGAAAGGGTTCTGAGAAACAGAGAAATAATCTCTTGGAAGCCATTTAGTGCTGATCTCTTGTTACTCCGATGCTCTTGGCTTTACCTGCTATTATGTGTATTTTCCTCTGCACTGATGGTGATGCATGGGAGCTAAGCCCAATGAAAATATTATATCTTAATAAAATGCTTGAAATGGGAAACTAGATATGGCAGAAACAAGCTCTTTCCTGGAACTCGTGTACTAGATATGCTTCATGTAATCACAGATGAGTATTTGTATTACATCAAAACTTTATAGGTTAAGTAAACCTTTAAAATAAGTGAATGTAAAATTGATGAGAGTGCTATTCTAAGCGCTTTTGTCATTTGCATTCATTATTTATTTATTTGTTTCATTCCAAGATATTAAGGGATACATGTACTGTTAATATGAATGAATTTTGTTACAACAGCGCCACCTGCTGGTCAGTTTCCCACCAGTCTGACCACCAAGTAGTCAAGGAAGTTGTCAGGAGAAAGAAAGAGACTGCTCTGATGTTCAACCCACCTATGGTGGGTGGATGACGTCGGAGGGTGGGGTAGGTCTGATGATGTCGATTGGTGGATTGCCATGTCATTTACATCAATATCCTGTTTCCTAAATTTTGAAATCCGGACAGGCACTTTTCACCCTGACAGCCCTTCCAAACACCAAGCTGTCTGGGTAAAATCCGAACAGGTGACAACCCTATCCCCACCCCCTGGCAGAGCTCTGGCACCCTACATTTCCCCAAGCACCCTCAAGGGAGGAAAGACCTACTGTGGCACCTTCAAACACACAGACCAGAGACCAATGCTACAGGCAACAATCACAGTGGGAAGCCTCCTGCCCCTAACCCTGGGCCTTTGTGGCTTTACTACATACAGCATCTGGCCTGACTTTCATATGATGTTTGGAGCTGTATTCCAATAATTGTGCATTACCTTGAGTGCCATAATTAAGTGCCCTGGGGGCACAAAACACGTAAGTCCAATGGAGATATTGTTCCTTTTTTAAATGAATCTACGATAAACATTACATTTGTAACTTTATTTTTGGTGGCCCTTGTGGAATTCTTTGAGTGTCTGATACCCCAGTTTCCGTAAGTTGCTGGAATGTCCTGTTTACACAATTCAAAAAGAGCATTACTGGGTTGTATAATATGCAGTCTGTAGTGGCAATTTTAGGGGGGAAGGACAGAAGACGATTACAGGGGAGGACACTGAATGCAGATACCTTTTTTCATTTCTCGTATGCCTTCAGGCTTTTCCAACCATAATAATTCAAACTTTGCAATGAGAGCCTTGCGTCCACCCTCTCTCAACCCTCAGTATAACAGCTACAACTGGAGGACCCCAGGTTATAATCCCCCACCATACAGTCTAGTGAAATATAGGATTTTCACCCCACCCAAGTGTATTCTGGCATCATTACGGTCTAATAATAAACAAACATCAGCCTCTAGCCCTTTTCTCCTGCTTCCTTGTGTCCAGATGCCCTCCATTGCATGGAATTAATTTGCTGGTAATGGAGGCCACACCTATGCTTTTTGCCCCATTTTTGCAGCCAAAACAATGGTGCCAATGAAATACTGTAGCAGAGGGCAGATGATTCACAGTGCAGTAAAGAAGTATTCAAGGCAATGTCAGAACTAGGGTCTTTTCTGAAGATAATTTGTCTTCTGCTACATTGCTAAAAAAATAACCATAAGACCAATGAAACACAACTAATGCAGATTGGAAAGCCGTTTAGAATGACAGCTTCTTTATTATGCAAATAAAAAAATGTAGCCATGGTACAGTCGCCTTACTATTGTTTTTTTCATTTGGCAGGCTGGACTGGAACTGTTGTTTTGGTTGTTAGGGATACTGACTTGAAGGGTGTAACAAGAGAAAGTTGATCATACCATCCATGGCCCGTCACACAATATTGGTCCATGCATAGTTGGGAGAAGATGTATCTCCATCCAGGTGTAGGTGTTGTTGCTTGTTGTGGGAAGGTCACCATTGATGAAGGCATATCAGGTGTTTTTTCCCTAGAGTGGGAGGGAAGTCTTTTTTAGATGAAAATGGAAAATGAAGGAAAAGGATGAACGGTACCAGAAGACTAAGCAAGGTACTGTAGGCCCTATTGAAGATATTGGGGTGAAGGCCTTCTTCAAAAAAGAGTAGTCTTAAGTGCCACCAATAGGTTGTCTCTTAGTATCCAGGTATGATCCATAGGTGTAAGAATGTGAAGGAATATGACATAATATATCAAAGTTCTAGATTTGCACAGGTCTAGCAACCCATGGCAACTAATGAGGTGTTTGCTTTCAGCTGACCAGTAAATAATGGCTATATGTGGATTACTAGGCCTATAGCTAATGTACATTTATAATATTACCCCCATAGAGTAGAACTGTACCAATCAGATCTTAGATTCACGGTGTACGAAACAGGCCATGAGTTTACTAACATAGGTGCCAGCTATTTGCAGTTACCAGAAGCAACCAGTTAGAAACTACTCACCCTATTAGAAATGAAAGCAAAGATCTGATTGGTTGATGTAGTCATTGTTAATAAATCATTCCCTACAACGAGGAACATCTAGCATGGGGGAAACAAACCAAACAAGTCACTTCCTTTTCACTCTGATAGTGCCAGAGATTTGCAGGCGTTTCTAAGAAGATTTACCCTCGCATCCTGTTAAATATCTTGTTGATCTGTGTTGCCTGACCTCAAACAGAAATTGACATCTCACCGGAACAAGTGTGGGCTACTTGATGGCTTTTATGTGGTTTCATGCGTTTGAAAGGAACAAGCGGAAACAATAAAGGGAGTTTAGACACCTATTTGCTCTAAATTATTTTATTTTATGATGCAGGTTACATTCTATATTACATTTATTATTATGGGGGGCAGTGGATATGATGATAGGTCTTTGAACTTTGGCAAGTTTTGAACAATAATGTCTCAAAGAGCTGGAAATCCTTGGAGGAAATAGTACTGAGTAAAATAAAATAAAAATAAAGCAGGTGACACAGATACTCACTGAGCTGGATATCTAGTAAACATAAGATGCTTATGCTGCAGTTTGTTGGGCCAGCTTGGATCACAACCAGGGATCTGGGTTACGGAGATATTTTTATTCTTCCTTGGTTATAATGTTTTTACTTGCAGGCTTGATTGATTTTCAGTACAAACAATAATTAATCATCGATGTAACTGTATCTGTGACTCTACCTTCTGGGCAACCTATCAACTCTTAGTACCTGGCCCCCAGTATCCAAACATTATTAATCCCATCACTCATTGATGCTGCTAATATTTTTCCACAAAACTTACCTCCGCACCCTTGTTGAAGGGGGTTATTTATTAAAGTCCTAATGTTATACTCAAAAATTTTTCTAAATCCATATTTTTTATGGAAAAAAACACCTCTATTTTTTCTAGATTTGTTATACCTTGAGGTTGCAAAAAGTCCACATCCGAAAATCGGCCATCTCAGACCTGCTGAGGTTGTATATAGGCCAATGGAAGAGGTCCCTATCCTATTTGAAAGTTTCTGTGGTCTCCGCTGGGATTAGCCTGAAAATCCAACTATTCTGGGTTTTTTGGGCAAAAATTTGAACATTTCAGACTTTCTGTGAAAAAGCCAGAAAAAATTGAGCAATTCGGGAAAAAAATCAGAAAAAACGTACATTCAGCTTTTTGCTTAATTTTTTAGAGTTTTTCAAAGATCCAATTAAATTGTGCTTTTTTTTAACAATAAATAAATTCAAGTCGTGGATTCTTGTTTGGTTGCACTTTTTTATTTTAACAAATCAGATAAATTCAGGTTTTGCTAAATAACCCCTTCAGTGTTGTACTCTGAATATGCCTGTTTCTATCCTGTGTTAATTTAGCCAGCCTAACAGTTAATTTTAAGGCTATTAGTGGTGAGCCATGAGGGGTTTGGCACTCTTATGTCAACTCAATAATCTACTACAAATGTGGTGAAACGTTTGTATAATAAAGTAATAGGGAGAGGGGCCAGTGGAGGGAAAGGTATGGGGATTTTTAGTTAACTTCTCCTTTAAATAGTGTATATCTGTGTGTTAAAGTTCATCCTATGATTTAGTGCCTCCTGGGGCATGAAACATGTAAGGCTTTTGTTATTAATTGTGTATGCACAAAATAAAGGAAGAATGCTTTTATTCTAAACAAAGCTGCTTTTGACGTCAATTTGTCTGGATCTGTGCCAGCCTGTATCCTGTATATTTCTCCTGGTTTTGCTTCCCACGCTGAAGGTCTGTGTAACAGGTAAGTGGTCACCTGATTCACAGGACATAAACTCCCACCAGTCAGTTCTACACCTGTGGTACATAGTGATGGGCCAATTTGTCCAGTTTCACTTCAACAAAAAATGGGCGAATTTACCATGAGATTTGCGAAACGTCGAAAAATTTGCGAAACGCATTGAAGTCAATGGACGTCAAAATTATTTTTGACACCCCCGACAATTTTATACGCGCACCTATTTTGTCCAAATGCATCAAAGTCAACGGGCGTTCGAATAATTCTGATGTGCAACAATTTTTATGCATGTGACTATTCTGACGCGCGACAAAATCTTTTGGATGTGGCAGGTTTTTCACTGGCCGCAGTTTTGCGAATATATATTCACTGGCGGCAAAACGAGGAAATTTGCAGAGAACTTGCGCCTGGAGAATTTATTCGCCCATCACTAGTGGTACATCTAGGGGTTCATTAAAGGGATCCTGTCATCGGAAAACATGTTTTTTTCAAAACGCATCAGTTAATTGCTGCTCCAGCAGAATTCTGCACTGAAATCAATTTCTCAAAAGAGCAAACAGATTTTTTTATATTCAATTTTGAAATCTGACATGGGGCTAGACATTTTGTCAATTTCCCAGCTGCCCCTGGTCATGTGACTTGTGTCTGCACTTTAGGAGAGAAATGCTTTCTGGCAGGCTGCTGTTTTTCCTTCTCAATGTAACTGAATGTGCCTCAGTGGGACATGGGTTTTTACTATTGATTGCTGTTCTTAGATCTACCAGGCAGCTGTTATCTTGTGTTAGGGAGCTGTTATCTGGTTACCTTCCCATTGTTCTTTTGTTTGGCTGCTGCGGGGGGGAAAGGGAGGAGGGTGATATCACTCCAACTTGCAGTACAGCAGTAAAGAGCGATTGAAGTTTATCAGAGCACAAGTCACATGACTTGGGGCAGCTGGGAAATTGACAATATGTCTAGCTCCATGTCAGATTTCAAAATTGAATATAAAAGAATCTGTTTGCTCTTTTAAGAAATGGATTTCAGTGCAGAATTCTGCTGGAGCAGCACTATTAACTGATTCATTTTGAAAAAAAAAAAATTCCCATGACAGTATCCCTTTAAGTTTTCCAGTCTCCTGTTGGGAAGATCATATAATAAGGGTGTGTCCAGTCCTACAAGGCTTTCAAGACCCCCCATATAATAGACGGTTTAGCAAAGAGGCCTAGGGGTGCATCTCAGTCTACTCCAGCACTTATTGGTCTCTGCTAGCAGCAGAAGCTCTCTGGTGAAGCATATACTCTATATATACATATTTGTCCTTTTAGGGTTAGTGGGTTGACAATATTTCTGAACATATGAGGTTTCAGAACTCGCTTTGGTTTTCTAATTTGACCACATCACATTCTTAACAAAGTATATAGTGAATTAACAAAAATAACCACTGTTCTTTTAAAACAAAAGTGATAGATTTCAAATGTATCTTGTTAACTTTCTCAGTTTAGAACATTTCCCAGAATTAACTCATGCCAGCCTTATACAATGCAAAATGCAAAGCTTAGTCATAAATATCTGAAACAGACCAGCTCACTTGAAACCCTGGTGAAGACCACAGTAGCTGCTTTTACTTGTATGTCATGCCTACAGCCTAAGCAAGTCTATATTTCCCAACCACTGCATTCTAATACCATGAAAAGCTTTCATAAAGGTAATCTTTCAAAAAACAAACGCAACCTAAGCTGTCATTTTGGCAGTGATGTTCCAAAAAGCTGAGGAGCAGATGTTGATCTGATAAGTGAGGCCTTGCTGGGGAAAAGTGAACACTAGTCTCTATCAATACATAAAGGGGCAAATTCACTAAGCGGCGAAGCGCTGAACGCTAGCGTTAATTCGCTAGCGTTTAGCATTTTCGTTACTGTGCAAATTCCCTAACGAACGCTGGCGTAGTTTCGCTAGTGTTACTTCGCACCCTTACGCCTGGCGAATTTTCGCTAGCGACGTAACTACGCAAATTCACTAACTTGCGCAGTGTACTGAACGCTACCTTTTACGCCAGACTTCCTTCGCCACCTCAGACCTGGCGAAGCGCAATAGAGTAGATAGGGATTGTTTGAAAAAAAGTCAAAATTTTTTCTAAGTCCCAAAAAACGCTGGCGTGTTTTCTACATGATAGCTGATAGGCTGAAAAAGATCGCAAATTTTTTTGGGGCTCCCCTCCTTCCCCCCTACATTTCCTGACTCATGGCAACTTACCTAGACAGTGGGCACATGTGTAGGGCAAAATAAAATTTGTATTTGTTGATTTGAAGGTTTTCTAGGCATTTGTAGTGCTGATACGTATTCCTCCATTGAAATTTGAATTTGGCGCCGTATGCAAATTAGCCTTCGCTAGCGTAACTTCGCTTTACATAGCGAATCAACGCTAGCGCAACTTCGCAACCTTACGCTACCCCTGAGCGCAACTTCGGATTTTAGTGAATTTGCGGAGCGCTGGCGAAACTACGCCTGGCGAAGTGCAGCGAAGCGCGGCGAAGTTGCGCCTGGCGAAACTACGAATGTTAGCGAATTTGCCCCAAAGTGTGACATAAAACATGCAGAAAAAATTAACAAAAGCTACATAACATATCATCCCAAGGGAGTGGTGATTGGATGCCAATAAACCAATCCTCAGTACAGCATGAGGGCATGTTGTATTTGTAACAGACAATTCCTAAACAGTGGGAACAGGACCCTATAGATCCATCCATCATCCAAGGAATTTGTTGAAAAAGGTGAATAAGCAAGGTCTATTTGTAGCTTTCAAGCAGAGGTGGGGGAATAAATAAAAGACATGTCCGTAGATTCAAATTTCACAGCAAGGTTATTATTATAAGTAGCATTTTAATATATTTTGCCCAATATGTGCAAAATATGATTCTGGGTCTCCAAACCATTGTTTCTGTTAAAAAACAGGTGATACAGTGCCACACAGAAGGTTACTGGTTAAATTAAGGAATGTTGGCCTGGAACATAGTATTTGTACCTGGATAGAGAACTGGCTGAAGGATAGACTACAAAGAGTGGTGGTAAATGGAACATTTTCTAATTGGACCAGTGTTGTTAGTGGAGTACCGCAGGGCTCTGTACTAGGTCCCTTGCTTTTCAACTTGTTTATTAATGACCTGGAGGTGGCCATTGAAAGTACTGTTTCTATTTATGCAGATGAGACTAAATTGTGCAGAACTATAGGTTCCATGCAGGATGCTGCCACTTTGCACAGTGATTTGTCTAAACTGGGAAACTGGGCAGCAAACTGGAAAATGAGGTTCAATGTTGATAAATGCAGGTTATGCACTTTGGCAAAAATAATATAAATGCAAGTTATACACTAAATGGCAATGTGTTGGGAGTTAACTGAGTTGGATCTAGGAGTTTTTGTGGATAACACGTTGTCTTATTCCAGGCACTTTCATGACTGTGAAAGGCCTGGAGTGGACGGAATACAAGGGCACCCTATACTTACTGATCCGTTGTTTCCTTATTCCCCAACCCCCTCCTGTTCTGGTCTGATTACTACTTCCCATTCCTATCCTCTTCTTCCTCACCCCCCTTGCCTTACAGTCATGCCTTCTTCCGCCATACAGGCTCCATCATAACTTTCTGTGACCACTAAAGCAAATAAAGTTCTGTCTTGCATAAAAAAGGGCATTAACTCAAGGGATGAAACATAATTGTGTCTCTTTATAGGTCCCTGGTGAGGCCTCATCTGGAGTATGGGGGCAGTTTTGGACTCCAGTCCTTAAGAGGGATATAAATGAGCTGGAGAGAGTGCGGAGACTAAGTGCAACTAAACTGGTTAGAGGGAGGGAAGAGTTAAATTATGAGGGGAGACTGACAAGGTTGGGGTTGTTTTCTCTGGAAAAAAGGCGCTTGTGAGGGGACATGATTAGACTTTACAAGTACATTAGAGGACATTATAGACAAATAGCAGGGGATCTTTTTACCCATAAAGAGAATCACGTACCAGAGGCCTCCCCTTCAGACTAGAAGAAAAGAAGTTTCATTTAAAGGAACAGAGTAGGGGGTTCATCACAGTCAGGACAGTGAGGTTGGGGAATGCACTGCCGGGTGATGTTGTGATGCTGATTCAGTTAATGACTATAAGAGGGACTTGGATGATTTCTTGGACAGACATAATATCAAAGGCTATTGTGATACTAAAATTTATGCATGAGTATATATAGTTTATGTGAGTGTATGGAGGAGTCAGTGTGTGTGTATGGATGCTGGGTTTCATTTGTAGGGGTTAAACTTGATGGTCTTCAACCCAATCTAACTATGTAACTATGTAACTAATATGAATGAGCTATGAATGGACATTCACGCTTGTATGACCTACTTAGCAGACCTGCCGAGAATAAGGGCATGTAAGTACCACAGTAGGTTCCATCCTTACTTTGAAAACCATCTGTGCTACATACAAACCACATGCATCCTGCCAGTGCTACTAATAATAAATGTATCAGAGCAGGTACAGAAACACACAGTCAGTCATTTCTGGTAACAGAAGGGTTTTACAACTGGGTAAATAGACAGGCTGTGCAAAATAAAAAATGTATCTAATATAGTTAGTTAGCCATAAATGTAATGTATAAAGACTGGAGTGACTGGATGTGTAACATAATAGCCAGAACACTACTTCCTGCTTTTCAGCTCTCTTGGTTTACACTGACTGGTTACCCTGGTTACCAAGCAGTAACCAATCAGAGACTTGAGGGGAGGCCAAATGGGTCATAACTATTGCTTTTGAATCTGAGCTGAATGCTGAGGATCAATTACAAACTCACAGAACAGTTATGTCCCATGTGGCCCCCCTTATAGTCACTGACTAACTCAGAGTTAGAGAGCTGAAAAGCAGGAAGTAGTGTTCTGGCTATTATGTTACACATCCAGTCACTCCAGCCTATATACATTACATTTTTGCCTAACTAACTATATTAGATACATTTTTTATTTTGCACAGCCTATCTATTTACCCACTTTTTTAATATCTTGTTTAACCATAGCCTAGAGAAAGATGCATTCAAAAAATGGCAAGAAATAGAGGGTAGACCTACAAGAATTAGGGATTTTTGTTACTAAATAACAAAATAATATCATTAGAAGAAATCCAAAAGAAATGGGGAAGCCACCCAAGAGATATTTGGAATTATTGCCAACTAAAACATTAGGGGGCAAATTTACTACGGGTCGAATTTCGAAGTTAAAAAACTTCGAAATTCGACCATCGAATTTGATACTTCGATAGTCAAAGTATTTTTTCGTTCGAAAACGGGCGTCTTCGATCTAATGATTAAATCGTTCGAATCGAACAATTGGAACGATTTTACAAAAAAATACTTCGACTGCTCAAAACTTAGCCAAACACTCAAGTTTATAGGAGGTCCCCCATAGGCTAAACAGCAATTCGGCAGGTTTAAGGTGGCGAAGTGTCGAATTTAAAGAGACAGTACTTCGATTTTCGAATGGTCGAATTTGTGAAGTTTTTTGATTCAAATCAAATTTTTGCCTATTCGTTGGTCGAAGTACCCAAAAATTAATTAGTTTTTGAATTCAAAAAATTCACTTTGACCCTTAGTAAATGGGCCCCTATATTTATAAAAACAAAGAGGCTTATTGGAATAGAGAGCCAACAAAATGGGAAGCTATACTTGAGTGTAAAGAAACTAAATTTCTACTATATATAAATTATTAATATTAAATATCTCTCTTGTAAAAGACACAGCATATGGGGAGTGGGAAAAAGAATTAAACATTATAATTACCCCCTTAATGTGGAACAAGATCCTGGCCTCGACACACAAATCATCCACAGCGGCAAGACTGAGAGAAATGAATTACAAACTGGTAACAAGATCTTACTCCAGTTAAACTGAAAAGGATATTTCCAGAAAGCTCAGATATTTGCTGGAGATGCGGCCAAGAAAAGGGGACACAAGCATTGGTTCAAATGCACGGTTTTGAAGGAATATTGGGGAAAGATTTAGAAAGTAATAACTAGTGATGGGCGAATTTATTCCCGCAATTCTGCGCGGTGAATAAATTTGCAAAACTGCCGCAAAAATTCCCCAGCGAAAATTTGGTGGACGCCGGTGCAATTTTGCCAATTTTATCTTTTCTCTATTTTTCTATATTTCTGTATCTTTATTAACTATAAACTCCACACACCCCTCACACGGACTGTTCCCGCTGCTCCCATCCGGCGTTTTTCCACAAGCGATCAGACTCCTCAACTCACCGCCTGCCCTCCCACTACATTCCAGACACACCTGAACTGTGAACTTAACTTTGTGAACTGTCAATTTATTTGCACAATTCTACAGGTTTACACATGTATATATCCAATTTCTTCCAATATATTGCACATTTCATGTTTACATATTTATTGTGTATATTTTTAAGTGCCTTTTTGTGAAATGTACTAGCTGGAGCCACGTCGTCATGTCTCACTGTGTATTTGTATACTGCTGAGATGACAATAAAGTTTACTTTGACTTTGAAAAGCTATTACCAGTGGCATAACTACTCACCGGCAGGCCCTGGTATAGGATGAGCACTTGGCCCCCCCCCTGTCGGGCCCTCACCCCTATGAATTGTGTGCGCTGTAAAATCTCCCCCTGCCCAACCACCCACTATATCCATTATCGTGGCTCCGGTGGACCCCAAGAGGGTGCGGTCCCAGGTGCCATCTCTCCACCTGCACCCCTGGTAGTTACGCCACTGGCTATTACTAAATTAAAAATAAAAAAAAATATTATAGTTCTTACATCGAAAAAGGGTCAAATGCCACGTATGGATCTCTAGAGGTTAGAGGGCTTTCTTATAAAAAATAGAAAACAATCAGGGGTGCTCCACCAATGAGGCGAGTTGAGCCACTCACCTCATGTGGCAGCGCCCCCCCTGGTTGCCAGGGGTGGCCAAAATGCCGCTCCTGGTAATTAAGTGCTGAATTTCCGTTTTTCAACCCGGAGATTCGGATCTCCTAGTGCAGAGAGCGCAATTTCGCTCTCTTCACTAGCGACGTGCACTGCCCCCGACCCCCTCCAGCGCTGAAAAGGTGAGTGCCGTGAGGAGGGGTGGGGGCGGCAAAGGAAGGCCGCCTAAGGCGGCGGAGATGCAAGGATCGCTGCTGAAAACTATCACATATGATACTGATTATATAAGTCATTAACAATCAGGAGGAATACAGAAAAAATTCAGCTGTTTCTGTTCTGCAAACCCAGACAGAAACTATTGGTATCCTGCACTCACGAGCAACAGACTGAGGCCACAACTTGAGAGCTCATGCCCTAAGAGGAATCACCCTCTATTCACTTCTATAGAAATAGATAAAGGATGCCTTTGTCAAAGGGATCAAACAGATCTTTTGTTTCATACCCTACACAAGCAAACTGAAAGTGGTGAATATTCCCAGACTGGGGTTAAACTTTGATATCGTGCCCCCAGATGTGTCATGTGAAAGAGTAGTTAGCTACAAAGCTCCCGGCTCATGTTTTAATAATATAATATTTGAATTTATTGAAGCTGATATCATTTTGCTAGGCTTTGTGTCACATGTATATAGGGCTGACACCTGCCTTCCTTTTTGTGAAATGTTCATTGGTGAAAAAGGGAGAGTTTGTCCCCCTTCCCAGAACTTATGTTAATGGAGAATTGTATGAGATTTTAATAATTTATATTCTGGGGCTACTGCCGCTCGAAACGCGATCATTTCAGGGTTCCCACTGCAGGTTGCATTAATAATCACTTATAAATATAAAAGAGACACAGAAAAAATGACCACAACTTGGGTCAGATTCATGAAAAAGAACCTGAACATTGTGAATGTTTAAAGGAAAACTATACCCACCAAACAATGTAGGTCTCTATTAAAAGATACTGAGTAAAACAGCTCATGTGTAAAACCCTGCTTCATGTAAATAAACCATTATTATAATAATATACTTTTTTATTAGTATGTGCCATTGGGTAATCATAAATAGAAAATTGCCATTTTAAAAAATAAGGGCCGCCCCCTGAGATCGTAAGATTCACTGTACTCACATACAAACCACATGTAAGGTCACATGAGCCAATTAACAGACAGAGTTGTGTCTTTTGCTTCCTCACTTCTTCCTGTTACAGTTAGAGTTGTAGTATTTCTGGTCAGGTGATCTCTTCCTGTTACAGTTAGAGCTGCAGTATTTCTGGTCAGGTGATCTCTTCCTGTTACAGTTAGTGTTGTAGTATTTCTGGTCAGGTGATCTCTGAGGCAGCACAGATAGAGTCACGAAATGGTGGTTCAAGGCAAGAGATGTAAAAGGGCAATATTTATGTAAATATATATTCCAGTTTGGTAAGATTCTTTAATATGTCATTCAATTTGATATAAACTATCTGTTGCTTAAGTGTTCATTTTGGGGGTATAGTTTTCCTTTAATACATTGTGTATGTGGCTGCAATTACACTGGAGAAAAATACTACATATGGGTTAAAAAGAAGTAAAGCAAATGATATCTGAAATGGAACATTGTGCAGTGAACTTCCAGTCATAAACAACCCCTTTACATCTTTTCCCTTAAACCACCATTTTGTGATGGTGTCACTCACTGATCATGTGACAGGAAATAATACAGCTCTGACTGTAACAGGAAGAAGTTTGCAAGTAAAAGTCAGAGCTCTGCCCATTCATTGGCTGATGTAACCTAGCATGTACGTGTGCCCTCGGTTTGTGTGAGAGCACAGTGCCTCATACCATTCTGAGGGCAGACTTCAGTTCTTTCAATTATAAGCTTCTACAGATTCATTACTATTAGACAAGTATTTCTGTGAACAAGTGTTTTAAGGTCTGTCGTGTGGAATCTGCCTCCTTTGGCTCAAAGCTAAAACCCACATGACCACATTTTGCCATAAGACAGTAATCAAAATAACCACTCAGACAACATAAATTGGTTTTGGAAAATAAAGGGGCGGTCATATTTATTAAAAAAAAATCTTAGTGAATAATTTTCCAATAAAAAATGCAGGCCCCCATATAGGGTTGCCACCTGGCCGGTAAAAATGATGGTCGATCCCAATGTTATTGATAAGGAAAAAAGATAAATCTATGGGAAGGTCGGGAATTTTTTCCATAAAAGGTGGCAGCCCTACCCCCAAGTCATTCTCATTTAAAGGATAACACACTTAGCACCATTGCAAATGGGCAGATCCACCACCAGTTGTCTTAATAAACATGTATGGGCTTCTCCTGTAGAGAAACTCTGACCTGAAAGCAAAAACCAGTGCCAGTGACCCCCTCCGTGATTGCCATTAAAATAGGCTTCACCTGGTTTACCCATGAGGCCTGAAAGCAAAATTCAGTGCCACGTGGATTCCCAGTGGTTGCCACAGTTCCAGGACCTGCCAAGCATCACATGGGGCCTGCATTGTCGCAACACCATTGTGAAATAGATCGGTATTCTCATTTAAGGGATAACACACTTTGCACCATTGCAAATGGCCAGGCCCACCACCAGTTACCATAGTAGACACTTAAGGGTCTTCTCCTGTAGGTGACTCCTTGACCCAAAAGCAAAACCATTGCCAGTGAGGACCTCAGTGGTTGCCATTAGAAGAGGCCTGGTTTACCCACAAGGCCGGAAAGCAAGATCAGTGTCAGGTGGATTCCCAGTAGTTGCCCCCACAAAGTTCCAGGGCCTGCCAACCACCAACAGCATTGCCGCCACTCTCCACAGATTCTCAGTTTTAATACTTGTACTGGCTTGTCAATCCTAGAAAAAACTTAGGGAGGGAGGGTGGGAGAAAATTGCATTTTAGTAATGATGCCTCTCTATTTACTAGCACTCTAAGTACTCTTGCTATCCTGAGGGCCACCATTAGAAAAATCACCACACAGACATCAGCGCTAAAAAAGGTAACACACACACAAGTTATAAAAAGCTATTGATGGTCAGGGCCCCCTTATAAGTTAAAAAAAACTGTGGCACCAAGGCCCCCATAAAAGTTTTAAAAAAAATTGGAGGTCAGGGCCCCCCTACAAGTTTAAAAAAAATTGGCACCAGGGCCCCGCCTAAAAGTTTTTTAAAAAAAACATTGGGCCCCCCTTACAATTTGGTGCCAGGGCCCCCCTTACAAGTTAAAAAAATTTGGGGCCCCTGAGAATATTTTTTAAAAAAAAACATTGGTGGCAGGGGCCTATAGAGTACTAATATAATACATTGGTGTAAAAGACCTGAAGTCACGAATACAGCCGAAATTGAAGTCTACTGAACACCAATTTTTCTTTTTTTCCACTGCCTTGGGACTTCGGGTCTTTTTGCCGCTTTCAGGGCTTCTGGACTTTTCACTGCTTTCGGGATTTCAGCTGTTCATAGGGTTGCCTCCTGGCCGGTAAAACTGATGCTTGATGCCAATTTTATTAATAGGAAAAAACGTCAAGAATTTAGGAAGGCCGGCAGGGGCGTAACTATAGAGGAAGCAGACCCTACGCCTGCTGGGGGGCCCAGGAGGTATAGGGGCCCCACGAGGCGCTAATTCATATACAGTTTCAATAAATATTGGTAAAACAAGTCAACTGCTAAAAATTTTGGGGGCCTGAAAAATAATTTGCTGTGGGGCCCAGTAATATCTAGTTACGCCACTGAAGGCCGGTATTTTTTTCCAGAAAAGGAGGCAACCCTAGCTGTTCGGCCCTTCGGCTGTTCTGCTTTTCAGGACGGAAGAGGCGGCACGGCTTTGGCGCGGTTGACAGAAATGCCTGCTTCCGGGGTCAGACTGGCCTGGCAGGACTAGGGTTGCCACCAATACCCCCAGTAAAGACCTAGCATGGGGCCATAAAATATAGGGGCATGGCCATGATGTAGAGGGGCGGTTCGTGATGTCAAGGGGTGGGGCCATGACGTGGCAATTGGCCGATTGCTGTGTCAGTCATGGGGAATCAGTGTTGGACTGGGATGCCAGGGGCCCACCAGAAAACCTTAGACTGTGGACCCACTTTCCAAACTATTATTCCTCCTCTCCTCACTCAACATCTTTATTGTCCTAGTCTTTTATATCTACATACTATATTCTATTCTTCCTTTATTAAGTCTCTTTTTTCTCATAAAGAAATGGGGAATGATGACTATAATACATTTATGCTAAATTGAGGGCATTTAAACTGATAATCCCACAAGCATCTTAACTTTATGTTGTTCCAAACATTTGGGTTGTTAAATGCATTGACCAATTGAAAAAAATTCATGTTTGTGTATGGTCCCCAGTCCATTAACAATCCATAGGGCCAGCTTAAAAGAACAGTGACACTAAAAAATGAAAATGTCTTAATGGAAAGACAATATAATGTTGCCCTGCACTGGTAAACTGGCGTATTTGCTTTAGAAACAATTATAGTTTGTATAAAAAGCTGCTGCGTAATCATGGGGGCAGCAGTAGATAACGGATAAGCTGTGTAGAATCCAATTGTATGCTACAGAGCTTATCTGTTATTTACTGTGTATCCTGTGCCTTTTCTCCATTTTCAGCTTTGAATGGCTGCCCCCGTGGCTACACAGCAGCTTGTTTATATAAACTATAGTAGTACTTATCTGTTATCTACTGTGTATCCTGTGCTTGAATGGCTGCCCCCATGGCTACACAGCAGCTTGTTTATATAAACTATAGTAGTACTTATCTGTTATCTACTGTGTATCCTGTGCTTGAATGGCTGCCCCCATGGCTACACAGCAGCTTGTTTATATAAACTATAGTAGTACTTATCTGTTATCTACTGTGTGGTGGTGGTAAATGGAACATTTTCTAATTGAACCAGTGTTGTTAGTGGAGTACCACAGGGCTCTGTACTAGGTCCCTTGCTTTTCAACTTGTTTATTAATGACCTGGAGGTGGCCATTGAAAGTACTGTTTCTATTTTTGCAGATGATACTAAATTGTGCAGAACTATAGGTTCCATGCAGGATGCTGCCACTTTGCACAGTGATTTGTCTAAACTGGGAAACTGGGCAGCAAACTGGAAAATGAGGTTCAATGTTGATAAATGCAGGTTATGCACTTTGGCAAAAATAATATAAATGCAAGTTATACACTAAATGGCAGTGTGTTGGGAGTTTTCTTAAATGAGAAGGATCTTGGGGTCTTTGTAGATAACAAGTTGTCTCATTCTGGGCAGTGTCATTCTGTGGCTACTAAAGCAAATAAAGTTCTGTCTTGTATAAAAAAGGGCATTAACTCAAGGGATGAAAACATAATTGTGTCTCTTTATAGGTCCCTGGTGAGGCCTCATCTGGAGTATGGGGGCAGTTTTGGACTCCAGTCCTTAAGAGGGATATAAATGAGCTGGAGAGAGTGCAGAGACTAAGTGCAACTAAACTGGTTAGAGGGAGGGAAGAGTTAAATTATGAGGGGAGACTGACAAGGTTGGGGTTGTTTTCTCTGGAAAAAAGGCGCTTGTGAGGGGACATGATTAGACTTTACAAGTACATTAGAGGACATTATAGACAAATAGCAGGGGACCTTTTTACCCATAAAGTGGATCACCGTACCAGAGGCCTCCCCTTTAGACTAGAAGAAAAGAACTTTCATTTGAAGCAACGTAGGGGGTTCTTCACAGTGAGGACAGTGAGGTTGTGGAATGCACTGCCGGGTGATGTTGTGATGCTGATTCAGTTAATGCCTTTAAGAATGGCTTGGATGATTTTTTGGACAGACATAATATTAAAGGCTATTGTGATACTAAACTCTATAGTTAGTATAGATATGGGTATATAGAATTTTAATTAAAAGTAGGGAGGGGTGTGTGTATGGGGCTGGGTTTTTTCATTTGGAGGGGTTGAACTTGATGGACTTTGTCTTTTTTCAACCCAATTTAACTATGTAACTATGTGTATCCTGTGCTTGAATGGCTGCCCCCGTGGCTACACAGCAGCTTGTTTATATAAACTATAGTAGTACTTATCTGTAATCTACTGTGTATCCTGTGCTTGAATGGCTGCCCCCATGGCTACACAGGCATGGCTTGTTTATATAAACTATAGTAGTACTTATCTGCTATCTACTGTGTATCCTGTGCTTGAATGGCTGCCCCATGGCTACACAGCAGCTTGTTTATATAAACTATAGTAGTACTTATCTGTTATCTACTGTGGATCCTGTGCTTGAATGGCTGCCCCCATGGCTACACAGCAGCTTGTTTATATAAACTATAGTAGTACTTATCTGTTATCTACTGTGTATTCTATGCTTGAATGGCTGCCCCCATGGCTACACAGCAGCTTGTTTATATAAACTATAGTAGTACTTATCTGTTATCTACTGTGTATCCTGTGCTTGAATGGCTGCCCCATGGCTACACAGCAGCTTGTTTATATAAACTATAGTAGTGTTTCTGAAACAAATACGCCACTTGTACTAGTGCAGTACATTACATTTTCATTACTTTAAAACACTTTCATTTCTTGGTGTTACTGTTCTACTTGCAGTCTCCCACGCTCAGTCCGTATATGTCAAGATCTACCCATATCAGGAACAGAAGAACACACTAATGCACATAACTGATTTATTACATGAATTTAATGTTTTATACACATTATAGAATACTGATACTAATGGCAGAAATATTTCCTGAAACATGAAACGAGCCAACAGACTCTATACAGGGAATGATGGGAAGATTATCTCAATATGTTACATCTGCTGATTATACAAAAAATATTTCAGGCATGGTAACTCTCTGGGTCACAGTTTTTAAGACATAAAAAGTAACCGCTACTAGTAGCATCTACTTTTTGTGGCTACAAAATGCCAAAAAAATACAGTGCCATAGACAATACTGAGGATTGCCTCTGCTAAAACACATGTAGGGGGTTATCAAAATCCAAAAATTTCTCCGAATTTTCTGAAAACAAATCCGCATGGATTTTCCCCCTTATTTATCAATACATTTTCCTGAAAACTCGATAAAATTGTGAAAAAATTCGAATCATACAAATGTTTCAGATTTGTTGCCGAAAACTGAAATCATGAAATCTTCGGATTATTGCATGAAACCCAGCACATATTAAGATATTTTCGGGCCATTTCCCATTGACTTACATAGTTACATAGTTACATAGTTACATAGTTACATAGTTAAAAAGGGTTGAAAAAAGACAAAGTCCATCAAGTTCAACCCCTCCAAATGAAAACCCAGCCCCATACACACACTGACCCCTTCATACACTAACTATAGAGTTTAGTATCACAATAGCCTTTGTATTATGTCTGTCCAAGAAATCATCCAAGTCCCTCTTATAGTCATTAACTGAATCATCACCCGGCAGTGCATTCCCCAACCTCACTGTCCTCACTGTGATGAACCCCCTACTCTGTTCCTTTAAATGAAACTTCTTTTCCTCTAGTCTGAAGGGGAGGCCTCTGGTACGTGATTCTCTTTATGGGTAAAAAGGTCCCCTGCTATTTGTCTATAATGTCCTCTAATGTACTTGTAAAGTGTAATCATGTCCCCTCACAAGCGCCTTTTTTCCAGAGAAAACAACCCCAACTTTGTCAGTCTCCCCTCATAATTTAACTCTTCCCTCCCTCTAACCAGTTTAGTTGCACTTAGTCTCTGCACTCTCTCCAGCTCATTTATATCCCTCTTAAGGACTGGAGTCCAAAACTGCCCCATACTCCAGATGAGGCCTCACCAGGGACCTATAAAGAGACATAATTATGTTTTCATCCCTTGAGTTAATGACCTTTTTTATACAAGACAGAACTTTATTTGCTTTAGTAGCCACAGAATGACACTGCCCAGAATTAGACAACTTGTTATCTACAAAGACCCCCAGATCCTTCTCATTTAAGGAAACTCCCAACACACTGCCATTTAGTGTATAACTTGCATTTATATTATTTTTACCAAAGTGCATAACCTGCATTTATCAACATTGAACCTCATTTTCCAGTTTGCTGCCCAGTTTCCTAATTTATCCAATTTATCTTCGGGACGTCTCCCATTAACTTCTACATGAACTCGGCAGGTCTGAGTTGGAGTACTTTTTTATTCCGACTTTTAACATCCTCAGAGTATAATAAATTCTGAAAAATTCGAGGTTTTTTCCCACTAAATAAATTGTGTTTTTTCCCCCTTTAAAAGTACAATGAGAAAAAAAATCAGAGTCTAATAAATAACCCCCCTGGTGACTTAGCAAAGCCAACTATCACTATTGTCTGTTTTGTAGCCATGACAAGTAGCTGCTACTAGTAGCTCTGTGTCTCTTCACCATTACCCGCTCGTCATTCAAACTCTACTATGTTGCATGAAGTTCTTCCAGGGTTTATTATAGCATTGAAACACAAACACAATTTAATAAATAATAACAAAAAAACATTTTCAGTTACAGAATAACAAGGGCCAAAATACTCAAGCCATGTTGGCCAATGTGTTGCACCAAAAACTTGGCACATTTTTTCTTGCTTCAGCAGTAGACAGACCTCACGCACACTGAAGCCAAAGCTACAGTATTTATTGGAATAATCATCCATTATGCAATAGTGCAATATAAATAGTGTGGTAAGTGTATATATAAATAATACTGATCTGCAGCTAAAATATAGTTCAGCTGGCAGCATTGTTTTTTACATTTACAAAACATATATAATAGGAATGAGTCCTGTATAGAGCACACCTGGGAATGGACAACTAGGGGCACATTTACTTAGTTTGAGTGAAGGATTAGAAGGAAAAAAACGTTGAATTTTCGAATGTTTTTTTGGCTACTTTGACTTTTGACTACGACTTCGAATTGAACGATTTGAACTAAAAATCGTTCGACTATTTGACCATTCGATAGTCGAAGTACTGTCTCTTTAAAAAAAACTTCCTACTTCGCCACCGAAAACCTACTGAGCATCAATGTTAGCCTATGGGGAAGGTCCCCACAGGCTTTCTAGCCAATTTCTGATCGAAGGAAAATCGTTCGATCGATGGATTAAAATCCTTCGAATTGTTCGATCGAACGAATTGCGCTAAATCCTTCGACTTCGATATTCGTTTAACTTCGAGGGTCGAATATCGAGGGTTAATTAACCCTCGGTATTCGACCATTAGTAAATGTGCCCCCTAATATCCGCTATTATAACTTAATGGGTTACATGTAAGACATTAACTTTTCCCAAAGCAGTGGTCCCTTGATTTCACAATGCTACACTTTACATTATCCCCATATTTGACACAATTGTATGCTATGACCTAACATAAACAATCTCCCACGCAATGGTCCCATTAGTAGCGTATAACTGATATTCTGCCGTTTTGTTATTCAGCATTTCTCTGTTCTCCGCCCTGTGCTCCATCCGAGGTCTGCTGTATTTCTTGTATTTCTTAAACCCTACGCTGCACCCACAATATGCTTCCGCATTTCCCCCCAACTTGATTCACTTCCATTCTCCATTCTGCAGCTATTCTCCACATATTACCTGACTTTTATAACTTGCTTTGCAGCATCCTCCTTCCAATACACCAATTTACCCATCATTCTACTAACTGCTGCATGATATACAAGTGGATCAGTAGAGGCCACACACAGTGGCGGAACTACCAGGGGTGCAGGGTGTACGATTAGGCCAGGGTCCGCACCCCCTCAGGGCCCCCCGACAGCTTGCGTGCCGCTGTTTCTGGGCCAAAAATCACGTACGGAGAGGGGCGGGGGGGCGACTGTGCATCCCGCATCAGGGCCCGCCGCGCTCTAGTTACGTTACTGGCCACACACAGGTAGATATGTAAAACACCACAATATATGTAACTGCTTCCATCCACTTACCCATATCTATTGTAATGTATCACATGGTGGGTGCTAGGAATAAGGGTGACCACATCTAAACTAGTTTCTTTCACTTTTAGTCCAAAGTTATATTCTCCCAGATGTCGCAGTTGCTAAATGATTCCATCAGGTTTAGCATCTTCCTGTTTTTCTCTGTACAGCTGCCCCAAATCAAAGTCTTGGCTTGCGTTTCATTCCCTGTGAGCAGAAAGTTATGCTTGGAGATTCTCCGATGTTTTTATTAAAAGATGGATAGTTATAAATAAAAGACTGATATTGCCTTCAAAGCCATTGGCTGAAATGATTTCCAGTGTATCTGCATGCACTTCCCCTTATATATATATATTATATAGACCTTTGGCTTTAGTGAATAAGGCAGCCAATACATTCCAGGATATACGAGGAACAGGGAAAATACACCGGTTTCCTGTTATTGAAACGAGAACAATGATAGGCAGGAAGATCCCTTTATTCCTGGGAAGTTCTATGAACATTCTGTAATTCGGTGTATATTGTTTGTGCCCTTGTCTCACGAGGACTGGCAGGTTTCTGTTCCAGCGAATAAATTGTCTGAAATGGAAGGAAAAATTGCAGTTAAAGTGATATCCGCACATTATAATCATTTTAGCTGTCACTATGGCCATTTTGCTCAAGGTAGCCAGCTTTGCAATTCCATTTTGGAATCCATTTTGGAAATAAAAAGAGGGACAAAAAAGTTGCTGTGGTGAAATGTTTTGGACCCGCCCATTTTGGTGGCCACGCCCCCATAATTACCATGTTCATTTTACAAAATTTGGCAGGTTATGAAACATATTTCTGTGTTTTTTTTTTTCAGTTGTTAGTTTTTTTAATGAAGGTGATTTGCCCTTTAAGCTTCTCCCAAGGGACCTGTTATCTTATATTGTTACAATTACTTATTTGCTTATCTTGAAATTGTTACAAAAGTATCTTATCTGAAGCTGTGGCTGTTCTGGGCTCTCTGCCAATTTACATTAGAAACTTTGTTTCTTTTTCTGGCAGTTCAGTGCAGAGAAAAACGGGACTTTCCAGTACAAACGAGGGACTGAGCTTTCAAAAGAGGGACTGTCCCTCTAAAAACGGTATAGAGAAAGTCAAAAACTGTAATGCATTTATATTTATCTATTTAAAAACATATATTGGGACTTTTTGTAATGTTTGTTATTGCAAGTGCCTCATCCTTATGAGACCAGGGACATGGCACAGGAGGCAATGCAACAGCTAAATCTAAAAACAGGGCTCAGACATGCACCATCCAGTTTCGTTTTGCCGAAAAATTTGTGAATTTCCTGCGAAATTCCCAAGACAAATTTTAACGCCCGCGTCAATTGGCGTCCGAATAATGTTGAAAAATTTTTTGACTTTTAAGCTGTGAGTCTCAGTTGCCCCAAGAGACTTCAATATCTTTTGTTACAAATGTATCTAAGTGTAGGTGCTGAGCATTCTGGGCTCTCTGCCAAAAAAAGCCTCTTGTTGAATTACGTTTTAGAAACTTTGTATCTTTTCCTGGCTTTAGTGCAGGAGATCAAACAGAGACTCGGGACATTTCACTAACAATACAGGACTGCGGGCTGAGCTATCAAAATTGGGATTGTCCCACCAAAACTGGGACAGTTGGGGGATATGCGATGCTGCACGGCTGGGGATCTATGTGCATACGGATTAGGAAAGGGTTAATATAGGACTGACACTTGAGCGTGACAAAGAAATAAATGGGGAGATCAAAAGGTTTTTACCTTTTATACGGTACCTGGTGGCTGTGAAAGCACCTATTATTTACTTAGGGATTCCCCTAGGGTAACCACCTGCCTAGTTTTTTAATAATGTTAAAAATGGTAGTGTCAAGTACCAAGAATGATAATAAACTTGAATTGGGTACTTAGTGATGCCTCATTGTTGCTTCCATCTTGTATTTAAAGGAGAACTAAAGCTTATCAAAGAGGAAGGCTAGAAATGCTGCACATTATACATTAGACTTCTTTACTAGCCCAAGGCAACCATAGCGTTTTAGCAGTATTTCCTAGTAACTCCCCATATTCTTGGTATGGGACCTGCTATCCAGAATGCTCGGGGCCTGAGGTATTCCGGAAAAGGGATATTTCCGTAATTTGGATCTTCATGCCTTAAGTCTACTAGAAAATCATGTAAAGATTAAATAAACCCAATAGGCTGGTTCTGCTTCCAATAAGGATTAATTATATCTTAGTTGGGATCAAGTACAAGCGACTGTTTTATTATTACACAGAAAAATCTTTTTTAAAATTCTGGATTATTTCATTATAATAGAGTCTATGGGAGACGTCCTTTCTGTAATTCTTAGCGTTCTGGATAATGGGTTTCCAGATAACGGATCCTATACCTGTATATGTTACAGTGTATGCAAGAAAGTAGTATACTGAGCATTGCCTAATGTAAACACCCCTTATACACAGGCTATATTTGCACTCCATGGGGGTTATTTACTAAACTCCGAATGCAAAAATCACGAAAAAAAAAGATCACAAATTTTTCGGAATAAACCCAGAGGATGGAAAAGTCTGAAAATCCCAGACCTGTCGAGGTTGCAAATAAGTCAATGGGAGAAGTCCAAATGATTTTTTTGATGTGCGCTGGGTTTTTGGGAATACCCCGAAGTTTTCAGGCAAAATTCTGCGTTTTCGGGTGAAAAATCAAAAAAAAAAGTGAAAATCAGATGAAAATTTCGAAACAATCGTGAAATTAGATTTTTCAAGATTTTTTTCGGATTTTTTCCTGCAAACAAAATATTCAGGAAAGTGTATTAATAAATAAGCCCAAAAAACCTGTTCGTTTTTTGGTCTGAGTTTTTTTCATAAAATATTGAGATCAATTCGGACTTTGATAAATAACCCCCTTTTTCTCGCTGACAGCTGGGCTAATGGGAAATAGAAGTAAGCAAACACACTCTAAACACACACGTAAATGGCTTTTTATTGAAGTTCCATTATAGATGGAAGTGTTTGCAGGCGCCAGGTTTCCCAGAAGTCGATCATTGAGCAGATGGATAATGAAAACGTAATGGAAAGAGATGAGGGCGAGGTTGCTAGGGGAGCAGATGAATTATTCACAAGAGATGATCAGCAGCGACTTCCTATTGTATCCACATTCCCATTTACTATTATTAAAGGAGAAGGAAAGGCTAAAAGTAAGTAAGCTTTATCAGAAAGGTCTATATAAATACACCAGTAACCCCTCAAAGTAATGCTACTCTGAGTCCTCTGTCAAAAGAAACAGCACATTTCTTTCCTTCTATTGTGTACTCATGGGCTTCTGTATCAGACTTCCTGTTTTCAGCTTAAACCTCCAGGGCTAGGGCTTGAGCATGCTCAGTTTGTTCCTCTCCCTCCCTGCTGTAATCTGAGCCCAGAGCTATCAGTGAGCAGGGAGAGACTCAGGCAGGAAGTGATGTCACACCAAGCTAATATGGCAGCTTCTAGAGCTGTTTACTCAGGTATGGTAAAGCATTCTGCAGAATAAATATAGTGTTATAGCTTGCACTATTGTGGCTAATCTGTTGGCAATAAACTGCTTTGGTAGCTTTCCTTCTCCTTTAAAGAACTAATATACCTACAGGCCTATATTTATGTCATCTCTTTATACAGGTTGTGACATAAACTAGGAAGTTGTCATGGCACTGGAGGGTGCCCTGTTTGACTACTGTTGAAATCAATGAGGGGCATTGGTGGCCCACCAAGCTAGTAATGGACTGCACTACATATTGCTATGTGTCATTGTCCCTAATATACACCAGGACGATTATTAGGATTTGCTCCAGCTGCCTGCTTAAACTGTCAACACATCCAGCAGCCAATCTAGGCTAAACACCAGATGATGTGGAATTCTCTCCCTGAATCAGTGGTACATGCTGCTACATTAGATAGCTTTAAAGGAGAACTAAACCCTAAAAATTAATAGAGCTTAAAATACCATATTTATACACTGAACTTATTGCACGAGGCTAAAGTTTCAGCTTGTCAATAGCAGCAATGATCCAGGACTTCAAACTTGTCACAGGGGGTCACCATCTTGGAAAGTGTCTGTGACACTCACATGCTCAGTGGGCTCTGATTGGCTGTTGAGAAGCTAAGCTTAGGGCTCGTCACTAATTATCCAGCAGAAAATGAGCTTCCCTGGCTGTAATATAAGCTGATGCTACAGGTTTGCTGATTATTCAATTCTGGTGCTAATTGCACTGGTTTCTGTGCTGCCATGTAGTAATTATGTGTATTAATTACTAATCAGCCTTATATTGTGACATTTCTATTCTATGTGTACTGTATATTGTGAGTGGGTCCCTAAGCTCAGTAAGTGACAGCAGCACAGAGCATGTGCAGTGAATCAGCAGAAAAGAAGACGGGGAGCTACTGGGGCATCTTTGGAGACACAGATCTTTATTGCTAGAGGGCTGTGGTTGCCTTGGGCTGGTACAGAAGCACAAAACATCATGTACAACACTGTACCAGAGAACACTTGCTGATGTTTCTTACATACTTTAAGGTTTTTGTCCGATTGACACGTATGAATCTCTATATACTGAACTTCGTTGAGTGGATCGATGACAGTAGATGGAGGCCCTGTGTAGAAAAAAATAAAAGTTTTCAATTAAAACGTTCATCCTTCCTTCTAATACTGTAATCTATAAACGTCGTCAGTCTCAATCTGTATTAAAGAGGAGTTTATGGGTCATAAATGGATTAAAGGGATCCTGTCACCGGAAAACATGTTTTTTCAAAACACATCAGTTAATAGTGCTGCTCCAGCAGAATTCTGCACTGAAATCCATTTCTCAAAAGAGCAAACAGATTTTTTATATTCAATTTTGAAATCTGACATGGGGCTAGACATTTTGTCAATTTCCCAGCTGCCCCAGGTCATGTGACTTGTGCCTGCAATTAAGGAGAGAAATGCTTTCTGGCAGGCTGCTGTTTTTCCTTCTCAATGTAACTGAATGTGTCTCAGTGGGACATGGGTTTTTACTATTGAGTGTTGTTCTTAGATCTACCAGGCAGCTGTTATCTTGTGTTAGGGAGCTGTTATCTGGTTACCTTCCCATTGTTCTGTTGTTTGGCTGCTGGGGGGGAAAAGGGAGGGGGGTGATATCACTCCAACTTGCAGTACAGCAGTAAAGAGTGACTGAAGTTTATCAGAGCACAAGTCACATGACTTGGGCAGCTGGGAAATTTACAATATGTCTAGCCCCATGTCAGATTTCAAAATTGAATATATAAAATCTGTTTGCTCTTTTGAGAAACAGATTTCAGTGCAGAATTCTGCTGGAGCAGCACTATTAACTCATTCATTTTGAATTTTTTTTTTCCCATGACAGTATCCCTTTAGGTTTGAATGCAATAATGATGGTTTAAGGGTCAGTCTCAAAGTTAAATAGTATGGTGGGCTTGATCAGCTGCTTATTATGAACACAGAAACCCAAAAAGGAGTGGCCTTAAAATGAGTGAGGTGAGGTGGGGTGGTTTAAAGGAGAGGTATGACCTCATTAGTATGGGACTGAGTATTTATACCCAGACAGCAGATATGTGAACAGCACTCAATAGTAAAAATCCAAGTCCCATTGCGATTGCTCCAGTTACATTGAGTAGGAGAAACAATAGCCTGTCTAAAAGCAGTTCCATTGTGAAGTGCTGGCTTTTTCTCAAAGCACATGACCAGCAAAATGACCTGAGGTGGCTGCCTATATACTAATATTACAAATAAAAAACACATTTATTGGTACAATTTTAAATGGTAGACTGAATTATGTGCAATGTACACTGTGTAATTTAGTGATAAAAACTACACCATAAAAATCTTGATACAATCCCTTTAATATCTTATACTTTCTAAACTTGTGCTTCCCTGCATAACATATAAGGACTTGTCATGTCAAGTATTGCTACTATTGTAGGGTGGGTGAGAGACTGAGCATGTAACCCCTGTAGCTACAGAGTCACTAAAAGTGCTGTTTTGTGATAGGATGTGCTGTTTTTGTTTTACCCATAAGTAATAGTGGGTGAATACCTTTCAATGGGGCTTAAGCTTCAATACATCATTTATAGTCATGTAGTCAGTTTCATTATTTGCATAAATTAAACCTTAATGGCTCTTACACACGGCATTCTGGGCTGTGCTCCACTGTGTTCTGTTTAAAGCTATTCAACCGCAGAGGAGTGCAGGCCCAGATGCACTCAGTTGTTACCTATGGTGCCGTCCTCACGCAACATACTGTTAGGCACTTACATGTGTCATTGTGAGGACGGCACCATAAGGAAGAATTGAGGGCATCTGGGCCTGAGATTGAACCCCTTTATACGGAATGCAGGGTAGTGCAGCCCAGAAAGCCCGTCTAAGAGCCCTAAAATAAAATTGAATTCCAGTATTCCCCTCTCCTACTTTGTTTTTAAAGGGGACTCGTCACCCAAAAAAATTATTCAAAATCCTATTTTATCACATCAGTCAAAGAAAATGAACTTTAATTAGACTATATAAATTATTTGAATATTGTTTCCTTCAGTCTGGGATTTCAAAATTATAGCCAGCAGGCAGGAGCCATTTTGTGGACACTGTTATTAAGACAAGCCTTGTATCATCTCAGAATCTTGTTTGTGCACCAGAATGGGGGACCTGATGTCCATCCCCATGCCCTGGTTACACAATTAAATGGTAAAGAGAACTGGGGGAATGTGGGGAGAGCAGTGACATCTAAGAAGTGCTGAATTGAAAGTGAAAGTTATTGTCTGCCCCGCCTCTATGCCACGGGCATAGAGGAGGGGCAGACAATATTTGATTGACAGCTGAGATGTTTAAATGAGCTTACAACAGCTATGAATGCTTCAATAAAAAATAGAAATTGGATTTCATGTTTAATTTGAAAAGGACTTTTATTATACAGATTTTTATGTCTGGGTGACAGGCCCACTTTAAGTCAATGAAATTCTTTGTTTGACCCTTTCCATGCATGAGTTTTTGTTCAATCTGGATCCGGTATTGTATAAAAAGTAATCCTCAAGCTGTGCTGGTACATTAGCATTGAATGGATTTATACTTCCTTGGTTCCCCCGGTAGTGTTCTGCCCCCCTCTTACTCCAATCCCAGTCTTGTTCTCAGTCTGCCACCCCCATCCCATGTCCTGCACCTTGTGTCTCATTCCCTTCCCCTTTAGATTGTAAGCTCTCTTACATGGGGTCTCCCCTTTTGTACCTGTACTAGTTTTTATGTATGTAACTCTGTATGTAATATGTATGTAATTCATGTGATTACTTTGTATAAGCACATTTATTTTACAGCGCTGCACAATATGTTGACACTCTGAAAATAATTGTTAATAATAATAATCTAAAAACACAGGGACCCCCTGGGACATATGGGTGTTTTCCACTAATTGTAGATTAAAGCACTTTAGAGAACTGCCATTGCTGTAGACATGTACCAAAACAGCAGTGATTGTTTAATAATACTGTATGATACCCACTAGAGATGCACTATTTTGGATTCGGCCGAACCCCCCTAATCCATTGTGAAAGATTCAACTGAATACCGACTGAATCTGAATCCTAATTTGCATGTGCAAATTAGGGATGGGAAGGGGAAAACCTTTTTTAATTCCTTGTTTTGTGACAAAAAGTCTGCATATGCAAATTAGGATTCGGATGAAAATGCAGGATCCTGGCCGAATCCTGAACCGAATCCTGGATTCGGTGCATCCCTAATAGCCACCCCTGCACTCAAGCAATCTAGCTCTTTACAGGGCATAGTTCCCAAGGGCTAAGGAATGTGATTTACAAAAAAAAGGCACAGTTATGGCAGCTATTACAGGCAGGAGAAGTGCAGAGACATTTAAAAATTCTGCAATGACAGGCAGGGTGGAACGTGGAATAAATGGGTGTATTGTTCCAAGTTTTTTTTTGTATTTTGGGCACTCCAGAGTAGGTTGTAATTGACCCCTCATGCCTGTGAAGTATGGACAGGACTGCCATCAGAAATCGCAGGGCCCCCTGGGCTGCGCCCACCGCAAGCCCCACCTATAGGTCCGCCCTCCCCACCCCACAGGTCCGCCCCCCACCACACAGTAAAAAAACAAAAAATATTGGTGGCTAGGGTTCCCACATGTTAATAAAAAAATAAAAAGAAATTAGTGGTCAGGGCCCCCATAAAAAAACATTTGTGGCCAGGGCCCCCCCATTAAAAATATTGGTGGCTAGGACCCCACATGAGAAAAAAATTGGTGGCCAAAATTGGTGGCCAGGCCCCCCCCCACACACACACATTATAAGAAAATTGGTGGCCAGGGCGGGGGCCCGGCTGCGCGTCCTGCGCCAGGGCCCGCCCCCCTCTAGTTCCGTTTTTTGCTTCTCAATTTTATTAACATGGGCCTAATACTATTAGGGCCATGTTAATAAAAGCACAAAAAAAGCAATGAATTTAGATAAATTACCTTTCTTTCTTTTCTTCATTGCTCTGACGTACCATGCGATGGATAACAGGAGAAGAGCCAAGAGCAAGATAATCAAAAGAATATAATGTTTCCTTGAATCTAAAATGAAGAGAAAATTCACTTATATAGGTGCAAATTGCAACTCTCAACATTTTGGAAATAGAAAGAGTGACCACACCCATATTTATGGCCACACCCCCTAATTACCATGTTCATTTTACAACATTTGGCAGGTTACGAAACTTTGAACACATTTCTGTACTTTTTATGTGTTATTACAGTTTTGTTAATGAAGGTGAATTGCCCTTTAAGCTCAAGTCACAGTTTTTCCAAAATACCTGCTTGTCTTAAATAGTTACAATTGTTTCTTTGCTTATCTTAAATTGTTACATTTTTTTTTCTGGCTGTTCAGTGCTGGAGATCAAAGAGAAAGTCGGGACATTTCAGTAATAACGTGGGACTGCGGGTTGAACTGTCAAAATCTGGACTGTACTCTTTTACTCCATTTGCGTTTCAGTGTGTTTGTTCAGACACAGCATGTTGTATTCACTTGCACTTGATGCGCGCTCAGCTATCAATAGAATATAGGGTTGTGTTTGGAACAGAAAAAATGCGCTTATAAAAAACCCTGTTAAATGCAATTTATGCAAGCACCCCTATGTAAGAGCCCTTAGATGCAGTTATAATAAACACATTATATTACATTAAATTATAATTTTTTATCACAGTCACTGTCCCACACCACATAGGAGGAGCAACAAACATTATTTGGAATTGTTCATTTACTACATTGCTCCTTAACATTGTACTTGCAGATGCCAGTGGCTGGATATACAATAAATGTGATATCAAGGCTTAGCTGAAACTGTTCCTTAATTATTTTAATTTTAAACAAATTGTCATAGGCTTCCCTCACTATTTTAATCAACTCTCAATAACTATGTAACTATGTTCATTTTTTAACGTTACTGTGCCTTTAATCAGCTGTTTTCTTCAGTGTATACAATTGAGGAGTTTCAAGACTCAGCTCAATCTAGTCAGTGGCTGAGACAGGTATGGTACATAAAGGTTTACTTAAAATTATGTGAACCAAATGCCAGGGCCAGATGAAATCCACACTCAGGTAATGAGAGGGCTTAGTTTTAACCTGACCTCTATTTCTGATTTTCTCGCTTTCATCTGGTATGGTGCCTAGAGATTGGAGGAAAGTTGAAAGGGATAACGATCTCAGCCTGGCAATTATAGGCCAGTGAGTCTGAAATCTGTGGTGGGCAAATTATTTGAAGGCTTGTTAAGGGATCACATCCAAAATTTTGTCCAAGTGAATGGCATTATGAGGAGCAATCAGCATGGCTTTATGAAGGATCGGTCATGTCACAAATGTGATTGCATTTTATGATGAGGTAAGTAAGAGGCTGGACAGTGGGGGGGCAATAGATGTGATCTATTTGGATTTTACCAAAGCGTTTGATACCGTGCCCCACCAACGACTGCTTTCTAAACTAAGGTCTGTTGGGCTTAAAGGAGAAGGAAAGCCCCAGGGCGCAAAACCCCTCCCCCCCTCCCGTGTATTGCCCCCCCTCCCTCCTCCCCCCTGGCCTACCCCTCCCGCTGGGCAAATGCCCCTAACTTGTTACTCACCCCTCTGCGCAGGTCCTGTCCACGGAGTTCACAGTCGCCATCTTCTCCCACGCGCGTCTTCTTCCTGCTCTGACCGGCGTCTTCTGGCGCATGCGCAGTAGGAACAGGTACCGGTACAGCTCTATTGCGCATGCGCCGAATGTCACGAAGTTTTCTTCGTGACATTCGGCGCATGCGCAATAGAGCTGTCTTCTTCCTGCTCTGACCGGCGTCTTCTGGCGCATGCGCAGTAGGAACAGGTACCGGTACAGCTCTATTGCGCATGCGCCGAATGTCACGAAGTTTTCTTCGTGACATTCGGCGCATGCGCAATAGAGCTGTACCGGTACCTGTTCCTACTGCGCATGCGCCAGAAGACGCCGGTCAGAGCAGGAAGAAGACGCGCGTGGGAGAAGATGGCGACTGTGAACTCCGTGGACAGGACCTGCGCAGAGGGGTGAGTAACAAGTTAGGGGCATTTGCCCAGCGGGAGGGGTAGGCCAGGGGGGAGGGAGGGAGGGGGGGCAATACACGGGAGGGGGGGAGGGGTTTTGCGCCCTGGGGCTTTCCTTCTCCTTTCCTTTTTCCTTTCCTATCCACGTTTGCACGTGGATAGGAAACTGGCTACAGGATCGGGTACAGAGGGTGGTTGTTAATGGGACATTCTCTACTTGGAGTAAGGTTCTTAGTGTGGTCGCCCAGGGCTCTGTATTTGGTCCACTTTTATTTAACTTGTTCATTAATGACTTAGTAACATAGTTATATAGTTAAAACAGGTTGAAAAAAGACAAAGTCCATCAAGTCCAACCCCTCCAAATGAAAACCCAGCCCCATACACACACCCCTTCCTACTTTCACATAAATTCTATATACCCATATCTATACTAACTATACAGTTTAGTATTCACAATAGCCTTTGTATTATGTCTGTCCAAGAAATCATCCAAGTCCCTCTTATAGTCATTAACTGAATCAGCATCACAACATCACCCGGCAGTGCATTCCCCAACCTCACTGTCCTGACTGTGATGAACCCCCTACGTTGCTTCAAATAAAAGTTCTTTTCTTCTAGTCTGAAGGGGGTGGGGCTCTGGTACAGTGATACCCCTATGGGGTAAATTTATCAAAGAGTGAAGTTCCGCCACTAGAGTGAAATTCCGCAGCTCTCAATTCATTTCTATGGGATTTTGAAAGGCGTATTTATCAATGGGTGAAAGTGAAAGTTCACCCTTTGATAAATACGCCTATAAAAATCCCATAGAAATGAATGGAGAGTGGCGGAATTTCACTCTAGTGGCAGAACTCCACTATTAACTTCACTCTTTGATAAATATACCCTTCAGGGTATTATTAGGGGAGGGTATTGTAAATAATGTCAGTGTTTGCAGATGACACAAAACTATCAGCCCAATTAATTCCATCCAGGATGTGACACTTGCAACAGGAAATAGACAAACTGCCAACGGGGGCAGATCCTCTGGCTAAACTAGCAGTTAGGCAGGATATACTGAAAACATTAAAGATTGAACTTGATGGGCGTGTGTCTTTTTTAAACCTAATGTAGTGTGTTAACCTCTCTCAAATCTTTCCTAGTTAGAAGAACATCAGAGCAGCCTCTTTCTTTCTCCTGACAACTTCCTTGACTACTTGGTGGTCAGACTGGTGGGAAACTGACCAGCAGGTGGCGCTGTTGTAACCAAATTCATTCATATTAACAGTACATGTATCCCTTAATATCTTGGAATGAAAAAAAGAATAAATAATGAATGTACATTACAACATGGGTTAGAATATCACTCTCATCAATTTTACATTCACTTGTTTTAAAGGTTTACTTATCCTTTAACTGCCTCCTTCTACTCTAACACTTACATAGATGCCACTGATGCCAATAAGACCCTGATAATTATTTATGAATATAAAACCAACATTACTGCAGTATGCATTGCATTGCATTGTATTACATTGAATGGTACCCACCATTGATTACTTTTGTGCGTCTGATATCAGGGCAGAATTCCCGAGGGGTAATAGAGACATTTTTGTGATCAGCCGGGTTGTGTATGAAGCACAGATACTCCCCATCCCAGGATTCAGGCTGCAGTGACACACGGATTGTGGTACCATTGGTATAGGGCTGGTACTGCTCTTTGTGTCTGTACATCCAACTGTAGGACAGAGCTGATGGGTTTGTTGGGCCAGAACAAAGAAGAGTGAAATTGCACCAGTCACTCGTATTCTGCTCCATCTCCATCTTTATATCTGGGCTGGGAACTGGTTCTGCACAAAGAAACTAAATTAGAAAAATAAGAAATCTGAAAGGATCTGAGAACACTGGGATGAAATGCTCTTTTATAAAAAACGGTTATATTCCTAGCTATGGATCTGTTTCTATTGAAGGAATTAAATGGACACTTCTACAACATTATCATCCCTCTCAGAAATCTGTCTTGTTTCATTCTTTCTTCGTGCAGCATTGTGTCAGAGTCAGTTATTTTCAATGATAGATCTAATACCTTGTCTAGGGAGCATGCTCTGTATCTAACTGTCAATCAAAATCAGACTCCGACTCCTACATAAAGAGGGACAGACTGCTAAGGGTGGGGTAGGGTAGATTAACTTCAGGATAGTCTCCCCTTAAAGGGATCCTGTCATCGGAAAACATGTTTTTTTCCAAAACACATCAGTTAATAGTGCTACCCCAGCAGAATTCTGCACTGAAATCCAATTCTCAAAAGAGCAAACAGATTTTTTTATATTCAATTTTGAAATCTGACATGGGGCTAGACATTTTGTCAATTTCCCAGCTGCCCCTGGTCATGGGACTTGTGCCTGCACTTTAGGAGAGAAATGCTTTCTGGCAGGCTGCTGTTTTTCCTTCTCAATGTAACTGAATGTGTCTCAGTGGGACATGGGGTTTTACTACTGAGTGTTGTTCTCAGATCTACCAGGCAGCTGTTATCTTGTGCTAGGGAGCTGCTATCTGGTTACCTTCCCATTGTTCTGTTGTTAGGCTGCTGGGGGGGAGGGGGTTATATCACTCCAACTTGCAGTACAGCAGTAAAGAGTGACTGAAGTTTATCAGAGCACAAGTCACATGATTTGGGGCAGCTGGGAAATTGACAAAATGTCTAGCCCCATGTCAGATTTCAACATTGAATATAAAAAAATCTGTTTGCTCTTTTGAGAAATGGATTTCAGTGCAGAATTCTGCTGGAGCAGCACTATTAACTGATTCATTTTGGAAAAAAAAATTTTTCCATGACAGTATCCCTTTAAGGAAATAATAGGCTTCAACTGTAAAATCTGCTGACAGTGTTGTGTCCATTAGACTTTCCATTATGAATTAGATAAGTAAAATTAATGCATTTAAGCTACACACAGTCACTGGTCCATTAAGTGCAGACAATAAAATAATCACCCAGCTCAGATTTGCACATTGCTAGCCTACTGCGGCAATTTACTCTTCACAAAACCTTTCTTCTAAAATATATAGTTTTAAAAATGTATGATATTATTCCCTATCATATACTTATCCTCAGTAAGCCACGAACCTTGTAAACTGTTAACAAATAATACAGTAGTTGATAGAATTCTGAGCTGTATTGGATATCCAGAAAGTAAGGAATTGCAACAGTTGCTGTGTGACAGAATTAATAGAGCTGACTGAGATAGTTCTGTACTATTTATTAAAGTTCAAATACCAAAAACTCAAAAATTACTGTTTTTTTTATGATAAAATCCCAACTTTTTGTGAAAAAAAAACCACTCAAAAACATTTGTGATTTATTATACTCCGAGGATGGAAAAAGTCAGAATCCGAAAATCCGAAATCTCAGACATGCTGAGGTTTTATATCTAAGTCAATGTAAAATATCCTGATCTGCGCGGGGTTTCGTGCAAAAATCCAAAGATTTGATGGCTTCCGGGGCAAAAATCTATACTATTCGAAGTTTCGTAAGATTTTGACGATTTTTTTGTTTTTTCCTGCACTGGAATTTTTTGGGAATATGCATTGATATATAAGAAGAAATAATCCATGCAGATGTGGTCGGAGTAGATTTTAGAAAATAATGAGATAAATTTGGACTTTGATAAATAACTTCCTGAAAGTCAATTCTACTAATGCATCCAATGTAACAACAGTTTAAAGGGTCCGTCAATGGCCTTGACCAAGCTGCTCCCATGATGGTGAGAAATATAATTAATTAATTTTCAAATTACTAAAGATCTGTTAAAATTAGAAAACTACTGGGAAAAAAAGTTTTGTGAAGACGAACTACCCTTATAATATATAATGAGATGTGGTCAACCACTAATCCCTGCATTCTACTGGTTTGGGCAGCATAAATAGGTCACTGTAACATAATTGTAAGAGACATACCTGGTGGTCTAGTGGGGGGACGGCAGGGACCCCTGCCGCCCCCTCGGCGGGGACGCCCGCCGCGTCTTGCGGGTTCGGTTAGGCCGCAGGCGCCGGATTGCGTGGGCGCACGTTAGGCCGCAGGCGCCGAATCTCTAGGGCGCGCTCGGCGCGCCTCTGTGATATTTAAAGGCACAGGCGCGCTGACGCGCAAAGGCCCATTCAGACTGCTGACTGATGCCCGTGATAGAACTTGTTTCTTGTGGTTCCTGAGCCTTGTGCGTTTGATCTGTTCTGAATCTAGTCTGTTTGATTACCCGTGTTTGACCCAGACTATTCTGCATTCTGTATCCTGACCCTCGCCTGCCTACGACAACTCTACCTGCTTAACCCCTTGATTGACAACCCGGTTTGATCCTTGCCTGCCTGACGATTCTTGATATCCGCCTGCCTCGACCCAGCCTGTCTGACGATTCTCTTGCCTGCTCCATTTGTACCGGGACCTTCGGCCCAAAACACTCTGCTAACAGCCGTGCCCCTTCGCCAGCCAGAACATCTCGCCTTGCACCCCTCGTTAAGTCCAGGTGGCACCCAAGTAAGCTGAGGTCTCCTCCCGAAGCCCAACGGTGGTCACACTACTGGTGAAGCCGAGCCGAGACCAGGGTGCTTGGCATTTGTTCTGGTATCGGGTGCCGGCCGTGACAATAATCTTGAGGGTTCTCAGTAGTTAGGGCAGAGACACACGGCCAGATTCGGGGAGATTTGTCGCCCGGCGGCAAATCTCCTCTCCTTCGGGGCAACTAATTTCCCCGAACTGCCTTCCCCTGCCTTCCCTCCGGCTAGATAATGTATGTATGTAAATCACCGGAGGGATGGCACTCAGAGAGCTTAGTTTTCTGAAGTCTCCCGAAGTTGACACACGAGGAAACTTCAGAAAGCTGAATCGATCCAACTGCCATCCCGCCGTCGATTTACATTCTAGCCGGCGGGAAGGCAGGGGAAGGCAGTTCGGGGAGATTAGTAGCCCTGAAGAAGAGGAGATTTGCCGCTAGGTAACTAATCTCCCCGGATCTGACCGCGTGTCTCTGCTCTTAGGCATTCAAAACAACCTTTTTGCTGCAAGATCATCAGTTAATAGATAGCAAGGCATTACTGTATCAGTAGGGTATCAGTGTACATAGACAAAGCAGGCAGATGGCCAGTCGGCAGTGTAAAGGTACAATAAATATGTTTAACAGATGAAAAAACCCAGGATACAGAAAAATGATATGAGTGGTGGATGGTTTTAAGAACATAAAAATGATCTGCAGATGAAGCTGCACTGGGATTATTCTTATTGTCTGAATGAAAAAAGAACCTTTTCCATATTTCAGCCACTTATAGATATAGACAAGGATATCTTGCACTACTGCACAGTCTAATTACTTACCATACACAGTGAGATTAAATGTCAGATCTATGGTTTGTGTTGTGCCTTGAAGTGTAATGAATGCAATGTAACTCCCGGTATCCTCACTCCTCAGTTCCCTGATCCACAACCTTGTTCCATTGTTATCAGCCTCCAGTCGATGGGAGAACTGACTGTGCCGTATACTGAGCTGCTGGTTCCTAAAATCTGCCAGTCTGTGTCTTGTTCCATTGCTGATATAATGCCATAATACTTCTTCTACTGGATGTGCCAAGTGCTTAGTGGGGGACAGACTGACAGACTGGGTTATTAGCCCATATACCTGGATTGGACGGACTTGACTTGCTGCAAAGGAAAAGAAGACTAATATTTACTAAATACAGAACAATTATTTGCAGGCAATTACTCACAATGAATTCCCTGCTGCTTGCAGAGAGTTATATAGTAGTACAAGTATGGGACCTGCTATTCAGAATGGCTGGGACCTGGGGGTTTCCGGATAACGGCTCTTTTTGTAATCTGGCTCTTCATACTGTAAATCTACTAGAAAATCATGTAACCATTAAATAAACCCAATGGGTTGGTATTGTTTCCAATAAGGATTAATTATATCTTAGTTGGGATCAAGTACAAGCTACTGTTTTATTATTACACAGAAAAAGGAAATCATTTTTATGAATTTAGATCATTTGATTATGATGGAGTCTATGGGAGATGGCCTTTTTTTAATTTCGGAGCTTTCTGCATAACAGGTTCCCATACCTGTACAAAGAAAAACAGCAATGGTGCATTTCCCACAAAGCAAATTTGCTTTTTTTGTGAGATCCATGCAAATGATAAATCAAGTGGCCTATAAATTATATCTGCATCTGCCTATGGATACATTAATAACTATTGAGAAAAAGGAAGAGAAAAAGTTAACCCTTGAAATTGCACCACCCCATCCAGGAGCCTTGAAACCCACGGAACAAGGTTAAAACGTAACTTTTACTGATAATTGATTAAAAAAGATGAGTCCAGAAGAGCATTTAAAACCAAGTTAGACACAGGGAGACAATGAACCCTGGTTGGGTAAAGCGAAATTTGCCACCCCTGGGTCAAATGCAACGCTAATATATAGAATCTTCAGTGAGCCACTCCAGTCTATAATAACTAACTGCAATGGCGTGGTGTGGAACACAACTGCGATACTCGCATAAAGCAGAACAAAACAGGGGTCTCACAGGCTGTGAACAATATGAGCAACCTCTCCGTTTTCCCCTTTGTTAATCCACCACCAAACAATTCGTAGTCTGAATAGATCCGCCACCCATTTACCCTCAAACCTACCCCTCCATTGCTTTGGAGGAATTGCTATGTCTAGGTGGCATCAAAAATTGATCCACTAATTAATGATACAGAATTGATGGTGGCAGTGGCGTAACTAGATATTACTGGGCCCCACAGCAAATTATTTTTCAGGCCCCCCAAAATATTTAGCAGTTGACTTGTTTTGCCAATATTTATTGAAACTGTAGATGAATTAGGGCCTCATGGGCCCCTATAGCTCCTGGGCCCCCCTGCAGCCGCAGGGTCTGCTTCCTCTATAGTTACGCCCCTGGATGGTGGTACTTTGTCGGCGTGAGTCTAGACTACCCTGGCAGCGGTTCTGTAGATCACCCACCCCTTCACCCACAGAGATTCCCTCCCATTTGTGGAGCAAAGCCGTGGCCTAAATAATTAGTGATTCAGTCACCCTGCCTAACCAAACTAAAATGCGCCTGACGCGCGTTTCGCCCGCATTACGCAGGCTTTGTCAAAGGCATTTGGTTGCCGAAAGCTCGCCCCTATAAATAGACGAGCATAGAGCCGTTGAGATTCAAACCGGCCAATCACGGGTCGTTGCGTCACTGAAAGGAGGATCAGACCCGTCACTCAACCGACTGCGCCGGTTCGATTAGAAAGAGGCTGCTCTGATGTTCTTCTGCTTAGGAAAGATTTGAGAGAGGTTTCTAATTATTTTCCTAAGCAGAAGAACATCAGAGCAGCCTCTTTCTTTCTCCTGACAACTTCCTTGACTACTTGGTGGTCAGACTGGTGGGAAACTGACCAGCAGGTGGCGCTGTTGTAACAAAATTCATTCATATTAACAGTACATGTATCCCTTAATATCTTGGAATGAGAAAAGAATAAATAATGAATGTACATTACAAAAGTGCTTAGAAAAGCCCCCTCATCCATTTCATATTAACTTATTTTAAAGGTTTACTTATTCTTTAAAGTGGGTAAAGTAGTAATAGAAAGGCAGACCACACATGAAGAGATAGCTTTAGAGTCAGAAAGTCAATGTTTCTCAGCCAGAGAAATATATGAGCTATTAGAGTGTAATTCAGCCTACACTAACCAAAGTAAACACAATAATAGGGTATTATAATAAGAGGAGCTGCGTTTGTACGTTGTCTAATAACCCATCGCAGCCAATCAGATAATTGATTTCAAGCTTGTCACCCATAACTTCTACCTGCTGATTAGTTCCTATGAGTTTCTAGACCTGGGACAAATTTTATATTGAGGAAAGCTGTCATTGCAATGTCACCCCCCGGGAGCTCCCCTTTCTACGTACTCCAGAAGATGCCAGACCTACAGTAACTATCTGGTGGCTACATTTATGCTACAGAATATTCTCTACCCTACGGAAACACTCCAAAAGAATGCTGCTCCATGGTTTGAAAGATAATTATATATACAAGATGTTAAAATCACTGTATGACACAATGAGGCACATTTATCAACACTGGGCAAATTTGCCCATGGGCAGTTACCTATAGCAACCAATCAGTGATTAGCTTTTTAAAGCCAGCTGCAAGTAGAACAATGAATGCAGCAATCTGATTGGTTGCTATGGGTTACTGCCCATGGGCAAATTTGCCCAGTGTTGATAAATTACCCCCAATGGTGTAAGTGACCTGCATCATCCAGACAACAATAAAGTTATACACAGCTGAGCACAGGTGATCACCTAAAAACCACAGGCACTTTTTGCTGGGTTTTTTTTTATGTGTTTAAGGGTAAGTCCACACTGGGCGTTTTGGGGAGATTTGGTCGCCTGGCGACTAATCGCCTCGTTTTTGTGCAGACCAATCTCCCCAAACGACTTCCCTGAATCTGCGCCGGCTAAAAGGAAAAAACTCCGGCGCTAATCACACGCGTCGATTCGTTTTCCGAAGTTTCCGCAACTTCGGGCAACTTCGGACAACGAACCGTCGCGTGTTTTTTCAGGTGGCGTTTCTGGTCTTCCCTTTATGGCAGCCGATTATCCCACCCGTTGCACTGTTACACTTAAATTGTTACATTTATTTGTTAATAAAGATTCAATGGATTGGTTTTCAGAATGTTAAGATTATGTTATGTAACTAATAGTATTATTGTCACAGCTGTTTGCGGGTAATTGTTTTTGGTCCTTGCCATTTGGGTATGGCCAGTATTTTTTTCCCTGTACATGCCCATCGCGGCTGCGGTGACTGGCATCTGTGGTAACCTGGGCTTGGTATAACCTGGCAAGGATAGGTTTATCGGTTTTTGGCAAATATGGTTTTAATAAAAGCTGTGGCCGACCTCCACCCAATGCTCTACTCGAATATAAATATTCAGTATATACCTATTAGTGTCATGACCTTGCCTTGCAATCATTTACCAACCCCCGCAAGTGATATGATATCATTGCAGTTATGTCAAGGTGTAATTATGTTGCCTTATGTTATATGAGAGCATTGCATATATAACACTGAAGCAATGGTGCCTTGATGTTAAAATCATTAAAACTATACCCCCCGAACAATGTAGGTCTCTATTAAAAGATATTGCATAAAACAGCTCATATGTAAAACCCTGCTTCATGTAAATAAACCATTTTCATAATAATATACTTTTCTAGTAGTATGTGCCATTGGGTAATCCTAAATAGAAAACTGCCATTTTAAAAAATAAGGGCCGCCCCCTGGGATAGTACCATTCACGGTGCACACAAACATACCATACACGTTAGGTCACATGAGCCAATTGACAGAGTTGAGTCTTTTGCATCCACACCTCTTCCTGTTACAGTTAGAGCTGCAGTATTTCTGGTCAGGTGATCTCTTCCTGTTACAGTTAGAGCTGCAGTATTTCTGGTCAGGTGATCTCTTCCTGTTACAGTTAGAGCTGCAGTATTTCTGCAGCTCTAACTGTAACAGGAAGAGCTGCAGTATTTCTGGTCAGGTGATCTCTTCCTGTTACAGTTAGAGCCGCTATATTTCAGTTCAGGTGATCTCTTCCTGTTACAGTTAGAGCTGCAGTATTTCTGGTCAGGTGATCTCTTCCTGTTACAGTTAGAGCTTCAGTATTTCTGATCAGGTGATCTCTTCCTGTTACAGTTAGAGTTGCAGTATTTCTGGTCAGGTGATCTCTTCCTGTTACAGTTAGAGCTGCAGTATTTCTGGTCAGGTGATCTCTTCCTGTCACAGTTAGAGCTGCAGTATTTCTGGTCAGGTGATCTCTTCCTGTTACAGTTAGAGCTGCAGTATTTCTGGTCAGGTGATCTCTTCCTGTTACAGTTAGAGCTGCAGTATTTCTGGTCAGGTGATCTCTTCCTATTACAGTTAGAGCTGCAGTATTTCTGGTCAGGTGATCTCTTCCTGTTACAGTTAGAGCTGCAATATTTCTGGTCAGGTGATCTCTTCCTGTTACAGTTAGAGCTGCAGTATTTCTGGTCAGGTGATCTCTTCCTGTTACAGTTAGAGCTACAGTATTTCTGGTCAGGTGATCTCTTCCTGTTACAGTTAGAGCTGCAGTATTTCTGGTCCGGGAATCTCTGAGGCAGCACACAGACCACCATGAAATGGTGGTTCAAGACAAGAGTTGTAACAGGGCAATATTTGATTAGATATATATACCAGTTTAGTAAGATTCTTTAATCTGATATAAACTGTTTCTTAAATATTAATTTTGGGGGTATAGTTTTCCTTTAAGCAGATTAATACCTGCACATGGCTTGCATTATACCTTTTATTTATGTAATGGCTTTGGCATTTCTCCTAATATTTTTTTGCTTAAATCTAATTTTTCTAATAAATGTTAGGGTTAAACAATATCTAACACAGAGTCCTTTTTATTGAATTCCTGTCTGCCAATGATTCTGCGGTGTGATTGTTTGATATCCCTGAAGAATTTTCTTTAACAGACACATTTTCACTCTGGAACCCCCCCCCCCCCCCCGATCTCCTCATCAGAATGGAATGTTTCATAGCAACTCATTTCCTGCCTCTGGAGAATTTGTTTATTACATCTCCAGCTCAAATCTTCTGTAACGGTTGTGGTCTGCTTTTTTTTTTTTGCTTCAAATTAAAATCCAATCCAATGTCTGGGTGTTTTAATGAGGTGCATGCTGGGGTGCATTCCAGGGGATGCATTTGTGCCTCCCACTAGAGATGGGCGAATAAATTCACCTGGCGCAAATTTGCGGCGTATTTCCATGTTTTGCGACATTCGCAAATCTCCTGTGAAAATTTGCCAGCGAAAAATATTTAGGTTGCGCATCCCAAAAGTTGCTTGCGTCAAAATCGCCGCACGTCAACACTATTCGGATGCCCATTGACTTTAACGCCAGCGTCAAAATTAATGGGAGCGACTTTTCAGACGCGCGTCCAAAATTGGACATGGGCGTCAATTTTCGAGTTTCATGATTTTTTTCGGCTAAATGAAACGGCAGAAATTCGCCCATCACTACCTCCCACCTATTGTGAGTGAGGCACAACACATTGAGAGTGAGGCACAACACTTTCTGCTTCATTCTAAAAGTACAGAGAACTGTGTGTCAGCCCTTGCAGACCCTTTTTGTGGCCATTGCATAATAAATATTAGTGATGGGCGAATTTGCGCCGTTTTGCTTCGCCGAAAAATTTGCAAATTTCGCGAAACTGTGAAAAATTCTCGAAACGGCGCCGGCGTCTCGGTTTTGACGCCGGCGCCCGTTTTTGACGCCAGCGCCCGTTTTTTCGACGCCGGCGAATAAATTTTTGTCGCGAATTTTCGCGGGCGTTTCGCGCCTGGCGAATAAATTCGCCCATCACTAATAAATATTAATGTGTACTTAAAAAAATGAATAAACGGCCTTCATATGTAACGGATATAACATGCACTAAGAAGGATATTCTAAGGGGCAAAATAACTGGCAACATTTAGTTAAATCAGCCGATTAGTATTATTTGTTTGCCAAATTTACTATGTTAGGGGTTCTTTGTGTTCCTATATTGGGCCAAAGAGTAGTGATGGGCGAATTTATTCGCCAGGTGCAAATTCACGGCGAATTTGCGTGAATTCACTGCAAATTTGCGCGATTCGCCACCAGCGAATAAATTCGTGAAACGCCCGTGAAAATTCGCCGGCAAAAATTCGCAAAAAAAATGGACGCCTGCATCAAAAAAACGGGCGCCGGCGTCAAAAACTAGATGCTGGCGCCGTTTCGCGTTTTTTTGCTGTTTTGCGAAATTCGAGAATTTTCCAGCGAAGCGAAACGGCGCAAATTCGCCCATCACTACCAAAGAGCTGTTCCTTACTCTGATTACAAAAAGCAAATAGAAAGTGGATTACGAAGCCAGTATATTAAAAAGTGTACAATTTATTACTTATATATAATCTCTAAAACACTGGCCCGGCCAGGAAACACAATGAATAATTTAAGAATAAATATACACAAAAAACAATTATAGATTCAATCCAGGTGGATAATCACTTTTCCTGTAGAGAAAAATCAAGTAACTGTTCCTTGGTTGCGGTGTATGCTTGTATTTTGAAAAACAAGAAAAAAGTTGTGAATTGTAGTTCAACAAAAAAGATAAAGTTATTTCAATTGGGGTTGTGACCAAGATTTTTTTTCTCCCAATATGGCGAAGCAATGAGGTGTGCAGAGTGCTTTACTGAGTGGATAAACAGGCAGATTGATGAATGGTGAAATGTAGAGAGCAAAACATTTTTAGGGGATGTATTGGGGCGTCCCCCACTCCCTCCTCCTTGCCAGCTGCAAAAGCCCCCCAAAATAGATTGGAATAGTCTCAACAGATTCTAAATTCCGGAATTCCTCGAGAGCACAGCCGGATTTTGGCCCCAGGACGCCAAATTTGATGCAGCGCATCGGAATTTTATGCCGCGCATCGGACGCCCACCCCAGACAGACAGACAGACAGATAGATAGATAATAGATAGATAGATAGATAATAGATAGATAAATAGATGATAGATAGATAGATAGATAGATAGATAGATAGATAGATAGCAAGTTAAAGGGCAAGTCAATCCCAAAATAAAAATGTTGCCTAATAAAAAAAATAATTCCAGGCAAGTTTCCTTTATACATTTATTAAAATTTCCCAGTGCTTTTAAAGTTATTGTAAAAACAGTTGTTGTTGAAAGCAGCATTTTCTTATCTCCTGCTTGTTGCTTTTTAAAGGATGAGTAAACCTTTAAAATAAGTGAATATAAAATTGATGAGTGCACTTTTGTAATGTACATTCATTATTTATTTTGTTTTTATTGCAAGATATTAAGGGATACATGTTCTGTTAATATGAATGAATTTTGTTACAACAGCGCCACCTGCTGGTCAGTTTCCCACCAGTCTGACCAGCAAGTAGTCAAGGAAGTTGTCAGGAGAGAGAAAGAGGCTGATGTTCTTCTGCTTAGGAAAGATTTGAGAAAGATTTCTAATTATTTTCCTAAGCAGAAGAACATCAGAGCAGCCTCTTTCTCTCTTAATATCTTTCCCTTAATATCTTGGAATGAAACAAGAATAAATAATGAATGTAAATTACAAAAGTGCTTAGAATAGCACTCTCATCAGTTTTACATTCACTTGTTTTAAAGGTTTACTTATCCTTTAAACAATGTTGCAAAATACCAAATTTCCCAGAAAACTCAGGTCATAAATCAGTTCTCTTGTCTCACATTGTACAACAGTCTGAGTCACCAGAGACAGACACTGCTTTCTAAGGCAATACATAATACAAATAACTTAAAAACCATAGAAAATTTGTAATGAATGTATATTGCGAAGTTGCTTTGAATTCTGTTTACTTTTATTAGGCAAAAAAATATATTTATTGGGTTGACATTCCCTTTTAAGGGCATTTCAGCGGATTCCCACATGCCGGCCACCTCCGCGTTTACATAACCAGGCAGTGCTACACACCGGGGCAGATTAATCAAAGGTCGAAGTGAATTTTCGAAATTTCAAAGTATTTTTTGGGTACTTCGACCATCGAATAGGCCAAATTCAACTTCGACTTCGAATTGAAAATACTTCGCATATTCGACCATTCGAAAATCGAAGTACTGTCTCTTCGACTTCGCCACTTTAATCCTGCCGAATTGCTATCGTTCGAATCGATCGATTATATCATTCAAATCGATCGATTGCCACGATCGATTTTACTTCCACCGAAAACGGGCAAAAAATTCAAAAAGGAAACGTTCGACTATCGAATTTGGCCAATTCGATGATCGAATTTCGAAGTTTTTTAACCCTTGATAAATCTGCCCCACGGAGTGAGGCTCGGTTCTGTTAAAAATATATTTTTTTTATAGTAGCAGCAGTTGTACATCAGAAAGCATCAAGTGCCTATTGCTTTTTTGTTGTAAAGGAAGCTCTTTGAAATTCAGCAAATAAAGAATAATAGAATAATATCCCGCTTGTGTTTTCTTCTCTCACAACAAAACCTCTAACTGGGTCTTTAAACAATATAAATCTCAAGATGATAATACTTCTATCCTGTACAGACTGTTGGGAGCTTCTCCCATAATACAGAGAAAGGAGCGTGTGTATTTGCATGTTACGACAGGGTATAAAAAGAAAGAGACCATGATAAAAAGAAGTGCCAATCCAGTACAAAAGATCTTGGCACTGTCGGCTAAATGAACATCAGGAGGAAGATGGAAACACTCACCATGAGAAGGCAGGTAGTAGAGTAACAGAAAAACAAGTAACAGTCCCATTTTGCCAACTCCCGTCTCAGTAAAGCTTTAAACTCCACCATGAAACAGCTTGAAATGAGAGAAACAACGGGAAATACAAAGTGTAACTTGAGTAGACTGTAATGACTATGCTGTTGCCCCCTGTCTTGAGTATAAGGGTACTGAATTAGTATGGGTTTAGCTGTCCTGAATATTATTATTATTATTATTTTTTATTATTTTACTTTTTTTTATTTTTTTCAAGAAAAAAAAAAAAGAAAAACACAGAAAAACAACATTCGCTATACACAGCATTTTAGAAGAGAGAAAAATAAATAAGTAAATAAACTTAAAAAAAAATAGATTTAAAAAAAAACAAAAAAGCAATCAAAAACATTGAAAAAAAATCGAGTACTAGTGATGTTATAGAAAACGCATGCCCGTGTTCTTATAGGAGATATATACCAGTGTTATTATAGGAACAAATGCCAGTGCTATTATGGGACAATGTGTCACTATTATAAGCAGTTGTGCGTGTTTTTAATAAAAAAAGAAAAAAAAGAAAACCCCAAACACCCTAGTCTCCTTGTTATTGTGAGGGTCAAATATCCAATCTATTATAGAGTGCAATCACCAGTATTATTGTCAAAAACAAGTAGTGTTATTGTAGTGAACAGGTATCCATACTATCTGTAGAACCAAGTGCCAGTGTTTTATTATCAATGTCAGTGATATGTGAAGGACAAGTAGCAGTGTTATCTTAAAAAACAGTACTTAGTGTTGTGGTTATTCTAAAAAAAAAAAAAAAATAAATTTATATTATAGCACCCGTGTTACTGTAGGGGACAAGTGCCGGTGTTATTATGGGAAACAGGTGTTATTTAAGTTTTTAGTTGTTGTTTTACATATATTTTAGTAGGCATTCACTTATCTATAACATCCATTTCCAAATACATCGAAATATATATATTTGAAGTAAGCGCCCTACGAAGGTAGAAGAAAAAAAAAATTATAAATAAAATAAATAAATAAATAAATAGAAATAAGTAGAAACAACTATATATAGTAAAGATAAGAATAAAGATAAGAATAAGATAAGAATAATTTCCCTCTACTCTCTTTCCATATATGCTAAATGTTAAAAAAAATATTTGGCCAGGGCCCCTACAAGTTATTAAAAAAAAAGAATTAGTGGCTAGGGCCCCAACAAGTTATTAAAAAAAATATTTAGCCAGGGCCCCAACAAGTTATTAAAAAAAATATTTAGCCAGGGCCCCTACAAGTTAAAAAAAAAAAAAAAAAACTGCTCAGGTGCTGGTATCTTCAGTTTCCTGTGCTCTGATTCGCCAGTGAAATGTAAGTCCCAGTAAAGCTGCATGGAGATTGGATAAAGTAGAGGGGAGGTTCGTACTTCACCCATCCAATCCCCATGGGGCTTTACTGGGACTTAAACTTCATGGCGAATCAGAGCATAGGAAGCAAGATGCAGTCACCCGAGATCCAGCCCACCCTCCCTTCCGAAATCTGCTGCTCACTTATGGCAGAGGCCCCGGCAATGCAAGAAAGTGCAGCACAGCCAGGCCCCCCTTAACTCCCCAAATCATCCGGGCCCGTAGTCCCCCCTTTCCCCCCCTGATGGTAGCCTGCCTGCAGTCCCAGGTTTCTTACTGAATTGTCCCGACTTAGATCTCCTGCACTTATGCCAAAAAACAACACAACGTTTCTGAAACTCAATTAAAATAAGAGGCTTTTTGGCAGAGAGCCCGGTATGCTGAGCGGCTGCACTTGGATACATTTGTATCAATTTAACATAAACAAAGATAAAAAAAGTAACTATTTAAGATAAACCGGTCTCTTGCGGAAACTGAGACTCACAATTAAAGGGCAATTTTAGTTTCATTAGCAAAACTGTTATAACACATAAAACATGGCCCTAATACTCCCAGAAATGTGTTCAAACTTTCACAACCTGCCAAATTTTGTAAAATGAACATGGCTAATTAGGGGGTGTGGCCACAAAATGGGTGTGGTCAAACATTTTGCCGCACTGATGTTTTTGTCCCTCTTTACCATTTTTTTAAATGTTGGGAGGTATGAATTATAACAGGCTAGGCTCATACTGGAGACAGTTGGGGCAGGTACTGGGACCCAACAGCACAGGAATAGTTTTAAGGTAATTAGAAAACTCTCTCAAATCTTTCCTAAGCAGAAGAACATCAGAGCAGCCTCTTTCTTTCTCCTGACAACTTCCTTGACTACTTGGTGGTCAGACTGGTGGGAAACTGACCAGCAGGTGGAGCTGTTGTAACAAAATTCATTCATATTAACAGTACATGTATCCCTTAATATCTTGGAATAAAAATAAAATAAATAATGAATGTAAATGACAAAAGTGCTTAGAATAGCCCTCTCATCTATTTTACATTCACTTATTTTAAAGGTTTACTTATCCTTTAAATTCTGTCCTGTATTAGTATGCATACACGGAGGGGTCATGGAGTCTTGTGTGCTGGTAATTTATGTTTCTAGCATGCATATTTTAAGCCTATCCTCACAAAAATATGTATTTCGACTTGTGTGCGCACCAGTGCCCGTGTCATTTGTCCTGCAGGCTGCAAAGCCCATGACCATCAGGTGCAAAAGCAACACTGTTTTTAAAGAGGATTTGAAACCTGTTTCTTAACCCTACTTTACTCTGATTTTGCTGGACCATTTTTAAAAGCAAAATGGCTCAAACAGAGTCTGACTGGACCAGCAGGACACCGGGGAAAACACAGTGGGCTCTTACCAACCCTGACCTGCTCCCTGCTGGGCGAAAGTAACTTTGAATGTAACGTAGTGAGCCGCTACATCATGTGACATGGCACAGGGGACGCGCACCGAGTGTAGGTTGACTAAGCAACTGGTGTGGGGGTCCTCTGAGGTGGCAGTCCCGGTGGGTCCCGAACACCCCAACTGTTCTCAAGCACTCCAGGGCCAGTGGCCCTTTGAAGAAAAGAGAATCCGCCAATAAGAATTGCTCATATTCTTTGTAAATCTGCTCCTTTGTCTCTGCAACTGGAGGCATTAACCACACTTTAGAGTCCTGCGTGGGTCCATTTTTTGGAACCCGTACCCGCAAACTGCAATCCGGAACCTGCATTCTTTCCTGCTTGGACCCGCTACCCGACCCACAAGTACCTTATCCACAACCCGAACCGCTAACCATCAAGAATCAGGAAGTGCTGTCATTGTAAACCGGAAATTACATCATCGGACGCAGGAGTAAAAATCACTACTGAGAAGACCCGCGGCCTGACCTGTGACCCGCAAACCCGCAGAACCACCGACCCGCGTCTATACCCGCACCCGGAACTTCTATCCGAAATCCGCAGGGTACTGCAGGTTTTTGCGGGTAACCCCGTGGGTACCCGCTGGTACCCGACCCGCTGCAGGACTCTACCACACTTGTTCATATATTTTCCATTTTATTTGTAAGGAACGGTGCTACTGAACTTTGCTTTGCGGGACAAAAACAGATTTTCGCGATTTTTTCGGGGTTTTTTTCATCCGATTTTCACGAATTTCACAATTTTTTCAGAATTATCTCCTGAAATCTCAGAAAACAAGATGCCGGATTTTCAAATTCGAACTTTTCCATCCTCATGTTTTAATAAATTCCGAAAAATGTATTTACTAAACTCTGAATGCAAAAATCACAAAAAATTTGTGATATTTTTTTTTATAAAATCAGAATTTTAAAAAATCACAGTTTTTTGGGGATTTTTGCATTCGGAGTAAAGTAAATAACCCCCTATGTATACAGTAAGAAGCCTCATATCTGTTTGCAAAGAGTGGCGCAGCCTACACACCCCCACCTGCAGATTTATTCCATCCGGCAGTCACATGATACCTGCAGACCACAGGCTCGAGTAGCGCAGGCCACAGGCTTTCCTGTGAAACGTTACGCCAACCCACGTGTATGAAGATGTGGTTAAAATGTGTCACCCAGTTATGTATTGTAGGCTGAAAAACAATGGAGGGTTTAGACAAAGTGATACACACCAAAAGCTGTTTGGGTAGAAATATTAAAACAAAAATAAAAAATAAGAGTGGGGGGGTTAGGGTTTTTCAATTTAATGTTGTTATTCTTCACTTATGGGGATATTTGTATCAAAGAGTGAAGTTAGAGATCACCACAGTCCTCTAGAGGGAAATTCCACCACTCTACTTTCATTTCTATGGGATTTTGAAAGGCGTATTTATCAAAGGATGAACTTTCACTTTTACCCAATGATAAATACTCTTAAAAATCCCATAGAAATGAAAGGAGAGTGGTGGAATTTCCCTCTAGAGCAGTGCTGTCCAACTTCTATGGTAGAGAAGGCCGGAATTTTTCTAATCTACATGGTGGAGGGCCGATAATGGAAGCCAGTGTTAGCCACTCCCTGTTTTTAGACCACACCCACTTTAAACCACTCCTCCTCCTCCCCTGTGGATAATACAGTACCCCAGCATATGATTAAACACCTTAGGGGCCCATACCAATCATTTTCAAATGCTAACAAACCCCCACAACAAATACCAGACTTATGTTCCATAGGGATCATAGGTCAGGCAGAGTATGGCAAACACAGGGAGTATAGGGAAGACAGAGTATGGGATACACAGGGAGTATAGGGGAGACAGAGTATGGGACACACAGGGAGTATAGGGGAGACAGAGTATGGGACACACAGGGAGTATAGGGGAGACAGAATAGAGCAGGAGACAGGAATCAGGACAGTGACGTAACTAGAGGGGGGCGGGCCCTGGGGCGGGACGCGCTCCCGGGCCCCCCTCCGTACACCAGGAAATGGCCGGGAATCGTGGTGCGTGAGCTGCCGGGGGGGCCCTGAGGGGGTGCGGACCCTGGCCCAATCGCACCCCCTGCTCCCCCGGTAGTTACGCCACTGAATCAGGAGCAGTCTAATATGTACTACATACAGTGACACAGTGCTGGGGCCCCATTAACATTTTGAATAAAGTGTGAACAAGTGAACAATGTGGCAGTTTCAGTCTGGGTCTCAGGTAGAACAGGACAGTCTTTAGCATATAAACAATAGAGGTGTCACAAGTGTCAACAATGCAGGGGATTACAGTGTGAATTTGATTAAACAATGCAGGGGCCAGTTAATCTCTGTAGTGATACCTTTTAAATTTTAAAAAAGGTAAGGAGACACAGCAGGCAGACTTTGATATGGAGGGCCACATAAGGGGGGGGGGGTCGCAGGCCTGCTCTAGAGGACAGTGGTGATCTCTAACTTCACTCTTTGATAAATATACCCCATGGTTGGGTCTGGGTCAGACAGATTTTGTGAGACCCATTATATAAGGTACTATTGTAGCTGCCAGCTAGGGATGTAGCGAACGTCGGAAAAAAAGTTCGCGAACATATTCGCGAACTTGCGCAAAAACGCGAGCGGTTCGCGAACGGTTCGCGAACCCCATAGACTTCAATGGGAAGGCGAACTTTAACATCTAGAAAAGACATTTCTGGCCAGAAAAATGATTTTAAAGTTGTTTAAAGGGTGCAACGACCTGGACAGTGGCATGCCAGAGGGGGATCAAGGGCAAAAATGTATCTGAAAAATCTGCCTGTGTGTGCTTGGAAGAGATAGTGTAGGGGGAGAGCTGTTAGTGATTTCAGGGACAGATGATAGTAAGTTTGCTGGCTAGTAATCTGCTTGATACTGCTCTGTATTGGAGGGACAGAAGTCTGCAGGGATTTGAGGGACATTTTAGCTTAGGTAGCTTTGCTGGCTAGTAATCTGCTGTTCTCTTTAAACAACTGCCATACGTTGACCTTGTAGGCATTGTTTGCCCAGTTTTTTTGGACGCAGCCACTGAAGCACAGTTGCCAGAAAAAATATGCCATATAAATGCTGAAAATAGTCATTTTTCGCCATACGTTGACCTTGTAGACATTGTTTGCCCAGTTTTTTTGGACGCAGCCACTGAAGCACAGTTGCCAGAAAAATTATGCCATATAAATGCTGAAAATATAAATTTTTTGGTTGCAGCCACTGAAGCACAGAGGCCAGAAAAATTATGCCATATAAATGCAGAAAATATGCATTTTTTTGGTCGCAGCCACTGAAGCACAGTTGACAGAAAAATTATGCCATATAAATGCTGAAAATATAAACTTTTTTGGTTGCAGCCACTGAAGCACAGAGGCCAGAAAAATTATGCCATATAAATGCAGAAAACATGCATTTTTTTGGTCGCAGCCACTGAAGCACAGTTGACAGAAAAATTATGCCATATAAATGCTGAAAATATAAATTTTTTTGGTTGCAGCCACTGAAGCACAGAGGCCAGAAAAATTATGCCATATAAATGCAGAAAATATGCATTTTTTTGGTCGCAGCCACTGAAGCACAGTTGCCAGAAAAAATATGCCATATAAATGCTGAAAATAGTCATTTTTTGCCATATACGTTGAGTCAACGTATGGCAAAAATGACTATTTTCAGCATTTATATGGCATATTTTTTCTGGCCTCTGTGCTTCAGTGGCTGCGGCCAAAAAAAACTGGGCAAACAATGCCTACAAGGTCAACGTCGTTGACCTTGTAGGCATTGTTTGCCCAGTTTTTTTGGCCGCAGCCACTGAAGCACAGAGGCCAGAAAAAATATGCCATATAAATGCTGAAAATAGTCATTTTTTTGGTCGCAGCCACTGAAGCACAGTTGCCAGAAAAATTATGCCATATAAATGCTGAAAATATAAATTTTTTTGGTTGCAGCCACTGAAGCACAGAGGCCAGAAAAATTATGCCATATAAATGCAGAAAATATGCATTTTTTTGGTTGCAGCCACTGAAGCACAGAGGCCAGAAAAATTATGCCATATAAATGCAGAAAATATGCATTTTTTTGGATGCAGCCACTGAAGCACAGTTGCCAGAAAAAATATGCCATATAAATGCTGAAAATAGTCATTTTTTGCCATACGTTGACCTTGTAGACATTGTTTGCCCAGTTTTTTTGGTTGCAGCCACTGAAGCACAGAGGCCAGAAAAAATTAAACCAGTAGGGTTTGCACCCTAGTTTGTAACGGTGGCGGAGGGAGGAGGAGGACGCTAAAGGACAGCTGTGTGTGGAGTCATGAGGCTTGAAGAGAAGGACAGCTGCATAGAAGTCAGAACAAGTCTTCCGGCGTGCAGTAACCCTCCGAGATCCACCCCTCATTCATTTTAATAAAGGTCAGGTAATCGACACTTTTGTGACCTAGGCGAGTTCTCTTCTCAGTTACAATCCCTCCTGCTGCACTGAAGGTCCTTTCTGAGAGCACACTTGAGGCTGGGCAAGACAAGAGGTTCATGGCAAATTGTGACAGCTCTGGCCACAGATAAAGCCTGCGCACCCAGTAGTCCAGGGGTTCATCGCTCCTCAGAGTGTCGATATCTGCAGTTAATGCCAGGTAGTCCGCTACCTGCCGGTCGAGGCGTTCTTTGAGGGTGGATCCAGAAGGGTTGTGGCGCTGCCTTGGACAGAAAAACATTTGCATGTCTGACGTTACAGACTGGCCAAAGGGCTTTGTCCTTGCAGGTGTGCTCGTGGCAGGATTACTGGCACCTCTGCCCCTGGAATGTTGATGAGTTCCTGAAGTGACATCACCCTTAAAAGCATTGTACAACATGTTTTGCAGGCTGGTTTGTAAATGCCGCATCTTTTCGGACTTGTGGTATGTTGGTAACATTTCTGACACTTTATGCTTGTACCGAGGGTCTAGTAGCGTTGCGACCCAGTACAGGTCCTTCTCCTTAAGCCTCTTGATACGGGGGTCCTTCAACAGGCATGACAGCATGAAAGACCCCATTCTCACAAGGTTGGATGCAGAGCTATCCATCTCCGCTTCCTCATTATCAAGGACTGCATCATCCACGGTCTCCTCCCCCCAGCCACGTACAAGACCAGGGGTCCCCAAAAGGTCACCACTAGCCCCCTGGGAAGCCTGCTCCTGTTGGTCCTCCTCCTCCTCCTCCACAAAGCCACCTTCCTCCTCTGACTCCACTTCTGGCACCTCTCCCTGCGTTGCAGCAGGTGCCTGGGTTCGTTCTGGTGATTCCGACCAGAAATCGTGCGCTTCCAGCTCCTCGTCACGCTGGTCTACAGCCTCATCTGTCACTCGTCGCACGGCACGCTCCAGGAAGAAAGCGAAGGGTATTAGGTCGCTGATGGTGCCTTCGGTGCGACTGACCATATTTGTCACCTCTTCAAAAGGTCGCATGAGCCTGCAGGCATCGCGCATAAGCACCCAGTAACGGGGGAAAAAAATCCCAGCTGTGCAGATCCAGTCCTACCACCCAGTTCAAAAAGGTACTCGTTGACGGCCCTTTGTTGTTGCAGCAGACGTTCCAACATAAGGAGCGTTGAATTCCAGCGAGTCTGGCTGTCAGAAATCAAACGCCTGACTGGCATGTTGTAGCGCTGCTGAATGTCAGCAAGGCGTGCCATGGCTGTGTAGGAACGTCTGAAATGGGCCGACACCTTTCTGGACTGGGTGAGAACGTCCTGGAATCCTGGGTACTTGGAGACAAAACGTTGGACTATTAAATTTAACACATGTGCCATGCAGGGCACATGTGTTAAATTGCCTAGTCTCAACGCTGCCAACAGATTGCTTCCATTGTCACACACCACTTTTCCGATCTGCAGTTGGTGTGGGGTCAGCCACCGATCGGCCTGTGACTGCAGAGATGACAGGAGTACAGATCCGGTATGGTTTTTGCTTTCCAGGCACGTCATCCCCAAGACAGCGTGACAACGGCGTACCTGGCACGTCGAATAGCCTAGGGGGAGCTGGGGGTGCACAGGTGTGGAGGAGGAGAAGGAGGACCCAGCAGCAGAGTAAGAAGAAGAAGACGAGGTAGAGAGCGATGGAGGAGTAGAGGTGGTGGCAGAACCGCGTGCAATCCGTGGCGGTGACACCAACTCCACTGTTGTTGTTGAGCTACCCATTCCCTGCTTCCCAGCCATTACCAAGTTCACCCAGTGGGCAGTGTAGGTGACATACCTGCCCTGACCATGCTTGGAGGACCATGCGTCAGTAGTCATATGGACCTTTGGCCCAACACTAAGTGACAGAGATGCGGTAACTTGGCTCTGCACATGTTGGTACAGGTGTGGTATTCCCTTTTTAGAAAAAAAATTGCGGCTGGGTACCTTCCACTGCGGTGTCCCAATTGCTACAAATTTGCGGAAGGCCTCAGAGTCCACCAGCTGGTATGGTAAAAGCTGGCGGGCTAAGAGTGCAGACAAGCCAGCTGTCAGACGCCGGGCAAGGGGGTGACAGTCAGACATTGGCTTCTTACGCTCAAACATGGCCTTCACAGAAACTTGGCTGGTGGCAGATGACTGGGAATGGGAACAGGTGGTCAAGGTGGAAGGCGGAGTGGAGGGTGGTTCAGACGGGTCAAGGAGAGCAGAGGTAGAGCAGTAAGATGCTGGACCAGAAGGAGTGTGGCTTTTAGTTTGCCTGTTGCCTTTGAGGTGTTGCTCCCAAAGTGCTTTGTGCTTGCCGCTCATGTGCCTTCGCATAGAAGTTGTACCTATGTGGCTGTTGGGCTTACCAAGGCTCAGTTTCTGACTGCACTCATTGCAAATTACAATGCTTTTGTCAGAGGCACACACATTAAAAAAATCCCACACTGCTGACTTTTTGGAAGTGTGCGATCTGGCGGTAACAGTAGAAGTTGGCGGAGTTGGCGGTATTGGCGGCAATGGCGGGTGCGTTGGCCGGCTGAACACAGGTGCCGATACATGTTGTTGCCCTGCTGATCCCTGCGGGCTGTCCTCCCTGCTTCTTCTAAGTCTTATTCTCCTACTGCCTCTCTGACTCTCCGTCTCTCCATCTGAACTACCCTCCTCTTGCTCTCTTCTACTAGGCACCCACAAAACATCAATCTCCTCATCATCATTCTCCTCAGATGCATCAATTTCTTCTGACACATCACAGAAGGAAGCAGCAGCGGGGACCTCCTCCTCATCACTCATTATGTCCATCTCTATCGTGTTCTCTGCCAGAATTAAATCTGGTGTAAGGTCCTCATCTCCTTCATCTTCTTCTGGCAATAATGGTTGCGCATTACTCAGTTCAAGAAACTCATTGGAAAATAACTCCTCTGACCCCAGTGAAGAAGGGGCACCGGTGGTGGAGGAAGTGTTACGTGGGGTGGCCATAGCAGTGGAGGATGAGGAGGATGTTGTGGTAAAGTTAGAAACGGTAGAGGATGGGGTGTGCTGTGTAAGCCAGTCAACTACCTCTTCAGCATTTTGGGAGTTCAGGGTCATTGGCTTTTTAAAACTGGGCAATTTGCTAGGGCCACAGGATTGCATAGCAGCACGGCCCCTAGCACGGCCTCTGCGTGGCGGCCTGCCTTTGCCTGGCATTATTTTTAAAAAAACAACAACAACAACAAAAACTCAGTTGGTTTTTCTGGAAACGATAATACACACAGCTAGATGGCGGGTTGAAGAAAACACTGTGCAAATAATGCCTACAAAGTCAACGTATACACTACTACAGCGGTGGATACGGATTACGTAAAATATATGAATGCTGCTTGAAAAAAAGTAACTCAAGTGGTTTTTCTAGAGACGATAATATTATCAATATTTAGACAAAATGTGAACAAGGTCACACAGCTCGATGGCGGGTTGAAGAAAACAGTGTGCAAATAATGCCTACAAGGTCAACGTATACACTACTACAGCGGTGGATACGGATTACGTAAAATATATGAATGCTGCTTGAAAAAAAGTAACTCAAGTGGTTTTTCTAGAGACGATAATATTATCAATATTTAGACAAAATGTGAACAAGCTCACACAGCTCGATGGCGGGTTGAAGAAAACAGTGTGCAAATAATGCCTACAAGGTCAACGTATACACTACTACAGCGGTGGATACAGATTACGTAAAATATATGAATGCTGCTTGAAAAAAGTGACTCCGGTGTTTTTTCTGGAGACGGTAATATTATGGATATTTAGACAGAATGGGAACAAGGTCACACAGCTCGATGGCGGGTTGAAGAAAACAGTGTGCAAATAATGCCTACAAGGCCAACGTATACACTACTACAGCGGTGGATACGGATTACGTAAAATATATGAATGCTGCTTGAAAAAAGTGACTCCGGTGTTTTTTCTGGAGACGGTAATATTATGGATATTTAGACAGAATGGGAACAAGGTCACACAGCTCGATGGCGGGTTGAAGAAAACAGTGTGCAAATAATGCCTACAAGGTCAACGTATACACTACTACAGCGGTGGATACGGATTACGTAAAATATATGAATGCTGCTTGAAAAAAAGTAACTCAAGTGGTTTTTCTAGAGACGATAATATTATCAATATTTAGACAAAATGTGAACAAGCTCACACAGCTCGATGGCGGGTTGAAGAAAACACTCTGCAAATAATGCCTACAAGGCCAACGTATACACTACTACAGCGGTGGATACGGATTACGTAAAATATATGAATGCTGCTTGAAAAAAGTGACTCCGGTGTTTTTTCTGGAGACGGTAATATTATGGATATTTAGACAGAATGGGAACAAGGTCACACAGCTCGATGGCGGGTTGAAGAAAACAGTGTGCAAATAATGCCTACAAGGCCAACGTATACACTACTACAGCGGTGGATACGGATTACGTAAAATATATGAATGCTGCTTGAAAAAAAGTAACTCAAGTGGTTTTTCTAGAGACGATAATATTATCAATATTTAGACAAAATGTGAACAAGCTCACACAGCTCGATGGCGGGTTGAAGAAAACACTGTGCAAATAATGCCTACAAGGCCAACGTATACACTACTACAGCGGTGGATACGGATTACGTAAAATATATGAATGCTGCTTGAAAAAAGTGACTCCGGTGTTTTTTCTGGAGACGGTAATATTATGGATATTTAGACAGAATGGGAACAAGGTCACACAGCTCGATGGCGGGTTGAAGAAAACAGTGTGCAAATAATGCCTACAAGGCCAACGTATACACTACTACAGCGGTGGATACGGATTACGTAAAATATATGAATGCTGCTTGAAAAAAGTGACTCCGGTGTTTTTTCTGGAGACGGTAATATTATGGATATTTAGACAGAATGGGAACAAGGTCACACAGCTCGATGGCGGGTTGAAGAAAACAGTGTGCAAATAATGCCTACAAGGCCAACGTATACACTACTACAGCGGTGGATACGGATTACGTAAAATATATGAATGCTGCTTGAAAAAAGTGACTCCGGTGTTTTTTCTGGAGACGGTAATATTATGGATATTTAGACAGAATGTGAACAAGGTCACACAGCTAGATGGCGGGTTGAAGAAAACACTGTGCAAATAATGCCTACAAGGTCAACGTATACACTACTACAGCGGTGGATACGGATTACGTAAAATATATTATGGCTGCTTGAAAAAAGTCACTCCGGTGTTTTTTCTGGAGACGGTAATATTATGGATATTTAGACAGAATGTGAACAAGGTCACACAGCTAGATGGCGGGTTGAAGAAAACACTGTGCAAATAATGCCTACAAGGTCAACGTATACACTACTACAGCGGTGGATACGGATTACGTAAAATATATTATGGCTGCTTGAAAAAAGTCACTCCGGTGTTTTTTCTGGAGACGGTAATATTATGGATATTTAGACAGAATGTGAACAAGGTCACACAGCTAGGTGGCGGGTTGAAGAAAACACTGTGCAAATAATGCCTACAAGGTCAACGTATACACTACTACAGCGGTGGATACGGATTACGTAAAATATATTATGGCTGCTTGAAAAAAGTCACTCCGGTGTTTTTTCTGGAGACGGTAATATTATGGATATTTAGACAGAATGTGAACAAGGTCACACAGCTAGATGGCGGGTTGAAGAAAACACTGTGCAAATAATGCCTACAGGGCAAATAATGCCTAAAAGGTCAACTTATACACTACTACAGCGGTAGTAAAATAAAAAAAAGTAAAATAAAAAAAAAATGAATATTAAAAAAAAAAAATTAAAGTTGGTGCTGCTGAACTACTAGGAGCAGCAGATTAGCACACCAGTCCCACTCCCCAACACTGCTAGACTAATAGCACTGGGCTCTTATAGTAGTAGTAGTAGTAGTAGTAGTAAAACAACAAAAAAATAAATAAAAGCAGTCCTTACAAGGACTACTGTTATTGCAGCAGTCAGCAGATGAGATCAGAAGCAGGACAGCTGCCCACTGCAGCTACATACAGAGCACTGCAGTAGAAGGTAGATTACTAGCCAGCAAAGCTACCTAAGCTTAAATGTCCCTCAAACCCCTGCAGACTTCTGTCCCTCCAATAACAGAGCAGTATCAAAACGATTACTAGCCAGCAAACTTTCAACTGTCCCTGAAATCACTAACAGGCAGCAGCTCTCTCCCTACACTATCTCTTCAGCACACACAGGCAGAGTGAAAAAACGCTGCAGGGCTTCGGTTTTTATAGGGAAGGGGAGTGGTCCAGGGGAGAGCTTCCTGATTGGCTGCCATGTACCTGCTGGTCTGGGGTGAGAGGGCAAAAAAAAGCGCCAACAATGGCGAACCCAAAATGGCGAACGTCGCGCGACGTTCGCGAACTTCCGGCGAGCGCGAACACCCGATGTTCGCGCGAACAAGTTCGCCGGCGAACAGTTCGCGACATCTCTACTGCCAGCTGCATGGGATCTATCATGTGCAATACATCTATGCTCATTTTATACCCAAACTTATACTCATTTAGTGCGGAGGGGAAACATGAATAAGGAAAGCCAGAGAGGTTGGCAACTGCCTACATACCCATATTATTAACTGCTGCAACCTCAAACACCACCCCAACTCTAAATAAACCAAACCAAACTTCAGTTGCATAATAATGGGCACACAATGCTTTGTAAACAGACATATGATTAAGAACATCAGTCCACAAAATGATAGGTTAGGATATCCACGTCTGGCAAATGACATATAAAAGCATACTCCAGTATGTCACAATATTAAGCCTAAAATACATGAACCTTAATTTAATACTACAGGGCAAATTATCCTGATATTACATTTCTGAACCTTATGTAACATACTCGTCAGCTGGAACCTTAAAAGCCGTCAGTCCACTCAGATGCACAGGGCACCCCTGCGGATTTTGGTGTTCACTGGCGCCCTTTTGGGGCCCCCGGGCTTTCTGCGGAAGTTAGTGCGTGAAATGGTACAAGTTCGTAAACGAGGTACCGGCAAGGATTAGGCAAAGACATAGTTGAAGATCAGGCAAAGGGTCAAGGCAGGCGGTAGGAATCAAAGTCGATAAACAGGCAGGATTCAATGACCAAGAATTCAAACACAGAATGAACGCTTTGGCAGGAACTGTAAACAGAAGCAAGCTTGGGCACCTTCAAAACAGAGACTTGGATTTTTAAAAGAGATTTTGCGCCAACATTCGAAATCCGTGTCAACTGATGACGCCACGGCGCTCGGCATCGAAACGGCAGCGTCTTGTCTCTTAGCGTCAAATGCCAGCGGCGTGATGCCGGCGTCCATTCAGCAGCTGTGATGTAAGCGAAGGCAAGAAGATATCCTGGCACGTCTTACACCTTAATTCAACACCGCATTAATAATCAGTTGCCAATTCACCAACTCGATGAGATTCACCCAGGTTCTAGCCTGGGAACAAATTGGCAAACTACCCGCTGTCCATCTAGTTGTCCAAAGCCCCTTATAATTGCTCTGCATCCCAGGGCCACCATCATTACTGCAACTACCTTTTATAAAATGTATTTCTCTTGAATTTAATGTTAATAATCTCTATATAAATTACAAATTCCTTCAGATCTCGCCATCTTAATCTCTCACTATACGCCTCCATATCTTTCAATTATCCCAGGGGTATTCAGCTTCTTCGGCTGAATGCTGCTATTGTGTCGCACCCAGGCAAGAAGTGCAACATCTCCACCAGCTGCCACCTATAATGTGCCCCTATGTAACTAGTCTGCCAATCACTGCCTTCTCCATTGATCTCCCAGTCATTCCCCTTTGTGCTCAGTGGCTTCTAGAAGATCTTAAACTGGCTATAGACTTGCAGAATTATCCTTATGTCGGACAAACCATAGTCCATTGCAATCTTCCAACCTGCCACTAACCATTCATACTAAATAAAGCAGTAAAAAGAACAAACCATATGTTCTGGCGATTAAAGGAGAAGGAAAGGCTTGGTGCACTTGGGTTGCCCAAATGTTAAGCACCCCCAAGTGATTGTATTTACTTATCTGAAACCCAGGCTGGTGCTCCTATCAGCAGAAAACTGCAGCACTAGCCCAGGGTTATACCAGTGAGCACCACCGAGTCTTCGGCTTCCGTCTTCCTCTCTCTTAGCGCGGCTGCGCATACGCAGTAGAACGAAAAGCCGAACTAAATTGTCAGCTATTTCGTTAAACGTTAAAGTTTGAAGAAAGAAGAAGATGGAAGCGGATCACTCCCTGGTGCTCACTGGTAAAAACCCGGACCGGAACAATTTTCATCTGATAGCAGCACCGGCCTGGGGTTTCAGGTAAGTCAATACAATCACTTGGGGGTGCCTAATATTTGTCACCCCCCAAGTGTACGAGGCCTTTCCTTCTTCAACTGACAGACAGCAATCATACAAACGTTATGTCCGACAAATAGTAATGGCAGTCACTAATTGACAGGCAATACATGCAGAGACATTATCATTATCGGACATAAACTTTCTAAACCGTAAGATCGATAAAACGACTGATCTCCGCGGTACGAAAAATGTTGGGACGATCCGCACACAGTCTGAAAAAAGTCTGAAAAAGATCCTTTGTTTCATTCGAAATTATATTTCCATCTACGGCCAATTTAAGTCTGGTTCTAGGGCCAAATAATCCTAATCCAACCCCTCATGAAATGATTGGTTCCAATGGCCAGTGCTTCATGTTCTTCGTGTTTGCTGAAATGTTTAATGACATTTTAGAATGGGTCTTCATTACAGTGTTACAAAACAAAGGGCTCTTACTCACGAGCGTTTTTACCTGCGCTCCCCTGCATTCCGTTTTTCAGCGTTCAGCCGCAGGGGAGCGCAGGAATAGACGCATTTCATTTTTTCAAATGGGGCTGTACTCACAGAGGCGCATGCAGGCGGCGAACGCAGGTTGAGACGCAACATGCTGCATTTTTCCTGCGTTCGGCGCCTACATGCGCCTGTGTGAGTACAGCCCCATTTGCAAAAATGAAATGCGTCTATTCCTGCGCTCCCCTGCGGCTGAATGCTGAAAAACGGAACGCAGGGGAGCGCAGGTAAAAACGCTCGTGAGTAAGAGCCCTAAGAACGGAACCAGCAAGTTAAACAAGACCTTATTAGGCAGACAGAGAAGCCCTGCAACGTTCCATTTCTGTATGTGGTTAGCACAAACGCCATTGCTTTGTGGGTGTAAAACACATCTTACATTGACTCAGTTCCCATGAAAGGCTGTATGCTCCTTTTTTTTTTGAAAGTACACAGTATGGGACTTATATTTACATAATATTTTATTCTAATTAGTTCTAGAGAAATGTTTGCCTTATACAGGAAGCAGAGATGTAGCTGCAGTTTTGTTCCATTAAAGGAGAACTAAACCCTAAATATTATATTACGAATGTATTGCACGAGGCTAAAGTTTGAGCTTGTCAATAGCAGCAATGATCCAGGACTTCAAACTTGTCACAGGGGGTCACCATCTTGGAAAGTGTCTGTGACACTCACATGCTCAGTGGGCTCTGATTGGCTGTTGAGAAGCTAAGCTTAGGGCTCGTCACTAATTATCCAGCAGAAAATGAGCTTCCCTGGCTGTAATATAAGCTGATGCTACAGGTTTGCTGATTATTAAATTCTGATGCTAATTGCACTGGTTTCTGTGCTGCCATGTAGTAATTATCTGTATTAATTACTAATCAGCCTTATATTGTGACATTTCTATTCTATGTGTACTGTATATTGTGAGTGGCTCCCTAAGCTCAGTAAGGTGGCCATACACGATGTCGCCAAACGAGCGGATCTCTCTCCGATATGCCCACCAAGGTGGGCAATATTGGGCTGATCCGATCGTGCAGGGTCGGACTGGGAGGCATGGGGCCCACCGGGGCTACTGCCCCAGGGCCCCCTCCAGCCGCCACTGCCGCTCCGGAGTGCTGCAGGCGGCTAGTGCGCATGCGCGCAGCGCCGCGTTTGTGCGCATGCGCGCGGCGCCGCGTTTGTGCGCATGCGCAGCCCTTCTAGTCTACCGCGACCCCAAACAAAGTGGGGTCGCGCCGCCCCACTAAGTAGCGGAACTGGGCCGGCGGGGCCCACAAGAGCCCGGGGCCCACCGGGGTTTTTCCCGGTGTCCCGCCGGCCCAGTCCGACACTGCGATCGTGGGCCCTAGGGCCCAACGATCAGATCGTAACGAACGGGAACGGGCGGTCGGATCGCGGGACCGCATCAACGAATAGATGCGGCCACCATCCGACGGGATTTTTAGTCCCATCCGATCGAGATCTGGCCAACTTTCGGCCAGATCTCGATCGGGGAAGCCCGTCATGTGACTTGTGCCTGCACTTTAGGAGAGAAATGCTTTCTGGCAGGCTGCTGTTTTTCCTTCTCAATGTAACTGAATGTGTCTCAGTGGGACATGGGTTTTTACTATTGAGTGTTGTTCTTAGATCTACCAGGCAGCTGTTATCTTGTGTTAGGGAGCTGCTATCTGGTTACCATCCCATTGTTCTTATGTTTGGCTGCTGGGGGGGAAAGGGAGGGGGTGATATCACTCCAACTTGCAGTACAGCAGTAAAGATTGATTGAAGTTTATCAGAGCACAAGTCACATGACCAGGGGCAGCTGGGAAATTGACAAAATGTCTAGCCCCATGTCAGATTTCAAAATTGAATATAAAAAAATCAGTTTGCTCTTTTGAGAAACGTATTTCAGTGCAGAATTCTGCTGGAGCAGCACTATTAACTGATTCATTTTGAAAAAAACATTTTTTTCCCATGACAGTATCCCTTTAAGCTTTGTAAGAACCTGAAAAACTAGTAATATTCTTTGTAGAACAGAGGTGCTGTATTTAACCAACCGATTAATATAAAAATGTATCTGATGGACATTAATTTCATAGAACACTGCGGATGCCAAACGCATCTACTGACTTCAGGGAGACATTTCTATCAGTATAGGAAAGAGTTCTTTAATGTGATGGGCAGTCGGGTTGTAAAATCATTTATAGCTGGGAATCAAAAATGTGTTGGATGCCCTAAACAGCATATTTAGTTATACAGGTATGGGACCTGTTATCCAGAATGCTCCGGACCTGGGGTTTTCCGGATAACGGATCTTTCCGTAATTTGGGTCTTCATGCCTTAAGTCTACTAGAAATTCATATAAACATATAATAAACCCAAAAGGATGGTTTTGCCTCCAATAAGGATTAATTATATCTTAGTTGGGATCAAGTACAAGCGACTGTTTTATTATTACACAGAAAAAGCAAATCATTTTTAAAAATTTGGATTATTTGGATAAAATGGAGTCTATGAAAGACAGCCATTCCGTAATTCGGAGCTTTCTGGATATCGGGTTTCCCGGATAAGGGATCCTATACCTGTACTTTATTAAAGGACCAGTAACAAAATTTTTTTTTAAAAAAATCGTAACGTAAAAAAAACACCAAAACACATTTAACTTTAAATTCACAAAGTCTTTATTAAGGGGCACCTTTTTCTATTGGTCGATTATCGAGGGTTAATTAACCCTCGATATTCGAACCTCAAAGTAAAATCCTTCGACTTCGAATATCGAAGTCAAAGGATTTACCGCATTTCGTTCAACCGAACGATCGAAGGAAAAATCGTTTGATCGAACGATTAAATCCTTCGTATCGGACAATGCGAAGGATTTTAATCCATCGATCGAACGATTTTCCTTCGATCAAAAAAAGCAAGGAAAGCTTATGGTGAAGGTCCCCATAGTCTAACATTGGTGCTCGGTAGGTTTTAGGTGGCGAAGTAGGTAGTCGAAGTTTTTTTTAAAGAGACAGTACTTCGACTATGGAATGGTCGAATAGTCGAACGATTTTTAGTTCGAATCGTTCGATTCTAAGTCATAGTCGAAGGTCGAAGTAGCCAATTCGATGGTCGAAGTAGCCAAAAAAAAACTTCGAAATTTAAAGTATTTAAAGTATTTTTTATTCTAATCCTTCACTCGAGCTTAGTAAACGTGCCCCTAAGTGTTTATTAACTTACCGATACTCCCCTTGCACTCCTCTTCCGAAAAGGCGACAGGGTGACAATCCATCGTGCAGGTGCTCGATCTCTCCTCCCTGCCTTCTATAGGAGATAGCCAGGGAGAAGAAATCGAGCATCGCACGATGGATCGTCCCCCTGTCGCCTTTTCGGAAGAGTGCGAGGGGAGTATCAGTAAGTTATTTCTTAATAAAGATTTTGCGAATTTAAAGTTAAATGTGCCTTGGATTTATTTTCTTCGTTGTGTACAAACAATTTTTTTTTATGTTACTGGTCCTTTAAACATAATTATCAGTAGTAATTCACCATTGCAGATTTGTCTACATTTACCTCATTGTATTATACTTCTATACATTTCTGTAAGTGGGAAATTCTCAAACTAAATGTGCTTATTAATATTTACTAATAGCACAAGCTGTTTGGCTACTTTCGAATCTATACACCGGGCTGCATTTCTGAGAAAAGGCCCCGCTATGACACCCACCGTTACTTACATAACCCCAACTTTTGATACATCGCTGAGACCACATACACACATCCTGTACAGGACCAAAGTGTGGGGGGGGGAGGGGGACCATCAACATATTTTGAAAAAAAATTGACTTATATTGTCAATTTTACGCTAAAATGGAACTGCTTTATGTTTGTATCAACAGCCACATCTCTGGTCTGGTTCTGTAGCAACCAGACAGATCAAACAGTAGTGTAGCCCATTGTAACAGTCGGCACCCAACACCTGAACAAATGGCAAGCACCCTGGTCTCGGCTCGTGCTTCACCAGTAGTGTGACCACCTTTGGCTTCGGAAGGAGCACTCAGCTACTTGGATGCCACCAGGACTTAAACAAGAGGTGCAAGGCTAGAGGTTCTGGATAGGCAGAGGGGCACGACTGTTAGCGAGAGTCTTTGGGCTGAAGGTCCTAGTACAAGGCGTTAGGCAATAGAGTTGTCAGATCAGGCCGGGTCGGGGCAGGCAGAGAATAAATGTAGTCAGGTAGGCAAGGGTCACACCAGGAAGTCAATCAGAGGGGTTAAGCAGAATCAAAATCGGTGATCAGGCAAGGGTCAGGATTCACAATTCAGGATCATCAAATAGCCAGGCAGGGGTCAAAATGGGAATCAGAATCAGAATAACAAGTTAGCACAAAGCTTAGAAAGCACCAGGAACAACTCCTATGATGGGCAGTGTAAAAAAAGAAAATGTACCTTTAAATACTTTTGAATTTCGCGCCATTGCGCCAGCGCCGTTTCTGTGTACATTGCCGCCTGAGGCGGCTCCAGTAATGCCGTCCCCCCCCAGCCCGATTCCATTTCTGGGGGGAGGCAGCAACGCTAGTGCGGAGAGGGCAATTGCGCCCTCTCGTCCTAGTAAAGCCGAAATTCCGGTTTAAAAAACAGAAATTTGGCTCTTAAAGGCACCAGGAGCAGCTTTTTGCTGCCCCTGGAACCCTAGCTGGCGATGCCGCCTGAGGCGAGTGCCTCAGCTGGCCTCATTGGCGGATCGCCCCCGTGCATTGCACGCTGACGTCATACGTCAGCGCGCCTGTGCCTTTAAATACCCAGGAGGCGCGCCACCCGCGCTGCGTGCCCTAGGAACCCGGCACCTGAGGCGAAGAAAACCAGAGATGGCAGGCATCCCCGCTTGGAGTGCGGCGGGCGTCCCTGCCGACCCCCACGAACCCCACCAGGGTAAGACTTTATTACACCCATCCTGTAGTGATTTCCCCGAACCCATGGGTTGGCATGTCGTTGCCTTCATAGCGAAAATGTTGCCAGAAGTGAAGTGCCCTCCACAAGTCACTGCAGAATTGACCCTTGATTCCATAAGCTCAAGGCTGCGCAACTGGAATGTACTGGGGGAATGTATTTTTTGTTAGCTATTTTAAAACATTATACAATAAAATTAGCCTCAAATGCTTTTTTCTCAAAAAATACACCATTTTTTGGAAAAACATACAGGATTTTTTAAATTTTACATCTGATTTGGACTTTAGTAAACAAATAAACGGTGCTATACAGGGAGTCCTCGAGTTACATACACCCGACCTACATACTGTACAACTTATACTTACATACAGAGGCTATTACAGCAATGGAATATGGTTTGCTTGGCCTTTATTAGCATTTTGATTAAATAAACCACCTACCCTGATCCCCTCCAGCATGTGTTGTCTACTGCAGAACACAGAAACAGAGCCGGGCCGTGCGCGCTCAACTGCGCATGCGCAAAAGTCCGCATGTGTGAAAGTCCGCGAAAGTGCGCATGCGTAAAATGTGTGCGCGCATTTTCCCGGAAGCTGCCAGTGCCAGCCGAGGAGAGACGGGACTGGACACGGAGTAGGCGACAGAGCAGGTACGTGCCTGGCGCCCCCTCAGCTTTGCACCCTAGGCACGTGCCTACTCTGCCTACCCCTAGTTCCGGCCCTACAAAACAAACTACAACAAAACAAAAAAACAATGGGGCACAAGTGGGAAATTCTTTCTGTAATTTGGATCTTCATACCTTAAGTCTACTAGAAAATCATATAAACATTAAATAAAGCCAATAGGCTGGTTTTGCCTCCAATAAGGATTAATTATATCTTAGTTGGGATCAAGTACAAGTTACTTTTTTATTATTACAGAGAAAAAAGGAAATCATTTTTAAAAATTTGGATCATTTGGATAAAATGGAGTCTATGGGAGACAGCCTCTTCGTCATTTGGATCTTTCCAGGTAACGGGACATGGATCTCATACCTGTACCTTACCACCAGTAAATGATTGAATAAAGTCATTTTTGGAGAGCCACTAGTTCTTCAGAAAGTGTGTGTTTATTCCATAAAATTCAGCATGACACCAACACAACATTTCAGGGAGGTGTGTAACCCAAAGCCCAGTAACTTAACTAAGGAGGGTCAAGCCTGGGTGATTTTTTTAATCGTGAATATATATAAAAAAAAAGGATTATCTATTACCTTATGATTTTTCTGACTTTCTAACAAATCAATATTCTCTATCTTTCTTTTCTTCTATCTGAATAGAAGAAAGTACACAATAAGACAATAGAATAGACAATTATAAGTAACACCTACAATTGACATCCCCATTCAGACTTGTACTTGCTGCATTTAATCTCATGATCCAGAACAATTCTCTCTGTAGCGGTTTACGTGTATTGTCTCCCTCTGACATGATCACCTGCACCAAAATCTGCCACCACAGTTGACTTACATTGTGGCTAAAGGTGGTCATAGACGCACAGATAATATCGTACGAAACAAATTTTCGTCCGATATTCGTTGCGTGTATGGTGGGAAAAGAGCCGGCCGATATCGGCAGAAGACTTGTCCCGGCTCGTCGATCGGGCTGGACAGAAAATTTTGATCGGGCGGCTTTGAAGGGACCCAAACATCGGCCATTGTTAGTGCTGAATCGTCAGATACAGGTAGAATTCTATTGTTTCTTCCCGTATATCTACCTGTATATCTGACGATTCAGCTCTACACGTGTGTATTGAAACGAACGATCTTTCTTCAAAATTAAGTAAATGTGCCCCAAAGTTTTTAATGGATTTGACTGACTAACCCCTGTCATTCACATGAAAGAGATTTGGTGGTATTGAACTAACAGATGTAATGCTATCTAGGCTATTCACAGCGTTAAATAATGGAAAGCTTACTGGACTAAAGTAGAGCCTTGAGCAATGGCAAACCCATTAGTAATGTATATTTAACTCTGCCTTTTAATCCTATGTTTCAAATAGTATCTGCTTTCTTGTATTTCTAAGAATGCCTTCTCATATGTATATGCTCTGTGGCTACTCTCCTAACACAAGGATGAGCCCTATTGTATTTCCCACGATAATGTGCAACAGGACGCCAGTGATTCTTGAATAGTTGGAAATTATTTCCTTGGAGGAGAGTAAAATATCTGCAGTTACTGATAAAAAAAAACTTGTCTCCTTTAAAGAACTCATTATATATGAATATAGTAGATTGACTTTTCTTTGGGAGTCTAAGCCTCCCTCCCTACTTCTTCATTATTCTCCACCAATGAATGATTTATTAACAGGGAAGAGGATCATTTCCAACAGTGAGTAACATTTACATACAATAACTTGTTGGTTGGTTCAGCCTTGGGTTCCAATAACATTAGAAGGCCCCTATGTACTGTAGCTGAATTCTGGGGATCATCTAAGCTGTATTGGATTACTCAGCCAGTGGACTAACCCATTCACCCTCCTTAGTGGAATTAAAGCTTCTACTACAGGTATGGGTTCTGTTATCTGGAAACACATTCTCCACCAATGAATGATTTATTAACAGGGAAGATGATCATTTCCAACAGTGAGTAACATTTACATACAATAACTTGTTGTTTGGTTCAGCCTTGGGTTCCAATAACATTAGAAGGCCCCTATGTACTGTAGCTGAATTCTGGGGATCATCTAAACTGTATTGGATTACTCAGCCAGTGGACTAACCCATTCACCCTCCTTAGTGGAATTAAAGCTTCTACTACAGGTATGAGTTCTGTTATCTGGAAACCCATTAAACAGAAAACTCATCTGAATTACAGAAAGGCCGTCTCCCATATATCTCCCATATCAGGAGATATATGTAGGTAGGGATGTGGTGGTGGTAGTGGGATGTCTGCACATAAAGGATGTACATTCATTATTTATTTTGTTTTCATTCCAAGATATTAAGGGATACATGTACTGTTAATATGAATGAATTGTGTTACAACAGCGCCACCTGCTGGTCAGTTTCCCACCAGTCTGACCACCAAGTAGTCAAGGAAGTTGTCAGTAGAAAGAAAGAGGCTGATGTTCTTCTGCTTAGGAAAATAAATTAGAAACCTCTCTCAAATCTTTCCTAAGCAGAAGAACATCAGAGCAGCCTCTTTCTTTCTCCTGACAACTTCCTTGACTACTTGCTGGTCAGACTGGTGGGAAACTGACCAGCAGGTGGCGCTGTTGTAACAAAATTCATTCATATTAACAGTACATGTATCCCTTAATATCTTGGAATGAAAACAAAATAAATAATGAATGTACATTACAAAAGTTCTTAGAATAGCCCCCTCATCAATTTTACATTCAATTATTTTAAAGATTTACTTATCCTTTATGTGCAGACATCCCACCACCACCACCACATCCCTACCTACATATATCTCCTGATATGAATAGATTCCTAGAGCTTGTATCTAGAGTCACTGTGGGAAAACATGCTTATAAATGGTTAAAGAGTAACTATAGCTCATATATAATATACTCTTACAGCTACAGAATAGATGAGCCTTTTGCATAATGCAGACTTGACAGAATGGAATTATCCGTAGGGTGTATCATCCTCTCCAAGCCCCTGGTATTTTCCCATGAGAGGAAGATTGGATATTGGATACAGCAAGATATCACTATCACTGATAGGCAGCTTACGCTAAACACCCTACAATGTAGGTCTCTATAAAAATATATTGCATAAAACAGCTCAAATGTAAAACCCTTATCAGAATCCTATATAAATATAAATGTTCATGCTTCCCCTCATTTAATCTCTCACGTGTAATTACACAGATTGGGGAACAAAGGGGATATTGTTTGACATAGGAACAAGCACAGGATAAGGGTTTCCTTATATGGGCCCCTTAAATGATATCTGAAAGGCATCTGTTCTGCATTCACCTTATAAAACATTAGCGTGCAAGCTCTGCAGCCATCATTCTCTTATTCTTCTTCTTCATAATAATAATAACATGTATTATAGAACACATAGAATTACATACATGGAACATACAGAATGACATACATAGAACATACAGCATTACATCCATGAAACATACAGAATTACAAATATAGAACGCACAGAACTACACATATAGAACATACAGAATTACATACATAACAAGCAGTACCTGAAAAATGTGAATAAGCCCAATGTGCAAAAGAGCTTACAATCTAAAAGGGGAAGGGAATGAGACAGAAGTGGGCAAGATCAGAAATAAGTAATGTAAGAGATGTAGCATATGGTATTCCATTTAGTAGCTAAACAGAACGAGAGTAGGCTTTTCTTTTTAGAAGCATTTAAAAAAACAGAAAGGTCGGTAAAAAGTCAGACAAAGCGTGGGAGAGAATTCCAGATGAGGGGTGCAGGCTGCAAAGTCTTGAATGTGAGCGTGTGAGGAGTGAATGAGAGGAGAATCTCATGTCTCACCTCCCCGGTGGTCTAGCGGTGCAGCGGGACGCCCGCCACTCCTCTTCTGCTCAAATGCCGGCTTCTTAGGGCGCGAGGTGCGCATTCCTTCTATTTATAGGCGCATTGGCGTATTGACGCCAGCGTGTAATGGCGCAAAATTTAAAAGTATTTAAAGAGACATTTTTGATTTTTGCATTGCCCATTATAGTATTTTGTTTCCTGGTGCTTCTAAGCTTTAGAGCTATTCTGTTTATCTGATTCCAGTTGTGACCCCTGCCTGGCTTTTGACGATTCTGACATCTATATCCTAAACCCTGCCTGATATCCGAGGTCGCTTCTTCTGTATCCCTGCTGTTTGATCTCCTGGTTTGACCCTGCCTGCCTGACTCCGTTTTGTACTCTGCCTGCCCTGACCAGGCCTGATCTGACTACGATTCTGTTTACGCCTTGTACCGTGACCATCTGCCCAAAAGACTCTGTATTACAGTAATGCCCCTTTACTTGTTCAGAACTCCTCGTTTTGCACCTCTCTTAATAAGACCTGGCTGCATCCAATTAGCCTAGGGCTCCTCCCGAGGTGAAAGGCGGCTGTTAAAGGCAGAAGCAAGAGCCGAGAACAGGGAGCTTAGCATCGGTTCTGAATTTATGGTGCCAGCCGTGACAGAGAGTTGAGGAGCAGGTCAGTAGAGGAGTTTAGTAAATTATTGGATTATTAGGATTATTATTATTATTATATATTATATATTATTATTGGAGTATTAGGCTTGGCCGAATCTGACCTGTTTCGTTTTGGCAAAAATTCACTGCCAGTGAAATGTTGCTGACACCCATTAACGTCTATGGGCGTCAAAATTTTTTGACGCGCGTGATTTTTTTTGACGCATGCCGCTATACAAGTCTATGGGCAACATTTTCACGGTGAAACAAGGCTCTAGTAAGTATCTAAATCCCACATAAACACAGACTACAATGACTGTTACTATAATTCTGTGCCTCCCTGGCAGTGTAATTAGCCATTACCTGGCCCCCCTGCAAAAAAGTTTCGGAGGTGCCCGGTATACACAGTAACTCTGTCCCCCCTCTCTTATGTCCCCACCTGCTCACTTGTGCACCTGCTGATGTGGTGGCCATGCAAATATTCTGTGACAAAATGGCTGGGGAAGGAGGATTTTTGTGCAACAGACACTGTGGTTTGGCTTTTCTTGCCCCATGTGCCCCCTATGTGACCATTGGGATTTCTTCCTCTATAATTATGTGCCTGCTCACTGTCTTGAATGATCTGCTTTGTTGGAAGTAAAGAAAAGTACACGTATAGTAAAGGTACCAGGAAGGTTAATTAACAGAGAAGGATGTTTGATTTTCTTACAGCCACGCCATAATGTACCTTTATTTATCCCTGGAGGTGTTTACTTATCTGCGCCTGTAGCAGGTCCAATAACTGTATAAAAATATCCTGATATTCCCTTTCAGAACCAGAGCAGCACATTCATTTCTAATGATAAAAGAGAGATTTCCATTACTGAAAATATTAGCTGCTACTGACAATAAGCACTTGTACAGGTGAGAATAATCTCCAATTCCAGGTCTGCTAATTAATCTCTGTAGGATTGTGATTAACAGTATTACGGATATATGGACTGAAATCCCTTCTGTAGGATAGTGAGCAGAAAAAAACAGCAGCTTGGGGAAATGATTTCCTCAGTACAGGCTATTTTATTACAGGCTATATAATATATATATATATAGATGCAATTAGGAGCACTCACGGTTGTAGTGATAAAAGAATGTCCTTTTATTGGAGTGTTACAAACCACCCCACATATATATATATATAATACACAAAAGCCATGAATATCTTGTAAATTATATCCTTATAAACGGTGACTAGTGATGTCATCAGTTATAAACGGTGAGTTCTGATGTCATTTCTGTCACATGACTCACTGAAATTTGTGTATTATAATAAATAAAGTACCCCCAGTTGTAAAATATAAGGATATTAGAAGTTACCTCGGAGTTCCATGACCTGTATAAAAACACTCGGCCTTCGGCCTCGTACTTTTATATGGTCATGAAACTCCTCGGTAACTTATAATATCCTTATATTTTACAAGAGGGGCTACTTTATTCACTATATAATCTACAGTCTGGTCATTTCCCTATGGGACCAGACTGTAAATTATATCCCTATAAACGGCGCGTTCTGACGTCAGAACGCGCCGTTTATTTGAGTCAGCACTTCCGCCACGCTGCTCAGTACTTCCGTCTCCCTGCAGCTTTACCTCCGCTCTTGCCCCCCTCCCATCTGACTGCCAGGATTAAATGTTACTTACGCAGCAGCACAAGTAGCACACGCAGCACGGAACACTCCTCCTTTCCTGGGAGGCAAAACTCTAAGCCACGGGGAGCTGCGCTGTCAGACGTGACGTCTAAGGAGGCGGAGTTTTGACCTTATATGGCGCCAATTCCCTCCCCCTCCTGTTAGGAGCAGCGCCGCTTGTTTAGTGCTGAGTGACTGCTGCAGCCTGACATGTGCTCGAGCTGCCAAGTAGCCCTGCTGCTGCTTCTAATGCAAAGGCAACGCAGGCAGGGCAGGCTCTCTAAGAGCAGCAGCAGAAAGGCTTGTGCTCCAAAAGAAAATAATTGTGGGGATGATCAGCGCAGAGGTTGTTCCTGGGCACATTTGGGATAGGCTGGGATTGAGGGGATCTCGCAGAATAGATGGAAGCGAACAAAACTAAGCCCTCTATCCCCTAGAAATGGAACCTTTGTCAGTCCTCAGATACTGGCCCTCATTGCTTCGGTCTCAGTCATGTCTCACTCCCCCCCTCCAGCACATCCACGTCTGCTCTCCCTTTCCTCTTCCCATTATCTCTCTCGCACCCCGTCTCAAGTTTCGCTACCTGCCTCTCCATTTTCACTCTGTCTAGGCCCCCTCTTCGATCTCCCTTCCCCCTCACATGGTCTCTCTCTCTCTCTGTTCTTGCCTCCCCTCTTTTCCACCGACCCTCCCAGTTTTTGCATAACTTCTCTCTCTCAGTCTCTCTCTCTCAACCCTTGTTCCCCCTCCCACCTTCAATCTCCCTCCTTCCCTGGCCTTTCTCCTATGATGTTACCCATGGCAGACAAGAAGGCAAGGGGAGAGTAAACTAGGAATTCAACTACACGTACTGTAGAACAGCAAGTGGGACAGAAGCAAAACAGACTAATTTTGTAGTTCATAAAGCAAAGCCAGACATCTTTAGGAATCACGACACTGCACCTAGAAATTGTAGATTATAATGCATAATGTACCCCCTGCTATAATTTATAAAGATATTAGAAGTCACCTCTTCGGCCTTCGGCCTGGTGCTTTTATATGGTCACATAACTCCTCGGTAACATAATATCTTTATAAATTACAGTAGGGGGTACATTATCCACTATATAATACAAAAAAGCCATGAATATCTTGTAAATTATATCCTTATAAACGGTGAGTTCTGATGTCATCAGTTATAAACGGTGAGTTCTGATGTCATTTCTGTCACATGACTCACTGAAACTTGTGTATTATAATAAATAAAGTACCCCCAGTTGCAAAATATGAGGATATTAGAAGTTACATGACCTGTATAAAAACCTTCGGCCTTGTGTTTTTAAATAGCCATGAAACTCCTTGGTAACTTATAATATCCTTATATTTTACAAGAGGGGGTACTTTATTCACTATATATTATACAAACATTCAGAATAACAATGTGTTGCACACTTCTGCCCTCTACTGTTCTATACTGTATCTTGTTCTGTCATTATCCATAAAGAATCTCTTTGCTTTCTATAAAAGGATTTGCAATTAATGTATCATGAGCTACAAACACAACATCCCTCCCTGCAGAGTGAAATAAAACATGCCATACTGTAAAACATTAATCATTTACAATTGATTACACCCAAATGGAAATCAGAGTTCCAGGTAATGCCTCAGCAATTATGAATGTGGCTAAAATTGCCATATTTTATATAGTGAACTTATTGCACGAGGCTAAAATTTCAGCTTGTCAATAGCAGCAATGATCCAGGACTTCAAACTTGTCACAGGGGGTCACCATCTTGGAAAGTGTCTGTGACACTCACATGCTCAGTGGGCTCTGATTGGCTGTTGAGAAGCTAAGCTTAGGGCTCGTCACTAATTATCCAGCAGAAAATGAGCTTCCCTGGCTGTAATATAAGCTGATGCTACAGGTTTGCTGATTATTCAATTCTGATGCTAATTGCACTGGTTTCTGTGCTGCCATGTAGTAATTATGTGTATTAATTACTAATCAGCCTTATATTGTGACATTTCTATTCTATGTGTACTGTATATTGTGAGTGGGTCCCTAAGCTCAGTAAGTGACAGCAGCACAGAGCATGTGCAGTGAATCAGCAGAAAAGAAGATGGGGAGCTACTGGGGCATCTTTGGAGACACAGATCTTTATTGCTAAAGGGCTGTGGTTGCCTTGGGCTGGTACAGAAGCACAAAACATCATCGACAACATTTCTAGCTACTTCTTCAGTTACGCTTTAGTTCTCCTTTAAGGAAATGTTGCGCGTTTTGATGCCCATTGACTTCAATGCCTTTGCCAACTTTTTTGCTGCTTCACAAATTTTTGGGAAGAAAAAAACGGGTCAGCAGTAGTGATTATCATGGGCGTCCACAGAAAATTTTTCAGGGTGGGGCAAGTATTTAAAAGCATCACAAGCAAAATGTCTACAAATATTTTCATGGCAAAGACACAAATCTAGGAATGGAATGGCTAATACACTTGAAAGAGAGAACTATTGGACAGCTAAAATTTGAAATAGCCTGATGGTGAAAAAAAAAATGCGGTGCAGAGGAAATAATATGAGTCATAACTCTGAGCCAATGTGGCCATCTTTATCCACTTTACAAGCAAATCATGCATAAGGCACACACATATTAGCAGGTGAATCTGTGCATCAGATGCAATAGTCAGTAACGATAGTTTTTCTTACTTACACATTTGCATTGACACACACACACTTGCACTTAAATTCTGAGACTACTGAGAAACAACTGATCTGCTGGAACCCATTCATTTTTGCCTCTTCATTGTCAGGCACAGTCAGGGCCGGATTTACATAGTGGGCGCCCCTAGGCCCACTGCCGTTTGTCGCCCCTGTCCCCTCCAGGGGGACAGGAACAATGGGGATTGGTGCAATGGAAATTTAAAAAATGGTTGTATCTCCAGTGTATCCCCAGTGTTTTTGAACCAATGTGGGTGTGGTTGGGAAGCATGCCGCCCCCCCTAAAATCCTGGCCTTTCCACAAATCTGGGCCTGGGCACAGTGTTGGCCTGGGTGCAAACACACACACAGAGCAGATTTTGGATTGAAAACATGAATTTGTGCTGAAACCCATTCAGTGTATTTTTGCCCAGGCTGAAACAGTGCCTTCTCATTGCAGAGACATAAGTAAGTGGGTTGAATCCAATAAACATCACGTGTGGCACTAGCATGAGATGGACACACACATGAAAGAAAAAACCTGCATTATTCGGAGAAGACATTCATTTGATCCTTTACACACTAGTGGTGCTGGAAGCTCTAGTAGTGGTGCAGCACAGGCAGAGGGCGATGTTTTGGTTTGGGAAGGTTAATTACAGCTATAAACTCAATTACTTGTTTCATAGTCAAATGGCACTTCATGCAGCACATACAGTGTAGTGCCAATCAGTAAAGCGCCCAATACCCGAGTGCGCATGTGCAAAGAAAATACGAGTGCGTGTGTGCGAAAATATATGAGTGTGCATGCGCACTTCCGGTTTCTTGCGCATACGCCGGCCAGAGCAGGGACCGGACTAGGGGGATAGCAGAGGCAGAGAAGGTGGGCCCCTCCAGCTTTGCGCCCTAGGCACGTGCCTTCTCTGCCTACCCCTAGTTCCGGCCCTGGTGCCAATCTGATACGTAATGCACCAGCATAGAGTTTCAGTGCCAATGTCATGTCAATTGTCTCCATGTGGTAATAAGGCCAGCTCTGTGTATAATAGAACTAAATACCTCACAGTGAAAACATGGTCTGAAGTCAATAAAGAATCCCCCAGAACACAGTGCAGAATAATTTTTATAACAAACCAGAAAACACACCAGAATTAATATAGTGCCAATAGCAATGGTGCCAGTTCCATTAATAATGCCCACATATACACACTCATACACACACATATATACACACACACATATATATACAGTGAATAAAGTACCCCCTCTTCTAAAATATAAGGATATTATAAGTTACCGAGGAGTTTCATGACCATATAAAAGTACGAGGCCGAAGGCTGAGTATTTTTATACAGGTCATGGAACTCAGAGGTAACTTCTAATATCCTCATATTTTACAACTGGGGGTACTTTATTAATTATGATACACAAGTTTCAGTGAGTCATGTGACAGAAATGACATCAGAACTCACCGTTTATAACTGATGACATCAGAACTCACCGTTTATAAGGATACAAGAGGGAAGTACCCCCTCTTGTAAAATATAAGGATATTATAAGTTACAGAGAAGTTTCATGATCATATAAAAACACGAGGCAGAAGGCAGAGTTTTTTTATACAGGTCATGAAACTCCAAGGTAACTACTAATATCCTTATATTGAACAACTGGGGGTACTTTATTTATTATAATACACAAGTTTCAGTGAGTCATGTGACAGAAATGACATCAGAACTCACTGTTTATATAGTGAATAACTTACCCCCTCTTGTAAAATATAAGGATATTATAAGTTACCGAGGAGTTTCATGACCATATAAAAACACGAGGCCGAAGGCTGAGTGTTTTTATACAGGTCATGGAACTCCGAGGTAACTTCTAATATCCTCATATTTTGCAACTGGGGGTATTTATTGATTATAATACATAAGTTTCAGTGAGTCACAAATTACATCAGAACTCACCGTTTATAACTGATGACATCAGAACTCAACGTTTATAAGGATATAATTTACAAGATATTCATGGCTTTTGTGTATTATATAAATATATATACACAGTCATACACATATATAGGCTTATAAAGGCACTGCAACAAAAGCAGATGTAACCGGCACAGTTGCGAAACTACAGAAATTGTGACAATACTCAGCAAACGCACACAATAATACACAATCAGCACAAAGATATCTGGGTCAGGTCCAAACACACAAATGCAGAATCAGATATACTCATAGGCGGAGGGTGACATTTGTGTTTGGGAAGGCTAATTAAAGATCGCCCATCACCAAAAAATGTTTTCCCTACCAGTGGTGCAGGCTAATAAAGCCTTTAGTGCAGAAAGGGGAAAAAATAGTATTTTTTTTTAAGAAAAGTCCCCTATAGAGTGCAATAGCCACCTCACTACCCTCAGCACTCAGCCTTCCGCTTACCTCTTCATCCCTTTGCACTTTGCCAGTATTATTATAGAGATGCTTTGAACACATTTCCGCTTTCTCAGACCGAAATCTTAGAGAGAAGACTGACAGATGAGTTCTGAGAGGGGAGAGCGGAGGGAGAAGTGTGGAGGGATGAACAGGTAAAGCAGAAGGCTGAGTGCTGAGGGTAGAGGGCTGAGCCGGGAGGGCGGAAGGCTGAGGGTGGAGGGAAGAGGGCGGAGGACTGAGGGTGGAGGGCAGAGGACTAAGGGAGGAAGATGGAGGGCTGAGGGCGGAGTTTGTATGGCTGACGGCTGAGAAGGGAGGGCAGAGGTCCAGGCCGGACTGGGAGTAAAAATCAGCCCTGTCAAAAAAATCAAAGCAGCCCACATATAAATGCGTGCTGGTCTTTTACTTATACACATGCATATTTTATATATATATCTATATATATATATATATACCATCTATCTCTCTCTCTCTCTATATATATATATATATATATAATATGCAGGAAATTATGGCAAAAAGAAAAAGGGTCTTTATTCAGCTCAACGTTTCGAGCCCGCACTCTTCATCAGGAGTATATAACAAAATATTATGTACTCCTGATGAAGAGCCTTGTGCGGGCTCGAAACGTTGAGCTGAATAAAGAACATTTTTGTATTTGCTAAACAAATCATAGTCATAGTGCTGTAATTTCCTGCATACCTTATACAATTTTCCTACGAGCACTGGGGTATCCAGTATATCTATCTAGCTAGTATATATATATATATATATATATATATCATAATTATCTACATATTATTTGACCAAGCACCCGGAAAATGGAAATATTGTGACAGAGTCGGGTATCACCCAAGCCATAATTATATATATCGATATATATATATATATATATATATATATATATAAATCCGACCCGCACTCCAAATTTGTGATTAATTAAATTGGTTTTATTTTGTGCATATCATACATTCTATTTTACTCTCCCACTTTCCCTAAGCATTGCACATATATATATATATTTATAAATAGAAAATAGAAATTCGTTTGATTCACAAATAATTGGGAGTGCGGGTCTTTTCAACTAAATTGTATATATTAAGTTTGACCCTGCACCTGTTCACATCAATGAAAGACTGGTTTTCGAGTGCGACTGCTTACTAATGAGTAGATAGACAGACAGACAATAAAAAGATAGATAGACGGACAGACAGACAATTATGAAAAGGACCAGCACTCCAGTGTATATATACATACTTGGTAAGGGCTAGTCCACACGGGGAGATAGCCACGCGTTTGCGGTCGCGGCGACAAAGCGCCGCGCCAGTCGCCGCGACCGGCGCAGGCGACAGTTTTGTATGGGCGCCTATGTAAAAACGCCTGTGCTAACCACACGAGGCGATGCGCTTTTCAACAGTCCCCTGAAAATGCCTCGCCAGGCTTTTTCAGGCGACTGTTGAAAAGCGCATCGCCTCGTGTGGTTAGCACAGGCGTTTTTACATAGGCGCCCATACAAAACTGTCGCCTGCGCTGGTCGCGGCGACTGTCGCGGCGCTTTGTCGCCGCGACCGCAAACGCGTGGCTATCTCCCCGTGTGGAATAGCCCTAAAAGTGGGAGAGTACAGTGTCAGATAGTTATAGTTTGAGGGGAAAAAAAAGCTTTAGTCTTTTCCACTACTCTCCAGGCACACAGTTTAGCTGGGGGGGGGAGTTTGAGAGCAGAGGGAGAATCAGGAAAGCAGCCAGCCACAAACTTACCCAGTTTTTTCAGAGCCCAGATCAGTTTGAGGCTGTCTGCAGCTATTTGGTTGTTCTGGCTATCGTTTGCTCTTCCCTGACAGAGGAACATCACAGGCAGGAGGCGGGCCTCACATAGAAGTCGATCCCGGCAAACTTCAGTCACAGTGAGCATGAAGAAAAGGCTACTCCTGGGTCCTAATGGTGAGCGATCTGCCGGCCCTGTGCTGCCCCCACACCCTCCCTCAGTCTGAGCAGCAGCCAGCAGGGCAGTCCTGCACATTACTAAACTTGCGCAATGTTTAATAAGTGCTGCAACTATTCAGGGAGCCGGCAGCCCACTTAAAGGAACAGTAACGTCAAAAAAGAAAAGTGTTTTAAAGTAATGAAAATATAATGCAGTGTTGCCCTGCACTGGTAAAACTGATGTGTTTGCTTCAGAAACACTACTATAGTTTATATAAATAAGCTGCTGTGTAGCAATGGGGACAGCCATTCAAAGGAGAAAAAGCTCAAGTTACACAGCAGATAGAAGATAAGCTCTGTCTGTCTAATGGTGTTATCTGTTATCCATTAGTTAACCTGTGCCATAGAGCCGTTTTTCAATTTCCGCCATTGCTCCACAGCAGCTTGTTTATATGAACTATAGTAGTGTTTCTGAAGCAAACAGATCAGTTTTACCAGTGCAGGGCAACACTACATGATATTTTCATTACTTTAAAACACTTACATTTTTTGGTGTTACTGTTCCTTTAAACAGAGCCTAGAGCAGCCCTTCGGGCAAATGCCCGAACTGGTACATAACCAGTCCGGGCCTGGCAGAGGACATAGGTATGACTGCATTCCTAAGCCGTAGGACATTGCATGGAGGAAAGGAATTTTCCAGAGGATGTCCTAAAATGCATTCCGTACAGTCTATCCAATATCTATAGCTGCACAGTGATTGGCTATACTGCTTGGTCAATCATTCTAGCCTACCCAATCGGTGTTCAGTTGTACACTGTACACTGAGATCGTATCTACAGACAGCGGCTTGAAACAGCTTCAGTTCAGGTCAGAGAATCCAAGGGGCAGCAAGTTCCCTCCCTTGCCCCTAGTTGTGGATGCCCATGCCTTTGCCCCTCGAAAAATGCTGTAAATGTATTGATTTTGCAGTATCTGGAATTACAGAACAGAAGCTGGTATGGGGTGTCTTAATTTTGGGGCACCACATACTTAGGTAAACCTATGCATATTGGGCATAAAACTGTTCAGCAGACCACATGCTTTCATATTTAGGGTGTTTTATCTGGCTACTGGACGCTTTGAAGTCATATTTCAAAAATGTAACACATTTTTATAAAAAAAGAAGCTTTTAGGAAAGAATTGCAACTTGGTAGTTTGGAGTACAAATACTGTATATATTTACCCACTTTAAACTGGTTAGAATCTGTTCTTTCCAATAATGTGTTGTTTTTTAGGGTAAAACTAATGTTAGTGGAATGTTTGGCCTTGAAACCAGAAGTGTGCCGTTTGGGGAGCGGTGCTTTGGAAATTTGGTAGTGTACTGCTTGGAGATTTTGACCTATACAAGTGAGAAATCTCCATAAAACCATATATTTGGTGCATTCTGTGCACGTGTTCCCGTGCATAAAATAAATTGTGTTTATGAAAAATGTGTTTATGGGAAACCTTTTTCATTTTTATACACATAGAAGCCCATACCTTTTTACAGAAGTGGAATTACAGCAGAATTCTAGCATATTTTGAAAGGTGAGGAGGTCCTGCTAAAAGCAATATCTTGTTTTCCTGGGTAAACTAAAATACCCGCCTAGGAAAGGCTCCTAAAGTGAAAGAGCACAAAATGTTCAAAAATTGGCAATAAAAGTGAGAAATCTGCCAAATGGGCTGGCAGTGAGAGGGTTAAGCAGCGAGGAGGAGCTGTTTAGCTTCCATTTGTGTAGATTGTAGGAAAATATTTTTTTTTGTTAGCTTAGGCCCAATCAGCAGGTGGGATTTGCTCTTAACCTTATGACCTCTCTGGAAAGAGGTTTTGGAGAATGAGGAAGCAAAGCATGGACTCTGCACACAAGTTCTGAGAGAAGTCTACAATTTCTTCTTCTCTGCTGTGAGTGTTCCGGCTGATCTGCACATGTTGGGAGCTAGGGCGCCCCCTGTAGTACATTCACCCATATAGGGAACCCCATAGTTATTTTTTCACATTCAGCCACCATAGTGAATGGAACTGTATCATCTGGTATCCTAAAATCCAGAGTAAACCCCAAGGCCCCGGTCTCAGCTCGCACTTCTGCCTTTAGCAGCCGCCTTTGGCTTTGGGAGGAGCCCTCCACTACCTAGATGCCATCAGGACTTAACACGAGAGGACCAAGGGGAAATCTCTGGGCAGGTGAAGGAACTGTAACGTATAACTGGAATGGAGAACAAGGAGCGAGGTCAGGGGACAGGCTGGGTCCAAAACCAAAGAGACTGTATGGTACCAATTCAGGAAGCAGAAGCAAAGCCAAGGTCAAAGGCCAGGGTGATACTTAGATCAGAAGTGAATCAGAATCCGAAGAATAGTCAAACACAGGCAGGGGTCAGTTCAGGCAGCAAATTGGCAAGGTCAGACAGTGGTCAATGATAGGATCAGACAATATAACACACCCAGGAACTATGGAACATAGACCTATATTGGGCAATGATTCAGTGCAGAGCAGGGGTCATTATAGTCATACACTGATCACCTGGGGCCACATTGATAACAGCTGAACCATTTGAATTACAAGTATAGCAATGAGAGTGAACCAGGGCCTCGGCTGTCTACTCACATAGAGCAGTGGTAACTCAAACAGACCCGGAACACCAGGTCTCCAGTTCAACTCCACGCAGGATAATTCAGGAACTAGTGCAGCAGGCCTGAACTATTGTTAGGGTAGTAACCCCTGTAGAATAGTTAGGCCTTCAGCCCTGTAGTGAGTTGCCAGCATGTACTGTGGCACCTTCAGCGGATCTCCACAGGATCCCAGGAAGCCTTTCTCTACCCCAGCACCTGAAGCTCAGTGTGGATTAAATCTGCCAGACTGCTTCCCTGTATCTCACAGGATTCATTCCCCTTTCAGTGTCCCTAGAGTTGTTGAGAACCTCAGCTTTTACACACCCCTAGGGGGTACAATCTGCTGTTGCAACACATAACTCTGCTCACACTACACTGGTACCAGTAGTAAATCCTCACAGATCCATAGACCCTTTTCAATCCATTGTTATATTGTTTAAAATTGTATGTGTTATGTTGAAATTGTTATTTCACTGCTCTCATTGCATTGCTTATATATTTTCTTGTTAATATATACAATTTCTACATATCTAAATATTGTGTGGTTTATTGGCTTTTACATTGGCTATAGTAATCACTGCTACCGCAGTCCCAAGGATTTGTATGCCCACCAGTATCTGGTTCTAGCCCTGGGTGGAGGCACTTAATTTATCCAAACCCCACAAATCTCCTACTTAGAGAAGGCTGGGGATTTATTATGTTAGTGCCCCAGTGTGGCCCTGGATATTAGTGCCAAGAAAGGGTTACAGAACATATATGTAGCCTATGTCATAACCACATTCAGTAGGCTTTTTTAGTAGGACAATCCATTAATTCTATATTAGCAACACATTGTAATATTTGTCACCTTGCTTGAGTTTTTATTAGATTTGTCACTTCCCAGCTTTGATGATTTGATGATTTGCCACTGGGATTCAAGGCAAAGGGTCACCTTTAAACTTTTAGTATGATGCAGACAGTTGTATTCCGATACAGTTTGCAGTTGGTCTTCATTATTCATTTTGGAGTTTTTCGATTTATAGGATAATGAAGAAAACTGCACATGCACATGTAGTGCGTCAATAAAAACTAAATTTATTCACACTGGAAGGCTCTCCAGTTTTCTTCAATATCCTATGATACTACTGTGGAGATAGCTACTCTACTAAGCTATTGATGAGCCTGACCATAAGTCATCTGGAGGATCGGTTGGGAATTAATTGAATATATCGTTTTTTGATTTATTTAGCTTTTTGTTCAGCAGCTGCTTAGTCTTATTACTAGTCTATTATTAGTCTAATGAAGTCTAATTGATCCTAGCAACCAGGCAGTGATTTGAATGAGAGACTGGAAGATGAATAGGTGAGGAGCTGAATAGAAAGAGAAGAGATAAAACGTAGCAAGAACAGTAAAATTGTAGCCTCAGACCAATCCTTTTTCTGGTTGTTGGGGGTCAGCGACTCCCATTTGAAAGCTGAAAAGAGGCATTAAAGGTAGGTAAATAATTCAAAATTGTAAAAAAATAAAAATAAAACTTGTGAGCAGCTGAATAAATACTACAAAGAAGCCATTCTATAACATACTAATTGTTAACTTAAAGGGATCCTGTCATCGGAAAACATGTTTTTTTCAAAATACATCAGTTAATAGTGCTACTCCAGCAGAATTCTGCACTGAAATCCATTTCTCAAAAGATCAAACAGATTTTTTTATATTCAATTTTATAATCTGACATGGGGCTAGACATATTGTCAATTTCCCAGCTGCCCCTGGTCATGTGACTTGTGCCTGCACTTTTGGAGAGAAATGCTTTCTGCAGGCTGCTGTTTTTCCTTCTCAATGTAACTGAATGTGTCTCAGTGGGACCTGGATTTTACTATTGAGTGTTGTTCTTAGATCTACCAGGCAGCTGTTATCTTGTGTTAGGGAGCTGCTATCTGGTTACCTTCCCATTGTTCTGTTGTTTGGCTGCTGGGGGGGAAAAGGGAGGGGGTAATTTCACTCCAACTTGCAGTACAGCAGTAAAGAGTGATTGAAGTTTATCAGAGCACAAGTCACATGACTTGGGGCAGTTGGGAAATTGACAATATGCCTAGCCCCATGTCAGATTTCAAAATAGAATGTAAAAAAAATCTGTTTGCTCTTTTGAGAAATGGATTTCAGTGCAGAATTCTGCTGGAGCAGCACTATTAACTGATGTGTTTTGGAAAAAAACATGTTTTTCCATGACAGTATCCCATTAATTATTAACTACCCCCCCCCTTTAAGCAGGAGTATGCTAAAATGAACATTATATTGGCCTGTTTGCAATCCTGCAGTGCAGTGTACTTGTACCTTGTAGCTGATCCAGGCAGTGGCCTCATTCTTTCCTTCCCATGTCTCTTACCACATCGCATTCAATCTCAGTCTCACTTTTTTCAGTTCACTTGGTTTCAGATATTTTTCTGATATTTTATTTTATTTTTGACTTTTATTTTTATTTATTTTTTTAAGATTACATTTTATTGTTCTATGTTGCTTTTCATGTGGGAGGTGGAGTCAACTTTTTATTCCTGACTCCTGCATGAAGAGCATGAACAGCAGATATTGATTGTGCAGATTAGTATACAGTATATATATTTCAGGCAATGTTTCAGGGTTTATCTTCCCTGCCTGGAAACAGATCATAATATTTATCAGCTCAGAAAAAGGGGGAGTGTCACCTCAAAGATACAGCAGCCAAGCAAAAGTGCAACGTAGAGTCCAAAAGAAGTCCCCCTCTTTTCTTATAGTCGCCTTTTAAAAATCATGCGATATATTTCAGGTTGAATATTTCCCCGGATTGAAAAGTTTTCTATTATACCATAATGCAGTCTGGGATCTGGCATCTCTTCTTAAACAAACCGATACCCTTTAAAAAGAGTTAAAACAGACATATAAATGTCATATACAAACATATCACAAAAGGGTGTGCATAGACCTCTGTCTGAGCTACAAGGTACATCCCAAAATGAAAGGTTTATATTCTCTGTTCAGGCCCCTTGGCCACAATGTATCAAGTTAATGCAAGACATTTCTTTTGTTTTAAGTTTTCAGTAGGGATGCAATGAATCCACTATTTTGGATTCGGACGAACCTCCGAATCCTTCTTGAAAGATTCGCCGAATAACGAATCCGAATCCTAATTTGCATGTGCAAATTAGGGGTGGGAAGGGGAAAACATTTTTTGCTTCCTTGTTTAGTGACAAAAATTCACACGATTTCCCTCCCGCCCCTAATTTGCATATGCAAATTAGGATTCGGATTCGGTTCTGCCAGGCAGAAGGATTCGGCCAAATCTGAATCCTGCTGATGAAGGCCGAATCCCGAATCCTGGATTCGGTGCATCCCTTGTTTTCAGGCAATCACCAGCCCTTCTTAGATTCGGAACACTATCAATAACTTGAAACTTGTTACACTGGGCACTGTCCAGGCAGGAATATGTCCCTAATTACATTTCTTTGTGGGTCAATATCTGTCCCTTAGGTTTCACCCCCTCTTATAGGCCATTGGGGAAGATTCTTGGCACATGCCAGTGTTTGTGCAAAATTCTTGAAACATGATTATTAGCCGATGTATACTTGCTTACAAAGGCCATGTTTTTGTTTTCTTTAGCTTTATCTTGTGATTCTAATAAACTTACACTGGGAGCCTCCTGAACTTGTTCCATACTTTGGTGTATAGTCTCCAGGGTCAGACTGGGCCAGCGGGATACTGGAAAAAAATCCGGTGGCCCCGATCCAGACCCAATCCCTGCCTGCCCTCCCCTGGGGATGCTAAGCAGGAAGCAACAGGGACTTCGGGGGGCCCGTGGGCCTCCGCACCCCAGTCCGACCCTGATAGAATCTGTTTTTGAAACATGTTAACATTTCTCTGGCCCTTTCAGAATATAAATTGGGATCAGATACGATCCTTTTTATTCTGGCTAGCTGAGCGTTTCCGATAAACGTGGGTGGAAAGCTGTCAAAGTGTAGCAGTGTATTGTGATCAGTGGGCTTCTCGTACCAATCAGGGCTTAATATGCCATTTTTTGTTGGAGATTTTTAAATCAAGGAAAGACATGGATTCAACCATTCCTGAAACTGTAGTAATGTATTACTAGTACCATTGCAAATTATGAACAAACCTAAGTATAGCGAGGCTAAAATTAGGGATGCACCAAATCCAGGATTCGGTTTGGGATTCGGCCAAGGTTCGGCCTTTTTCAGAAGGATTCGGATTCGGTTGAATCTTTGTGCCTGGCCTTGATCAAGGAGAAAAGTCTGTTCTGTAGTGTTGTACAATGTGTTGTGTAAAGCAGCTCCTACAGCTTGCATCCCCATTTCATGTGATATAGAGGTGTATAAGCTGCCTACATCTACATTTGCCTGGTGATCTTATCAATATCATTTTAATGATGAAACCTGTTGATTAAGGAGAAGGATAGAGGAAATATTATATACTTATATTATATACTGATGTAGGCTTGTTGTAATAGAGGTTTGTTGTCTCACTGAGTAGTTTTGTTGCTGCCTCCTTGTTCCCATTGTATAATGAGCACTTGAGCCTCTTCCCCCCTCTCCTCTGTCACTTCTGTGGTCCTGGAAGGTTTCTTCTAAAACAAAGTGGAGCTTGAAAAATCCTGGGAACTGCGCTCTATAGCTCCAGCGATGACTTTCCTGGTCCTGGCGTTCCACCCTTGTGTGTAGTCTTAGACTCTATTGTATGGGGAATTGGCACTAACTGATGGTGTCACACAGCTCCTGCTCCGTCCAGCGATAGACCGACTCTATAGTCCTCTGATTCACGCTGGCACTAAATCACAAGAGGGTTATATATATATTATATATATTCTCAAACAGGACTTAGTGATTCGAGTTCTCTTTCAATCTCCTTGTTCCTTTGAATTCCCTTTAATATTCAGAAGACGATCAAACCAGCATTTCTTCAGTATTTGCTCATAATTATGTTTAAAACCAGTGTTCTCGGTGAAAAGGGTTGGGACGCAGATTAACTTTCAGTACTCTGAGAATCCTTTGTTGTGGAATTTAGTTCAAGGCCAACTAAGCAGTTTTTGGGGTTTTTTTCCAACAATCTCTGCAGATTTTTCTTACCAGGGATCCAAAGGAAGTCACTGTTTCCTCTGTCCAGACCAATAATCCTTGCAATAACCTCCTCAGTGTGGGCTGAAGTTAACCCTTGTAGCTCCGATGTGTTCATTTGTGTTTGTGCACATGCAAGCACAACATCCAAAATTAAAAACCTTTTGCCAATAGTATAAAATAAATGGCACTGCAGCACTCCTGGTTTCCAAGGTGAAAAACTGATTTATTTTGGTGACATTTCAGGCAACATTTAGGGCCTTATCTTGCCCTTTATCAAGCCTGTCTGGGAATACAGCTCACACACTATTTATCCCCTTGGAAAAAAGGGGAGTGCATCATACTAGAACCCACCCAAATGTACCCAGTTCAAGTCCAAGTTCCCATCTTTTCTTATTGTTCCCTTTTAAAATCAGTCCCTTATTGGATCCATAGTGATCCTGGTATGGTGGGATGATTGTGCCTCTATATTGTGAAATAAATGGTACAAATAATACCAACATGTGATATATCAGTGATTGGTTTTCTGACATGAGGCAGTTACATAACAAATATTTAATTAGACCACAGAATCTGATATTACTCACCTAGCTACAGATATCTCTTTATTTCCACATAGGTTTTTACTGGACATAACAAAGGCTCTGGTATCATCAAGTTCTGTAAAAGCAAATGAGTGTTACAGAGACTGTACTTGAGAAATGCCAAGGGGCAGATGTATTATCAGCAGAGGGCTATAAGTAAGAAAAGGGAGATATTTTTCCAAGATCATCTTTTTTCAAAAAAAAAAAGTCTGCCATCTAAACCCTGGTGTGCTTTTTATTTTCTTTTAAAAACACAATTATGGGGAAAATCCAGCAAAAAGGAAAAAAACAATCAACCTCCCATAGGGACAGTGGCCGTGCTGGGGCACAAGCAAATACATACGAATGAGTAGGCTCAACGAATGAGTAGGCTCCCAGTGCAGGGGGCACAGCACACAATGGGGGTAATTTATCAACACTGGGCATTTTTGCCCATGGGCAGTAACTCATGGCAACCAATCAAATCAGATTTATCAAGGGTCGAAGTGAAAATTCGAATTTCGAGCTCACAAGAAAACTTTGGGCGACTTCGGAAACCGAATCGACGCGTGTGCTTAGCGCCAGCGATTTTTCATTTTAGCCAGAAGGCATTCAGGGAGATTGGTCATCGCAAAGACGAGGCGATTAGTCGACAGGCGACTAAATCTCCCCGAAACGCCCAGTGTGACCTTACTCTTAAAGGTGAACAACCCCTTTAAGTCATTCTTAAGACCAGAAACACACAGGGCTGAATCACAGCTTGCTGATAAACACAGGCCGCGTATCAGTCCCTATGGCTGGAAGCACTGCATCGGCTAGAGTGCATGCACATGGAGCCAAGGCTGTAATACAGGCACAGAAGAACACATGTTTGATATATTGTTATATAATATATAGTTTGCATTACATATAAAGCAGTGTCTGTGTATCATGTGTGACTTTATGGACATTGCAGCAGGTATGGGAAAGAGGTCCCTGTATAACAGAGAGAACATTTGTAGAGCAGAGATCACGTTTTACCTCATCTGTTCTCTCCTGTGGAAACGCCTGAATAGCAATATATGTAATATCTTCCTTCTGGCAAATAAAACAAGATTTTATTATTTGCTTGAGACTAAATAATGTGACATTTTCCCTGATAAATAACTTATTTCCCAAGTAATCAGTGACTGACAGGCAGGGATAACAGGACAAGACAAAGTAGGTAAAGAAAGAGAAGCTTTTCAATAGGCCGTGAGGTCCCAGTGAAGAAACAGAAGAGTTACACAAATGTCTATTTAGGGCCCTCGGGCTTTCTGCAGGAATGTACCAAGAGAGGAGACAGGTGAGAATCCCTACAATCAGATAATAAAACTGCAAGGGCATAAGGGCCAGTAATAGAAAAGCAAATGATTAAAAAAAAACTAAAAATTAACAATAAAGACCAATTGAAAAGTTGCTTATAATGGCCATTCTATAACATACTAAAAAAATTTCATAACCTGCCAAATTTTGTAAAATGGACATGGTATTTAGGGAGTGCGGCCACAAAAATGGGCATGGTCAAAAATTTTGCTGTTTGCTCTTTTTTTTGTCCCTCTTTCTATTTCCAAAATGTTGGGCGGTATACTGTTCTAAAGAACACTATAACAACTGTCACTTCTGTTACAGGAGTGAGAGGCGGACTTACAAAGAATTTACAGGCAGACAGACATTGAATTCAATGGCAATTATTACATATATATATATATATATAGATATAGATATATATATAGATATAGATATATATATAGATATATATAGTCAACTACAAGAGGTCCTCTGCACTCAACCCATTATCAATATATTTAAGACAGAGACATTTTGTGCTACTGCTACTGAAAAATGCCTTACCCTTTAAACAACACAGGGATTGTTTGTCCATATATTGCAATATATTTAAGATGAACAACTACGTCAAAGTCATCCCATATCTGGCCAGATGAAAATTAAGCGTAGGACTGGCCAGATATGGGATGACTTTGACGTAGTTGTTCAGCTTAAATATATTGCAATATATGGACAAACAATCCCTGTGTTGTTTAAAGGGTAAGGCATTTTTCAGTAGCAGTAGCACAAAATGTCTCTGTCTTAAATATATTGATAATGGGTTGAGTGCAGAGGACTCTTGTATTTGACTATATGTATTTTGTGGTCACACCCTCATTGCACCCCCGCCTAATGGTTTTAAAAAATAGTGGTGAGCACAACTTTCCCTTGTTTGTTATAGTTATACAGGAGCAGTGCAGGGCCGCTCCGGCCATGAGGCAAGGTGAGAATCTTGCCTCAGGCGGCACGGAGCGACCAGTTACCAGGGGCGGCAAAAAGCCGCCTCTGGTAACTTTAAGAGCCGAATTTCCGGTTTTTAAAACAGAAATTCGGCTCTTCTAGCGCAGCGAGCGCAATAGCGCTCACTGCACTAGCGATGCGGCCCCTCCTCCACCCGCTCCGACGCTGGTAGTTAGAAGAGCGGAGCAGGAGGAGGGGCGGCATTGGGGCTGCTGCCTCAGGCGGCAGCAGCCCCTGGAACATGCCTGGAGCAGTGACCAGCTCCATGTTGTAGCTCCCACCCCTCCCAGCTATAGTCAGGTGATCCCACTGGTGTCTAATAAAAGGGCAGCCAAGTTTGGGAGTTTTACTTTGAAAGCAGCGAGTAAGTTGCAGGTAAAACTTAGTCCCTTTGTAAAATGTATAATTAAGCAATTGAATTCTTAATGAATCAGATGAAAATTAAGCGTAGGACTGGCCAGATATGGGATGAGTGTGACGTAGTTGTTCAGCTTAAATATATTGCAATATATGGACAAATAATCCCTGTGTTGTTTAAAGGGTAAGGCATTTTTCAGTAGCAGTAGCACAAAACGTCTCTGTCTTAAATATATTGATAATGGGTTGAGTGCAGAGGACTCTTGTATTTGACTATATGTATTTTGTGGTCACACCCTCATTGCACCCCCGCCTAATGGTTTTAAAAAATAGTGGTGAGCACAACTTTCTCTTGTTTGTTATATATATATATATATATATATATATATATATATATATATATATATATATATATATATATATATATATATATATATATATATATATATATAAAAATATAAAAAATATATTATATAATATATAGTTTGCATTACATATAAAGCAGTGTCTGTGTATCATGTGTGACTTTATGGACATTGCAGCAGGTATGGGAGAGAGGTCCCTGTATAACAGAGAGAACATTTGTAGAGCAGAGATCACGTTTTACCTCATCTGTTCTTTTCTGTGGAAAGGCCTGGATATCACTATATGTAATATCTTCCTTCTGGAAAATAAAACAAGATTTTATTATTTGCTTGAGACTAAATAATGTGACATTTGCCCTGATAAATAACTAATTTCCCAAGTAATCAGTGACTGACAGGCAGGGATAACAGGACAGGACAAAGTAGGTAAAGAAAGAGAAGCTTTTCAATAGGCCGTGAGGTCCCAGTGGAGAAACAGAAGAGTTACACAAATGTCTATTTAGGGCCCTCGGGCTTTCTGCAGGAATGTACCAAGAGAGGAGACAGGTGAGAATCCCTACAATCAGATAATAAAACTGCAAGGGCATAAGGGCCAGTAATAGAAAGGCAAATAATTAAAAAAAAAAATATTAAAAATAAACAATAAAGACCAATTGAAAAGTTGCTTATAATACACAAAAGCTATGAATATCTCGTAAATTATATCCTTATAAACGGTGAGTTCTGATGTCATCAGTTATAAACGGTGAGTTCTGATGTCATTTCTGTCACATGACTCACTGAAACTTGTGTATTATAATAAATAAAGTACCCCCAGTTGTAAAATATGAGGATATTAGAAGTTACCTCGGAGTTCCATGACCTGTATAAAAACACTCGGCCTTCGGCCTCGTACTTTTATATGGTCATGGAACTCCTCTGTAACTTATAATATCCTTATATTTTACAAGAGGGGAACTTTATTCACTATATAATGGCCATTCTATAACATACTAAAAACAATTCATAACCTGTCAAATTTTGTAAAATGTACATGGTATTTAGGGAGTGCGGCCACAAAAATGGGCATGGTCAAAAATTTTTCCTGCTTGGTCTTTTTTGTCCCTCTTTCTATTTCCAAAATGTTGGGCGGTATACTGTTCTAAAGAACACTATAACAACTGTCACTTCTGTTACAGGAGTGAGAGGCGGACTTACAAAGAATTTACAGGCAGACAGACATTGAATTCAATGGCAATTATTATATATATATATATATATATATATATATATATATATATATATATATATATATATATATATATATATAAAAATATAAAAAATATATTGTTATATAATATATAGTTTGCATTACATATAAAGCAGTGTCTGTGTATCATGTGTGACTTTATGGACATTGCAGCAGGTATGGGAGAGAGGTCCCTGTATAACAGAGAGAACATTTGTAGAGCAGAGATCACTTCTTACCTCATTTGTTCTCCCCTGTGGAAAGGACTGAATATCACTATATGTAATATCTTCCTTCTGGAAAATTAAACAAGATTTTATTATTAGCTTGAGACTAAATAATGTGACATTTTCCCTGATAAATAAATCATTTTCCAAGTAATCAGTGACTGACAGGCAGGGATAACAGGACAGGACAAAGTAGGTAAAGAAAGAGAAGCTTAGTGAAGCCCAGTGAAGAAAAAGAAGAGTTTGGGGCCCGGGCTTTCTGCAGGAATGTACCAAGTGAGGAGAGAGGTAAGAATCCCTACAATCAGACAAAAAAACTGAAAGGCCATAAGGATCAGTAATTAGGGAAATAATAAAGGGTAACCATAACAACCAATGATATGAGCAATAAATGCCACTCGCTGACTGGCTGTTATGGGTTACAAGTCATGGTGCAAATTTGTATAAAATTAGTAAAAAAGGTAATAAAACAAGTAATATTAAATCAAATGGCAGATTTATTAAGGTATTTACTTTTATACTCATATTTTACACCATTATTTTATAACATAAACCGTTCAAGTGAATGGGAAAAATTCAGGCAGTGAGTAAATTCTGGCAGTATTGGATGTGTACAAACGGGGGGTAAAAAGCCTCAATAAATGATCACCTAGTTACACAGTATTTTCATGCATCTGCTGCTTTTTGCACTGGAATTTTGGAATTAATGGAAAATGTTTATATCAAAATATAATATACGGCTTGATAAATCCAGTGTGATGATATGACAATGTGTGGTGGTGAGACAGTGTGGGGTATCTGATTCCTGTTTGATTATCAAACTCCTTACTAGTCAGTTGCAGCAACTGTCACAAAAGAAGATATAAACCAGTGTATGGAGATGGAACAAAGTAAAAAGAAATGTGTATGTGGAGATGGTGATAGTTGAACAACTGCCAATCAGTGATCTTCTCTATCATTTTGGAGGAAACTGAATAAAAATTGAGTTTTGAGCATTTAGAGAGTATTAGAAACTCGACTAAACTCACTTCTAAAAAACCCAGACATTTATTATAAAATACAAATTGAGAATACTTGAACAAAAATTTCCTTGAAAAGCTCGAAAACCATGAATGTTGGAATCTCAACAAACGAAAAACCACAATAGGATTATTCAATGATTTATGTGCTTGGGACAAACTCCCATTGACTTCTACACTCTTGACTGCTTTTAGCTGGAGAGGTTTTCGTTTGTTAGTGTTTTTTCTCTTTTCGACTTTTGATAAATCATGAAAAAAGAAAAATTTTATACTTTATTTTATACTTTATAAAATAAAATAAATTTTCTTTTTCTTTAGTCCGGAAGGCAGCACAGATACTAATGGGTTAAGTCCCAATCATGAATAATTAATCAGCCTACAATTACCCACCTCAGTACCTCCTTCCCCAGTGTTATATACAAGCCAATGAAAAAAAACAAGCCAAAACACTATAGAATGCTTATAATTTTATTCAGGGAGGGAAAGAATGTGCTACCTTCTGGACTAAAGAAAAAGAAAATTTGGGTAAGTATAAATTTCTTTTCCTTAGTCCTCCAGGCAGCACAGATACTAATGGGATCTAGCAAGCTAGTATAACCAGGGTGGGTTTAAGGATCTTGAAGTACTGCCTCCAAAGGCCAAAGGCTGCATCATTCAAGGCTGCTAAGTCAAGGGGGCCGATTCACTAACTTCGAGTGAAGGATTCGAAGTAAAAAAACTTTGAATTTCGAAGTTTTTTTTGGGCTACTTCGACCATCGAATGGGCTACTTCGACCTTCGACTATGACTACAACTTCGAATCGAAGGATTCGAAGTAAAAATCGTTCGACTATTCGACCATTCGATAGTCGAAGTACTGTCTCTTTAAAAAAAACTAGTTTTTAGTTCGGCATCTAAAAGCTACCAAAGTCAATGTTAGCCTATGGGGAAGGTCCCCATAGGCTTGGCTAACTTTTTTTGATCGAAGGATATTCCTTCGATCGTTGGATTTAAATCCTTCGAATCGTTTGATTCGAAGGATTTAATCGTTCGATCGAAGGAATAATCCTTCGATCGTACTATCTGCGCTAAATCCTTCGACTTCGATATTTGAAGTCGAAAGATTTTAGTTCCTAGTCGAATATCGAGGGTTAATTATCCCTCGATATTCGACCCTTACTGAATCGGCCCCAAGGCGTTAGAATCTTGTAAATGTAGAAATGCTGCTCCATGTGGCTGCTTTACAGATTTCTTCCAAACTCAAGGCTGACTTTTCTGCCCAAGACGTAGCAACTGCTCTTGTTGAATGAGCTCTTAATTGATCAGGAGTATCTTTTCCCAAAGAAGTATAGGCCAAAGAAATCGTATTCTTCACCCAGGCTTCAATAGTGGATTTTGCAACCTTGTTTCCTTTCGACTTCCCCATAAAGGAAATAAAAAGATGTTCCGAGTCTCTGAAGCTTTTTGTTCTCTCGATATAAATAGACAGACATCTTCTTACATCTAGCTTATTAAGCTCTTCTTCCTCCACAGTGGAAGGCACCGGAAAAAAAGATGGAAGTATAATTTGAGCATTAATATTTTGCGTAGAAGGAACTTTTGGTCTAAAAAAAGGTAGAGCTCTGAGTACCACTTTTTCTGGAAAGAATAAAGTATATGGTGGATTAGCTGCCAATGCTTGCAACTCTCCTACCCTTCTGGCAGATATTAATGCAACTAGAAACGCCGTCTTCCATGCCAAAAGCTTTTGACTAATAGAATCCAAGGGCTCAAAAGGATGTTTGCATAATGCTGACAATACCAAATTGAGATCCCATGCTGCCACAGGAATTTTTACTCATGGCCTCAACCTCATCATTCCTTTAATAAAACGCTTGATCAAAGGATCTGAAGTTAAAACTCTAGAAGTAATAGCTGAGATGGCTGCTAAATGGTCCTTTAAAGTAGCCGGCTTCAACCCTTTGTCAAATCCGTCCTGCAGAAATTGTAAGATCCCTGCCACCGGACAAGTCATAGACTGAAAATCTCTCTGGACACATCAAGAACTGAAGATCTTCCAAACTTTATTGTAAACTTTAGAAGTGGACTGTTTACGAGAATGTAGCAGTGTTTTTACAACTTCCTGAGAGAGGCCTTGATTAATTAACAAGTACTTGTCAAATTCCATGCTGCCAGTTTCCATTTGGATGGATTTGGATGACACATCTGCCCTTGTACTAACAGATCTCTCCTCTTTGGCAGTATCCAATACGTCCCCTTGTATAGAACCATCAGGTCTGTGAACCAAACTCCTTGGCCAAAAGAGTGCTATCAAAATGATTGATGCCTGTTCGTGCTTGATCTGCTTCACTACTCTCTGTATCATGGCCAGAGGTGGAAAAATGTAGGCTTTCTTGAAATTCCATGGAAAAGACATTGCATCCAGGAAGTTTGGGTTCTCCAGTCTTGACAAGGAACAAAATTTGCCCACCTTCTTGTTGTGCCATCAGGTCTATCTGAGGCATTCCCCACCTCTTGACAATATCCAGAAACACTTGCTGATTCAGTTCCCATTCTTTTTGGTCTATGATCTACCTGCTGAGATGATCTGCAAGACAGTTCTCTGACCCCTTTATGTAAACTGCTTTGATCAACTTCAAATTCTCTTCCGCCCAGAACATCAACTTCTGGCATTCCCTCATTAGTAAATGAGCTCTCGTTCCTCCTTGGCGATTTATGTAAGATACTGTTATTATGTTGTCTGATTGGACCATCACTTCCTGGTTCTTCACTCTTGAAACTCTTCAACGCCAGGCGAACTGCCCTGAGCTTTCTGAAATTTGAAGATTGACTCCTTTCCCAGGATGACCACTTCCCTTGGACTACCTTGCTTCCAAGGTGAGCACCCCAACCTAATGCGGATGCATCCGTTGTTATTATTTGATATTTCAGAAGATGAAAGGGCATTCCAATTCTCAAGTTGTCCAGATTTATCCACCATTTCAGAGATTTCTTCAGGGATACTGACAGTCTCATGAAATGATCTAGAGATTGTATCGACTTGTCCCAACTGCACAGAATTTCCTTCTGCAACTTCCTCATATGAACTCTTACCCAAGGTACTGCTTCTATAGAAGCAGTCATCAGACCTAACAATCTCATGGACTGACGAATTGGCATTTTTCGATATTGCAGAAACTCCTTCACTAATGACATTATTGTTGTTATCTTCTCTGGAGGAAGAAAGATTCTCATCTGTAACCTATCTAACTGTAGTCCCAGAAATTTTATTGAAGTGGAAGGCTGCAGCATCAATTTTTCTAAATTGATTATTCACCCATGCGACTCCAGAATATTCAATGCTTTCTTCAAGTGGTGATTCGTCTGCTCCAGACTCTCGGCTTTTAGCAGCCAATCGTCTAAATATGGCACCACGAAGACACCTTGCTCCCTCAGTGCTGCTGCTAGAACCACAATCACCTCGGTAAATATTCTCGGAGCTGAAGTTATCCCAAATTGTAAGGCTCTGAATTGGAAATGATGAATCTTGCCTTTTTCCCAAACTGCCACGCGTGTATACTTCCTGCTGAGAGGATGAATGGGTATATGAAGGTATGCGTCCTTTAGATCTATCGTAACCAGCAGATCTCCTTGTTGTAGGATATTTATTGTGGATTTGATGGTTTCAATTCAGAACTTTTCTTTCCTTACAAACTGGTTGAGAAACTTCAGATCCACCACTAATCTGAAAGAGCCGTTTTGTTTGGGAACCAAGAAAACTGTTGAGTAGACACCCATCTTTATTTCCTCTTGAGGAACTGGTTCCAACACTTTCTTTACTAGAAATTGCCTTATTGCCATTAAAATAGCTTCTTGTTTTATTGGGTCTTGTCTTTTTGTTATGCAGAATTTGTGCAAAGGTTTTTTCATGAAATGCTATGCGATAACCATCTTTTATTATATTTAACACCATGCGTCGGAAGTTGTTTGTTGCCAGATGGGGAAAAATAAAGTCAGTCTCCCCCCAACTTCCTCTTGATTTCTGGCGTCAGAAATTAGGTGATTTAATCTGACTGGAGTCTTTCTTCTGACTAAATTCCTTTGCTGCCAATTTGGACTTTAAGACTCTGTTCCGGAACTTGTCTCTATTCTCTCCGTCTCTGAAAGGTCTCCTGCCTCTAGAAGACTGTGGAGAGAATCTTCTTGTAGAGGAGCAAAAAACTGTTTCTTTTGAGCCTTGGGCCTGTCTTGTGGAAGTGTCTTCCCTTTTCCTGTTACTAGGCTTTCTAGCAATTTGTCCAAAGAAGAACCAAATAGTTTTCCAGGTTCAAAGGGCATTGAGATAAGCTTATTCTTAGAAGCTACAGTAGATCAGCCGTCCAAGCCTTTAGCCATAGAGCTCTTCCACCTGATGTAGATAGAGACATGGTTCTTGCTCCCAACTTAAAAGACTCCACCGCCACATCACATAAATAATCTGTAGCTAGCTTTATCGGGTAAAGCATATCCAGGAGATCATCTCTGGAAGTTCCTGTATCAATATCCTCTTCTAAATCATTTAACCAGCATTTTAATGATCTGGAAACAGAAATGGCCACTAATGACGGTTTACACACATTGGCCCCAGCTAAATAAGACCTTCTTAGGGCACATTCCGCTCTTTTATCCATAGGATCTTTTAATGCACTCTCTTCAACTGGAATCGTAGTGCGTTTAAATAATCTGTCAACTGCCGTGTCAACTTTCGGGGGCTCTTCCCACTCCGCTACCTCTGATGACTCAAAGGGAAACATCTGTTTGAATCTTTTAATCATTTTCGGCTTTTTCCCCGGATTTTTCCATTCATCAGAAAAAATCTGTTTCAAAGAATCATGTATTGGAAAACAAATTTGTTTCTTTTCAGAAAAGAAAGGTAAAGCCGATTTATTCCCAGACTCTGTTGTCACCGATTTTGGGCAAACCATTTTCCTGACTTCTTTCAGTAGTCTAGGCATCTTTTCCACATAAAATAAATACATATCTTTATTTTTAGTGGTTGAAGTAGAAGAGGAAAGTTCAGAAGAACCTATTTCACCCAATTCAGTCTCTGATTCAGACCCACTCACAGCTCTGGAATGACTAGGCACTGATCTTGACTTATGAAAAGCTCCAATTGACTTTTCCATAATATCGTTAAACCAAGACATAAATTCATCCATTTTATCTTGGCTCGGGTTGGTACAGGCCTGGCAGCTGTTTGATGCCCATCCCTCAGGAATTGGTCGAGCACCAATACCTTACCAGCATCAGAAAAAAAGGCCTCCATCCCTTTAAACTCACCCTCAGGTAGTTCCCCATGCGGCCATCAAACACCTCAGTGCCTGGATATTCGCCTACATGGCCCCTAGGACTTGTGCAATGGTATGGCGCAGGAAAAAGAACACTGGGGAAGGAGGTACTGAGGTGGGTAATTGTAGGCTGATTAATTATTCATGATTGTGTTTTTTTCCTGTGCTACAGGGATGGTGAGGGACTTAACCCATTAGTATCTGTGCTGCCTGGAGGACTAAGGAAATTACAGTTTTCCAATAATGGGAAAAAAAAACTTTGAATATTTCCATATAAACCTGAATCGTGAAAATGAAAAAAAAAAATATGAACATTCGTAAACCCGCTAAAGTGCCTCTAGTGCGCTTACAAACACATATCTTTTTGCCTCCACTGAAGTCCCTAGTACTTTAATTTGTTATAGATAAAGGTGCTGTTGAACTATGACTCACTCTTTATTATGTATTAATTGAGTGAATGCATTTGCACTATTTGCACTTTAATAGAGGAAATTGAAATGGTTGGTTTATACACATTCCGCACTGTATTTTAGGTCAGCTAAAGTAGTTGTTAAACTATCACCATCTCCACAAACTAAAGACTGATGGTATAAATCATAAATATATACGATTATATTCAATACATTATTTTTTTTCTATATTTTTGTCCCAAAGCTTTAAGCGCTGGTTTATCTTCTTGCATTGATGTGAGGCTTCTGGAGAAGAACTGCTTCAAACAGCTTGGGAGAAAATAGGTTTTTGTTTTAATGGGCATCTGCCGGATTTATTATCCTGTTTAGATGAGATTGGGGTTTGGAGATGCCCTGGGGTATCTAATCCAGATGTATATGCTGTGAGTGTAACAGATGGGATACTGGAAAGCTATGATGTGCTATGCAGAGTCACTGAATTACCTTTTTATTCTCTCTTCTCATTCTTACACACAGAAAAACAACTGCTGCAAGTACAAGGGCAGCAAATCCAGGAGCAATCATCATTGCTACCTGAAGCCTTTCATTTTCTGCATTAACTAAGAAAGAACAACAACAAAGCAAATATCATGTTAAAACATATTAAAATAGGGTACTAGAGAGAAATAACTCACAAGGGGATGTGTATTTTCAATATTCAAAGACAAATGGGAAATTAGAACAGTTAAAGGACAAGTAAACCTTTAAAAAAGGTGAATGTAAAATTGTTGAGAGTGCTATTCTAAGCACTTTTGCAATGTACATTCATTATTTATTTAGTTTTCATTCCAAGATATTAAGGGATACATGTACTGTTAATATGAATGAATTTTGTTACAACAGCGCCACCTGCTGGTCAGTTTCCCACCAGTCTGACCACTAAGTAGTCAAGGAAGTTGAGAATAAGGAAGCAGAGCTGAACGGATCCACAGGATCAGAGATATTCAGCTAAAAAATAATTTTATTGGTAGAAAAGTTAAAAATATTGCTGCATCTCCATCCACCCTATGCGTTTCACACCCCTCAGTGTGCTTAGTCATGGGCTCGAGAGCTGACTTTCTGTAAATGGAAGTTCTACTCTGCTGGTGCAATAGAGCTCTAAGCATTAGTGGCTTCACCAATAAAGAGTGTGGAGCAGGAGAGGGGGAGTGTCAGGTGCCCCAGAAACAGTACTGGGCCTGCAGCAATTTATAGAGAGCAAAATACAATAAGCTATGAGCCACATACTGCAGGTTTATTTGCACATTGCACTCTGTATTCTCTTATGTAAATGAACCCTAAAATATAAACTTCACTTAGCGCAGAATGATTCTCATAGTAAACATATTTGCCCTGCACGTGTTTATATTTATAAAGCTGGACAAGATCGGTGCATTTAATGTACAAGCAGTATTGCAAGAGCTTTCTATAAATAGCACATAATCGCACATCACACGTTTTGCATCTCTTAGTACTTGTATAATGTATATACTCCCAGTAAATTATTTCTCCCATGTCCTTCATGTTTCCTCCGCTTTAAAACTCTAAAGAATATGGTGACTTTCTAGCCTTTTAATGTCTGTGTAAGACTGCATTTGCTTCATCTGTTGGGACTTTACTCCTCAATAATGTCACTTTTAGAAACTAAGTTTAGTCTGGTGCTGGGGTTCTATCATACGTACCTTTCCTTTCTATAACAACAGTGGAATTATTCTCTTGTGCAGGATTTTGTACCAAGCAGAGAAATGTCATTGTCTCATTGGGTGATGAGATTTGGATTGTGCTCCCATGTGCATAGTGATGATACTCAGAGTTCTTATCTCTGTACTTCCAACTGTAGGACAGGGCCGGTGAGTCTGATGGGACGGAACAGTGAAGGGTATAATCACATTGGCCGTCTCCTTTGCACTCTTCTCTCTTTATTTCTGGCTTGGGCACAAGGTCTGTGATTGTAAACAGATCAATTATTCTAAAAGATCATATTCAGGAATACATTTACTGTGTTAAACTCAGTACAAATGATCCTGGCTCTCTGTCTGCCCATTCCCATCCCACCTGTCTTCTCCATTATGCTTCTATTCTCCCTTTATTTCTGGCTTGGGTTAAAGGTCTGTCATAAAAAATATATAATTTATTACAAACATCCATCATCCGTATTTAGGAATATGCAAGTTTATAACTTTCTCTAGTGACCCTTAACTTGAGCAAAGTTTCCCAGGAAGTGAAGTAATATTATACCTCTGTTTTATTCATTCTTTATCAATATTATTGCACTATTACTGAGAGACAGCATATCACTCATTCTCCAACCCTGTGATGTTTAATAAAATCTTATTTTTGTGTATTCAGCATGTTGGCTCCATGTGCATAGGAAGTGCCTATGTTATACTTACTGAATACTGTGAGATTATGAGATATTTCATGTTTTGTGTATTCAGTGTCATAAATAAGTGCAGTGTAGATCCCAGTATCCTCCATTGTCAGGTTTGTGATCGTTAATGTGATTCCATTATGAGACCATTCCATGCGGCTGTGGAACTCCTTCCTGATGATACTAAACTTTTGGTTTCTAAAGTCGGCCACTTTTACGCTGCGTCCATTAAATGAAAAATCCCAAATTGCTTCTATAACTGGAAATGACAGACTGCATGGCAGCAGGACAGACCCATATTCACAGCCGATCACTGGAGAAGGTCCATTCCCTGTTACTGGTCACACAATAAAGATAGAAAGAAAGAATAGGAAAGAATAGGAAACGATTAGCACTTATATGGGTCCTTCTTAGCCATAAACATAAGTCAGATATTAGCTTGTGAATAGCAGGGACAAAACACTATACAGTATACTGCAAGGGAATTGGGAACATCTTTATCTTGGGATCTTGATTTACTAGTCTAGTGAAAAAAATAGATTCCTGCTGAATATACTTTTTGCCTATCGATATAATCACGAAAAATCTATTACTTGTTATTTTATAAGTTAAACATGGCAAACTGGGGAAGTGAAGTTACTCCACATTTGGTCCTTAAGCAGTAGATCATTCGATTTCCAGTGTATGAACCCCCATAGCCTTTTGTTGTGACTGTTTTGTTAGCAGAGGAACATATGCTGGTGGATTATCTGTGAAGTGGGAATCTAATTATCTATTTCACAAGGAACAAACATGAGAAGGTTCAGTCCCGTTTAGCTAAAGAAAAAGCGAAAACCATCAATTTTTCATAGTTAAAGCAATAGGCAAAAAGTATGGTCAGCTCAAGCCCAACTACACTCATGTTGAACAACTACCCCTTTAATTTACTACAAAGCCAACACAGTTTTTTTTTTTTTAAAGTTTTTATTTTAGAATTTTTCACACATAAAACATAAACATATGTATGTATGCACAACACGCCACATTCCCTGAATATCCCATCCACAGGGCGATATATTAGAACCGCAGGGAAAGTCATTACACATTTATCAACATATTACTAAGCAATCAAATCTCCTACATGCTCCCACATTTTGAGTTATTGGCTCTATAAGATTCAACTGATCTATTTGTATCAATTGTCCCTCTGGGTATATTGTAAGTCTCTTATATACTTAATTCCCAACCATGCCCACCATTGAGTGGCTGGCACGCTCAGCAAATGTTGTAATCCTGGATTTCGCCATAGAGGAGCATGTGGCGAGTAAGACTGTACGCCTTTTGTCCGAAGCATTTTCTGGGCTGTTGTCCAAGCTTTTAAAGTGGTCTTCATGGACATTGTAAGATTTTGGTGTGTCCCCCCCCTATATGGCAAGACACGTAAAGCCTCCAGTGAACCCATTACCGTAGCTTCCATCACTGTGAGTACTGCAATTCAAACCACCATCACACTGTCACCATAACAGATGCCAAATAGTACATTTGAAGGTCTGGCTGAGCTAGTCCCCCAGTAGTAGTATCCCTCTGTAATGAGTGTATGCTAATTCTAGGGGCTTTTTTACTCCATAAGAATGAAATAATTAGGGAGTTCACCTGTTTAAAAGAAGGCCTTGGTTAGCCAACATGGGGTATTTCTAAACACAACAATTTGGGAAAATACTTCATTTTTACTAAGGTTAACCCAACCCATCAGAGATAAAGGAAGCCCCTCCCAGTGCATAAATTTGGTTTTCATGTCAGCCATAATGGGATCCACATTGTGCGATTTGTATTGCTTAATCTCTCGAGTAACCACTAAGCTTGTCTACCCACTTCAGGGATGTATCCAGGTTGGAGAAGCTCTTCGCTTCCTGGTCTATGGCATACAGATTGGACTTGTGCCAGTTTATCTTAACCCCTGCATACAGACCAAACTCAGTTATCAAGTCTAATGCACTTTGTAAAGCCGGCCCCGGGTTTTCTAAGTACAATAACATGTCATCTGCGTAAAGGGATATCTTTTCACAGAGATTACCCCTTCTTAACCCTTGAATAGTGTTAGTATTGCAGATAGTTTCAGTTAGTGGTTCTATAGCTAGGCAGAACAGGAATGGGGAGAGTGGGCATCCCTGTCTTGTTCCTCTCATAAGTGGGAAGGGTAATGAAAGCATTTTATTAGCACGTATCTGGGCCGTGGGGGAAGAGTATAGTGCTCGTATCCATTTAATATAACGGGGGCCAAATCCATATCTCTTAAGAAGCTCCCAGAGAAAGGTCCACTCAACATAGTCGAATGCTTTCTCTGCGTCTAACGAATCGATCACTCTCTTCTCACTGTTTTCATGTGTTATCTTGAGGTTAGTAAAGAGTCTCCGCACATTTATGTCCGTGGCCTTGCCTGGGATAAATCCCGTTTGGTCTGAATGGACCAAACTAGACATAAAAGGCTTCAGCTGGTTAGCTAAAATCTTGGCAATTATTTTGGCGTCAATTGATTAATGAAATTGGCCTGTAGGAGGAGCACTGAGATAGGTCCTTCCCTTTTTTTGGAATGATAACTATTACAGCTTTAGACATATCAGTTTCAGCTATTTTGTTGAATTGCAATGTCAAATGGGGTACTATATCTTCAATATGTTTCTTGTAGAATCCAGAGGGAAGCCCATCGGGGCCTGGGGCTTAACCTATAGAAAGGTCCAGAAACTGCATTTTTTACCTCCTCGTTTGTGATTGGGGCATTTAGAATGGCTTGGGATTCCAGGCTTTTTTAATGGGAAATCATCGTCATCATTTAGAACATTATCTGACCTATCAATGCACCCTCAAACAGGTTAAGAAGGATTCCTCAGTGTTCAACTATTCTTTCTTCATTCCTATTACATGTCACACTGACTGATCTTTATGCTATGAAAAATATCACATGGTTCAATGGTTTAAGGGCACCCCTATCCTAGTTAACAGTGTAAACTTTATAATTACACCAAATGACTATTTTTTATGTTGCCAACTGGAGAAGAGGCGCTTAAGGGGAGATATGATAACTATGTATAAATATATAAGGGGATCATATAATAATCTCTCTAATGATTTATTTACCAGCAGAGGTTTCCAGAAGATATGCCTTGAAATTAGAAGAAATGCGCTTCATATTAAGGTACTAACATGCTTCTCTTTCTCTCTAAAGTGGTTGTACTGGCAGGTACATTAGACAGCTTTAAAGGATAAGTAAACCTTTAAAACAAGTGAATATAAAATTGATGAGAGTGCTATTCTAAGCACTTTTGTAATGTACATTCATTATTTATTTTCTTTTAATTCCCAGATATTAAGGGATACATGTACTGTTAATATGAATGAATTTTGTTACAACAGCGCCACCTGCTGGTCAGTTTCCCACCAGTCTGACCAGCAAGTAGTCAAGGAAGTTGTCAGGAGAGAGAAAGAGACTGCTCTGATGTTCTTCTGCTTAGAAAAATAATTAGAAACCTTTCTCAAATCTTTCCTAAGCAGAAGAACATCAGAGCAGCCTCTTTCTTTCTCCTGACAACTTCCTTGACTACTTGCTGGTCAGACTGGTGGGAAACTGACCAGCAGGAAATTGGCACGCGTCAAAATTGTCGCTGCATAAAAATCGGCACGCGTTGAAATTATTTGGACTCCCATGTAATATAATGCATTTGGACAAAATAGTCGCATGCAGTGTTGGACTGGCCCAGCGGGGTAATGGAAAAAAAACCCGGTGGGCCCCGACCCTCATGGGCCTCCACTGGGCCAGACCCCCTCTCCCGATGATAATAAAAAAATGTATTTTTCGGCGCCAGTTTGCGCATGCACAGGGCGACGTTCGCACAGGTGCGTCAATCTGAGCGCACGTCACAGCGGAGGGGTGGCGTTCGCGCATGCGCGCCTAACGTTCACTTTCACAGTAAGGAGGTGGCACGGGGGAAGCAGGTAAGGAGGTGGCCCCTGGGCCCCCAGTCCGACCCTGGTCGCATGTATAAAAATTGTCGCATGCTTCAAAATTATTTTTAAGCCCATGGACAATGCATTTCACAATTTTTTTTGCCGTTTTCCGTAAACCGAAATGGGACAGATTCGCCCATCACTCGTTTATACTGCAGACTAGGGAAGGAGCAAGATTTGTGGTTTTTCAGCCCCTTGGCTTTCACATTAATCAGACTTGCTGTGTTAATCACCTGTCAACCCAAAACTGTTTCCTCTGCCAAAGGTGTGGACTAATAGAGCCCACATTCTGGTTGGGGAAAAACTTTTTTTAAATGCCCCCTGCACCCTAGTGTTGTCATTTTTAAGTGAAACTTCTCCTTTAACTCCAATGTAATTTTCTCTTCCCATTGACTCCAATGCATTTCAGTAAAATGTTGTAAATTTTTCCAGTTTCACAAATGTTTTCAGTAAAGCAAAACACACAAGTTCATTGCTGTGTATATCTGTGATCCTCATACTAATGGAAATTCTAGTGTTTACAAGATGCATTGTCCTGGGGACATGACCATGGTTACATGAAATAGTGTCTGTTCACAAAATACAAACAACAAGTTTGTATTAACTGGTTGACTGGTTACCAGTTCCACAAACTAAAGGGGGTAATGTAACCCCAACTCCGAGGTAGGCTCCTGTTCTAGTAACTAATAGCAGCCAATCATCAAAAAGCATTTACTAAACTGTCATTTGGTTGCCATTAATAAGTGGCAATAAAACTTTGCACACGCTTTGGCATTGCCCTGATTTTCTTTTGAAATACGGGACGAGAGGTATGCCAACCATGATAACCACACTTCTGCTATTAACTGAACAGAAAATGTTAAAGGAAAACTATTCCCCCAGAATGAATAACCAGCAGATATTTGGAGTTATAGTTTTCGTTTAAGTCAATCACACGAATCCCAGTAAAGTTTACAATCGAATGTCCTCATATACAAACACACAAAACCAGTACAACTCCCAGTATGGTTTTAAGTGGGAAGAAACGGAGAAAACACAGAATGAGATCTTACCCACTTCAGCAAGTGCTTTGGATGTAAAAATAAACACTGTGCTAGAAAGCAATTACCTCCCTCCGTACAAGTTATAGCTGTTCATTTATAACTCATTTTTATAAAAATCATGCAAAATTGAATGTCAGTTGGGAACAATTAGGAAAAGCAGGTTTTGGAGAAGAGCGGAAATAAACTGGAGAAAGCTAATGGGATCCCATAATCCTCTGCTTGCCAGTGAGAAACAGCAGAGGAGCAATCGGGGACAGGCGGTAGCTACAGTATGTTATTATGATATTATTAGAAGCTGCCTGGTATCCCAGGGGGACAGGTTGGAAAGGTTATAGTATGTATTCAATACAGCAAATACCAGTAACACTGTTGTTTTGTTGCTCAGACACTTACCAACTCTAATGTATAAGAGCAGTGAGAGAAAAAATATTCGTTCAATGTCTTTCATCTTCTTGTTCAACTACCAGAAAGGACACAGGATGGTCAATCAATTCCAGAGAAATACCCTGGGAATTATAAAAGATTTAGAAAAATGAGAAATTCCGTCCTGAGAAAAAGAAATGAATGTTCAGATAGTTTCCTTAAAAGTGATACGCCTGAATTACCGTACTCACCTACTGGGGTTGGGCAACGTTGCCTTTGTTCGAGTGCATTTAGCAGTTTGAAGTTCTCTACAGATCTGCTGAACTGAAAGCAAACAGGTGAGATATTATATCACTGAGAGACAGGGCAGGGCTTGCACTAAATCGAAACACACTTGAGGGAATAAGGAAGTATTAACAGGCTACTCTGGCTTTTGTTATTCAAGCCCTATTTATTTAACTGGATCAAGAATTGTCCATGAAATACTGAAAAATAGAACATCCCTTCATTTAGTTTGGTGGCGTATAAGTATTAGCTTTAGGGTAAAAGAAAATTCTCTTATTACTGGGAACGGGATAGAAATGTTTATAATAATTGCAACTGTCTGTTAATGCAGGATTTGAAGGGAGGCACATTTACTACAATAACAATTTGTGAAGTTTTAGAGTTTTCTGGAACCACGACCAAAGTCACTTCAAAAAAACCAAGTCATTTATTAAAGATTACTATTTGAAAAACATGAAACATGATAGATAGATAGACAGACAGACAGACAGACAGACAGACAGATAGACAGATAGATGATAGATAGATAGATAGATAGATAGATAGATAGATAGATAGATGATAGATAGATAGATAGATAGATAGATAGATAGATAGATAGATAGATGATAGATAGATAGATAGATAGATAGATAGATGATAGATAGATAGATAGATAGATAGATAGATAGATAGATAGATGATAGATAGATAGATAGATAGATAGATAGATAATAGATAGATAGATAGATAGATAGATAGATAGATAGATAGATAGATGATAGATAGACAGACAGACAGACAGACAGATAGATAGATAGATAGATAGACAGACAGACAGACAGACAGACAGACAGACAGACAGACAGACAGACAGACAGATAGATAGATAGATAGATAGATAGATAGATAGATAGATAGATAGATATGGATGGGTAGATGGGTAGCTGGAGCGTAACATTACTGTTTGCTGACATGGACTCTGCATAGCTGGAGTTTTCTGCAAAGTATCATTTGTGTAACTTACAGCTATCTAAGAGAGATAGATATGGATAGATAGATGATAGAGAAGAGAGAGAGAGACAGAGAGAGACAGAGAGACAGAGAGAGAGAGAGAGATAATAGATAGATAGATAGATAGATAGATAGATAGATAGATAGATAGATAGATAGATAGATAGATAGATAGATAGATAGATAGATAGATAGATCATTGTAATTGTATCAGTTCATACTAATGGAGTGCTGACAACTGTTGGATAATGATTCCTAGAAATTATGATAATTCCTCTTACACTTGCAGAATGCCTCATCTCTTTTCTTCGACTTACTAAATTGCTACTGAACTCTAACACCCAACTGAATACTGAAGTTTCATAAACAAGTTGGAAATGTAGATATTCCAGTTTGTGAGTAGCTGGAGCGTAACATTACTGTTTGCTGACATGGACTCTGCATAGCTGGAGTTTTCTGCAAAGTATCATTTGTGTAACTTACAGCTGTATTCAGCATAAAAAAATCAACTTTGCATATATATATATAAAAAAAACCAGCAACACCGGGATTTTTCTTTAGCTAAAAAGTGTTATTGTATGAATAACCAATGTGACATTTTGGTCCCATTGGGACCTTTTTCAAGGCTGGGCTACTGTTTTAAGGAGAACTAAACCCTAAAAATGAAAATGGTTAAAAATGGCAACTTATGGTAAACTTGCACGAGGCTAAAGTTTGAGCTTGTCAATAGCAGCAATGATCCAGGACTTCAAACTTGTCACAGGGGGTAGGGATGTAGCGAACGGCGGAAAAAATGTTCGCGAACATATTCGCGAACTTGCGTCAAAAAATGCGAACGGTTCGCGAACGTCGCGAACCCCATAGACTTCAATGGGAAGGCGAATTTTAAAAGCTAGAAAAGACATTTCTGGCCAGAAAAATGATTTAAAAGTTGTTTAAAGGGTGCAACGACCTGGACAGTGGCATGCCAGAGGGGGATCAAGGGCAAAAATGTATCTGAAAAATACATTGTTGACACAGTGCTGCGTTTTGTGCTGTAAAGGGCAGAAATCACACTACGTCCAGCGCCGGATTTCAATTTGCGGCGCCCCTAGGCCGCACGGCCCGACCAGGCGGCCGCGCGGTCCTAGCGCCCACCTCACCTCCCCTTCCCAGCACACCGGCGTTTTTTCGCCGGCGCAGCTGCTGTAATTGAATGGGGACGCACGCGTCCCCATAGTGCGGCTGGGCGGCATGCCGCCCCTATTTTTTTGCCGCCCTAGGCCCGGGCCTATGCGGCCTTGCCGCAAATCCGGGCCTGACTACGTCACTCAGGTGATGTTTCTGGACACGGAATGTGAAAAAGCTCACACAGCTAGGTGGCACTTGGTTAAATACTGGGCAAACAATGCCTGCAAGGGCAACGTATACAGTAGTGTATACGGAATATATTATTGCTGCTGTAAAAACATCACTCAGGTGATGTTTACGGACACGGAATTATTATTGTTATTTAGACAGAATGTGAAAAAGCTCACACAGCTAGGTGGCACTTGCATACCTCCCAACTGTCCCTCTTTTGACCACTCAACCCCCTGTCCCTCTTTTGTACTGGAAAGTCCCTCTTTTCTCTGCACTGAACAGCCAGAAAAAAAACAGTTTCTAACTTAATTAGCTTTTGGCAGAGAGCTCAGAACAGCTAACAGGTGCAAATAAGATACTTTGTAACAATTTTGACTCTGGTTGGTGCTGGTGGTGGTGAACTACTAGGAGGAGCAGCACACCAGTCCCTCTTTTCTCTGAACTGAACAGCCAGAAAAAAAACTGTTTCTAACTTAATTAGCTTTTGGCAGAGAGCTCAGAACAGCTAACAGGTGCAAATAAGATACTTTGTAACAATTTTGACTCTGGTTGGTGCTGGTAGTGGTGAACTACTAGGAGGAGCAGCACACCAGTCCCACTCCCCAACACAGCTAGACTAATAGCACTGGGCTCTTATAGTAGCAAAGTAAAAAAACAAAAAAGAAAATAAAAGCAGTCCTTACAAGGACTATTGGGTTACAGGCAGCAGTCAGCAGATGAGATCAGAAGCAGTGCCCACAGCAGCTACACACAGAGCACTGCAGTAGAAGGTAGATTACTAGCCAGCAAAGATAACTAACCTAAACTCACTGTCCCTCAAATCCCTGCAGAGTTCTGTCCCTACAATACAGAGCAGTATCAAGTAGATTACTAGCCAGCAAAGTTACTATCAACTGTCCCTCAAATCACTAACAGCTCTCTCCCTACACTAGCTCTTCCAAGCACACACAGGCAGAATGAAAAAACGCTGCAGGGCTTCAGTTTATATATGGAAGGGGAGTGGTCCAGGGGGTGTGGGGGTGGTCCAGGAGGGAGAGCTTCCTGATTGGCTGCCATGTATCTGCTGGTCTGGGGTGAGAGGGCAAAAATAAGCACCAGCTGAGGCGAACCCAAATTGGCGAACGTCGCGCGACGTTTGCGAACATTCGGCGAACGCGAACGGCCGATGTTCGCGCGAATTAGTTCGCGGGCGAACAGTCCGCGACATCCCTAACAGGGGGTCACCATCTTGGAAAGTGTCTGTGACACTCACATGCTCAGTGGGCTCTGATTGGCTGTTGAGAAGCTAAGCTTAGGGCTCGTCACTAATTATCCAGCAGAAAATGAGCTTCCCTGGCTGTAATATAAGCTGATGCTACAGGTTTGCTGATTATTAAATTCTGATGCTAATTGCACTGGTTTCTGTGCTGCCATGTAGTAATTATGTGTATTAATTACTAATCAGCCTTATATTGTGACATTTCTATTCTATGTGTACTGTATATTGTGAGTGGCTCCCTAAACTCAGTAAGTGACAGCAGCACAGAGCATGTGCAGTGAATCAGCAGAAAAGAAGATGGGGAGCTACTGGGGCATCTTTGGAGACACAGATCTTTACTGCTAAAGGGCTGTGGTTGCCTTGGGCTGGTACAGAAGCACAAAACATCATGTACAACATTTCTAGCTACTTCTTTAGTTAGGCTTTAGTTCTCCTTTAAGACAAAGTGCTGTCCTACCCAAAATCCGACGTTTCGACCCACATTAGGGCCTTTTTCCTTAAAGTGGAGTTAAGTTAACTTTTAGTATGTTATAGAATGGCCAATTATAAGAAACTGTTCAATTTATCTTCATTATTTATGTGTTATAGTTTTTCAATAATTTGCATTTTTCGTCTGACACTTTCCAGCTTTTCAATGGAGGTCACTGGCCCCATCTTAAAAACAAATGCTCTGTAAGGCTACAAATGTATTGTTATTGCTACTTTTTGTTACTTACCTTTCAATTCAGGCCTCTCCTAATTTGTATAACTCATCTTTCTATTCAGACCCTCCCCTATCAATATTCCAGTCTCTTATTTAAATGAAAGCATGGTTGCTAGGATAATTTGGACCATAGCAACCAGGTGGCTGAAATTGCAAACTGGACAGCTGCTGAATAAAAAGCTAAATAACTCAAAAATCACAAATAATAAAAAATAAAATCCAATTGCAAATTGTCTCAGAATATCACTCTCTACGTCATGCTAAAAGTTAATTTAAAGGTGAACCACCCCTTTAAATTCCTACTAAGAAATAGGGAGCTCCAGTTGATAAATGAGCCACATGTTATATTGCTATAGGAAAAAGGGGAAATATAATTAATACTATATATCTGTGTGTTTGTATGATTACAGTCAGAAAGGTGTCTCTCCCCACACAAAGATGACAATGGAAAAATAACATCCTGACCATTTCATAAGAACTGACGCATGGGGTCTGACCATATCCGTTACAGAAGATGCTTCCAATACCAACGTGCGTGCTTTGGCCGCCTGTTTCCCTCCACTTAGTAAGATGGAAAGTCTCCTAATGCAGCTCAGTACAGACGTGTTAACCAAACACTGGATTTTCACAAACGTTTGTACAAGAGTTTTATTTAAAATTAGCATTTCAGCCTCAACTAACACTGAAGACATGTACAACTCTGTTCATTTTGAAGTTTGCAATCAACTGAAAGATTAAAAAAGTTTTTTTCCCCATTTTTAGGTGGATAGAAATAACACACTGTTATCTGTACTGCTGGTTCTGACTCCGGGGACAATGTAGTAGACCTGTAGGAGAACTGACTGCTGTTACATAGAGTCAGGACTCAGAGAAGAGAAAGGGACAGACATACTATTTTCGATAGCAATTACATTGACACATACCTTTAAAACGAAATATATATTTTTCTAATGAATTTATATTGGAAAGACTAATATTTTCTTTAATTATTCCAAAAACACTTGGGTGTAGAACCCCTTTAATAACAATAATATATCCGGCTTCTGAGAAAATGAGGAAGAGATGCTATTTGGATTGTTCAGACTGTGCGTAAATAACAAGATTTGAGAGTTTTTTTGCCAGGAAACCCTTGGGGATGACAGGGGAACCCTAATTCAATAAGAATATCATAAACAAAGTCCTAGAAGATAGATGGAGCTTTGCCCAACGGCATAACCAATATTCATAATAACCTTCCAAAGTATTATATGCCGTCCTTCATTCATCTGCCCACTGGATTCAGAAGAGGTTAAAAGCACTTCTGAGACCTAATTAGGTGGAGATATTTGCCACTCTCAGCCTGTTAAAAAGTTCAGGAGTAAGTGGGAGAAGGTAATGGTTCATGATAGTTATCTTGTTCAGGCCTCGATAATCAATAGCAGGTCTAAGAGCCCGGTCACCCGAACAAAGGAAAAATTATCCCCAGAAGAAGAGATATAAATACCTTGGAGAGGTTCTTCTGGATAAAATCCATCACAACGTTAGTTTCAGTCACAACAAAGGATAAGATCTACCTCTTGGATGAACGGCACCAGGGATAAGATCAATGAGACAGTCATAAGGTTTGTGATGGATGAAGGATTCCAGAAATCTTCTTTCCAAAGACATCAACAAAATCCCTATAGTAATCAGGCAGAAGATCAGAAACACTGACAACAGTGGAGGCAAACATTGGAAAAACAAGCATTGAGTCCCCCCCTGGAGGCTTTATGGAAAGATTATGTTGCTGTAGCCAAGGGAACTCCAAAATGATTGAAGTTGCAGTACGTTTAAAGGCCAAGTCAAATGACTGGAGTGCCCCAGTGGAGGATCTATGGAAAGATTATGATGCTGTAGCCGAGGAACCCCCAAAATCACTGAAGTTGCAGGACACTTAAGGGTAAGGGCACACGAGGAGATTCAGGGAGATTTTGTCGCCTGGCTACTAATCGCCTCGTCTTTTGAGCAACTATCTCTCTGAACTGCCTCAGCGTTTTTCCCCATAGGCTACAACGCATCGCCGTGTGTGCATTAGCGCAGGCAACTTTTCATTGTAGCCTATGGGGAAAAACGCTGAGGCAGTTCAGAGAGATAGTTGCTCAAAAGACGAGGCGATTAGTAGCCAGGCGACAAAATCTCGCCTTTCCCCATAGGCTACAATGAAAAGTTGCCTGCGTTAATGCACACACGGCGATGCGTTTTCAATAGTTGCCTGAAATTGCCTCACTGAGGCAACTTTGGGCAACTATTGAAAACGCATCACCGTGTGTGCATTAGCGCAGGCAACTTTTCATTGTAGCCTATGGGGAAAAACGCTGAGGCAGTTCAGAGAGATAGTTGCTCAAAAGACAAGGAGATTAGTAGCCAGGCGACAAAATCTCCCTGAATCTCCTCGTGTGTCCTTACCCTTAAGGAGAAGGAAAGCTACCGAAGCAGTATATTGCCAATAGATTAGCCACAATGGTGCAAACTATAACACTATATTTATTCGGAAGAATGCTTTACCATACCTAAATAAACAGATCTAGATAGCAGCTGCCATATTAGCTTGTGTGATGTCAATTCCTGCCTGAGTCTCTCCCTGCTCACTCATATCTCTGGGCTCAGATTACAGCAGGGAGGGAGAGGGGAGCAAACTGAGCATGCTCAAGCCCTAGCCCTGGAGGTTTAAGCTGAAAACAGGAAGTCTGATACAGAAGCCCATGAGTACACAATAGAAGGAAAGAAATGTGATGTTTCTTTTGACAGAGGACTCAGAGCAGCATTACTTTGAGGGTTTACTGGTGTATTTATATAGACCTTTCTGATAAAGCTTACTTACTTTTAGCCTTTCCTTCTCTTTTAAAGGCCAAGTCAAGTCATATGTACAAGGGAGTGACAATGACCAGCACACCTATTCATTGAAAAGTAGCAAGTGTCTACAGTAGTCACTGCCAATGTCCCAGCAATTTTTAGTATCCTAACATATTGGCACCCCTCAGTGAATTTTACTTGATTTGTTCTTTAATAATCAGGAGCACACTCTCTTCAGTATGCAAGCTGCCCACATATAGGAGAAGAGGAACACTTGATTGGCACTCAAGATCAGGGAAGGGTGCATTACTTTAGTTCCTCACTCCACAGACCTATAAAGCTCGGCTCTAGAAGGTTTTAGAAAAATGCAAAAAGGAAACAAGTGCTTATATTTGGTTATGGAGGTTGATTGGGAATGAATGCTTAGGAGAAACCCCCTCTTTGGACCCAGGTTGAACCATTTTGCTGACACTGAGGGGTCTCTGTAGGATTGCTTGTGTCAAAAAGCCATGAGCAATCTTTACTGAAACCCCAGGGGAAAAAAAAACCTTGGAATGTTTGTAGCGTTACCCAAACTGGATTTTGTTACTTAAAGGGGAAATAATTCCAAATCTAAATTTAAGGATGTTGGTGAAGCCAAATAAACTTACACTATAAAAATTATTTAAATTTAGTTTATATTTAGTCTTGGAATTAGGGTTGCCACCTGGACATCCCAGTATTTTGAAGAGCTGCTTGGATTCGAATTGATGGACACGGCGATCGGCCCATCGCAGCATCATGGGCCCGCTCCTGCGGCATCATGGCCCCACCCCTCCATGTCACCCCCCCCTGCCCGGTCTCCACCAGGTGAAAAGGTGGCAAACCGACTTGGAATTCATAATCACAGCAAGCAGGCAGCAGACATTAAGTGAACACTGTATTTGAGGCAAGATTTGCCTAATGCCAAAATCTTATTTATGTGCCAGAATGGGAGGCCTGATACCCTAGTTCAGGGCTGTCCAACTGGCGGCCCTCCACATCAAAATCTGCCTGCTGTGTCTGTTTACCATATGTAAGATTTAAAAGGTATCACTACAGAGATTAACTGGTCCCTGCATTGTCTAAAACTCAAATTCAGACTAATCCCCCTGCATTGTTCACACCCAGGACCACCATCAGAAATCACAGGGCCCCATACAACAAAATTTACTGGGCCCCCTGGGCTGCGCCCACTGCAAGCCTCACCTACAGGTCCGCCCTCCCCACCCTACAGGTCCGCCCCCCACCACACCGTAAAAAAACAAAAAAAATATTGGTGGCTAGGGTTCCCATATGTTAATAAAAAATAAAAAGACATTGGTGGTCAGGGCCCCCCATGAAAAAAAACATTTGTGGCCAGGGCCTCCCCATTAAAAAACATTTGTGGCCAGGGCCTCCCCATTAAAAAATATTGGTGGCTAGGACTCCACATGAGAAAAAAAAAATTGGTGGCCAAAATTGGTGGCCAGGCCCCCCCACACATTATAAGAAAATTGGTGGCCAGGACCCCTTAAACATCGATGCCTTCCCGAAGTCAGCAGCTCTCAGAAAGATGGGGGGCCCAGCTAATCAAGTAAGTGTGGCGTGGTCGGGGCCCCCTACAACTCTCCCCCTTGTCCCCCCCTGATGGCTGCCCTGTTCACACCTGTGACACATCTATTGTTCACACCCCTACAGACCTGTACTGTTCACACCTGAGACCCAGACTGAAACTGCCACATTGTTCTCCTGTTCACACTTTATACAAAATGCTAATGGGGCCCCAGCACTGTGTCACTGTATGTAGTACATATTAGACTGCTCCTGATTCCTGTCTCCTGCTCTGTTCTGTCTTCCCTATGCTTCTGTGTGTGTCATACTTTGTATTTGTTCTGGGGGTTTGTTAGCATTTTAAAATTATTGTTAGTGACCCCTAAGGTGATTAATCATATGCTGGGGTACTGTATTATACACAGGGGAGGAGGAGGCATATGGATTTATGGGTATGTCTTATATGACTTCACTTTTATCACATATGAGTGGCATCCTTTCCAGGGCAGGTACAAGGTAGTTTGGCACCCTAACAAACAAGGGAAAGTTGTGCTCACCACTAGTTTTTAAAACCATTAGGCGGGGGTGCAATGAGGGTGTGACCACAAAATACATATAGACAAATACAAGATTCCTCTGCACTCAACCCATTATCAATATATTTAAGACAGAGACATTTTGTGCTACTGCTACTGAAAAATGCCTTACCCTTTAAACAACACAGGGATTGTTTGTCCATATATTGCAATATATTTAAGCTGAACAACTACGTCACAGTCATCCCATATCTGGCCAGTCCTACGCTTAATTTTCATCTGATTCATTAAGCCAAGTTTGGGAGTTTTACTTTGAAAGCAGCGAGTAAGTTGCAGGTAAAACTTAGTCCCTTTTGTAAAATGTATAATTAAGCAATTGAATTCTTAATGAATCTTTCCTGTTATGGTATAATAATCTCTCTCATTATATATATATTGTGACATAGAGTTTTCTGTCCGCAGTCATAAATTCGAAGCACAGTGCCTGACATACCCATCTATGTAAAAACGAAATTATAGTGTTTGTTGCAACACTGAACATAATTCAATGCGTAAATACTGTAAAGAAACACATTTAAACATATTCCACATCATAAAGTAGATAAAGTAGAATAAATATATATTTTTTCCCAAAATATGTTTAATTTAAATGAACAATCAAGTGTTCCAACCTCATAAGCATTTAGTAGAACTTTAGAGATAAAAGTGTGAAAACCTCACCAAATGGAAAACTTGCGATTGGCCTGACCATTTCCTTTAGAAATGGGGTGAAACGTATTCTACTGGCTGCACTTGGACCATCTCCTTGTTTCCCTCCACTGTTCTGCACTACAGTTTGGTGCACAGGTGTTACCCACAAAAGCCCACAGTAGCCCTTACACATGAATTGCCATCATGCACTGCAGTTATGGAATTTACATAGTACAATGAGCTAATTAGGGTTTGTAATGAAGGTACCCCCTACTGTAAATGATAAAGATATTAGAATTCACTGAGGGGTTGTTCTGTGACCATATAAAGGCACAAGGCTGCAGGCTGAGTTATACAGGGAACTCTGAGTACCACTCACGTATTATAAGGGATAATGTACCCCCTACTGTAAATAATAAGGATATTAGAAGTCACTGAGGGGTTGTTCTGTGACCATATAAAGGCACAAGGCTGCAGGCTGAGTTATACAGGGAACTCTGAGTATCACTCATGTATTATAAGGGATAATGTACCCCCTACTGTAAATGATAAGGATATTAGAAGTCACTGAGGGGTTGTTCTGTGACCATATAAAGGCACAAGGCTGCAGGCTGAGTTATACAGGGAACTCTGAGTATCACTCATGTATTATAAGGGATAATGTACCCCCTACTGTAAATGATAAGGATATTAGAAGTCACTGAGGGGTTGTTCTGTGACCATATAAAGGCACAAGGCTGCAGGCTGAGTTATACAGGGAACTCTGAGTATCACTCATGTATAATAAGGGATAATGTACCCCCTACTGTAAATGATAAGGATATTAGAAGTCACTGAGGGGTTGTTCTGTGACCATATAAATGCACAAGGCTGCAGGCTGAGTTATACAGGGAACTCTGAGTATCACTCATGTATTATAAGGGATAATGTACCCCCTACTGTAAATGATAAGGATATTAGAAGTCACTGAGGGGTTGTTCTGTGACCATATAAAGGCACAAGGCTGCAGGCTGAGTTATACAGGGAACTCTGAGTATCACTCATGTATTATAAGGGATAATGTACCCCCTACTGTAAATGATAAGGATATTAGAAGTCACTGAGGGGTTGTTCTGTGACCATATAAAGGCACAAGGCTGCAGGCTGAGTTATACAGGGAACTCTGAGTATCACTCATGTATAATAAGGGATAATGTACCCCCTACTGTAAATGATAAGGATATTAGAAGTCACTGAGGGGTTGTTCTGTGACCATATAAAGGCACAAGGCTGCAGGCTGAGTTATACAGGGAACTCTGAGTATCACTCATGTATTATAAGGGATAATGTACCCCCTACTGTAAATGATAAGGATATTAGAAGTCAATGAGGGGTTGTTCTGTGACCATATAAAGACACAAGGCTGCAGGCTGAGTTATACAGGGAACTCTGAGTATCACTCATGTATTATAAGGGATAATGTACCCCCTACTGTAAATGATAAGGATATTAGAAGTCAATGAGCTGTGCCGACTATAAAAAGAGCACAATGCTAAATTACACAAAATATTGGAATTCTACTCATGACCCCTTATATCTTCCAATGAATTACATAGCACATAGATATCTCTTAATACTGAATTTACCTGATTATCCTACTAAGTTAAAAGTAAAGCTTGTAGTTAAAATTTAGAGGTTATTCGTGCCTTATGTTTATTGTACACAAATCACTAGTTCCACAGAGAGAAAGAATTCAAGCATTCAAATGTTTCAGATGGTGTGTGGCAGTGATTTGTAGGTAAAAAGCTGCGTTGAAAAGAACAAAACATAAAAGGAAGTGGCTTAGCAACTGACAACCTGTTTTTCAAATGTGACATTTGAGAAGTTTGTAGTAAGGAAAAGCTAAACAATTGCCCAAGAATATTGTATTTTTTTTTACCTTTTTATTTGACACTTGCTCTATATCGCCCAGTTCAAGACGTACAAACGTTATTACAAAGGGACGCAATCCATTTTATGTTTAATTATATAACTGGAAACAAGCATCATTTGTCTGATGAGGAAACCTCACATCCATGTAGTCTATCCACAATTATGTCCGGTTATAACCCCATTTATGTATCTTGGGGTCCGGGGGGAATGGATTCATCGCAGGTCAGGTCTGGGTTGGACAGACCTGCAGGTTAGGGACTTAGCCTCAGACCTGTACCTTCCTTTAATGAGGCAGCAGCACAGTCATCTCAAGGTTACACAGGTTATAGTCATTGTTTGGGTCCATTAACTGACCATTAGATGTGTCTAAATTCTGAATTGTAACTCAAAGCCCACTCTTCTAGGTACTGAGCCCTCAATAACTGCCCATGGGATTAACAAATGATCCCTTCATGCTGCAGTTGTGTACTCTGTTCTTGTGTAGGGATAGGCCTTATCAGGACCTGAACTATGGGGCAGGTAGAGGAGGTGGCTTCCTTGTGTGCAAGCTATCATATGTCCCCACGAGGGTCACTTGACTCCCAAAAACAGCTCTCAATATACTCACATTCATGAGTGCTTGCATATGTACAAACACACTATTCTGGTTCATGCAAACTTTTTTATAACAGTTTAATGAATCTTTGCTACTGTCGAAAGTCAGTACCAGTGGGGCTCATTTATTAAACCTGAGCATATTTGACCGGGGCAGTAACCCATAGCAACCAATCGGCAACTGGCTTTTCAGTAATTCCGTTGCAGGTAGAACAACATATACAACAATTTTATTGGTTACTGCCCAAGGGAAAATTTGAACAGCGTGTTTGAGTAGGGTGGGGTGATTTTAAACAATGCAGACTTTTTTTTCCTCTATATAGGCACATGAGGGGAACTGCTCCAAGGCATGGGTCTATGTTTGTCTATATAGAATACATGGGTGTGGTTATTAAAGGACCAGTGACATATTCATTCTTAATAAAGACTTTACAATTTTAAAGTTTAATATATGTTAGTGTTTTTTTTCATAATATACTAAGGATTTTTTTTTTTTTTTTAAAAAAATCTTTATGTTACTTTTCCTTTAAAGGTTTAGTAAACCTTTAAAATAAGTGAATGTAAAATTGATGAGAGTGCTATTCTAAGTAATTTTGCAATGTACATTCATTATCTATTCTTTTTTCATTCCAAGATATTAAGGGATACATGTACTGTTAATATGAATGAATTTTGTTCCAACAGCGCCACCTGCTGGTCAGTTTCCCACCAGTCTGACCACCAAGTAGTCAAGGAAGTTGTCAGGAGAAAGAAAGAGGCTGCTCTGATGTTCTTCTGCTTAGGAAAGTAATTCGAAACCTTGCGCAAATTTTAAAAAATAATAAATGAATGTAAATTACAAAAGTACTTGGAAAAGCACTCTTATCAATTTTACATTGAATTATTTTAAAGGTTTACTTATCCTTTAAAGTCAGGAATATCAAAAAAGATGTGTTGCAAATCTATTAAATGCAAATTTCCGAGTGGTTCCAAGTTATAACAAATATTTATGTTACTGCTGTCCCCTAGTGGAAAGTTGCAAATCTATTGAATGAAAAGATAAGACAGCAGTAACATAAATATTTGTTATAACTTGGAACCGCTCGGAAAGGAATAGAAACAGCCAGAAGTCTTATCAACAGGGAGACTGTAAAATAAACATTATTGACTGCACATACTTTGCTTCCCCAGTCATGTTTAAACATACTGGGGGTCATTTTTCAACACTGGGCAAATTTCCACAGTAATGTGGAAAAGAAAATTCAGTATTACCTTGATGCATAATACCCCAGAATAATTCCATGAACACATTATTATTATTCTTTATAGCAGCAACATATTCTGCAGCGCTGTAGAGATTGTACATTATTCCCATCAGTCCCTGCCCCAGTGAGCTTACAATCTAAGGTCCCTATCACATTCCCATCAGTCCCTGTCCCATTGAGCTTACAGTCTAAGGTCCCTATCACATTCCCATCAGTATCTGCCCCAGTGGAGCTTACAATCTAAGGTCCCTATCACATTCCCATCAGTCCCTGTCCCAGTGGAGCTTACAATCTAAAATCCCTATCATTCCCATCAGCCCCTGCTCCAGTGGAGTTTACAGTCTAAGGTCCCTATCATTCCCATCAGTCCCTGCTCCAGTGGAGCTTAAAGTCTAAGGTCCCTATCACATTCCCATCAGCCCCTGCTCCAGTGGAGTTTACAGTCTAAGGTCCCTATCATTCCCATCAGTCCCTGCTCCAGTGGAGCTTAAAGTCTAAGGTCCCTATCACATTCCCATCAGCCCCTGCTCCAGTGGAGTTTACAGTCTAAGGTACCTATCATTCCCATCAGTCCCTGCTCCAGTGGAGCTTAAAGTCTAAGGTCCCTATCACATTCCCATCAGGCCCTTCTCCAGTGGAGTTTTCAGTCTAAGGTCCCTATCACATTCCCATCAGTCCCTGCCCCAGTGAGCTTACAATTTAAGGTCCCTATCACATTCCCATCAGTCCCTGCCCCAGTGAGCTTACAATCTAAGGTCCCTATCACATTACCATCAGTTCCTGCCCCAGTGAAGCTTACAATCTAAGGTCCCTATCACATTCCCATCAGTCCCTGTCCCAGTGGAGCTTACAATCTAAGGTCCCTATCACATTACCATCAGTTCCTGCCCCAGTGAAGCTTACAATCTAAGGTCCCTATCACATTCCCATCAGTCCCTGCTCCAGTGGAGTTTACAATTTCAGTTTTATAATGAGCCTATTCACCTGCCTGGAACATATGAAAGGAAACCGTGGTACATACAGACTAACACCTGGCAGATATTTTGCTTGGGGAGGGGGGGTTAGATTGCTGGCAGCTGTAAAAAAAATGTGTTTTTTAAATGTATTTTTGAAGAAGTGGTTGCTCGTTTGCTATTATTTTGCACACATCTTTGTTTCATAAACAATCACCTAGGATCTCATTTACTGTGTGCAGATGAGACACAAACGTTAGTTCAGTGTTATATTACATTTGTATATTGAAAATGGGACACCTCTTGGTCAACAGCCTGGTTTTTTAAGGGCTGTCTGGGTCAAGACTGACTGTTCTGTTTTCCAAATGACAAAAACCAAGCAGAATTCCCTGAGATTGACACGCGGATCAGCCAGTCGATGATCCCCACATTATAGCCCCGCCCACAACAGGTGCAACTGCCTGCATGGGTTATATGCCATACTCTGCCTGCCCTATGTTCCCTGTGGTTACCATACTCTGCCTGCTTCCAAAGAGGCTGCTCTGATGTTCTTCTGCTTAGGAAAATAATTAGAAATCTTTCTCACATTTTCCTAAGCAGAAGAACATCAGAGCAGCCTCTTTCTTTCTCCTGACAACTTCCTTGACTACTTGGTGGTCAGACTGGTGGGAAACTGACCAGCAGGTGGCGCTGTTGTAACAAAATTCATTCATATTAACAGTACATGTATCCCTTAATATCTTGGAATGAAACAAGAATAAATAATGAATGTACATTACAAAAGTGCTTAGAATAGCACTCTCATCAGTTTTATATTCACTTATTTTAAAGGTTTACTTATCCTTTATCTAAGCACCATTGGGCACACTACACACAAACTATTTATTACATAGATATGCTTGGTGGTACTACCACACTATCTGACCAATGTGCAAAGTGTAAAAAAACGTGCAAAATGAACTCCCTCTTGCAGAGTTCCAGGGATAACCCCTTGAATTGGACTCTCTGTTGTGTAGCACTCCATTCAAGAGCGGTGGGCTGGAAGAGATACCATACCTAGGTGTCTCCTCCAATTAGCCAGTGGCAGAGCACACAGTCCTAAACATCTGCTTTATAGCAGGACAGGCCAGGTATCAGGGCCGGACTGGCACTCTATCAGTTCTGGCAAATGCCAGAGGGGGTGCTGTTCGATGCCATTGACTCTCACTATTTAGTCAGCTAGTAGAGTCTGTTTGGGCCTCTGTGTACTGATAATGCCAGGGACTATTTTGACTCCCAGTCCAGTCCTGCCGTGTACAGGAGAGTAAAGGAAGTGGAAGTCAGGAGAAGGGGCAATAAGGTTTAAAGGAAAACAATACAGATAGTTAATAACATATTCAGGGGCACATTTACTTTGCTCGAGTGAAGGAATAGAATAAAAAAAACCTTCGAATTTCGAATGTTTTTTTTGGCTACTTCAACCTTCGACTTCAGATGGAACGATTCGAACTAAAAATCGTTCGAATATTCGATAGTCAAAGTACTGTCTCTTTAAAAAAAACTTCGACCCCCTACTTCGCCACCTAAAACCTACCGAGGTGCAATGTTAGCCTATGGGGAAGGTCCGAAAAATCGTTAGATCGATGGATTAAAATCCTTCGAATCGAACGTTTCGAAGAATTTAATCGTTCGTTAGCACCCACTAACAGGCCTAATGCACCCACTAATGGACAGACCTGCTATGTACCTACTAATGCTCTGCTTTGCACCTCATGCCAGAATTTTTATCCAGGTGCAAAATGCAACCATATTTTTCCAACAATATTTCACCATACATCAGTTATGAGGAATTATACATTTTCTATGAAGCTTTATCCTTTTAGTTTGTTAGTTATCTTTTTTTGCTTTTGGTTCGCTCACCGTTCAGATATGGTGTTTTGGGTGCAATGTGTCCCGAAGGATCACACTCGTGTCTAAAATGCCGGTACTTTCCACATATAAAATAATGCGGATAAGCTTACCCTTTCAGTAGTGTGACCCGGGTGCTGCCGCCCCGAGTCCGTCGCTAAGGAGACAATCAACCGTATCAAATCCAAAAGTGTGGGAGCGCACTTCCAGGGCCACAAATCGGTCGCATTCATTTTTCAGTAAAATAACTTTTATTTTTACATCATTAAAAAAAAGAATTACATCAGTTTATGGTCTGACGCGTTTCGTATAAACATACTTCATCGGAGACCTAAAACTGCAACCATAGCCTGGACTGAAGTGCTGTCTGAATGAGTCTGAAGTGGTGCAACTCCTGCGCCCCTTATTGCTCCAGTGCTTCTCTCCAGAGTACAGGACAGTTCAAATACAGTCGTTATGCCTTTCATCAGCATCATGGCTGAATTTCTGACTTAGACAGTATGTGCTTGATGTCTGGGTCACATCAAACTGCACTAAGTAGTAGGTCTGATTTACCTGTAGGGATCTGTACTTGTGGGATAGGAGACAAAAACTTGATATGGAAAATACAGCTCAGGATTAAAGGGGTCCTCCTCTCAAAAACATAATAATGAAACATTTCCAATATACAGCACATGATACTTTGTTCACTTTCTTCAGCGTTATCTTCTAGTGGCATTGGCTTTAGGAATTCTCATACTGGATATGGGGGTAACAGGTAGTCTGGACACAGAGTGGCACCTTAATTACCTAGAAAACAAATTATATTAATGTTATCAATGGAAACTGTATATGAGGGTTTGATTGGGCTCAGCCCAGCGCAATATGGCATACTTTTTTGGATTAGCACTGGATTTAGTTGTCATGGAACTTGGATTAAATCAGTACAAGGAAAAAGACCTAACTGTGTTATGGGCATGTTGGGTGAAAAAGTCATACTGAGTGGTACAGGAGAGTAAATGAAGTGGAAGTCAGGAGAAAGGGCAATAAAGTTTAAAGGAAAACTATACCGTTAGACCGAATACTCAACCAACAGATAGTTGATAACATATTAAGTGGCCTATTAAAGAATCTTACCAAACTAGAATATATATATATCAGTAAATATTGCCCTTTTACATCTTTTCCCTTGAGTGCACCATTTTGTGATGGTCTGTGTGCTGTCTCAGAGATCACCTGAGCAGAAATACTGCAGCTCTAACTGTAACAGGAAGAGATCACCTGAGCAGAAATACTGCAGCTCTAACTGTGACAGGAAGAGATCACCTGACCAGAAATACTGCAGCTCTAACTGTAACAGGAAGAGATCACCTGACCAGAAATACTGCAGCTCTAACTGTAACAGGATGAAGTGTGGGAGCAAAAGGCAGAACTCTTCCCAGTGATTGGCTCATGTGACCCAACATGTATGTGTGCCCTGGGTTTGTTTTTTTTGCACCGTGAGTCGTACAATCCCAGGGGGCGGCCCTTAGTACTTAAAATGGCAATTTTTTATTTATGATTACCCAATGGCACATACTACTTAAAAAGTATATTTTTCGGAAAATAGTTTATTTAGATGAAGCAGGGTTTTACATACTGTATGGGTTGTTTTATGTGATATATTTTTATTGAGACCTCAATTGTTTGGGGGTATAGTTTTCTTTTAAGAAGTGGGGAGTAGGAAGTATAGCCCTCTTTCTGGGGTATGTCAGGGGGCAATCAGCATTAGGAACCTCTTACTGAAATCTGTGGTGGCTAGTCACTTGGAGGAACTTGGAGGACACAACTTGGGTATATACTCACTTTTATTCACTCCTTTTCTAAATAATTTAGTTCCACATCACCGGGTGTATATCTTGCTTCATTTTGGCGTAAATCTGTAAAGCAAATTTAGGAATAGGAGATTTAAAGTCATAGACCACCATAGACTGTGCAGGGTTTTAATCCAATTGACCTTTCACTGTAATAATTTCTTATTTCTGTTTTCCATCCGGGCTGACGGTAGAGACATGACCGGAGGCCAGAACAAAATGACTATAAAGACTGTCATGAGTGCCAGTTTGTTGTGGCAGTTAAGATATGACTTAATTTTATAGTGAATAAAGTACCCCCTATTGTAAAATATAAGGATATTATAAGTTACCGAGGAGTTTCATGACCATATAAAAACACGAGGCCAAAGGCTGAGTATTTTTATACAGGTCATGGAACTCCGAGGTAACTTCTAATATCCTCATATTTTGCAACTGGGGGTACTTTATTTATTATAATACACACATTTCAGTGAGTCATGTGACAGAAATGACATCAGAACTCACCGTTTATAATTGATGACATCAGAACTCACCGTTTATAAGGATATCATTTACAGGATATTCATGGCTTTTGTGTATTATATTACATATAATGCATATTGCAGCTACTGCTTCAGTGGCCAATTCACAAGTATAACCTTCAACCACCCTATGCCTTGCAGAGATGATTACCACTGTGCCAGCCCTCTTCTGCAGGTCACCTCCGTGCCTTGATGCAGTGCCCCCTCGTTAGCTCCCCTCTGTGTATAATTCGTCGTTTTCGGAGCAAAAAAAAAAAAAAATCGAGATTTATTAAAGTCTGAAAACTCTGAATCCGAAAATCCGGTATCTAAAAGCTCTCGAGGTCCTGTATAAGTCAATGGGGAAGGTTCCAGTGTCTGATATCCGTACCGATATCAGATGATTTTGGGGATTCTGAGCAGAAAACTCTGAAAAAAATATGTCGTTTTTGCGGAAAACTGCACACAATTCAGAGTTTTCAGGGAAAGCTCGGAAGTTTTCCCGACCCTATTTTTTTGGGCTTATTTCTTCATAAATAAGGTCCATACGGGTAATCGGAGTTGCTTGGTTTTTTAGCTTAGAAATACTTAGAAAAATCCAGACCTTGATAAATAACCCCCTAATAATGGGAAAGGTAAACTAGCTTATTCTGGTTATTCTTCTAGTTACTTCTAAGTTGTTAGATAACCTTAACTTAACGTATCCCTTTCATTAATACCTCTTATAGCTGCAAACATACTGCTTTCAAACTCCCTATGTATATTTATTCAAAATGGGAACGTGTTTCCCAGCATCCATGATAAACCATGACCCTTTTGATTGCTCATCTATGCTCTTGAATCCTAATTCTTAGAAGTCTAAGGGGGTTATGTAATAAAAGGCACTAAGTTTGCCCAGGAGAGCAACCTGTAGCTATCTTTGTACTCTTTCCAGCTTTCAAATGGGGTCACTGACCCCAGCAGCTAAAAAAAACTATTGCTCTATGAGGCTACAATTGTTTTGTAATTGTTACTTTTTAGTCCTTATCATTATATTCAGGCCCTCCCCTATTCATATTCCAGTCTCTTGCTCAAACCAATCTCTGGTTGCTAGGGTAAATAATATCCTAGCAACCAGATAGCTGCTAAAATACCAAACTGGAGAGCTGCTGAACAAAAATCTAAATAACTGAAAAACAACACAAAATAAAAAAAACATAACAATTGCTAATTGTCTTCAGCGTATCAATGTCTATATCATACTAAAAGTCAATTTAAAGGTGAACAACAGCTTTAAAGGAGAAGTAAACCCTAAAAATTAATTTGGCTAAAAATTGCATATTTTATATAGTGAACTTATTGCACGAGGCTAAAGTTTCAGCTTGTCAATAGCAGCAATGATCCAGGACTTCAAACTTGTCACAGGGGGTCACCATCTTGGAAAGTGTCTGTGACACTCACATGCTCAGTGGGCTCTGATTGGCTGTTGAGAAGCTAAGCTTAGGGCTCGTCACTAATTATCCAGCAGAAAATGAGCTTCCCTGGCTGTAATATAAGCTGATGCTACAGGTTTGCTGATTATTCAATTCTGATGCTAATTGCACTGGTTTCGGTGCTGCCATGTAGTAATTATGTGTATTAATTACTAATCAGCCTTATATTGTGACATTTCTATTCTATGTGTACTGTATATTGTGAGTGGCTCCCTAAGCTCAGTAAGTGACAGCAGCACAAATCATGTGCAGTGAATCAGCAGAAAAGAAGACGGGGAGCTACTGGGGCATCTTTGGAGACACAGATCTTTACTGCTAAAGGGCTGTGGTTGCCTTGGGCTGGTACAGAAGCACAAAACATCATGTACAACACTTCTACCTACTTCTTTAGTTCAGCTTTAGTTCTCCTTTAAGCAGTTGTGCCAGTAATGCAGTTTGTCTAGGAAGCGAACATACTAAGAACATAGTAAGAAATCTATGGGGTTTTTCAGTTAGGATTTAGTTCAACATACCAGTCTGTTTACGGAAAGATTTCTTGTTACTTACTGAATCCAGTCCATCGAAGTGGAAAGAGATTCCTAAGTCTGCCAAAAACACCATATCCTGGGTTGGAAAAAAATAAAACAAAACAGATATGATTTACATAGACTATTAGATCGCTAAATACATTCATATACATTGGGTGTGTGTCATCTGCCTGAAGGCTATTACAAGGAAAGAAAAATGTGCCTGATAATATAAAAAGGGAACATATACCTTTTGTATCTACGTTCGGCCCAAACAGTAATATTATACAAAAAGTGTTGTGTTACTATTGGCCCATGTTACAAAAAGACCCAACTCTTAGTAGAATATGCAAAGAACTACCGATTTTTTCACACAAGCGAGGGACTAATCTTGCAGATAGGCTGGTGAAGTCAGACATAACACGTCCCCAGAACAAAACTAGATTTTTGGGTCCAACTAAGACGGGAACTTTTTCTTGCCTCAATTGCAGTAATTGTAACTCTATCATTAAAGGGATACTGTCATGGGAAAAAAACTTTTTTTCAAAATGAATCAGTTAATAGTGCTGCTCCAGCAGAATTCTGCACTGAAATCCATTTCTCAAAAGAGCAAAACAGATTTTTTTATATTTCATTTTAAAATCTGACATGGGCTAGACATTTTGTCAATTTCCCAGCTGCCCCTGGTCATCAGGGGTGCTTCGCCAATGAGGCGAGTTGAGGCTGTCGCCTCAGGCGGCAGCGCCCCACTAGGTACCAGGGGCAGCAAAAATGCTGCTCCTGGTACTTTAAGAGCGAATTTCCAGGGGAGGGGGCGGCAGCAGCAACTGCTGCTGCCTCAGGCGGTGGAGGTGCCAGGATCGCCCTGCTGGTCATGTGACGTGTGCCTGCACTTCAGGAGAGAAATGCTTTCTGGCAGGCTGCTGTTTTTCCTTCTCAATGTATCTGAATGTGTCTCAGTAGGAAATGGGTTTTTACTATTGAGTGTTGTTCTTAGATCTACCAGGCAGCTGTTATCTTGTGTTAGGGAGCTGCTATCTGGTTACCTTCCCATTGTTCTTTTGTTTGGCTGCTGGGGGGAAAAAGGGAGGGGGTGATATCACTCTAACTTGCAGTACAGAGTGATTGAGGTTTATCAGAGCACAAGTCACATGACTTGGGGCAGCTGGGAAATTGACAATATGTCTAGTCCCATGTCAGATTTCAAAATTGAATATAACAAAAATCTCTTTGCTCTTTTGAGAAATGGATTTCAATGCAGAATTCTGCTGGAGCAGCTCTATTAACTGATTCATTTTGAAAAATTTTTTTTTTCCCATGACAGTATCCCTTTAAGGGTGCATATGTAACTCGCCCGTTGAAGGGTAATAGACTACCAATCAAGCAGTATAGCACTTGCAACTATGTGGTGTATGGAGAAAAATGCCCGCGTGGAAAGATATATGTTGGTCAAACAAAAAGAAAAGTACGTATAAGGATAGGTGAGCATAAACGCTCTATTACTAATTATGATCCTTCCAACATTAAAAGACACACCCCTGTAGGCAAACATTTTTTTGAGAATAAACATAATAGCGCTAGCCTAAGATGGCAGGTACTGGAACAAATACAATTGTCAAAACGAGGGGGTGATAGAAAAAGAATGCTCCTTTAATGATGCCTTTAGCTACAAATGCTTTCTATAATCCATTACTTTTTTCTATTATTGACTGAACACTCTAAAAGTGCTTGATTACTTCTTACGTGAATCTGGATTACATATTACAAAGGGGTATGATTTTATGCTATTTATTCTCTTTATGATACATTCTAACTAACTATGTGAATTTTGCTTTTAGACTATTAACTTTGTAATGTTATATGTGATAATATGTACTATAATACACAAGAGCCATAAATATCCTGCAAATGATATCCTTATAAACGGTGAGTTCTGATGTCATCAGTTATAAACGGTGAGTTCTGATGTCATTTCTGTCACATGACTCACTGAAACTTGTGTATTATAATAAATAAAGTACCCCCAGTTGCAAAATATGAAGATATTAGAAGTAACCTCGGATTTCCATGACCTGTATAAAAAACACTCGGCCTTGTGTTTTTATATGGTCATGAAACTCCTCGGTAACTTATAATATCCTTATATTTTACAAGAGGGGGTACTTTATTCACTATATAACTGTCGAAATGAAATGGTACTGAAATCTATACAATTGTAACTTTACTCCTCGGAGCAGGCCACAAGATGGCAATACTCTGTTAACTAATTGTAAATAAGTCCGGCCAGAGGTTGGAGCTGACACACTTTTTGTAGGTGTTACTTGGTTAATAAAGAGCTTGGGTTTATTCACATTGTAACAAGCACCTGATGAAGGATACCTGTATGAGAAATAATAATGTAGGTCTCCAGAGGTTATGTTTAAAGGTGAAATACCCCATTAAACCCTCCAAACCTGTGAGTTACAGCGAATATTACAGGATGTCCAATAGGGAAAGACGCAGACGTCATAGCGCAGTTAGTGCAGCTCGGAGCGATATCGCACTGGGAGGCAGTGACTTCACTCACCTGTAACGGGTGCACTTCCGGATACACCGATAAGACCAAAGACGAGCACAGTCACCGGCGGGTACACGATAAACAGGGTCCGGTCCTGCAGACTTCCGGTTAGGGGAAAGGCCGATATGTGAATCTAGTTAAAGGAAAACTATACCCCCAAAATGAATACTTAAGCAACAGATAGTTTATATCAAATTGAATGACATATTAAAGAATCTTACCAAACTGGAATATATATTTACATAAATATTGCCCTTTTACATCTCTTGCCTTGAACCACCATTTCGTGACTCTATCTGTGCTGCCTCAGAGATCACCTGACCAGAAATACTACAACACTAACTGTAACAGGAAGAAGTGAGGAAGCAAAAGGCAGAACTCTGTCTGTTAATTGGCTCATGTGACCTTACATGTGGTTTGTATGTGTGCACAGTGAATCGTACGATCTCAGGGGGCGGCCCTTATTTTTTAAAATGGCAATTTTCTATTTATAATTACCCAATGGCACATACTACTAAAAAAGTATATTATTATTATAATGGTTCATTTACATGAAGCAGAGGTTTTACACATGAGCTGTTTTACTCAGTATCTTTTAATAGAGACCTACATTGTTTGGGGGGTATAGTTTTCCTTTAATGGCGGTATAGAAAGCTGGGACACACCACAGATTATACAGCCGCTTCATCCTGTCAGCATCACAACCTGCAGCAGTCACATGACACGGCTCTCACTAGGGTGGAGGCTCAAGGTGCTGCTGACAGGGACACGCCCACATAAGAGATTCCTGGTTTTTTGTATCAGACTTTTGGGTGGGGCAGATTTGCCAGAAACTGTTAGACTTGTTATTGTCCTAACGTATCCTTATTTGCTGCTCTTCCTGATACATTTCTATAAATATAAGTATATATATATAAGTATATCTCCTGCAAGTAGAGGAATTCACCTCAGGCAGCAGCACAAGTTCTAAAGGCCCCGGGTAACACCGAGATTTGAAACTCCAATGAATAAAATGAGAAATTATAGTCCTTCAATGGACCAATGTTATATCTTGCTTGCTTTTGTAAAACCCAATAAAACTTTTTTAAAACAGAGAATAAAATGAGAAATTCAGATATTGCACCCCCTGCACTAGCGATGCCAAGTTGTCTTGTGTGGAATAAAAAAAAGAGGTGTTTGCGCGTAGTAACGAGCGAATTTGTTGTGTTTTGAATTGCGGGAAAAATTAGCGGAAACGAAAATATCCGCGAAACGGAAAAGTGTGCAAAACTTTACATTTTTCATGCATCCAAATCGCTTGTGACACCGTGTGCTTAAATGGCTGCCCCCATGGCTACACAGCAGCTTGTTTATATAAACTATAGTAGTACTTATCTGTTATCTACTGTGTATCCTGTGCTTGAATGGCTGCCCCCGTGGCTACACAGCAGCTTGTTTATATAAACTATAGTAGTACTTATCTGTTATCTACTGTGTATCCTGTGCTTGAATGGCTGCCCCCATGGCTACACAGCAGCTTGTTTATATAAACTATAGTAGTACTTATCTGTTATCTACTGTGTATCCTGTGCTTGAATGGCTGTCCCCATGGCTACACAGCAGCTTGTTTTATAAAACTATAGTAGTACTTATTCTTATCTACTGTGTATCCTGTGCTTGAATGGCTGCCCCGTGGCTACACAGCAGCTTGTTTATATAAACTATAGTAGTACTTATCTGTTATCTACTGTGTATCCTGTGCTTGAATGGCTGCCCCTTGGCTTCAAGGAAAACACCACCTTTGTCCATTCTTACCCCCCTCCCACATAAGAACTCACAGATTTCCAAAGCCACTTCTTTATTACACATTATTACCACAAATGTATAAAGTACCAGCCTTACTGAAGCTCTGTACAATAGAAAAGTATAATACACAAAAGCCATGCATATCTTGTAAATGATATCCTTATAAACGGTGAGTTCTGATGTCATCAGTTATAAACGGTGAGTTCTGATGTCATTTCTGTCACATGACTCACTGAAACTTGTGTATTATAATAAATAAAGTACCCCCAGTTGTAAAATATGAGGATATTAGAAGTTACCTCTGAGTTCCATGACCTGTATAAAAATACTCAGCCTTCGGCCTCGTACTTTTATATGGTCATGAAACTCCTCGGTATCTTCTAATATCCTTATAATTTACAAGAGGGGGTACTTTATTCACTATATAAACATCAACCAGATAAACCTTTGGTGCTTCAGTCTTCTATCAGTTACTCAACGAGATCCTTTACACCAGACACAGATTCCGCCATCTTTACTCCACTGAGCAATACTCCGTTGCCAATGTGACATCCATCAATGAACCCTAAAAACTCTGCCGACTCTTAAAGAAGCAACATCTAAAATGCATTTCTCATCAAATTTCACACCTCCCAACTGTCCTTATACAGTAAATGTGGGTCAGTAAGTACAAGAACTGGTGGGCCCTTTCCATGAACTGGGTGCACTGGTTTTGGTTTAGTGTAACAGGTCCTCACTGCCTGGCAATTTGGGGCAAATTTGTGTGTGTTACTATTTTGAGACAAATATTAAAGTAGCAGACAGCGCGGCAAGAACAGGAAGAAAAATGGATAATTTAATCCAGCAAATTCCATCTGTAACCAAAAAGAAAGGGAAAACAGTATCAGTCCTGTGATCGCCAATAATACAGGAATGAACAAGAATGAATTAAGCCCGAATTAATTTATATTGAAGGATTTTATGTAACAGCTATGGGTGAAAAAAAGATGCATATCCATTACAGTAGTTAAGGATAAGTAAACCTTTAAAATAAGGGAATGTTAAATTCTTAGAACGTTTGCATTCATTATTTATTTATTTTTTTCATTCCAAGATATTAAGGGATACATGTACTGTTAATATGAATGAATTTTGTTACAACAGCGCCACCTGCTGGTCAGTTTCCCACCAGTCTGACCAGCAAGTAGTCAAGGAAGTTGTCAGGAGAAAGAAAGAGGCTGCTCTGATGTTCTTCTGCTTAGGAAAGATTTGAGAGAGGTTTCTATTATTTTCCTAAGCAGAAGAACATCAGAGCAGCCTCTTTCTCTCTCCTGACAACTTCCTTGACTACTTGGTGGTCAGACTGGTGGGAAACTGACAAAATTCATTCATATTAACAGTACAATTTTGGAATAAAAAGAATAAATAATCATTGTACATTACAAAAGTGCTTAGAATGGGGCTCTCATCAGTTTTACATTCACTTGTTTTAAGGGCAGAGACACCAGCTGCTATTTCAGGAGATTAGTCGCCCAGTGAGAAATTGTTTCTTTCTCAGGTGACTAATCTCCCAGAACTCTCCACAGCTAGTAAGTATTATGATTAACATATCTGTTTGAAATTACTAATATAAAGTAATAAATACCAATTCTGTCTGTACTTTGAACTATGGATGGACTCAAGTGGATTGAAATTTTTGAAAAATTTGTTTTGGAACTTTACTTTTTGAAAAACAATTTTTTGGAACTTTTCTTTTTGAAAAATTTTTTATCACTATTTTTTCAAAAAATGAGTCTGTGGAATTTGGTGTTACACTGTATCTGTAATATTTATTATTGTAACTGTTTCTATGTTAATAATATACAATGTGTCATTGCTTGCAATTGAGTGGTCGAACACTAGATGGCACTGTATTTATTTGTATATAAGCAATGTAGGGATCTATGGTGGGTTGTCACTTGAGGAAGGGCAGTTGTTTGTCCCGAAACGTCTGAACATGACTCACGTGTCTGGAGCACTGCAATAAATTTGGGAATACCCCACATTTGATCAAGGTATTGGCTTTTCAATTTTTTTGCTAATCTCCCAGAACTGCCTTCCCGCTGGCTAGAATGTAAATCCCCGGCGGGATGGCACTCGGAAAGTTTAATTTTCCGAAGTAGCCTGAAGTTGCCTCTTGTGGAAACTTCGGGCGACTTCCTTTAAACCACCCCCATATGTTATCATTTCTGTGTTTTAATTACATGCTCTATTTGTTTAATGTTTTGCTGCATAACCAAACATTCCAGGCTTCCAAACAGAAAACACAACTGATCCAGTTCAATATCTTGCGTTGGTTCAGTATTTCCGTTAATTCTGTTGTCTTAGGGGTCGTCTTAATACATGTCAGGTATTTTAATGACATTAATAAGTATGACATGGATTGGCAAATGATATGGAACTACTCACATCTGACTATTCTTTTCTGAGTGAAACAGGCACTCAAATGAAACAGATGGTTAAGATCAAGTAGAAAAGATTTATTGTGTCCTCTGCCTTACGCGTTTCGTGATACAAACACTTAGGGGCAGATTCATTAAGGGTCGAATTTCTAAGTTAAAAATACTTCGAAATTCGACCCTCGAATTGAAATCCTTCGACTTCGAATATCGAAGTCGAAGGATTTAGCGCTTATACTTCGATCGAATGATTATTCGTTCGATCGAACGATTAAATCCTTCGAATCGAACGATTCGAAGGATTTTAATCCAACGATCGAAGGAAAATCCTTCGATCAAAAAAAGGTTAGCAAACCTACGGGGACCTTCCCCATAGGCTAACATTGACTTCGGTAGGTTTTACCTGCCGAAGTAGGGGGTCGAAGTTTTTTTTAAGGGGAAAGTACTTCGACTATCGAATGGTCGAACGATTTTTACTTCGATTCGTTCGAATTCGAACGAATTTAACCAATTCGATGGTCGAAGTACCAAAAAATACTTCGAAATTCGAAGTATTTTTCATTCGAATCCTTCACTCAAGCTTAGTGAATCTGCCCCTTAATCATAGGCTGTGATTAAGTGTTTGTATCACGAAACGCGTAAGGCAGAGGACACAATAAATCTGGATTATTTGGATAAAGTGGAGTCTATGGGAGATGGCCTTACTGTAATTAGGAGCTTTCTGGATAACAGGTTTCTGGATAACAGATCACATTCATCTCATAATATGGGCCCATGCAGACCTGTTGGAAGAGGACCACATCAATGGCCAGTGCACTCCTCACCCAATAGAAGTTCTAAACCTGTTTAATAGATTTTCTTATATGTCTCCTCCCATATTCCAGTTGTGCAATGAACACCTGAATTTTTATTATATGTACTGTATGTGGCACTGTGTTATTCTATTTAAGTGCATATCACTATACAGGTATGGATATCCAGAATGCTCAGGGTTTTACGAATAATGGATCTTTCCTTAATTTGGATCTTCATACCTTAAGTCGAATAGAAAATCATGTAAACATTAAATAAACCCAATAGGCTGGTTTTGCCTCCAATTAGGATTAATTATATCTTAGTTGGGATCAAGTACAAGCGAAAATTATTTGATTATAATGGAGTCTATGGGAGATGGCCTTTCCGTAATTCAGAGCTTTCTGGATAACAGGTTTCCGGATAACAGATCCCATGCCTGTATGCATATAGGCTCCCTTATCCGGAAACCCATTATAAGAAAGCTCTGAATTACAGGAAGGTTGTCTCCCATTGACCCCATTCTATCCAAACAACCCACATTTTTAAAAATGATTTCCTTTTTCTGTGTAATAATAAAACAGTTACTTGTACTTGATCCCAACTAAGATATAATTAATGCTCATTGGAAGCAAAACCAGCCTATTGGGTTTGCTAACGTTTAAAGGATTTTCTAGTAGACTTAAGGTATGAAGATCCAAATTACGGAAAGATCCATTATCCGGAAAATCCCAGGTCCCGAGCATTCTGGATAACAGGTCCCATAACTGTTCTAAGTTTTAATTCACATTATTTGCTATGATATATGATATACATATACGGATTTCTTTATTGCTTATGGGTAAAGGAAAGAGTAAAAATAAAATATCTCTAACTATGTTAAAGGTCTGATGAACTGGCTGAACATTATTTTAAAGGATTAATTATTATTAATACTTGATTGTTACTTTAAAGGATAATATTCCATATTTATAAGTTGGATTATTACTAACGTTTATGTAAATATTTAGAAGAACAATATCAGTATAGATTATTCTGCATAGGGGGATCAGGGGATATCAAACCAGCCACTACTATACCAGCCATTTATTGTACTGGATAATAATATGATGCACTGGATCAGCTGCTCTTTCTATACAGTAAAGAACCACCCCCTATAATTTAATGACATCACAATGGCAGTCACATGACCTTTGCGATTACATCACATTGAACGCTCATCTAAGTATGACAACACAATGGCAGTCACATGACGTTTGCGATTACATCACAATGAGCTGAAGAAGGTATAAAAGCTGCTTGTAGCAGGAAGCTGCCAGACTGGAGAAGACCTGCAACCATGCAGTTACTAATCATCAGTCTACTGATTTTATCAAATCTTTTATCAGTAAGTTCTTGTTTTTCCATTGGATTTATATTATTTCTTAAGTGACATTTGTCTGTGTGTTTTTATGGTTTATAGATTTTCCCTTATATTTTATCTCTACTGTTTTATTCATCTCTCTGATCCCTTACTCATCTCTATAACTTTATCATCAACTAGTTACACATTTAGCTGATACTTTTATGGGTTTATGTTGATTCCATTCCTCCTAATATTCCCGCTTGACCTATTTTTTGTGTTATTTGAATTTCCTTGCTAATCTGTTAGAGGCCAATTTCAAACCTCAAACTGAGAAATTCAGAGGGATTTACCAGCAGTTCAACCTTGTTTTTTTACACATTTAGGGGCATATTTATCAAGGGTCGAATTTTGGATATGAAAAACTTCGAAATTCAAATTCAAAAAGACCAACTGAAATTATGTTGAAGTTTTTTTTTGGCTGAATAGGTCCGTTTTTGATCGAATAGGCCAAATCGCACGATTCAAACCAAATTAGAATCGTACCAATCAAAGTAATAGCGCATTCGATTGAATTCGAATCTTCGTTTTTCTCCATAAAAACTTAGATTTTTCAAAGTCCACCAATTGACTCCAAATAGATTCTAGGAGGTCCCCCATAGGCTAAAACAGCAATTCGGCAGGTTTTAGATGGCAAATGGTCGAAGTCGAATTTTTAAAGAGACAGTACATAATAACTTTCAAAATTCGAATTTTCGATTTTTTTTCAAATTTGAATCGAATTTGAACTATTCCCTAGTCAAACTACACAAAAATTAGCTCAAAATTAGAATTTTTTAAATTCAAATTTTCATTTCGACCCTTCATAAATCTGCTCCTTAATGCTTTACTCTAATACTTTAATTAAGGACAGGTATAAGATCCGGTAACCCATTATCCAGAAAGCTCCAATTAACGGAATTCCCATCTCCCATAGACTCCATTTTATACAAATAATCCACGTTTTTAAAAATAGCTTCCATTTTCTCCGTTATGATTAAAATATAATTAATCGTTATTTTAAGAAAAAACTGCCTATTTAGTTTATTTTAGGGAGGCACCGAATCCAGGATTTGGTTAGGGATTCGGCGTTTTTCAGCAGAATAAGGCTAAATCCTTCTGCCTGGCCGAACCGAATTTGAAATCTAACTTGCTTATGCAATTAGGGGCAGGGAGGGAAATCACATGACTTCGGTTGAATCTTTTGCAAAGGATTCTGGGGTTTCGCCGAATCGTAGATAGTGGAATCAGTGCATCCCTAGTTTATTTAATGTTTACATACAGTAATCTTCTAGTAGACTTAAGGTATGAAGATCTAAATTATGCAAAGAAAACCCTAGTTCCCAGGCATTCTGGATAACAGGTCGCATTCCTGTATTGCATGTAACTGACCATAGACTTTTCCCATCAAATATTTTTTATTATGTTATTATGTGTCTGAGCTTAACTGCCCAATTAATATTCCAGTATTCTGATTAATTCTGTCATTTTTTTTTTGCAGCATAAATACTTAAATAATGATAAACCATCAAACACATATTTTGAAAATCCGCTCATCGATTGGGATATTATAAATGCAGAGGAAAAAGCAGCAGCTGAACTAAATGAAGATCCCCTGATTGAATTTCAACTGAACTCAGAACCAGCCAAGAAACAGTCCTATGAAGTAAGTCAAACTATTAAACACAACTTCATCTTAGAATTAACTTTTAATCTGATATATAAAGTATAGAGATCTATATAGAGATCTGCATTCTCATGACGGTTAGCCAGTCCCACATTTGTTATTTAAACTGTCTTTGTTTAGGGCAATAACTTTAGCAATAGGTAGTAGTAGATAATTAACAGAGTATGTGATGAGAAACACACGTCATTAGTATACCTTAAAGGGATACTGTCATGGGAAAAAATTTTTTTTTCAAAATGAATCAGTTAATAGTGCTGCTCCAGCAGAATTCTGCACTGAAATCCATTTCTCAAAAGAGCAAACAGATTTTTTTATATTCAATTTTGAAATCTGACGTGGGGCTAGACATTTTGTCAATTTCCCAGCTGCCCCAAGCCATGTGACTTGTGCTCTGATAAACTTCAATCACTCTTTACTGCTGTACTGCAAGTTGGAGTGATATCCCCCCCCCTCCCTTTTCCCCCCCAGCAGCCAAACAAAAGAACAATGGGAAGGTAACCAGATAGCAGCTCCCTAACACAAGATAACAGCTGCCTGGTAGATCTAAGAACAACACTCAATAGTAAAGACCCATGTCCCACTGAGACATTTAAAATTTCCCCGTACTTATAAGGTTCAAGGCACACGCCCAGATTCGGGGAGATTAGTCGCCTGGCGACAAATCTCCTCTTCTTCGGGCGACTAATCTCCCCGAACTGCCTCGTGCCAGCTAGAGTTCAAATCGTCGGCAGGATGGCGCTCAGATCGCCTTGTTTTCTGAAGTCGCCCGAAGTTGCCACATGAGGAAACTTTGGCAACTTCAGAAAGCGAATCGCTCCGAGTTCCATCCTGCCTGCGATTTACATTCTAGCCGGCGGGAGGCAGTTTGGGGAGATTAGTCGCCCGAAGAAGAGGAGATTTGTCACTCCCCGAATCTGAGCGTGTGCCCTGACCCTAAAGGCTTTATACTCTGAAGATAATAATGTGTCTTTGCTATCACTGATACCTGTATAAGTGACTGTCCCACTTTCTAACTGACTCTTTTCTATTGTAGGACCTGCTGAGAGTGATTTCTACATTAGATGACAGATTTAGTGACTTAGAAGTAAGAATGCTGAGACTGCAAGAGTCTATAGAGCAGCAGCCACACACGTCTGAGCCTATTGACTCTGTCAGTAAAGAACAAGAAGAGAAACAGAACAATAAGTACAGTGAGGTAAGTTCGTTTGGTCTCTGGTATAAATAAAATCCCCTTAAAATGACTCTATTACCCACTAGCAGGTGCAGCTGTAATGTTTAACAAGTAAAGGTTTTTCTAACATTGTAGCACAGAATAAACTCACCCTCCCTATGTATCTGCTCAGAAACTTTTTCATGTTCAACCTCACCATGTCATATCATAGTATGTTATATGAGAAAATGCACCTTAAAAATATATTCTCAAAATAAATGAATTGCTCTCCTTTGTATTATGGGATGTTCTAACAACTAACCTTGTGTCTGTCTTATTCTATTCAGGATACAATTATCACTCATCTCCTTTGCCTGTTCATCTTTCTGTTGGGCGCCTTGAGTATCTCAGTGTATAAGAATATAAAGTTGCTAAAGAAGAATAAGGAATATACTCGTGCCGAAGAAGAGAGGCAAAGTGTAGAAACTCAAACAGAATTTCACAGGCTGGATCAAAGTGAGGATGAGATCTCAGGTGTTTCTGATTACTCGTCTAGTCTGGAATCTTATTCAGATTTTGAAGAAAACCAAAAAGGCAAGAAAAAGAAACGCTTTGGATTCAACGTACGTAAATGTTTCTGGCGTTGTTCAAAACTGAAAAAGAAGAAAAATAAAGAAAAAGAGAAAACTCTAGATGAGACTTCAGATGAAAGCGAGGAAAGTGACGAGTCCATAACTGAACCAACAAGAGAAAAGAGGAAACGTGGCCGTAACTTCCTTATTTGCTGCAAGAAAAGTAAAACCTTTGATTCTGAGGATGAAGAAGATGAAGGCAAGGGTAAGAAGAAACGATTTGGCCTAAAAATCGGAAAATATTTCTACCGCTTTAAACAAGCAAAGAAATTTAGAAAAGCGAAACACAAGAAACGGTTTTGGCAATGTGGTCGTCAGAGAGAAGAAGAGGAAACTCTGTACGAGACATCTGAAGAGAGTGAGAAAAGTATTGATGAGGTGGCGAGTGTAATCTCAGAAAGTAGTGATGAGACATACAGTACAAGCAGTGAAATAACAATAGAGACCTTATATGAAACTGCTGAAAGTGATATATCCTCATATGTACAGAGAAGAAGAAAGATAAAGCGTTGTACTCTCACTATTCTTCTTTGTTGTAAGAAACGCAACAGTCTTGATTCAGAAAACAAACAAGACGAGACTTCATATGAAACGGCTGAAAGTGATCAGTCCAGTTCTGCAACACCAAGAGAAAAGATAAAGCGTTGTAGCCTTAACATTCTTCTTTGCTGTAAGAAAAGAAACTCTCTTGATTCTGATGACACAGACGATGAGACATCATCATACAAATCTATAGAAAGTGATGAGTCCATATATGAACCAGCTAAGAGAAAGAAGCAGCACAGGCGCTTTAATGTTCTTTGTTTTAAGAAAAAACAAGGGCTACATAAAAAAGCAAACGCTAATAACGCCAAAAAGAAAAGCCTGAGAAATAAACTTGGCAAATATCTCCACCTCCACTCTTTCAAAACTCGACTAAAAAAGGCAAGAAAAAAGAAAAGAAAATTAAGAGGATTTATCTGTTGCTAAAGAGGAAGCACCACCCTTTGCCTAAGACTTCTGGAATCCAGACTTGATTATAAAGATCAGCCATTAGAGATTCTAGAATTGTGACATTACTCCACTCAACCCCAAAACATGGAGATGGAGAGAAGTACTGGAGTCAGAAGGAACCCCAGGATTAGGGAGAGGAGGGAAGGACCCACCTATGATAAAGGTGGTGAGAGGACCACTGGGGTTTGGGAGAGGAGGGATGGCCTGGTGGTCCAGAACATGTAATGCTGTACATCTTTAAATAAACCATTAGAATTGAACTTACATTGCTCTCCAGTGTATTTTGTTACTGTAATTATAAATAGTGTTGTATATGTTGAATCCATGAGGTTATCCCCTGATTTCATTTTGTTACCAATTTTAAATTTAAAAAGATCTTTCTGCTTGTAATCATTACCCAAGCTGGTTCTTTGGTATTACAGTCCTGACAAAGCCTTTTGTTCCTGTTTGCCTTCCTGGTTAATGACTTTGTGCCTGTTCCTGACTCTGATTGTTTGTTACCCCCTTACTCTTTGCCTGCTTTGACCACTATTGTGTTTATCATCGTCTGTCCATTCCTTGGATCAAACTGTTGTGTTCAGATTCTCTCTGTCAAGTCTGCAGCAGAAAGTAATGTGACCCCACAAGGGTGTCAGTAAACACTGGTTCCGGCAGGACTTTCCTGCTCACAAAAGGGTGTGATGTTCCAAGCAGCCTTTGTTTTCTATATTATTTACTATTAGCTAATTCCTGCAGGTTGTGTTCTTTTAAAGGATCTTCTTTAAGGTTTAGTTTGTTTTACTCTCGTTTTAATTGGCCGTGCACGTGACCTGCTCATATGGTGAGATTTTCAATTGTGCAGATAGTTATCTCATTTGGATACACAGGTGATAGGCCTAATTGGGATCATTCAAACGTGTATCTGCAGGTCAATCATTATATGACATAAGGAGCCTGAGCAGCACCTACATCACCTGGTCCTTATGTCAATTCTAGTAAGCTCCGGCCATATCTCTATTGCCTGCTTTATTGTATTCAATTTCACCGGATTTAGAGAAGTGATTTTGGTGTAAGGGCCACCAATGAGATTCTCTGCTTGGCCCTTAAGGGTAATGAACCACGAGGATATAAGTCGCCTGCAGCAAATCTCCTCCAAATGCTTTACCACCAGCGATAAAGTGAATAACTGGTGGTAAAGCCTGTCCATGCTTTGGTCTTCCAGAATCCCCAAAGTTTCCTCCTGAGAAGACTTCGGGCGACTTCAGAAGACTGAAGCGGTGCATGGGTTTTACCACCGGCAATTACTTTATCGCCAGTGGTGAAGCATTTGGAGGAGATTAGTGACCTGCAAAAAAGGAGATTTCCCACTGGTGAATAATCTCATTGTGGACCTTTACCCTAAGGCTGCCCTACAAAGTCTTTGTGTCTGATAATCATGTTATATAAAGTCATCAAGGAGTTGTGGCCTAGTAGGTAGGGGAAAATGATCCGACATCATTACAGTAGGGTGACCCCTTTACTCATATATTGTATGTTCCTCTTAACAGGGACTGGTGTCATTGATAAACAATCTTGTGTTGTGCAATACTAAGGGGCACATTTACTATTGGTCGAATATCGAGGGTTAATTAACCCTCGATATTCGACCCTCGAAGTAAAATCCTTCGACTTCGAATATCGAAGTCAAAGGATTTACCGTAAATGCCTGATTGAAGGATTTTAATCCATCGATCGAAGGATTTTCCTTTGATCAAAAAAAGCTTAGAAAGCTTATGGGGACCTTCCCCATAGGCTAACATTGGTGCTCGGTAGGTTTAAGGTGGCGAAGTAGGTAGTGGAAGTTTTTTCTAAAGAGACAGTACTTCGACTATCGAATGCTCGAATAGTCGAACGATTTTTAGTTCGAATCGTTCGATTCAAAGTCGTAGTCGGAGGTCAAGGTAGCCAATTCGATGGTCAAAGTCTTTTTCCTTCTAATCCTTCACTCGAGCTAAGTAAATGTGCCCCTAAATGTCTATTTTGTAATTAGTTTCGATGCATAGTGCATGGCTGCTCCAAAACTCTGTATGCATTGGCATTATTTTCTAATTAGGTATGTGATGAGCAAGGTATTCTTTATCTTGTGTACATCAGTATTCCTATGTAATTCATATATGTAATGTATATACATTTCTGTATAATACAGATTTAATATGACCACAATAAGACTTCCCATTGAATTATAGGAAGTGTATATTGTTTTATCCCAGTAGAAGAAGTAGCGTGGCAGCTCTGAATATATAAACACAAATATACAGGTAAATGAGGATATATGAAGAGAATAGCCAGTATCCATTAACTGAAATATAAAATAAAACTAGAGTAATAACACACAAAAAGGGTTCTTCTTATAAATGTTATATCCTGCTTTAATTTCAAAATATTAATGGATTGTGGCCCCACCTATAAGGTTATAGTAAGTAATACATACCATACACAGTGAGATGAAATACCAGCGTTTTAATGACTTTGTTAATGAGAGTAATATAAGCGGTGAAGCTGGTGCCGTCCTCTTTTCTCAGCTCTCGGATTCTCAGAGTTGTCCCACTATTGGACACATCCAGGCGACCAGTGAACTGATCGTTATGTATGTTAAAGCGTCCGTCTCTGTACTCGGCCAATGGAAATATGTCTTCATTGAACTCCACTTCCCACATGACTTTCTCTACAGGAAGATTGAGATTCATGCGGTTGGACAAGTAGACAGACTGGTTCAGGATTCCACTGATCTGGAAACCATCATTCTGTATTGCTGCAAATGAATTCCAATACATTTAGAGAGAATTCCTAAATATCAGAGGGGCCCTGAAACTACCACTGTTGCTGCATTACTACCAACACAATTTAAAGGTGAACCAAACCCTTAATTAAAAAACCCTACCCCCCTACCCTACATAGACCCCCTACCTGCTCCCCCCAGAATAGCTGTTACCCCTGGTAAATGCCCCAAACTCTTTACTTACCCCTTGGTGCAGATTCTGTGCAGCGGAATTCTCGGGCGCCATCTTCTTCTCTTCGGTAATCTTTGGGTCTTCTTCCGGCGCTTCAGCATTTTACGTCCATTTTGACGCATGTGCAGTTGCCGCAAACTGGAAGATTGCTCCAACTGTGCATGCGCCAATACGCCGATCCCTTCCCGAACATTAACGAAGAGAAGAACATGGCGCCCCTAGGCTGGGGGAGCAGGGACGGGGGTCTATGTAGGGTAGGGGGGGGGTAGGGTTTTTTATAATTAAAGGTTTGGTTCTCCTTTAAAAACTGACCAGTAGTGAAAGTGAAAGTTCTTTATATCTAGAGAAAAATGCAGAAATGAAATGTTTAATTCTATAAACATATGTTCCTACTTTATTTTCCTACTTCAACACTACTATACAGTAAAACCATTAAATTTCCCTCACAAGCCTGAATTATGCTGCATCATGATTTCTCAAAAGTTTAATGGTTTGTTTCTTCCGATTCCAAAGCTGCTACAAAATAACCAAAAGCTGAACAAGAATTTAAAATCCAGTTGTTTGCCAAGCTCACCGAACAAGCAAATCTTTGTTCCTTTTTGGCTTTCTACGTGGAAAAAATATACTTTATTTACATCAATAGTTAAAAAACATGAGAAATATCCCCTCTAACGCCTGACGCGTTTCATGCTTACCCAGCACTTAGTCATAGGCAGAATCGTCCTATGACTAAGTGCTGGGTAAGCATGAAACGCGTCAGGCGTTAGAGGGGATATTTCTCATGTTTTTTAACTATTGATGTAAATAAAGTATATTTTTTTACTTATTAGCATGCCTTGGAGAAATTATTGAGTATTTGGTTATACCTCTGTTTGGTCACTAGAGGTCTCCGGCATGCAGACCAGTAATGTTTACTGATTCTACTCCCAATTTGACTGTAATGGCTTTCTAGGTGGGACCCAACTAAAATGGGGTTGATCAAATTATTTGGCTTATGAACCAATGTTTGAATCACATTGGTGACCCCTTTGGATTCTTCTTATGCGTTCCTCATATCAGTTGGTGCTGAACAAGTACAATTTTGCCTTTTCCCTGGCACCAATTAAATTTGGTTGATGAGAGCATTTGGAACATGTTTCAATGATTGGCAACCTTTCTGATTTCTCCCAATGCAATCATTGTCCAATGTGATTGTTAAAGCCAGATCAAATAATGTCTGGCTATGTAAGATCAGATATCATTTGGGGAAACCAAGGTCTTTAGACCTTCCCAGTTAAATCTGACCATATAGACTTACATCAGATCTTGGAACTTAGCTATCTACAGTATGTGGAACCCAACCAAATCAGGTTGATCAGATCAATTGGAACTTGCATCAATGCTTTAATCACAATGACAGCCTTTCTGGTTTCTCCAAATCCAGCCCACATCTGAAAAGGTTTCAAACATTAGCAATTGATGGCCAAGCTCAGACAGATATTGGTTTGCTTGTCTCAGAGTTGGGCCAGTATGATCCCAATTAGACATGTACAGTCACATTAAGAGTATAATTATAAGTATAATAAGTAAGTAATATTATATAATAACAAGTAAATGAGCCTTTCAGATAAATGGTCTGTCCTGTGTCTGGTAGAGTTGTCACCTTTCTACTGAAGGAAAGCAGGGTGGTGACATCAGGAAATGGGGTGAATGAACAGGTGAGTTAAAAGGGAGGAAATTTCAATGTTTTCCCCAGTTTGGTCTTCATGTGAATAGTAAGTTAGTAACCAATCTCTAATTACCCATCTTGTTGAGCAAGTTGAACCAACAGATCTATATGTTTGAACCTAGCTTCAGAAACTATAGAAGATGCCAGATCAAACTCTCATCCATAACAAATGGATATCAACTGATTTCTGGAGTCACTCTCACAAGCTTCGATGCTGGATCAATGATTTATCTATTTAGAAGAAAGGGCATTGGCTGTGTGCAACCAAAGGAAAAAATGGCAGGCACTCACAGCACTGTCTGTGATTAAGTGCTCACAGGCACGAAATGCGTAAGGCTATGTATTAATTTACTCTGTGGCCTGAAATAAAATTCTCAGTCTTTTGACAAGTCTGTTGGTGGCATCTGCGAGTTCCTGCCATTTTTTCCATTGGTTGGATATCTCCACCTCGAGTTGTAGGTCGGGGGCATGAGCACCTGGACCCCACATACTACTGGTGAGATTATAAACTTGTTGTCTTGGAATTTTTTTCTTTAAATGCATTGGTTGTGTGCCCCCAGCACCTCAGCACACCCTGAGGTGTTAAACAATGGTGAATAAGTCAAAGGATGGGTTATACTGGTATTTTCAGTAAATACATCAGGGATGTCCAACAGCTGGAAGACTGCAGGGTTGACTTCTTTGAATGATGTACCTGCACCCTAATCTTACTCTATTACCTGTGGTTTCCACCAGGGCTGATCCTATCAAATGTGGGGCCCAATTGGGACCATGTTGGCGGGGCCCCTAGACAAAGTGTTGTTGGCTACTGACACACCAAGTATTTAGGAAAATAAAGGCATACAGGCACAAAATAGAAAGGAAAGGGGCAGACAAGGTAAGAGAGTGAGAGGGATGAAATAGGGGCACATAATAGGGGCACACAGGGTAAGAGAGAGAGGGAGGAAATAGGAGAGTGGACTGGGCCAATTAGTTTGGGGCTGGGCCGATTCAGCTTGGGAGCAGGCTTGGTTGGATTGGGGGCAGGCAGGGCCTATCAAGGTTGGAGGAAAGCTGGGCCTATGAGAGTTGGGGGTGGGCTGGACCTATGGATTTGGGGGATAGGCTGGCTTATCAGAGTTGGGGGTGGGCTGGACCTATGGATTTGGGGATCGGCTGGCCTCTCAAAGTTGGGGGCAGGCCAGGCAGCATCATGTGCTGAGGGAAATATTATCTGTGTTGCCCTGTGGTTCGGGGCCCCCAGAGGTCCGGGGCCCTATTGGGCCCAACTGGTCTAATAGGCCTAAGGCCGGTCCTGGTTTCCACCATTCTGTAATCCTGAGTTATAATATTGCCTTTTAGTGAAAAAAAAAGAATTTACAATTTGCAATGGCAGAAATAAGAAACGAATATACTTACCAGATCCAATCAAGAGAAGCAGTAGGGAGATTTTGAGCTTCTCTGACCAATTTCTCAACATCTTCTCAGCAGCTGAGCCCAAGGTTGAGTGAAGATGGTTGAGGCAGCGCAGGGAGGGTGAGAAGAGGGAGAGGAAGTGACTGTCAATGTGTGAAAAGGACGGTGATCTCCATACAGGTAGCACCTAATCAACATCTTCTGCAGCAAGTGGTTTCATTTCTCATCAAAAATCTTAGAAACTAAACCACAGATTGGCTGAAGCAGAAGTCTAGTGCATTAAGAAGAGCGGCCTGTGTTCAAAACAGGAATAAATACTAACAAAAGAAAAGGTGCATGCTCTGTTGCCCAGGTCTTATGCACCTCCTGCTAAGTCCTCTATATACGTCTGCTTTTACTGTATAAATACACATTTTGATGATAGTTATTCTGGCCTGACATGTGAATGGTTCACAGAAAACTATAATTGCAGGCACCAATCTGGATCACCAAAGAGTTGAATTCGGGAGCTCAAAATTTAATTGATACAAAAGATTTTGTTTAAAGGGGAACTCCACAAAACCATCACTTAAGCTTTTTGAAAAGTAAACATAATTTCAAGCAACTTTGCAATATACATCAATTAAAAAATATGCAGACTTTTCATGATTTTTAATGGTTTCTGACAGTTTTCTAAGCCTAGCCCTCTGCTCTCCTGCTGATCTGTCTGACTACTTTGCTGAGCTGGCTGACTACTGTTACTTTGTATCAACAGCCATCTGTCCTCAGCCTGTATCCTCCAAACCCCACAATTCCCTGCACATGTGATTTCAATAAGGAAAGGAACATCACAGTGCAATGCATTGTGGGTTATGTAGTTCCTGCATGCTGTCTGTAAGCTGTGGAGAAGTTGTTACAATTTGTAACATCAGTGTTTAGTCCCTCCTTCCCTGCCAGGATTTCAAATGATGCAGAAAGAGAAGAACTGTTAAACAGCTGGATTTCAGCATAGAAAATGACATTTATTCATACTTTTTGAAGTATATTAGGAGTTTCTATGATGAGTATATTAAGGGTTTCTGTGTTATGTGGCCTCTTTATCAAATTCTGGTTTGGAAGCCGGAGTTCCTCTTTAACATTATGTATAAAAACAAAAGCCTTATGCGTTTCATGTCACCATGATTAAGGGGCAAATGTATCAAGGGTCGAATATCGAGGGTTAGTTAACCCTCGATATTCGACTGGGGATTAAAATCCTTCGACTTCGAATATCGAAGCCGAAGGATTTTGCGCAATTCGTTCGATCGAAGGAATAATCGTTCGATCGAACGATTAAATCCTTCGAATCGAACGATTCGAAGGATTTTAATCAATCGATCGAAGGATTACCCTTCGACCAAAAAAAGATAGCCAAGCCTATGGGGACCTTCCCCATAGGCTAACATTGACTTCGGTAGTTTTTAGGTGGCGAGGTAGGAGGTCGAAGTTTTTACTTAAAGAGACAGTACTTCGACTATCAAATAGTCGAACGATTTTTAGTTCGAATCGTTCGATTCAAAGTCGTAGTCGAAGATTGAAGTAGCCCATTCGATGGTCGAAGTAGCCAAAAAAACACTTCAGAATTCGAAGTATTTTTTCTTCTATTCCTTCACTTGTACTTAGTGAATGGGCCCCTAAGTGCCTATGATTAGGTGACACGAAACGCATAAGGCTTTTGTTTTTATACATAAAGTTAAATAAAATCTTTTGTATTATTTCAACTTTGGGCTCTTAAATTCAACTCCGAACTCTGAATTGGTGGCCGTCTGCAATTACAATTGGTGTCTGCCTGTTACTCCCCTATGCTGAAAATCTGGGGCATGAGCGCTTGGACCTACCGTTGAAAGCTTATATATATATATAACAAACAAGGGAAAGTTGTGCTCACCACTATTTTTTAAAACCATTAGGCGGGGGTGCAATGAGGGTGTGACCACAAAATACATATAGTCCTCTGCACTCAACTCATTATCAATATATTTAAGACAGAGACATTTTGTGCATACTGCTACTGAAAAATGCCTTACCCTTTAAACAAAACAGGGATTGTTTGTCCATATATTGCAATATATTTAAGCTGGCCAACTACGTCAAAGTCATCCCATATCTGGCCAGTCCTACACTCAATTTTCATCTGATTCATTATATTGATAATGGGTTGAGTGCAGAGGACTCTTGTAGTTGACTATATGTATTTTGTGGTCACAGCCTCATTGCACCCCCACCTAATGATTTTAAAAACTAGTGGTGAGCACAACTTTCCCTTGTTTGTTATAGTTATACAGGAGCAGTGACCAGCTCCATGTTGTAGCTCCCACCCCCTCCAACTATAGTCAGGTGATCCCACTGGTGTCTAATAAAAGGGCAGCCAAGTTTGGGAGTTTTACTTTGAAAGCAGCGAGTAAGTTGCAGGTAAAACTTAGTCCCTTTGTAAAATGTATAATGAAGCAATAGAATTCTTAATGAATCAGATGAAAATTAAGCGTAGGACTGGCCAGATATGGGATGACTGTGACGTAGTTGTTCAGCTTAAATATATTGCAATATATGGACAAATAATCCCTGTGTTGTTTAAAGGGTAAGGCACTTTTCAGTAGCAGTATGCACAAAATGTCTCTGTCTTAAATATATTGATAATGGATGGAGTGCAGAGGATCTCTTGTAGTTGACTATATATATACAGTGGTGTGAAAAACTATTTGCCCCCTTCCTGATTTCTTATTCTTTTGCATGTTTGTCACACTTAAATGTTTCTGCTCATCAAAAACCGTTAACTATTAGTCAAAGATAACATAATTGAACACAAAATGCAGTTTTTAAATGAAGGTTTACATTATTAAGGGAGAAAAAAAACTCCAAATCTACATGGGCCTGTGTGAAAAAATGATTGCCCCCCTTGTTAAAAAATAACTTAACTGTGGTTTATCACACCTGAGTTCAATTTCAAAGGTTATAAAGCCATTTCTAAAGCTTTGGGACTCCAACGAACCACAGTGAGAGCCATTATCCAAAAATGGCAAAAACATGGAACAGTGGTGAACCTTCCCAGGAGTGGCCGGCCGACCAAAATTACCCCAAGAGCGCAGAGACAACTCATCCGAGAGGCCACAAAAGACCCCAGGACAACATCTAAAGAACTGCAGGCCTCACTTGCCTCAATTAAGGTCAGTGTTCACGACTCCACCAGAAAGAGACTGGGCAAAAATGGCCTGCATGGCAGATTTCCAAGGCGCAAACCACTTTTAAGCAAAAAGAACATTAAGACTTGTCTCAATTTTGCTAAAAAACATCTCAATGATTGCCAAGACTTTTGGGAAAATACCTTGTGGACCGACGAGACAAAAGTTGAACTTTTTGGAAGGTGCGCGTCCCATACATCTGGCGTAAAAGTAACACAGCATTTCAGAAAAAGAACATCATACCAACAGTAAAATATGGTGGTGGTAGTGTGATGGTCTGGGGTTGTTTTGCTGCTTCAGGACCTGGAAGACTTGCTGTGATAGATGGAACCATGAAATCTACTGTCTACCAAAAAATCCTGAAGGAGAATGTCTGGCCATCTGTTCGTCAACTCAAGCTGAAGCGATCTTGGGTGCTGCAGCAGGACAATGACCCAAAACACACCAGCAAATCCACCTCTGATTAGCTGAAGAAAAACAAAATGAAGACTTTGGAGTGACCTAGTCAAAGTCCTGACCTGAATCCTATTGAGATGTTGTGGCATGACCTTAAAAAGGTGGTTCATGCTAGAAAACCCTCAAATAAAGCAAAATTACAACAATTCTGCAAAGATGAGTGGGCCAAAATTCCTCCAGAGCGCTGTAAAAGACTCGTTGCAAGTTATCGCAAACGCTTGATTGCAGTTATTGCTGCTAAGGGTGGCCCAACCAGTTATTAGGTTCAGGGGGCAATTACTTTTTCACACAGGTTTGGATTTCTTTTCTCCCTAAATAATAAAAACCCTCATTTAAAAACTGCATTTTGTGTTTACTTGTGTTATCTTTGACTAATAGTTAAATGTGTTTGATGATCAGAAACATTTTGTGTGACAAACATGCAAAAGAATAAGAAATCAGGAAGGGGGCAAATAGTTTTTCACACCACTGTATATATATGTCCAAGGATTTTAGCTTCTTGTGTCTCTAAATAACTAACCTGTGAATGGTGGAAAAGTTTAGGAAACGTTTGATCTTTTCATTTAATGCTGTTAAAAAAAATCAGCTCATATTTACTCCTCTCAAAGCTTGTTTCCAAGGTAAAACTATAAATATCTGTATTGTTTTATGCTGCTGTATACTCTGCATGTTACGTAGTGAATGAGCAACATCAACATTTCAACTAAAGTTCAGTTCTAGTTTTTGTGGACACCAAACAAACATTTGTCTTTGTTTCCTGTCCTATTTGCCACAATGCTGCAAAGTTGTGTTAGTATAAAAGTGTTACCCACTCATCGAGCAGAGGAGCCAGGCCTTCACGATTAAACTGATTCCTGCTGGTGACCTACATATATTATCAGATGTTGGATCTTTCATACACCTACAAATAATAAAACTTCTGTATTGCTCAAAAGTCGTGATGAGCAAATTTAGTCGCCAGCCATTGATTCGTGGCAAAATTCTGAACATTCCTGGGTGCTGTATAATTCATGCTGAACTGATTTTTGGACTTTGACCCTGCCTGAATCTTGACTTTGCTATTCATCTGCCGGCCTATTGAACGTCTGCCTGGATATTGACTACGATTACGCCTGATCCCTAATTGTACTGCCAACTTGGACTTTGACCCCTGGGCTTCCTCCTTGGTCCAGACTACTGAGCCGATAGGCCCCCGTGACATTAGTTACCATTCACCGTGGGCAGAAGCTCAGCCTAAATGAGAACTTTTGTCCAGGGGACTTCTGTCTGGGAGAATTGTAAATTACTCCTCATACTTTGCCAGACTCTGATATGACTTCTATTTTATATAAAATCACATGGTAAAATAATTACTACCTTGAGACACAGTTAGCAGTGAGGTCACGTGGTACTAAAATCCCTTTCCTGAAACCAGTCTAAATCAGCAGCATAACTAGAACATAAATATAATGGATATATCAACTAAAGGGACATTCACCAAGCTCAAGTGAAGGATTCGAAGTAAAAAAACTTCAAATTTCTAAGTGTTGGGCTACTTCGACCATCGACTACGACTTCGAATCGAAGGATTCAAACTAAAAATCGTTCGACTATTCGATAGTCGAAGTACTGTCTCTTTAAGAAAAAACTTCGACCCCCTAGTTCACCACCTAAAAGCTACCGAACCCAATGTTAGCCTATGGGGAAGGTCCCCATAGGCTTGGCTAAGTTTTTTTTGGTCAAAGGATTCGAAGGATTTAATCGTTCGATCGAATTTTTTGCGCGAAATCCTTCGACTTCGATATTCGAAGTCGAAGGATTTTAATTCCCCAGTCGAATTTCGAGAGTTAATTAACCCTCGATATTCGACCCTTGATGAACTGGCCAAACAGTTAACACAGTCCCATTCCTCCCAGATTCCACTTTATTATGGACAGCAAATTTACTAACCTCCGAAAAATCGCCAGCGATGGCTTTGCTCACATCGCAACACTTCACCAGGTGTAGATTCGCCAGGACAACGCTAATTCACTCAAATCCAAAGTTGCGCTAGCGTTGCCTCATTTGCATACGGCGGAAAGATAAAGTTGAATGGACGTATATGTTGCAGCCAATACATTACATTACACAAGCCCAGGGAACCTTAATAAAATAAAATAAAGTTGTTATATTGCCCTACACATGAGCCCAGTGTATAGTTTAGGTGCCATATATTGGGAAATGTAGGGGGGAACCCGGATACCCCAGAAAAAAATTACGATCTTTTGCAGCCTATCACCCTGAAGAACTGAAAAGTCGCCAGTGTTTTTTGGGGACTTTTTTTTTTCAACTTATCAACTATTTTTTGAGAAAGTCCTATCTACTCTATTGCACTTGGCCTGGTCTGAGGTGGCGAAAGGCAAGTCTGGCGCAAGAGGTAACGTTCAGTAAAATACGCACCTTAGAGAATTTGCATAGTTACGTCCATTTGCCAGAGCGCAAATTCGCCTGGCGTTAGGGAGCGAAGTACCGTTAGAGTCTATCTCCTTCGCTAGTGAAGTTACACCGACGACTGTTAGTAAATTGGCGAAGTGCTGAAATGCCATCACACTATCGAATTTTCGCTAGCGTTAGTCACTTCGCCCTTTAGTAAATTTGCCCCAAAGACAGAGGCTCCTGCTTCAGATAAGTAGGTTATTAGTAATCCTGGAGGTCCGAATGCTTAAAACTCAAAAAATTCAAGTCTTTTTTTACTATAAAATCCAAATTTTTAGTGGAAAAAGAAAACTCAGATTTTATCGAGATTCATTATACCCAGAGACTGCAAAAAGTCCGAATCTGAAAATCCGGCATCTCAGACCTGCCAAGGTTGTATATACTGTAAGTCAATGGGGCAAATTCACTAAGCGCCGAAGCGCCGAACGCTAGCGTTACTTCGCTAGCGTTTGGCATTTTCGTTACTGCGCAAATTCACTAACGAACGCTGGCGTAGTTTCGCTAGTGTTACTTCGCACCCTTACGCCTGGCGAAGTTTCGCTAGCGACGTAGATAGGGATTGCTTCAAAAAAAGTCAACATTTTTTCGAAGTCCCAAAAAACGCTGGCGTGTTTTCTACATTATGGGTGATAGGCTGAAAAAGATCAAAAAATTTTTTGGGGCTCCCCTCCTTCCCCCCTACATTTCCTAACTCATGGCAACTTACCTATACAGTGGCCACATGTGTAGGGCAAAATAAAATTTTTATTTGATGTTTTGAAGCTTTTCTAGCCATTTGTAGTGCTGATACGTATTCCTCCATTGAAATTTGAATTTGGCGCCGTATGCAAATTAGCCTTCGCTAGCGTAACTTCGCTTTACTTAGTGAATCAATGCTAGCGCAACGTCGCAACCTTACGCTACCCCTGAGCGCAACTTCGGATTTTAGTGAATTTGCGAAGCGCTGACGAAACTACGCCTGGCGAAGTGTGGGGAAGTTACGCCTGGCGCAACTACGAATCTTAGTGAATTTGCCCCAATGGGAGAGGTCCCTATCCTATTTGGAAGTTATTGTGGTCTGCGCTGTATTTAGCCCTAATATGCGACTATTTCAGGCTTTTCGGGACAATTTCTGAGAAATTTGTACTTTGCGTGAAAAAGCCAGGAAAAAAAATTATTTGGGAAAAAAATCGTCAAAAAATTGTATGATTCGAGTTTTCACTTGTTTTAATTGAGCTTTTTTAATAATAAGAGTAAAGATTCTAGTTTGGCTTTTTTTAATTGAAAAATGAGGATTTTGATAAATAACCCCCTAGATGTTTTAATTAGGAATGCTGGGAGATATTTAACCCCTACCTCTCTGTTCAATCTGATTTCTGATTTATATTTAGAGCCCAACACTTGCAACCATTGTATAAAGAAGCAGAAGGTGCAGAGGGCAATTCCCATAAACAAATTAAAACCCAGAATCCTTCTGTATCCAGCAAAGTTAATAAATGCTCAATGGCTCATCCGGACCCAAAGCACATGCACTGATGAGCTGCTATAATGCATTTCCCAGTTCTTTTGGGCAAGGTTGTTCTTATTGCCATTTTCAAGCAAATAATTCTGCCTTTCATCAGCAGCATAGCTATATTTCTGACTTCGACAGTAAGTGCTTGATTTATAAAGTCCAGTGAATTTCATGGGTCTCAGAAACATCAAACTGCACTAAGCAATTCGTCTGATTTTAGGGATGCACCGAATCCAAGATTCGGCCTTTTTCAGCAGGATTGGGCCAAATCCTTCTGCCCGGCCAAACCGAATCCAAATCCTAATTTGCTTATGCAAATTAGGTTTCGGATTCGGTTCGGCCGAATCTTTTGCAAAGGATTAGGGGGTTCGGCCGAATCCAAAATAGTGGATTCGGTGCATCCCTATCTGATTTACCCATAGGGCTCTGTACTCATGGGAAAAGGTGACAAACATCTGAAAACTCACTTAAGGGAATTACAGAGTTAAAGGGATTCTCCGCCCCAAAAAATTGTTTTTGCATAATGAAAGAAAATATAATTCTTTGTAGTTTTCCTATATATATAGTACATGATGCTTAATTTTCTTTCTTTGGGCCTTTCTTTCTTCTACTTGTTCTTACACTGGATATGGCAGATATTTCTCTTTACTCCTGTTCTGTACAAATTTAGCAGTTGGTGAGAGGCTAAACACAAGGTAACACCACTGTTTCCTAAAACACAAATATATTATTATTATTATTATTATTATTAATAATAATAATGGGGGATGTTAATCTGTGTAACAAGGTCTAACTTGAGCTCAGCCCAGTCCAATGAGACGTGAGTATTAGGATGGAAAACCAGAGTATAAAAGATAAGAAACAGGGAATTCCAATGCTATAAAATAAAATGTATTTATCCCACTGTATAGCACCATTGTAGTGAATGGAGTTTCAGTGGATTTAGTTACAACAGAATCCTGACAAAATCAATTAGGGGAATAAAACCCTGGCTGCATTAAGCTGCCCATATACAAACCAATAATAAATCAGGGCTGCATATATACAATATCAGGGGAAATTTTGCAATAAAACAGCCATACACATACAGTATATAACCCACATAAACACAATGAAGTTCAGGTATGGGACCTGTTATCCAGAAGCTCGGGACATGGGGCTTTCTGGATAACAAATCTTTCCATAATTTGGATCTTCATACATTAAATCTCCTAGAAAATCATATAAACATTAAATAAAGCCGATTTTGCTTCCAATAAGGATTAGTTATATCTTAGTTGGGGATCAAGTACAAGCGACTGTTTTATTATTACAGAGAAAAAGGAAATCATTTTTAAAAATTTGGATAAAATGGAGTCTATGGGAGCTTTCTGGATAACGGGTTTACGGATAACGGATCCCATACCTGTACAATATTATAATGAGTTTAGCATAAAGTCCATATGGTTCATATATCATCCCATATGTAACATCAGTATATAATCCCTGCTTCCAGAACTGCTTTATATGGCCCAGATAGAGTACTCACCTCTATCCACTTGTTTTACTTGGCCTTGTTCTACCCAGACTCCCTGCAACAGATGCAGCTGGATCAGCAACCAGAAGCCAAATAAGAAGCTCCACCCATAACCAGGCTCTATGTAACAGTGTGGCAGGAAGTGGTCACAGGCCAGTAGGCCAATAACTGAAATATGTAAATGAGATAACTCAGATACATGGACATCTGCCCAGCAACTAGGAACAAGGATTTATTTACAATTTGAGTTTGCTGAATAAGTCTCTTATTCTCTTACAAAGCAGCAGTCCTGTCCTGCTTTATGGCAGCTGAGATTCTAGCTATCTGTATAACAGAACATTCTGTCCCAGTGGCTGCACAGATCCTATCTGATCCCCATTGTAATCAGCAGTCCTGTCCTGCTTTATGGCAGCTGAGATTCTAGCTATCTGTATAACAGAACATTCTGTCCCAGTGGCTGCACAGATCCTATCTGATCCCCATTGTAAGCAGCAGTCCTGTCCTGCTTTATGGCAGCTGAGACTCTTTACAAAACGGTCTGACAGCTGCAGTATCAAGGCTGAAACCCCTTCCCCAAAATCAGTACCCATTACCAACCTGTTAACCCTCTTACCCCTCCCATTAATTCTTCAAGACATCAGGGTTAGAAAGAGAAGGCGACAGTATCACAAACATTAGACAGTAGTCAACTTGCCTCCAAGGGCACCGACCCCGAAAATCAGTAAATCCGGGTCCCTGACCTTTTTTTCTCAATCCCCACATAGATCACTGCTATATGGGACACACGGGGGTGGACAAGTCAGTGTACATAACAGCAGATTGAAGAAAGGTTTTATTAATAGAAAATTCCATATCATATTATTCATGAGACTTGTTTCTCTGTTCCTATGATGTGAGGTACATGCCCGATGTTTGCAGGCCCAGCAGCAGCCTTACATATAGACCTGCTTACATATTAGCTGCTTAGCAATATTTTCATATGTGAGTAGTGATGGGCGAATTCGCGGCGAATTTGCGCGTTTCGCCGCCAGCGAATAAATTCGCAAAACGCCCGCGAAAATTCGCGGCAAAAAATTCGCCTGCGTCAAAAAAATTTTCAGAAAAAACGGGTGCCGGCGTCAAAAACGGACGTCGGAAAAACGGGCGCCGGCGTCAAAAATGAGACGCCGGCGCCGTTTTGCGAATTTTCCGCCGTTTCGCGAAATTCGCGAATTTTTCGCCCATCACTATATGTGAGTTATCAGTTCAAACTATGCCTTCTCCCTTCCCTATATATATATATAATGTAAGTGATACTCATTATCATTGTAAAACCTGCAGCCTTGTGCCTTTATATGGTCACAGAACAACCCCTCAGTGACTTCTAATATCCTTATCATTTACAGTAGGGGGTACATTATCCCTTATAATACATGAGTGATACTCAGAGTTCCCTGTATAACTCAGCCTGCAGCCTTGTGCCTTTATATGGTCACAGAACAACCCCTCAGTGACTTCTAATATCCTTATCATTTACAGTAGGGGGTACATTATCCCTTATAATACATGAGTGATACTCAGAGTTCCCTGTATAACTCAGCCTGCAGCCTTGTGCCTTTATATGGACACAGAACAACCCCTCAGTGATTTCTAATATCCTTATCATTTACAGTAGGGGGTACATTATCCCTTATAATACATGAGTGATACTCAGAGTTCCCTGTATAACTCAGCCTGCAGCCTTGTGTAGGTGGTACATTGGATTTTTTATAGTTTTTGAATTATTTGCCTTCTGATTTTAGCATGGTTTAAAAAAATGTTGTGTGAAAAACATCCCATTGACTTCAATGTCATTGCCAAATTTTTTGAAGTTCTGCAAATAAATTCGCCTGGTGCGAATTTGTGGCAAATTTCAGTGTTTTGGCACCGACTAATAAATTCGTGAAACTCCAGCGAAAATTTGTCGGGCAAATTTCAACGGCGGCAAAAATTTGGACGCGCATCCGAAAAGTCACTCGACTCAACACTATTCGGACACCCATTGACTTTAACCCTCTGACAAAATTGACATGAACGACTTTTCGGATGTGCGTCCAAAATTGACTCGCGTCAATTTTCGAGTTTCACAAATTTTTCGCAAATTTTTCGCCGTTTCACGAATTTCTCTGCAAAATCACAAATCTCTCTGCAAAATCACAAATTTTCCAGCGAAACGGGAGAAATTTGCCCAGCACTACCAACCACTATATTAAGAAGTGCTATTTCTTTAGAAAATATTCCACTTAAAATATTTATATAAATGCACTTTAATTTATTTAGAATGGCAGTCACGTGACATTTGCAATTACATCACAATTAGGGATGGGCGAATTTTTTCGCCTCGTTTCGACGAAAAAATTACGCCTATAGACTTGTATGGCGGTGTGCGTCAAAAAAAAAAAGACGTGCGTCAAAGCAATTTTGCTGCGTGAAATAATATTTTTGACGCCCATAGACTTTAATGGGCGTCTGCGACATTTCGCCAATGTGGTCGTCAGAGAGAAGAAGAAGAGGAAACTCTGTACGAGACATCTGAAGAGAGTGAGAAAAGTATTGATGAGGTGGCGAGTGTAATCTCAGAAAGTAGTGATGAGACATACAGTACAAGCAGTGAAATAACAATAGAGACCTTATATGAAACTGCTGAAAGTGATATATCCTCATATGTACAGAGAAGAAGAAAGATAAAGCGTTGTACTCTCACTATTCTTCTTTGTTGTAAGAAACGCAACAGTCTTGATTCAGAAAACAAACAAGACGAGACTTCATATGAAACGGCTGAAAGTGATCAGTCCAGTTCTGCAACACCAAGAGAAAAGATAAAGCGTTGTAGCCTTAACATTCTTCTTTGCTGTGAGAAAAGAAACTCTCTTGATTCTGATGACACAGACGATGAGACATCATCATATAAATCTATAGAAAGTGATGAGTCCATATATGAACCAGCTAGAGAAAAGAAGCAGCACAGGCGCTTTAATGTTCTTTGTTTTAAGAAAAAACAAGGGCTACATAAAAAAGCAAACGCTAATAACGCCAAAAAGAAAAGCCTGAGAAATAAACTTGGCAAATATTTCCACCTCCGCTCTTTCAAAACTCGACTAAAAAAGGCAAGAAAAAAGAAAAGAAAATTAAGAGGATTTATCTGTTGCTAAAGAGGAAGCACCACCCTCTGCCTAAGACTTCTGGAATCCAGACTGGATTATAAAGATCAGCCATTAGAGATTCTAGAATTGTGACATTACTCCACTCAAACCCAAAACATGGAGATGGAGAGAAGAACTGGAGTCAGAAGGATTAGGGAGAGGAGGAAAGGACCCACCTATGATAAAGGTGGTGAGAGGACCACTGGGGTTTGGGAGAGGAGGGATGGCCTGGTGGTCCAGAACATGTAATGCTGTACATCTTTAAATAAACCATTAGAATTGAACTTACATTGCTCTCCAGTGTATTTTGTTGTTGTAATTTTAAATAGTGTTGGAAATGGTGAATCCCTGAGGTTCCCCTGATTTTATTTTATTGCCAAATTCAAATTTAAATGGATCTTTCTGCTTGTAATCATTACCCAAACTGGTTCTTTGGTATTACAGTCCTGATAAAGTCCTTCGTTCCTGTTTGCATTCAAGGTTAATAACTTTGTACCTGTTCCTAGTTACCCCCTAACTCGTTGCCTGCCTTGACCAGTATTGGAGTCCATGGCCATTTTATAATACACGGTTTTACTTGTGTTTACAGTTATACATTTGCACTTATTGGTAGACTCAGTCATGCACTTGTAGAAAGTTATAGGGCTACTACCCAAAAAAAGGCTGTGGTAACCCAAACCCAGAACAAACCCCAAGGTCCTGGCCTCAGCTCACACTATAACTCAAAGCTATAACAGCCGCCTTTCACTTCGGGAGGAGTCCTCCGCTACTCGGCTGCTGCCAGGTCTTAAAGTGAGAAAACCAGAAGGAGAGTTCTGGGCAGGCAAGGGAACCAGACGTCTACTGGAAAAATGGGGAACAAGAAGCATGGTCAAGGAACAGGCAGACTAGAAATCAAACAGGCAGCACAGTACAAACTCTGGAGAGAAGAGGGTAGTCGAGGTCACAGGCTGGGACAACATACTAATAGAGCAGTAAAATTCTAGATCCAAAAGAGTAGTCAGAAACAGGCAAAGGTTGGAACAGGCAGCTTAAGAAGACAGGGTCAGGGACAGGCAAGGTCAAGAACAGGCTAATCAGACTTAGAAACACACCAAGGAACGACTGCAAATAGACCTATCTTGGGCGATTGGAATTAGGACATTTGAATTTCGGACAAGCGCAATGACGTCACACAGTACATCGAATAAAGCCGAAGATACCCGAGTGGTGGGCATCCCAGCAGCCACATTAGCCCACCAGGTATTCTTACAGGCTGATCTTTCAAAGAAAAGAAAGGGATCTTCCATTGACTTCTACATGATCTCGACAGTTTTTACTTGCCATACTTTTTTGTTCATAGACTTATTAAACTTGACAAACAATAATAAAAAACAATAATAACTATATGAAAAGTGTGTTCATTTGTGCTAAATACCGTATATACCCGAGTATAAGCCGAGTTTTTCAGCATCCAAAATGTGCTGAAAAAGTCTACCTCGGCTTATACTCGGGTTAGCGATACCCGACCCGAGTAGCTGAGATTGCAGTCACTTTTAATCATTCCTATACCAGCAGTGCACTTGGGGAGAGACTGCAATATCCCACAATGCCCTCTGTTGGTTATATGAAAGAATAACAGTGCGCCCTCTGTTGGTTATATGAAAGAATAACAGTGACTGCAATATCACACAGCGCCATCTGTTGGTTGTATGAAAGAATAACAGTGCGCCCTCTGTTGGTTATATGAAAAATTAACAGTGACTGCAATATCACACAGCGCCATCTGTTGGTTGTATGAAAGAATAACAGTGCGCCCTCTGTTGGTTATGTGAAAGAATAACAGTGACTGCAATATCACACAGTGCCCTCTGTTGGTTATATTAAAGAATAACAGTGACTGCAATATCACACAGCGCCATCTGTTGGTTGTATGAAAGAATAACAGTGCGCCCTCTGTTGGTTATATGAAAAATTAACAGTGACTGCAATATCACACAGCGCCATCTGTTGGTTGTATGAAAGAATAACAGTGACTGCAATATCCCACAGCGCCCTCTGTTGGTTATGTGAAAGAATAACAGTGACTGCAATATCACACAGTGCCCTCTGTTGGTTATATTAAAGAATAACAGTGACTGCAATATCACACAGCACCCTCTGTTGGTTATATGAAAGAATAACAGTGACTGCAATATCACACAGCGCCATCTGTTGGTTATATGGAAGAATAACAGTAACTGCAATATCACACAGCACCCTCTGTTGGTTATATGAAAGAATAACAGTGACTGCAATATCACACAGCGCCCTCTGTTGGTTATACGAAAGATTAACAGTGATGGCAATATCAAACAGCACCCTCTGCACATGGTAGTGGGACAGTGGGACAATGCACACAGTAATCCGTTTGGCAATTCTCTGTCACCATCAACTTTGCAAAGAAGTCCGGTTGATCGCTGGGGGGGTCGCTTTGGCAGAATGTGCGCTGCTGGGAGACAGGGCTGTAGTTGTATCTAGGCTTATACTCGAGTCAATAAGTTTTCCCAGTTTTCATAGGTAAAATTAGGTACCTCGGCTTATACTCGGGTCGGCTTATACTCGAGTATATACGGTAATACTTCTTGGAGAGATGAACGAACTTTCAGAAATCAGCCCATAGATCCTTTAACCCTAAGGTCTTTTAGACAAGAATTGCACTTCAGGAATACATTGCCCAAAATCTACCCACCACTGTTCCATTCCTTTCCCCGCAAACCACGGACTCTGCAGCACCTTATCTGATTTCATACATTACCGCATGTCTTCCTTGTGAATAGTTAGGAGAGTATAGAGTCTGTAGGCAAAATTGAGAATTTTAAGCCCTTATTTATAATCAAACAATAAAGGTGGTGGTTAATAATAGGTCCAATACGCAGAACTTTACTGCAAAACTCAAGTGCTTTAATGTGTCACATTAATGTGCCCTTATTTATATATTATGAACCTTTTTAAGCAGCTGTTGGCTAGGGTCTGACAACGTCAGATACTATAACAAATTTAAAAATAATTAGGAAAAAGAAACCCCGCCAATAGCTGTTACTAAAAAATTACCAGTTTACAAAGACTAAAGGTCTCGTTCAATACACTTTATTAGGTATTGAATTCTTTTTATAAGAGTATAGAGTCCATTAGTAGTGATGAGTAAATCCAGAATTTCACCATTTGCGAATGTTTTTGCGAAACTGCAGCAACAATATTCAGCAGAAAAATTCTCTGCAGAAAAGCCGCTATAAGAAAAAACCGTTTCACAAATTTTTTTCACAGTTTAGTAAATATTTCGGCGAAGCGAAATGTGACAGATTTGCTCTTCGCTATCCATTAGGTTTTTCTTAAAGAATGGCCAACCCTTGAGTAGCATTTTAGGCACATGTATTAATATATATACTGCTTTATACTATGTAATTAATGTGCATTTCAACTACATTCCAAGAGAGGTTTTGTATTTAGCAGATGCAACAAGCAGTTGTCTTTGTTTCTTGTCCACAACTCTGCTCTGTTAGTACAAAAGTCTTACCCACTCATCAGACAAAAGATGGAGGCCTCCAGGATGAACATGATCCTGCTGGTAACCTAAATAAATCAGTAGATGTTGGGTATGTTTTCTACATTCTATTTGTTAATGACATTTCTTATGACTCTAAATAAATACAACTTACAGGTTGGAGATGACAATGGAATCTTACACACAAGCCAGGACCTTTTATAGTCAAAGTTAGTGTCATATTTATTAACCACATAGTAAAAAAACCAGGGTAACAGTCTTGCAGTAAATAAGTTCATATACACATACATTTATATGGAGTCTAACCAAGACATCAACATGGGCACAGTTCTGTTTCACATGAAGACCTGCCCGGCCACAGAGGCCTCCTGCCCCCTCAGATGCCAAATAACTGCCCCATTTCTAATAGTATCTTAGAACTTTCAGGCTGCTCATGTTAAATCCCTGAGTAACTATTTACACATATGGAGGATTACCACCTCTTGATTCACAGAGGTCACATTTTTACAAAATCTGAAAAACTACAACATCTTCTAGTTTACAAGGTCACATGGTGACAAAATCCTTTCCCTGAGACCAAGTTACCCTAAACATAAATTGTTCACACAGTCCCATTCCATTTATGTTTTCCCGTTTCTTGTGGATGGGCAAATATAAATGGTTTTATATTCCAAACTATAGCAATTGGCTGGACTACAATACTCTCATGCCAGCATGAGGCGAGGAGTAGTTAATCAGTAGCAATTCCAACACTGAATCCTTCTCAATCCCGACAGAAAATGTTAAAGGGGATTTAAACTTCCAAAAAACAATCAATGTCAAATTAGGGTTAGACTTAATTTCTGTTTTTTAGGGAATTCCGAGATGTCACATTCTAGACTGGTCTTCAGCTCAGTAGCTGTCTCTGCCAGACAGAATGTTAGCAACCCTTACTCTCTATGTACCTTCTTTGCACTTCCTGTATAATCACTAATGGGCAGAGACACACGCTTCTTCTTCGGGCGACTAATCTCCCTGAACTGCCTTCTCGCCAGCTAGAATGTAAATCACCGGCAGGATGGCACTCGGAGCGCTTCATTTTCTGAAGTTGCCCAAAGTTGCCTCATGAGGAAACTTTGGGCGACTTCAGAAAGCCGAAGTGATCCGAGTGCCATCTCGCCGGGTATTTACATGCTAGCCAGCGAGAAGGCAGTTCAGGGAGATTAGTCGCCCGAAGAAGAAGCGATTGGTCGATGGGCGACTAATCTCCCAAAATAGCAGCGTGTGTTTCTGCCCTTGGGGTGTTAAAAGTGTAAAGTGCAAAAGTGCTCAGAGAAGCACCCTGAGTCAGTTTAGACAATTAATTTCTGGGTTTAATAAATTCAGGATTCTGGTCCCATACATTAAGTAGAAAGAAAGTAACCAAGCACATTGATGAGCTGTTATGGTGCATTTTCCAGTTATTGTTGTATGTGGTTTCTCTCTCCCCCTGCAATGAAATGTATATGCATATAGTATGTCAGGAGTCCTGAGTACATGCCTATGAGTGTGTAGTTTCCATGGACACCAGTGAAAAACCCACTGACTGAGGCCCATTCCCTGCAAAGAACAATGGGTGGAGGAGATCGAGACTGGGGTCTATGGACCTTGAGGTGGCAACCCTGGTAGGCCCTGGACACCCCAGTTCCACACTGTGCAAGTTTCATGGATCTCAATCACATCAACCACATTAAATTGCACAGTGATTAGTGCAATGTGCATTATACAGACAATAGTATGTCTGCACCATCTCAATTGCATAGTTTGGCTCAGGTTCTCAGTCCAACTGAAGATGGAGATCCATAGTGGTTTGCGATGCAAAGATCAAAAGTCAATGAAAGTTCTTTGGTTAGATCCCAAATAAAGTGCGTTGTATCCAGTTGGAGAGAACAGTTGCAAAAATGGTTCCATTTGAAGTCTTGATGATGTTTCCTTTCCACTGATCTTTATTATTAAGATTCGCTGGCCTGAAATGTCTTGTTCATAAGGATTTCTTCAGTCTTGTTCCCATTCATTAGCTACAAAACAAAGAATATCAGTATTAGAAATGGGAGTTGTTAATGTGCAATGAGGAAGGCAATTTTTCCATTTAGGTGATGGTGCCCTTGTACAATGTGTTGCACTATTACAGTCCCAATGCTGCATTACTTGGGTGCATGATCATAAAATTGTCTTGTGTCAAAATTATTCGGACGCCCATTGACTACTTCGGTGCATGATCAAAAGCTTTAAAGGGGACCCGTCACCCAAAAAAAATATTCAAAATCCTATTTTATCACATTAGTCAAGCAAAATGAACTTTAATAACACTATATAAATTATTTGAATCTTGTTTCCTTTAGTCTGGGAATTCATAATTATAACAAGCAGGCAGGAGCCATTTTGTGGACACTGTTATTAAGACAAGTCTTGTATCATCTCAGAATCTTGTTTGTGCACCAGAATGGGGGACCTGATGTCCATCCCCATGCCCTGGTTACACAATTAAATGGTAAAGAGAAAGGGGGAATGTGTGGAGAGCAGTGACATCTAGGAAGTGCTGAATGGAAAGTGAAAGTAATTGTCTGCCCCGCCTCTATGCCACGGGCATAGAGGAGGGGCAGACAATATTTGATTGACAGCTGAGATTTTTAAATGAGCTTACAGCAGCTATGAATGCTTTAATAAAAAATAGAAATTGGATTTCATGTTTAATTTGAAAAGGACTTTTATTATACAGATTTTTGTGTCTAGGTGACAGGTCCACTTTAACACTCATAGAGGGCTCACTCGGAGCAGTAGGAGTCAGAGACTTCTGAAAGTGCTAGTGGCAACTGCAAAAGTAGGGAGTAATGGGTATAAACCATGGTGAAATGAGTCTGAAATGACATTAGTTTCCAAATGTTTGTGTGACCTACACTTCAAGCCTTTTAAAACCCCTACACATCCCACACTATTTCAGACCTCCTAATAGTTGCTCATTTGTACCAGATTTGCACAATGGGGTTGGCAGGTGCCAAGTTGCACCATTTGATGAAGTCTTTCTAACAGCGATTGCTGTTATGAGAAAATGATGCAAAGTGAGGAGGTGCCACCAGCCCCACTGAGCTTCTGTACAGCACATAGGCACTATTGGGGATCCACAGTGGGTACGTTAAAGGGGATGTAAAGGCAAAAAAATAAAATCCAATTTTGTTTTACTATACTGGAAAAAAGGACAACTTGACATACAGTCGGATTTGCTACTTACCCACTTCAGTCCTCCAAGATGAAAAATAGCCACAAACCTTCCTTGACATTTTTAAACAGGCCTCTGGTTTGGATGAGGGAAAAACAACAAAATTACTTTCTTATACTGTAAAAGAGGTTCCCTGTGCCCTCTGCCCAAAAGACATCACTTTGACAATGTTTTCAGTAGATATTTAAAAGCCATTATAACTAGTAATGGGTGAATTAATTCACCAGGCACAGAATTTGTTCCGGCGTGTCCCTGGCAAAACCGTGAAATTGCGTCGAAAATTCGCCAGTGAAAAATCTGCTGCGAAAAAGAAAAGTTGTCGGAATAATTTTGACGCATGACAATTTTATGCGCGTGACTATTCTGACACGCACATAAAATTTTCGTGCTTCAAAATTATTCGGACGCTGTCACGATCGGCACCCAGAATCCACAACCAATGCTAAGCTCCCTGGTCTCGGCTCTTGCTTCTGCCTTTAACAGTCGCCTTTCACCTCGGGAGGAGCCCTCGGCTAATTGGATGCCGCCAGGTCTTATAAAGAGAGGAGCCAAGCTAAGGGTTCTGGACGAGCAGAGGGGCACGATCATTTAGCAAAGTCTTTTGGGCAGAAGGTCAAAGTTCAGGGAGCAGACAGAAAGTGTAGTCAAAACCAGGCCGGGTCAGTGCAGGCAGAATACAAACAGAGTCAAACGGGCAGTAGTCAAAGCTGGGAGATCAATCAAGAAGAGTCAGGATTCAAATTGTCGCTCGCGTCAAAATAATTTTGACGCCCATTGACTTAAAGGGATCCTATCATCGGTTTTTTTTCAAAACACATCAATTAATAGTGCAAACAGATTTTTTTATAATTAATTTTGAATTCTGACATGGGGCTAGAGATATTGTCAATTTCCCAGCTGCCCCTGGTCATGTGACTTGTGCCTGCACTTTAGGAGAGAAATGCTTTCTGGCAGGCTGCTGTTTTTCCTTCTCAATGTAACTGAATGTGTCTCAGTGAGACATGGGTTTTTACTATTGAGTGTTGTTCTTAGATCTACCAGGCAACTGTTATCTTGTGTTAGGGAGCTTCTATCTGGTTACCTTCCCATTGTTCTTTTGTTTGGCTGCTGGGGGGAAAGGGAGTGGGTTAATATCACTCCAACTTGCAGTACAGCAGTAAAGAGTGATTGAAGTTTATCAGAGCACAAGTCACATGACTTGGGGCAGCTGGGAAATTGACAATATGTCTAGCCCCATGTCAGATTTCAAAATTGAATATAAAAAAATCTGTTTGCTCTTTTGAGAAATGGATTTCAGTGCAGAATTCTGCTGGAGCGGCACTATTAACTGATTCATTTTGAAAATTTTTTTTTTCCCATGACAGTATCCCTTTAATTTCGTTTCGCACATTTGTTTCACCGTTTCGCACAGATTCGCCAATCACTAATTATAAGTGGAACATCAGTATTAATTAGTACAACTCTACTGTTTGCATCTTGAATGTTAGTTTTCATTTCTTTGGTTTTTTTGGGGGTTAGCCTGAGTGTGGGTATAGTTTTAGCTAGAACTGGGAAATATTTGGGTGAGAACGGCTCTGGCAAATAGGGATGTAGCGAACTGCCGATTTGGTGTTCGCGAACGCCGTTCGCGAACACCGGCAAAAAATGCGAACGTTCGCGGACAGTTCGCGAACTTCGAACACCCGCTAAAATCGTTCGATTCGAACGATCGAAGGATTTTAATCATTCGATCGAAGGATTTTCATTCGAATCGAACGATCGAAGCCATTCGATCGAATGCTTTTCATTCGATCGAATGCTTACAATCGTTCGAACGAATGGAAATCGTTCGATTTTTAGCGGTCGAAGGAATTCGAATGGTCGAATGGTCGAACGACTTGTATTCGAATCGAACGCGAACTCAAAATGCGAACGTTCCCAAACGTTCGCGAACATTCGGCGGACGCGAACGGTCGAAGTTCGCGCGAACTAGTTCGCAGCAGAACAGTTCGCTACATCCCTACTGGCAAATAACAAAAATATTTCTGATTATTAAATGATGATGGAAGGTGTGAATAAGGAAAGCAAATAAAGCATTAGAACTCTAGTCAATATTGTCCATCATTTCTCTAGAGCTGCTTCTTTAGAACTACTCTTGGTTTTTAATCTGCCACCCCAAACCCCTAATAGTATCAATGCAAAAAAAAGGAGATTATATCAGTAAAATGTTTAAATTACCTTTGACTTTCTTGGCTAAGGCAACAATCAGAATGATCCCCAGGACAATGACAGTCAAATAAATGCATCTTTTCCAGTACTTCCAACACCAGCAAAGGAAGTCACTGTAACCTACAGAATAAAAATAAAGAGTATAATATCCATGTGCAGCCTTAAGGTGGCCATACACGGGCCGATAAAAGCTACCGACAGACCGTGTCGGCAGCTTATTGGCCCGTGTATGGGGGCCCCCGACGGGCTTCCCCGATCGAGATCTGGCCGAAAATCGGCCAGATCTCGATCGGATGGGATTAAAAATCCCGTCGGATCGCGGCCGCATCTGTTCGTTGATGCGGTCCCGCGATCCGACTGCCCGTTTGGCGAACGCTAGGATCCGATCGTTGGGCCCTAGGGCACACGATCGGATCAGCCCGATATTGCCCACCTCAAGGTGGGCATATCGGAGGGAGATCCGCTCGTTTGGCGACATCGCCAAACGAGCGGATCTATCCGCGTATGGCCACCTTTATCCCTCTCCAGGTCTGCCTTTTCCATGGTTCAATTATTTTAAAAATAGGTACAAATATTTAATTTTATTGCTTTTCTAGGATGCAACTGGTTAGCCCTTTAACTAACGATTAGGCATGGGCGAATTTGACCCGTTTCGTTTCGCCAAAAATTCGCCGCCAACGCCCATTGAAATCTATGGGCGTCAAAAAATTTTTGATGCACGTCTTTTTTTTTTTTTTGGACGCACAACGCCATACAAGTCTATGGGCGTCATTTTTGCTGCGAAACAAGGCTAAAAAATTCGCCCATCCCTACTAATGATGATGCCAGGAAAACAAAACAAAAAATAAATCATATGCATTTAATTGTAGATTAATAGTAACAGCAAACTAACAATGACAGTATACCCTCTCAAGCTTCTACTGGAAAAAAATTTTTGCCTATATTTTTAATAAGAAAATATGGTAAACAGGGAAATGGAAAGTAAAGTCATATTCTACTTCCTGTGCATGTGAGCGCAATTAAAGTAAATTTGCCTTTTATACAAACTCCTCCCTCAGCCTGCAGCTGTGAGATAAGGAGCGGATAATAATACAGAGGGTTCTTATTGGCTGCCGGTTTGTTTTGATTTTGGTCCTACAAACAAGGAAGCGGAATGTGACTTTAGTAACCATTTCAGACATTTGCCTTGTGTAATTCAAAAACAAAAACCATAAATTAAAACAATAGGCACAAAGTTCATTCAGCACAAGCCCTACCCATTGAGCTAATTTTAAAAAGGGGGTGCAGTGTCCCTTTTAATCCATCTAAGGGTTGTTACTCACGAGAAGCAGAACAGAGTTGCCGGAAGCCAATGGAAGAGTTTTTCTGATCAGCAGGATTTTGTAGCACACACACGTACTCAATGTTTTCAAATGTATCACCGAGCAAGGCCCGGATTGTACTTTGACTTAAATTTTTGACGGGCTTGGAGTCACGTAATATAGTCCAGTGGATAGAGGACGAGTTTGTTGGATCCAGACAATGAAGAGTGCAGTTACAGTCGTTATATTCACATTGGCACTCTCTTTTAATATCTGGCTGTTGCACTGGTTCTGGAGTTGGAAAAAAAATAAAATCAATCCCTTTTTGAAAACAGCAACTCATGCGACAATGAACACAGTGGGCTTTTCTTCCACAGTATATTCCCTTGTTCGACATGGATAGATTTTTATGCTGAATATACTTTTTGACTATATTTTTTGTTATTTCTAGAGCTAAACTATTCAAATGGACAGGGAAACAGAAGCTACTCCATGTTTGGTCCTTGGGAGCAGGGTCAGACTGGGCCAATGGGACACCGGGAAAAAGCCTGTGGGCCAGGCTCATTTGATCCCCGCCGGCCCTCCTGCACTACCTCCTGTCCAACTGCAGCGCTGGGAAAATGTACGAGCTCACATGCACGCAAGGGGAGATTCAGGAGGTATCAGTGGCACACAGGAGTTTGTGACTGAGGGGCCCAGGTGATGGTGTGGGGCCCCTGAGGCTGCAGGCTGGTGTTTGACACTGCTTGGGAGGTAGATAATTTGATTCCCAATGCAGCAATAACCCCCCACATGATGGATTCCTGCTAATAAAACCAAAGGTGGAAGGAAAGGGGGTTGAACTGTTTGATAAGAATCTAATTATCTCTCTCGCAAGGACCCAACATGGAGTAGGTTCAATATTCAATATTCCGGTGGGACGGGAATTGGCAGGTGGTGGGAGAAGAGTAGGCAGATGGAGGGAGGAGAGTAGGCAGGTGGAGGGAGGGGAGTAGACAGGTAGTGGGAGGGGAATAGGCGGGTAGTGGGAGGGGAGTAGGCGGGTGGAGGGAGGGGAGTAGGCGGGTGGAGGGAGGGGAGTAGACAGGTAGTGGGAGGGGAGTAGGCAGGTGGTGGGGGGGAGTAGGTGGGTAGAGGTAGGGGAGTAGACAGGTAGTGGGAGGGGAGTAGGCAGGTGGTGGGAGGGGAGTAGGTGGGTGAAGGGAGTAGACAGGTAGTGGGAGGGGAGTAGGCAGGTGGTGGGAGGGGAGAAGGCGGGTGGAGGGAGGGGAGTAGACAGGTAGTGGGAGGGGAGTAGGCGGGTGGAGGGAGGAGAGTAGACAGGTAGTGGGAGGGGAGTAGGCAGGTGGTGGTAGGGGAGTAGGTGGGTGGAGGGAGGGGAGTAGACAGGTAGTGGGAGGGGAGTAGGCAGGCGGGGAGTAGGGGGTTGGGTAGAGATTGCTGTGCACCGGACCTCAGCGAGGGGAGGGGAGCCCGGCACACATTCATTACTGTACCAGCCTTTGATAAAAAAGTATTTGAGGGGACAATGTTTTACCTACATCGGATTAAGACTTGCAGCCTTTTGGTAAATACCCTCCCCATTAGCTGTATATGCATTAGACAAGTGTGTCATTCAGACTGATACTTACCATAAACCGTGAGGTTGAAAACACTCCACATTTTATTAGGCTTTGGAGCATTCCAGCAGGATATGTCATACACCCCACTGTCATTCACTGTCAGGCTCTGGATCTTGAATGTCGATTTCATGAATACAGTGCGTGTCTCAAACTGCTCGTTGGTTACATTGAAATGACTGTCCCTGTATTCTGCTACTTCCCTCCATTCACCTTGGCTGCTCATCCGAACGGTACAAAGTGTTTTAGCGCCCAACTCAAAACCATGGCGAAATGTGACTGTGCCGTTTACTGGTTTATTAACCTTCGTAACAGGATCATCTGCTCAAAGGAGGGAAAAAAAAATAATTAGACCTGGTAAAATTAATTTATTGTCCTGTCTTTCAGGGATCAGAGATCAGTATTGGAATGTTATGTACATATTTAGATTAAAGGGTAAGTTCTCCTTTAAATTACATTTTAGATTAAAGGGTAAATTTACTTTTAAATTACATTTTAGAATTATGCATACAGTGATATTCTGCAATATATTCTTCTTTTGCGTGAGTTTTATTTACATATGGGATCTGTTATCTGTAAACCTGTTATCCAGAATGCTCCCATAGACTCAGCTTTAAAGGGTTTGTTCACCTTTAAATGAACTTTTAGTATGATGCAGCGAGACAAATTGCAATTGGTTTTCTTTTTTTATTATTTTATTATTATTTAGCTTTTTATGCAGTAGCTCTTCAGTTTGCAGTTTCAGCTATTTGGCTGCTAGGGTCCAAATTCCCCTAGCAACCATGCATTGATTTGAACAAGAGACTGGAATATGAATAGGAGAGGCCTGAATAGAAAGAGGAGTAATAAAAAAGTAGCAATAACAATACATTTGTAGCCTTTCAGAGCATTTGTTGTTTAAATGGGGTCAGTGACCCCCATTTGAAAGCTGGAAAGAGTCAGAAGAAGAAGGCAAATAATTCAAAAAACTATAAGAAAAATAAATAATGAAGACCAACTGAAAAATAGCTTTGAATTGGACATTCTATAACATACTAAACATTTACTTGAAAGCGAACCACCCATTTAATCAAATAATTCCAATTCTTTAGAATGATTTCCTTTTTCTTCTATTACTAAAATATTATTTATCCTTATAGTAGGAAAATCCTATTGGGTTTAATTAAAGTTTATTTATTTTTTATTTTTAAAGGAGAGCCAAATTACGCAATCAGGAAAACTCCAGGTCCCGAGCATTCTGGATAACAGGTGTCATACCTGTAGTTAACATTTTTTTCAGCAGCTCTCTAATGTAGTATTTCAGCAGCTATCTAGTTTCTAGGGTCCAATATACCATAGCAACCAGCCGGCGATTAAAACAAGTGACTGGAGGATAAATGAGAGAAAGGCTAAATAGAAAGATAAGGCATAAAAAGCAACAATAAATAAAAGTGTAGCTTCACAGTGCAATAGATTTTTGGTTGCTGGGGTCAGTGACCCCCTGTAGGAAAAGCAAGAAAGGCAAATAAGATAAGATCTATATGAAATGCAGAGCAGTTGAAAAGTTGAAAAGAACAAGACATACAGAGTTAGCAAAGGTGAGCTACCCCTTTAAGCTCTCTCTCTCTGTCTTTCACTTTCCGTCTCTCAATGTCAGACAGACACATAAGCTGACACTTTAGTACAAGATACTGACCCGTTCCTTGCAGGGGGAGCGAGATTAACAGGAGAGACAGCTGAGGAATGAGTGGATGCATCGTACACTGTATCACTTCTACAGATTCTCTAGAAACTTCCTTGTGACGGAGGAGCTGATGCAATGTGACAAAAACTTTCAACCAATGAAAGCAAAGATTTATTGTGCGTCATACAATAAACAGATAATGTAACCTGAGCCTGGCCTGGGAGTAGTGTGCAATGCTGCAGCTTTATGCCTGGAGATACACATATTCACCTCCTGCTAGTAATGTGTTAGTAATGATTTGTGTGGAAAGATACAATGTATTCTATTAGCAAAAGTGTATTTTATGGGCAGAGACGGACTGGCTCACCAGGATACCAGCAAAACTCCCGGTGGGCCCAGCTGTCAGTGGCCTATTTCATGATCATTCCCTATTTCTTTTTGGTGGAAAATGCTTAATAATGGGAGAATATTGTAAGTACAGGTATAGGATCCCTTATCCGGAAACCCGATATCCAGAAAGCTCCGAATTACGGAATTGCTCCCATAGACTCCATAGTCTCCCATAGACTCCATTTTATCCAAATAATCTAAATTTTTTAAAATGATTTCCTTTTTCTGTGTAATAATGAAACAGTAGCTTGTATTTGATCCCAACTAAGATATAATTAATCCTTATTGGAAGCAAAACCAGCCTATTGGGTTTATTTATTTATGTTTAAATGAATTTCTAGTAGATTTAAGGCATGAAGACCCAAATTACAGAAAGATCCATTATCCGGAAAACCCCAGGTCCCGAGCATTCTGGATAACAGGTCTCATACCTGTATATATAAAAAACTAGTAGAATAAAGAGGTTCAGTGAGGAGAGGAGGAATAATAGTTTGGAAAGGTCCACTGCCTTAGGTTTTTCTGGTGGGCTCACAGTTTTAGGTATTTCTGGTGGGCCCAAGGTCTAAGGCTTTCTGGTGGGCCTTTGACATCCCAGTCCGACACTGTTTATGGGGGAATCATGGCTAAACCTATTTGCCTAAATTTAACCCTAAATTTAAAAAAACCCTACCCCCTTACCCTACATAGACCGCCCTCCCCCTAAAGTTTTACTTACCCCTCAGTGCAGATTCAGGCATCGGAGTTCAAGGGTGACATCTTGAGCCGCTTCGGTGATATTCGGAATAAACCCAGAATGTCGGCGCATGCGCAGTTGGAGCCATTTTTATGTTTCGCGACAACTGCACATGCGCTGAAACTCATGAAAATCACTGGTCTCATTCCGAATATTACCAAAGCAGCTGAAGATGGCGCCCGTGAACTCCGATGCGTCAATGTGCACTGAGGGGTAAGTAAAATGTTAGGGGCATTTGCCTGGGTAACACTTAGGCTGGGGGGAGGGGGGTCTATGTAGGGTAGGGTTTTTTTAAATTTAGGGTTGAATTCTCCTTTAAGCCAAGATAGGTTTAGCCATGATTCCCCCATAAACAGTGTCAGACTGGGATGCCCGACTGGGATCAGGAATAGATGAAGAAGTACAGAGATTCAGATACTTCAGGGTAAGTTTATACTTTAGACATCTTGAAATTATTGCAATAAAGCACTTAATTCATAATGAGAAAACTAATTTTATTATATTATTTTATAGTCAATTGACTGGAACAAGCAGCTGAAAGCACCATTCATACCCAGTCAACCAACTAAAACAGATGGTAATGAAGGCATCACATTTACAGACTACAGATGGACAGTTGACAAGATGATGTGTGCGAGACGTTCAGAAATTTTAATGAGTTGCCAGAAGAATACTCCTAAAATGACATCTCTATATGAACCAAATAAATGTTTGCCAGAGGAGACATCTTCTACGAAGGAGTAGAAGATAAATAAATATACCCCATTGAGTCAATGAAAAAAGTTGTAATACTTTCAGCTTGTAGGGCCAACTCAACTGTCCCTATACTTTTACCAATGTGTCATTAAGACAAGTAATGATACTTTCAGCTTGTAGGGCCGACTCAACTGCCCCAGGGAGGGTGGGTGGAATGGCAGTATGAAGGAGGAGCACTGTAATTACTAGCAGTAAATAGTCATAAATAAATGCATAGCATGATTAAAGCAGTATATGGTTCTTAGTCTTATTTGTTGTTGTTAATGGTAGACACTAAACCAAAACATTATCAAAGAGTAGGTATAAAGGAAGTGAAATAGTAAGCACAACGGTAATGCTAAAACAAATTGGATTGTAACTATTTTGGTGTGTTGTATGGCTTTCTCGACTGGCCAGTCCCTCAGGTGGTTGAAGCTTTGCATACAGTAGTTACCATATAATATTCCTAATTGTCCCACATGTTTTTGTGTTGTCGTACTGTGTTGGATATTTGTGCTGTAATTTCTTTAACATTTTTATTGGTTTAGAGTCCCAGATAGTGGGGACCAGGCCCGGACTGGCAATCTGTGAGTTCTGGCAAATGCCAAAGGGGCTGCTGTATGGTTCCATAGAACGTTACCATATAGTGGGCTGGTAGGGGGCTGTTTGGGCATCTGGGGACTTGGAATGGCAGGGCCTATTTTGACTCCCAGTACAGGCCTGGTGGGGACTACTGTAGATTTCCACTTAGAAGTAACAGCCAGTTGGGCTGTGGTAGTAATTTGGTTAACCAGCTTTTGGGCTGGTAGTTGCATTTTGGGAGAGGGAGAGGCAGCAGTAGGTGGAACATTTCTATATTTAAGGGTATTTTTAGGACGGCTGCTATTAAGTTAGAAAACGAAACTAACCGTCCAGAAATTTTTGATTTTAGGACAGTGTACCTCTGAGTGAACTTACAGTGTTACCTAAATTTTGGTAACCAAAGTTACTATAGTCAAAGTTTACTACTTGATACCAGTGTTGCATTGAGCACCGGAACAATCAAAACCAGACTGAGGAGATGAATGGCCCTTCCACAGGCAAGGCATGGTATAGAGGGAGGTAGGATCCCTGTGGATCTTTCCTGATGGGCTGCTTTAATAACTCTCTCCCTAAACTCTTAAACTCTGAAACCACGACTGTCATTGAATTTATTAAAAGTTCTGAAAGCACTGAACGTAAAAAATCGAAAACCTCAAAAAATTCTAGTTTTTCTGACTAGAAGAGGAGGAAAAAATCCAAAACCTCTAAAAATCTGACATGATTTAAAGCAGCCCAACAGGATCAGCTTTACTCCCATTGACTTCTATAGCATCTTGACAACTTTTACTTGCCAAGGTTTTGCCTGTTTTTTTTCACTTACTAAATCTCAAATTTTTTTTAGAAATAAAGGAAAACACATGTTTTTTTTTCGTGGAAAAAAACCCTGAAATTCGATTTTCCATTCAAAAAGTGTTGGTATAAGAAATATTAAAATCATAGGTTTTTTTATTAATATTTTTTAGGGATTCCTTTCAAATATTTTTTTCAGTTTATTTCTATAGTAAACTGCAATCTCCAGACCATGATGTAAAAGGTTTGGAAAACCGAGTACATAGTTTTGACCAGGACAGCCCTTTCTGAAAACGGGTCAAAACGGGTCAAAACCCTACTGTTCTCGCAAACATCAAAGAGGAACTATCATGAGAACAAACATGTAATATAAAGGTTATCTCATGGAAAGAAGAAACTTTCTAGATATAATCAATTTACAAGTACCATTTCCAAAATAATCAGGTTACTCTGTTCTTTGCGTGACACAATTAACTGTGTACTCTGATGTCATAATTTGAGTGGGCCCCTCTTGAGGTGTCATGATATAGTGAATAAAGTACCCCCTCTTGTAAAATATAAGGATATTATAAGTTACCAAGGAGTTTCATGACCATATAAAAGTACGAGGCCGAAGGCCGAGTGTTTTTATACAGGTCATGGAACTCCGAGGTAACTTCTAATATCCTCATATTTTACAACTGGGGGTACTTTATTTATTATAATACACAAATTTCAGTGAGTCCTGTGACAGAAATGACATCAGAACTCACCGTTTATAACTGATGACATCAGAACTCTCCGTTTATAAGGATATAATTTACAAGATATTCATGGCTTTTGTGTATTATAAAAATATATTACATGAAATACTGGAGCAATACAAATAAAGAGTCTCTAAACATAATCTGGCACATTTGACATGTTTGTGCTCTTACATAAACTTTACTATAGTCTATTCCATCAAGTCATTAAGATACTATTTACTATTTTGTAGCCTTTAATTTGTACAAGCAGCTCAGCATCTTGGCTACGAGCCGCCAATTAATTTTTGTTTGTTTTGTCTAAACTGTAATGTATTAATAAGAAAGGTAATTGCTCTTTGAACTCATTATTGTCTGGCAAATATTATAGTTTATAGTAAAGTTTGTGCCCAAACTCCCAGAGGAAATTCTCCTAGTAGGCCAATTAAAATAAGACATTATTCAATAACTCCATTGGGAATTCTAGAAACTGCTAACAAACAAAACAGTAAAAATAATATCCTAGCAGGCATATACACTAAACCTGCGTATCATTTGGCTGATGCATTAAATAAGTATAAGAAGGGGTTGGATGGTGTTTAGCAAGTGAGGGAATACAGGGATATGGGAGATAGCTCATAGTACAAGTTCATCCAGGGACTGGTCCCATTGCATCTTGGAGTCAGGAAGGAATTTTTTCCCCCTCTGAGGAGCATTGGAGAGGCTTCATAGGGGTTTTTTGCCTTCCTCTGGGTCAACTGGCAGTTAGGCAGGTTACATATAGACTTAAATGTTTAAACTTGATGGACATGTGTCTTTTTTCAACCTAACTTACTATGTATTAGCTATTCAGCAAGCACTAGTACCAAATTTGCCTCATCTCAATGCCTATTCACTAAGGGTCGAATATCGAGGGTTAATTAACCGTCGATATTCGACTAGGAATTAAAATCCTTCGACTTCGAAGCGCAGATAGTTCGATCGAACGATGGAAGGATAATTCCTTCGATCGAACGATAAAATCCTTCGATTCGAAGGATTTAAATCCAACGATCGAAGGAATATCCTTCGATCAAAAAAACTTAGGCAAGCCTATGGGGACCTTCCCCATAGGCTAACATTGACTTCGGTAGCTTTTATCTGCCGAACTAGGGGGTCGAAGTTTTTTTTAACGAGACAGTACTTCGACTATCGAATGGTCATATAGTCGAATGATTTTTACTTCGAATCCTTCGATTCGAAGTCATAGTCGTAGTCGAAGGTCGAAGTAGCCCATTCGATGGTCGAAGTAGCCCAAAAAATACTTTGAAATTCGAAGTTTTTTTACTTCGAATCCTTCACTCGAATTTAGTGAATCGGCCCCTTAATTGTACCAATCAAACCTTGCAACAACATAACAGCTAAAAAATATAGGGTTACTAAAAGCACCTAAACCAATCTGACTGCTGTTTCACTTTAAAAGAGATGTTTTGGAGTTGACAACATGGTTTTCACTGCTGAAAGTCAACAACACTTGTAGACTTCACTCCTGGTCACACACCATTGTATATGGTCATGTTATTGGGTGTGGAGTACTGATATAGCTGCAGAACATTGAGTGACATAACATCACAGTTCTAAAGGTGGACCTGGAGCAAATTTCAAATCACCTCTTCTGTGGGCAACTGTGGCTACTAAAGCAAATAAAGTTCTGTCTTGCATAACAAAGAGCACAAACTCAAGGGATGAAAACATAATTCTGCCTCTGCTTACTCTGCAACGAAGGGTAATAACAGGATATGGGGCAATTAATGGAGTTATCATCTGTGCGGGCGAAAGCAGGGAGCGGGGACTATGTAGGGTAGGGGTAGTGGGTTTTATTATATGGGGGTTTAGTTCTCTTTGAAGAGGGATATAGCTGGAGAGAGTGCAGAGACTAAGTGCAACTAAACTGGTTAGAGGGGGGGACGAGTTAAATTATGAGGGGAGACTGTCAAGGTTGGGGTTGGAGAAAATACACTTGTGAGGTACCATTAATAAATAGTGCAAATAAATGCAACAGCCATTATAAAAAGATTGCACTTGCGGCTGTTTATGTAAATGAACCATCTTTTCTATAAGGGGCAATTGTGATTATGAGCGTCAGGCAATAAAACCTATTTGTAGCCATTGATTCTATCTGGAGAGATTCATTCAGGGGGTAATGATTGTTATGTTTACTGGGGTATAAGTCATGCCCTTATTTCAGTCCATGGTCACATCATTAGTAACAAATGAGGTAATGTGTGTGTTGCATAATATTCCAGTTACTGCTGTTTTTGATGTGGCTCATATATATATATATGTAATTTGGTGCTATGGTTTATTGCATTCCCTCCAGTGTGTGAAAGACAGATGAATTCATAGACAGATACTGTTGATCTGTTAGTTTTTAATCTGAAAGTGATTTTTAGAGAATGTGTCTATATATGTGCGTGTTTTACACATGACCAGTGCCATCTAGTGAATATGAGTAAAACAAAAAAGCTGACAATAGACATAACGTGCTTTCAGGGGAATACATTTCATCACATTTACAATTTATGCTGCAGTATTTTTTGACATTTTGGTTAATTGGTTGGGTGTGTAAAGCAAAGCTGTACATGAAGGGTTTGGGTGGGGCTCACACACTAGGGCCATGGTTCTAAGTTAAATCATTTCCTTTGGCCAGTAATGTGGCTAGTAAAGTTTATGCGGTTACATGGGAAGTCACTGGGTAACATTCACCCACCTGGGTATCCCTGGAACTGAATATATAGGGCACAGATAAGCACTCCCCCTAACTGGCCTTCAGACTGGGTACCCTTAGCTCATAACAAGGTTACAGATATATAGAAACATTGGGGTGTCACCCTGCTATAGTTCCAGGGGTACCCAGGGCACAAATAAGCACTCACCCCAAATCTCCCCCTAACTGGCCTTCAGACTGGGCCCCCTTAGCTCATAACAAGGTTACAGATAAATAGAAACATTGGGGTAACAGTCACCCTGCTATAATTACAGGGGTACCCAGGGCACAAATAAACACTCACCCCAAATCTCCTCCTAACTGGCCTTCAGACTGGGCCCCCTTAACTCATAACAAGGTTACAGATATATAGAAACATTGGTGTAACAGTCACCCCATTATAGTTCCAGGGGTACCCAGGGCACAAATAAGCACTCACCCCAAATCTCCCCCTAACTGACCTTCAGACTGGGCCCCCTTAGCTCATAACAAGGTTACAGATATATAGAAACATTGGGGTGTCACCCTGCTATAGTTCCAGGGGTACCCAGGGTACAAATAAGCACTCACCCCAAATCTCCCCCTAACTGACCTTCAGTCTGGATCCCCTTAGCTCATAACAAGGTTACAGATATATAGAAACATTGGGGTAACAGTCACCCTGCTATAATTACAGGGGTACCCAGGGCACAAATAAGCACTCACCCCAAATCTCCTCCTAACTGGCCTTCAGACTGGGCCCCCTTAGCTCATAACAAGGTTACAGATATATAGAAACATTGGGGTGTCACCCTGCTATAGTTCCAGGGGTACCCAGGGTACAAATAAGCACTCACCACAAATCTCCCCCTAACTGACCTTCAGACTGGGCCCCCTTAGCTCATAACAAGGTTACAGATATATAGAAACATTGGGGTAACAGTCACTCTGCTATAGTTCCAGGGGTACCCAGGGCACAAATAAGCACTCACCCCAAATCTCCCCCTAACTGGCCTTCAGACGGGGTCCCCTTAGCTCATAACAAGGTTACAGATATATAGAAATATTGGGGTAACAGTCATCCTGCTATAGTTCCAGGGGTACTCATCCCAAATCTCACAATAAATGACCCATATGCTGTATCCCTTTAGCTCATAACAAAGCTTTAATTTTATATATTTATTTTCCAGGTTCATTAAAACATTCAAGGTTTTTAGCCTCATTGAAAATGAATTGAACAATGTGACTCTTGCTGATGTGCAACTTTTTGAAAAAATGGAAGAATAAAAAAATGACCTTGGAAATGAGTAAATAGGCCTCAAAATGTAAAATAAAAGGTATAATATATGTTGGCTATTTGGTCAGTTTACCAATATCCTGTTCTGATGTGGTTCTGATGTGGTTCTGATGTGGTTCTGATGTGGTCCTGATGTGGTCCTTTGGTGGCCTATTCCGTTGCAGTTGAGGTGATTCGCACAAAGCTACTTCTGGAAACAGGAATCAGACAGGTATAAGAAAAGCAAAAGGACTAAACATTTCTGTTGCCCTTGTAAAACAAATTAAGATAAACCAGTGCTGTGATACTCTCCCACTATGGCTTCTATGGGAGACGTATTTTCTGTAATTTGGAGCTTTCTGGATAATGGGTTTCCAGGTAACCGATCTTTCCATAATTTGGATCTTCATACCTTCTTAAGTCTACTAGAAAATCATGTAAACATTAAATAAACCCAATAGACTTATTTTGCTTCCAATGAGGATTAATTATATCTTAGTTGGGATCAAGTACAAGCTACTGTTTTATTACTACAAGGAAAAGGGGAATAATTTAAAAAAAATGTAATTATTTGATTATAATGGAGTCTATGGGAGACGGCCTTCCTGTAGTTCAGAGCTTTCTGGATACCGGGTTTCTGGATAATGGATCCTATACCTGTATAGGATTATAAGAGTGTTGGATATACTTGCGGAATATAAAGCATAGGCTATTTCTTGTTTAGAAAATATTGAATATACAAAAGAATTACTGATACTGCCATTTCATATTTTGATATATATATACCATTCTTATAAATGCTAGTTCTGACATTTGTATCCTGTATTGTATGTATTGCATTGTCATCTATGCCACCTAACATTTATGTACAGCCATATGATGATTTAATACAGGTCTGATTAAAAGCTGAAAAAAGGCACAGGATACACAGCAGATAATAGATAATGGCATTCTTCTGATCTTATCTGTTATCTACTGTGTATCCTGTGCTTGAATGACTGCCCCCATGGCTACACAGCAGTTTGTTTATATAAACTATAGTAGTACTTATCAGTTATCTACTGTGTATCCTGTGCTTGAATAGCTGCCCCCATGGCTACACAGCAGCTTGTTTATATAAACTATAGTAGTACTTATCTGTTATCTACTGTGTATCCTGTGCTTGAATGGCTGCCCCCATGGCTACACAGCAGCTTGTTTATATAAACTATAGTAGTACTTATCTGTTATCTACTGTGTATCCTGTGCTTGAATGGCTGCCCCCATGGCTACACAGCAGCTTGTTTATATAAACTATAGTATTACTTATCTGTTATCTACTGTGTATCCTGTGCTTGAATGGCTGCCCCCATGGCTACACAGCAGCTTGTTTATATAAACTATAGTAGTACTTATCTGTTATCTACTGTGTATCCTGCGCTTGAATGGCTGCCCCCATGGCTACACAGCAGCTTGTTTATATAAACTATAGTAGTGCTTATCTGTTATCTACTGTGTATCCTGTGCTTGAGTGGCTGCCCCCATGGCTACACAGCAGCTTGTTTATATAAACTATAGTAGGGTTTTTGAAGCAAACACACCAGTTTTACCAGTGCAGGGCAACACTACCCTATATTATCATTCCTATAAAACACTTTAATTTTTCGGCATTACCGTTCCTCCTAAAAAGTTGAAGGTGGAGAATTCAGGCGGCCGGGGCATATGCACCCAGTTCTCTCTGAAAGTCGAGTAAATGTGGGATTACCTTGGCTTTCAAGAATCTTCGAGAGTGCGGTTTTATCTATAACTATATCTTATATCTCTTAAAGCTGAACCACTTTCTCATTTAAAAGATTTGGAATAAAAATGGGAAAAAAATACTAAACATTTCTGTTTATTCATAGATAATAAGCTAAAGATATTTTTCAAATTAATAAAATAATTTGATAAATTCATAGTTTAGCACTAGTGATGGGCAAATTTATTGGCCAGGCGTGAATTTGTGGCGAATTTGGCCGTTTTGATGCTGGTGAAAATTGCCGGCGCCAATTTTGATGCAATCGTCAAAATCGACGTTTCACAGATTTTTCATCAATTTCGCGAATTTTACGAAATTCGCAAGATTCGTGCCAGAACACACGTTAGGTAGATGAGTAGAGATCAGGATAGGGGATGTACTTTTGCAGTAGGTGGGGATTCTGGGGTGCTCCTTGCTTCACTCATAGCATGTCAACCTTTTGGGGAGCCCAAGGAATTACACTGACTAGGACCACTTTTATTCTTAATCCAGCTCTGGTTGTGCAGATGTTAACTAAAAGATATATCACAGCTGGGAGTTGTTATCTCATGAAAAATAATAAACACAAGTGCAGACTTTCCTTATGTAGAAGGGTTTGATATCCCCATCACTCAGACTAACAACTACATACCTCATGTTTCCTAAACCCCCACAAATAGTGTGCCTACATTACCATGTTATTATGACAATAATGAGAAAAGTAATTCAAATGACAGCAGCACTTGGTGGCAGTTGTTTGAAAAAAGATTTTCATTTTAAGTTGTTGCTATGATTCAAGAAAATTGCTGCAAAAAAGAGCAAAAGGCATAGGATGGCCATCTCTGGTAATATTTGGAAATATGTGATCTCCTCGTGATTTATGAGGGTGTGAACCCCAAGTGCGTATTTGGATCCATTTCTGTAAACCAGAGGTCCCCAACCTTTTCAACCCATGAGCAACATTCATATGTAAAAGGAGTTGGGGAGCAACACTAACATGAAAAATTTTCTTGGAATACCAAATAAGTGCTGTGATTGGCTATTTCAGTGATCCCCAACCAGTAGCTCGTGAGTAACATGTTGCTCACCAAATCCTTGGATGTTGCTCCCAGTGGCCTCAAAGCAGGAGCTTATTTTTGAATTCCAGGCTTGGAGGCAAGTTTTAGTTGTATAAAAACCAGGTGTACTGCCAAAAAGAGTCTTTTGTAGGCTGCCAGTCTACATAGGGGCCACCAATAGTCAATTATAGCCCAGGAACTTTTTTCACGCTTGTGTTGCTCCCCAACATCTTCTAATAATTAGGCTCATGGGTAAAAAAGGCTGGGGATCCCTGGTCTATTTGGTAGCCCCAGGTGGGCTGTCAACCTACAGGAGGCCCAGTTTGGCATTAAATGTGGTTTTTATGCAACCAAAACTTCCTTCCAGGAATTCAAAAAGAAACACCTGCTTTGAGGCCACTGGGAGCAACATCCAAGGGCTTGGTGAGCAACATGTTACTCACAAGCCACTGGTTGGGGTTCACTGATGTAAACCAAATGTCTAATAACCGACCCCATGCATCTCTTGGTCCACTAGCTTTCTAATTTGATTATAAATTTGAAGGCAACAAACTGCTATATGCTTCCTAAATAAATTGATGGGGCCCTGAAAAGTCTTGTAACCAAATTATTGTACGACAGCACCCCTATTGGAACGTCAGGGTCTTTCTGTGAGCTTGAGAAATATTGGGCTCCAACTTAAGCCTTACAATGTTAGAGCATTGCTGCTCTAGCATAACAAGATCTAAGCACTATTTTCCATCAAGGTTAAAAAGAAACCCTGTTTATAAAGTTTCTAGCAATGCTGAAATAGGAGTTCATTCGAAGTAGTAAAACGATGATCTCAATATTGCAATAGCATTCTAATGATTTTGACATCATTATCACAGGGTAGCCATGAAATAATGACTCACTTAACTCAAAAAATATTCATTATTCTTCCATTCTTCCATATTAATTCATTTTGCCCAGTGTTAGCTGGAGAAGACTTTTCAGTGATATTTGGAAGAAAAGTCATAAACATGGAATACTGAAGATCTTGCTTCATCCAACATCACTTTTATTTAGAATTGTACAATTTAAATTATTTTGAATATCATTTATGGTAGCTTCCTAGGTCATATATTATATATATATTATCATTCCAAAAATCTATAGAGAGACTAATTGTTCAGGGAGCCTTGAACACTTAATTGTAGCTGAGGTTTAGCTTTGGGACAGAGAGAAACATATTAATTAACATCATATAAAAGAGGAAGAATCATACTTGTTTTTGCTTTTACTTTATATATTAGCTCTTCTCACTAACTGAAATCAAATAAAAAATATCTTGGCGAAATCAAAATCAACATTTAATAAAAAAAGAAACGAGCAAAGGAAGAATCCACTGGTCTACATTCATTGTAGGTAAATAACAACACTCTGAAATGAGGCTCAAATAATACCAAAAAATATTTGCAGGTATTTCAGCAAAGGATGAAATCCAACCAATATTAACAAGAAACAAGAAAGAAGATTCATTGAACTCATAAACCACTTCAATATCGTGCTGGTAGTATCTGGGACATCTTCAACATCAACATTTGAAGAAAAAACGATATGAACAAAGGAATAATCTACTGATCTATATAAAGGGATCATATAATAATCTCTCAAACGCTTTATTTACCAGTAGGTCCTTCCAACTTGACCTGTGGGCACCGATTCTGTATAGAAGGAGGTTCCATCGAAATATTCGGATGGTGTTTTTTTAACAGCGAGAGCTGTGAAGATGTGGAATTCTCTCAGTGAATAAGTCATACAGGCTGATACTTTATATAGTTTTAAGAAGGGGTTGGATGGTGTTTAGCAAGTGAGGGAACACAGGGTTATGGGAGATAGCTCATAGTACAAGTTCATCCAGGGACTGGTCTGATTGGAATCAGGAAGGAATTTTTTTTCGCCTCTGAGGCAAATTGGAGAGGCTTCAAATGGGGTTTTTCACCTTCCTCTGGATCAACTGGCAGTTAGGCAGGTTATATATAGACTTAAAAATGTTGAACTTGATGGACGTGTGGTTTATTTTCAACCTAACTTACTATGTATATACATTCATAGTTGGTAAATAATACTCTTAGCTCAGGAGCTCAAACAATCCCAAAAAAACATTACATATGTATTTTACAAAGGGTGAAACCAAACTAATACTAACAATAAGGAAACAAGAACAAAGAGTTCTTTCTTGCAGCGGGTAGTAAACCTAGCAGTTGCATGTCCCTCTTGCATCAGTCTTAATAGTGGTACATAAAAACACAAATTTTGTTTTTTTCCACAAATCTCAAAAAATGTGTGGTTTTTCTATGTTTCTAAAAAGCTCTTCAATGTATTAACTGTAAAAACCATGAAAACCTCTACGGCAAAACTTTGCCAGGGTAAAGTTGTTGAGGTGCTATAGAAGTCAATTGGAGCTCTACGGATCTGATTCGATCGCTTTAAACAGTGGAGGGGGTTATTTATCCAAGTCCGAATTTATCTCAATATTTTCTGAAAAAACTCTGACCAAATCCTCACGGATTTTTTCGGTTTATTTATTAATACACTTTTCCGAAAAAAAATTTTGCATGAAAAAATCTTGAAAAAACAGATTTTCACGATTTTTTCGGATTTTTCTCTTAAGTCTTATGGTTTTTGCCTGAAAACTCAGAAAGCTTCAGGGTATTGCACGAAACCCAACGAATCAATCAAAACATCATTGGGACTTCTCCCATTGACTTATCTGCAACCTTGACAGGTATGTGATGCCGGATTTTCTGATTCTGACTTTTCCATCCTCTGAGTTTAAAAAATTCTGAAATATTCACGATTTTTTTTAAAAGTCCACTTTTATATTTTTTCGTGATATTGCCTACAAAGTTTAGTAAATAACCCCCTTAGAGGTTTTGGATTTTTTTCCACTAGGAATTGTCCGAAGAATTCGACTTTTAAGAGGTTTCTGAGGTATTTGTTCAGCACTTATTTTAGTTCATACCTTTTATATATTGGAATATATGAAATAAATTCAATGACAACCATGGTTTCAGAGTTTGTGAGTTTAGTCGTGGTTTCAAAATCCTCTAAACCCACTAAAATCCAAAGTAAGCCTCAAAGAGTCCATTATCCACCTCATTTATTTATACACCTACAGAATGTTACACAACACTTTACATTCATTTATCAAACAATGTTCTTTCATAAATTAAACAAACAAGGGATGAAAAAATAGGATCAGAAGGTCCTGCTCATAAGATCTGAACAGTGTCATATGTTTTATTAAATATTTATTCAAGAAATTCATGGAGAGTTCAAATCAAACATCTACAAACAGATTCATCCTTCTTGGCCTTACTGATACCACAAACCTACAGGTGTTATGTGTCCTTATGTTTTTGATCATGTATTTAGTCACAATAGTTGCAAACTTCTCATTTATCATTGTGGTGGGGACCAGTGTTCAGCTGCAGACACCCATGTACTTTTTTCTATGTAACCTCTCCATCATTGACATTTGTTTCTCTTCCACCATTGTGCCTACGCTCTTGATCAATACTCTAGCTCATGACAAAAGTGTGCCTTTCTTAGGATGTGCTTTACAGATGTTCTTCCATTTAGCTCTAGGAACTGCTGAGTGTTTTATTCTTTCTGTCATGGCCTTTGATAGGTATGCAGCCATCTGTAAACCTTTACACTATTACAAAGTTCTGAATAAAAAAGTTTGCATCTGCTTAGCTTCTGGATCATGGGTCCTCTCCTTTCTCAACTCTACCATTCATGTGATCTTTACTTTTCAGCTTCCTTTTTGCCGGTCCAACCATGTCAACCATTTTTTCTGTGAGGTTCCTCCTTTTTTGTACATCTCTTGCAGAGACACTTGGTTTAATGTGGTGGCCATGTACATCTCTGCTAGTTTAATTGGCCTGTTCTCACTCATTTTGACTCTCATTTCCTATTTTTATATAACTTTGACAATTCTTAACATCTCTTCCACTGAAGGAAGAATAAAAGCATTCTCTACGTGTGCATCCCATCTCACAGTGGTCTCTCTGTACTTTGGTGCTATCCTGTTTATGTATTTGCATCCTCACTCTGACTATTTTCCAGAATCCGCCAGGACAATGTCTCTCATTTACACTGTTGTCACCCCAATGCTAAATCCTCTAATCTACAGTATAAGGAATAAGGAAGTTCAAAAGAACATCAAAAACAAACTGAATATTCAAATCCATAAAACATTTTAATTAAACGTTCTTTCCTTGGTCCTTATACTTACTTATTGTTTACGTACATACCTAGATACAGTATTATTATTGTAACCAATATGATAATGAGTCTTCAGTGGATAAAATGCATGTTCAAGGAAACCTAAATATGTACATTATTATGAGTCAGATTTATTAAGGGTCGAATTGAAATTCTAATTTTTAAATGCAAATTTCAAGCTTATTTTAAAGAAATTCAACTAGGGAATAGATTCTTATTTAAAAAAAGTCAAAATTCAAATTCAAAATTTGTCCCTTTAAGAATTCAAATTCGACTATTTGCCATCTAAAACCTGCCGAGTTGGTGTTTTAGCTAATGGGGGACCTCCTACAATCAAGACATAGAATAGAAATGTCACAATATAAGGCTCATTAGTAATTAATACAGATAATTACTACATGGTGACACAGAAACCAGTGCAATTAGCATCAGAATTTAATAATTAGCAAACCTGTAGCATCAGCTTATATTACAGCCAGGGAAGCTCATTTTCTGCTGGATAATTAGTGACGAGCCCTAAGCTTAGCTTCTCAACAGCCAATCAGAGCCCACTGAGCATGTGAGTGTCACAGACACTTTCCAAGATGGTGATAAAATATGGCATTTTTAGATATATTCAATTTTAGAGTTTCCTTCTCCTTTAATTTACCAATAAAACATCTAGAAAAAAATTGGTGCAACAAAATCGAGCATTAATTCAAATGATGTGACTTTTTCGAATTGTCGCTCTGAAAACTTTAATAACTTGAGGTTTAATATACAGTATATTGGATGGCTTTTTAGCAAGTGAGGGAATACAGGGTTACAGAAGATAGCTCATAGTACAAGTTGATCCAGGGACTGCTCCCATTGCCATTTTGGAGTCAGGAAGGATTTTTTCCCCCTCTGAGGCAAATTGGTGAGGCTTCAGATGGGTTTTTTGCCTTCCTCTGGATCAACTGGCAGTTAGGCAGAAATAATATAGAAAAGAAAAAAAAGGTTGAACTTGTTGGACGGGTGTCTTTTTTCAACCTTACTTACTATGTTACTATGTTACTATGTTACTATGTATAGGCCCATAAAAGACCTCTTTATTAAAGGTTGAGTTTGATTTTTAAAAAACATGAATAAATTAATTTCCACAAATGTCATATATCAAAAAATTCAAACTGAAACGGCACAAATGGAAAAAGACACCGACAAATCTCAAAAAACACAACTTTTTCAACTTGTCGCATGATAACTATGTCGTTTTCATTTTGTCACCCAAAGACCAGTGTCAAAACCACCCAAAAACCTTTAAAACTACGAATCAAAGAAAGATCTTTCAGTTGTAAAAGTGACATCTGCCATTGACATCTTCATGATTTTGACAGGTTTTACCTGGTGTATTTTTGGATTTGGAATTGTCAGTGTTTTGTTGCATCATAAATCTCGGAAAAGCTACGCTTTTTTGTATTTTTGATGTCAAAATGCCCAACCTGTCACAGTTTAGTAAATGTAATAATCAATACATTTATAAAATTTTTGACGTTTTAATACATTTTTCTGTGGTGCCAAGAAATTGCTGCAAACAATAGTAAATTCAAATGTTTTAAATTCCAGATTTCTAAATCTTTAATATTTGTCAATCAAAAAAATCTCAAAGATTAACATAAAAAAAATAAATCAGCAGCTAAATTCCATGAGAGATGTATATTCGACATTTAGGGGGTTATTTATCAAAATTTAAAAAAAAATTCAGACCAAACTAAAATCCATGATTTGCCTTTATTTATCAATAAAAAAAGAATCGGATCAGATAAAACTGCAACTTTTTCGGATTGTCGCTCAAAAAAACAGAATTCCAATAGTTTATAGAGAGACTAATTGTTTAGGGACAATTTAAAAGAAACAATTCTCTCTTCTCTTCTGGGACCATGAGATAATAATAATTGCATCGTACTGTATAAAAAAGCGAAGAATCAAACCATTCTTGTATGTTTTATTTTATATATTAGCTCTTCTCACTACCTGAAGCCAAAACATAAGAATACAGTTGGGAACATCGTCGATAAATCAGGTATTATTCCAAGGGTGAAACACCAATACTAGCAGTAGGACACAGTACACCTCTAAATAACTATGGTGGCTACTCCAAGGTTATGTGAGCTTCAACCAAGAGCTTTTTTCCAGAAATCATAAAAGCTTTAGTCTTTACTAGCATTTTCTCAGTGGAACATAAAGACACAATAAGCCCTTAATAGAATTAAACTGTTTCTTATGAAAGGGAAGAAACATACTCACAATTGAATGATGAATCTCAAACAGATTTTGACACAATTCCAACATATTTCATATGATACTTGTCATACTTCCCTAGAAGATGCTAATTCAATACACTTTTAAAATTGTGTGAAAAGAAACCAGTAATTTGAATATTTGAAATCGTTTTTTGTATGTATTATTTTGCTCCAGCAATTATAAAGTGAATTCTATGGAGAGTTTGAATCAAACATCTGCAAATAGATTCATCCTTCTTGGGCTCACCAGCACCCCATATCTACAGGCATTATGTGTCCTTATGTTTTTGATTATGTATTTAGTCACAATAGCTGGAAACTTGATACTTATCATTGTGGTGGGGACCAGCGTTCAGCTGCAGACACCCATGTACTTTTTCTTGTTCAACCTCTCCATCATAGATATCTGCTTCTCTTCCACCATTGTGCCAAAACTCTTGATCAAAACTGTTGCTCAAGACAAAAGTGTTTCTCTCTTAGGATGTGCTCTACAGATGTTCTTCCATTTAGCTCTAGGAGCTGCTGAGTGTTTCATTCTTTCTGTCATGGCCTATGATAGGTATGCAGCCATTTGTAGACCATTACACTATTACAAAGTTATGAATAAAAAAGTTTGCATCTGCTTAGCTTCTGGATCATGGGCCTTCTCCTTTATCAATTCCGTCATGCATGTGGTCTTTACTTTCCAGCTGCCTTTTTGCAGGTCAAACCACATCAACCATTTTTTCTGTGAGGTTCCTCCTTTTTTATATATTTCTTGCAGGGATACTTGGTTTAACGAGGTGGCCATGTACATCTCTGCTAGTTTAATCGGCATAGGCTCGTTTTCTTTGACTCTCACTTCATATGTTTATATAGTTTTCACCATTATTAATATGTGTTCCACTGAAGGAAGAATGAAAGCATTCTCCACTTGTGGGTCCCATCTCACAGTGGTCTCTCTGTACTATGGTGCTGTCCTGTTTATGTATTTACATCCTCACTCAGACTATTTTCCTGAAACATCCAAGATCATGTCTCTTATTTACACAGTTGTCACCCCAATGCTAAATCCTATCATCTATAGCATGAGGAACGAGGAGGTAAAAAGCAGCATAAAGAATAAACTGATGGTTCAAATGGGCAAAACATTCTAAACATATCTGCCTTGGTTTTTCTAAAGGGGCCTGTTGATGTACTAAGGATTATTTACAGTATTATATCCATTGCCCTAATAATTCTTTAGAACAGGGGTCCCCAACAATGAAATTTTTTCAGAACCCATTGAAGTCAATAGGCGTCAACATTTTTTTATTTACACATTTTTCTCACTCCAAATGCATTAAAGTCAATGGGCGTTTTTTTTTTTTTTTTTTATGATGACTTTTTGTCTCTGCAACAATTTTGTCTTGGTGACTTTTTTGTCAAGACAACATTTTTCATAGAGTATTTTTTCTGCAGTTTGACAGAAAAATTTGTGGAATTTCGCTGCGAATCATTATTAATGATATAAAATATAAAAATAGTAGCTAACCCATCTATGTACATGTATTCATATACAAAAACCTTTATAAAAGTTCCAGCATAGACAGTAACATAAGTAACTGCTTGCTTCTTAGGCTCTAGACTCGCTTACAAAACTAATATCATTAAAACTGCTTGATGTGTCCACTTTGGTGAATAAGCAGCGCTGTTCAGAGAATTTTGCACATGGATGCAAGGAACAATGGAATTAGTATCTGGTAGTGATACCAGATACTGGTGATGGCAAATAATTTCACAAAATTGCGGTAAAAATCCATGAAAATTTTGATGCAAGCAACAATTAAAGCACGTTCATTGACATTAATGCACGTCGGAATTGTCGACGGCGTCGGAATTGTTGCTGGCGTTGATTTGGATGCCAGCCGGAATTTTCACCACAATTTTGAGAAATTATTCTGTTTAATAACACCTCAAAGCTCCAATTGTGCGAATACAATCAACACCTAACAATATCATCATTGTGGATTATGATAAACAGATTTTGCTGATTGGAAAAAACATTCCAGAGGATATATAAGGAAGATCTTATTTACAGTTATTCCGAATTGAGAAAGCCAGTTGGGTGACTGGTGAAACGTCTTCAAGAAAAAAACACAGCAAGTCCAGTTGATTTGACTTATTTCTACAGATATATCTGCCTTAATGAGGTGTTACTTTCTTTGCATGAGTATCTCACCATTAATGTTCATATTGATAAAAGAAAAACACAAATGCAACTTGCAAACAAATTGCCAAATTATGGGAAATAGTGGGGTAAAAAAATTGGCAATTTGTATCAATTTCTCCACTTTTTACATTTCATTTGTATTAGTGAATGTGCCCTTGTACCCCTTTAATCATTTGGTCATTAGGATGCCACATTTTGTGGAATTTTTTTTGGAAAAAAAACCTATTAAACTGGAGCTCCTTAAATAAAAGCACTAAACATAGAACCTTTCTCAACAAATTATGTTACTGAAGGAAGAAGGAGATGCATAATTACTGATGGGTGCCAACATTTTGGAACCAGGGTCTCGGGTTAGAAATTATACTCACTGGGTGGGTTGCCTAATATTTTTGTAATCCCCAGTAATTATGCATTTGCTTCTATTGTGCTACACAATGGGGCACATTTACTATTGGTCAAATAACAAGGGTTAATTAAATCGTTCGAATCGAACAATTCGAAGGATTCTAATCCATATCGAACGATTTTCCTTCAGTCAGAAATTGACTAGAAAGCCTATTGGGACCTTCCCCATAGGCTAACATTGAAGCTCGGTAGATTTTAGGTGGCGAAGTAGGAGGTCGAAGTTTTTTTTAAAGAGACAGTACTTCGGCTATCGAATGGTCGAATAGTCAAACGATTTTTAGTTCAAATCGTTTGATTCGAAGTCGTGGTCGAAGTAGCCAATTCGATGGTCGAAGTAGCCAAAAAATACTTTTTTTATTCTATTCCTTCACTCGAGCTAAGTAAATGTGCCCCAATGTGTAATACTTTTTTATTTACACATTCTATTAAACAGCACCCTTAGTTACATAATTATTAAACTGGTGGAATATTTGCTTAGTTTCTTACAATCAATACATTATTTGCAGTCTTAGAGACTTGTTGGGTCATCTAGTATTTTCTAGCACTTGTTTTGCCTATTATTTTTATGTAGAACAAGTTTGTGTTTTAAAAGAAAAAAAACCTCTCTGTATGCCATACTGGTTTTGAATGTGCTCACCTTTAGAATAGTTGATATCATTATACCCAGCAAAAGGTTTATTTGGTCATACAGAAGCATAGTTATTTTGGTGAAAGCCTCCTTAGTGTCATGTATGGTTTCCCAAACCCAGAACCGATGCCAAGGTTTCGGTCATAGCTCATGCCTCTGCCTTTCGCTTTGGGAGGAGCCCTCTGCTACTTGGAAGCCGCCAGATTTTAAAGTGAGAGAACTGGGGCAAGAGTTCTGGGCAGGAAAGGGAACCTTAACATGCAACTGGAGGAACAGGAATAGGGCAAAAAGCCTGGGTTGTAAACCTGGGTCAAAACCAGATGGTGCAGTATGGAATCGGAAAGCAAATAGCATAGTCAAGCACACCTAGGATCAGAAATAGAACTACTTTGGGTAATGAGTAATTGGGAGCTGCCCCTTTTAATATTTTAATTTCACACCAAGGATGACGTCATCCACATCAGCACGCAGAAGAGGAGGTGATGGCTGTAGGCATCCCTGCAGGGAGAGTGAAGGGCATCTCCACCACCCCAGTAGACCACCAGCTTCTGTTACACTTAAAAGGATACTGTCATGGGAAAAAAAATTTTTCAGAATGAATCAGTTAATAGTGCTGCTCCAGCAGAATTCTGCACTGAAGTCCATTTCTCAAAAGAGCAAACAGATTTTTTTATATTCAATTTTGAAATCTGACATGGGGCTAAACATATTGTCAATTTCCCAGCTGCACCCAGTCATGTGACTTGTGCTCTGATAAACTTCAATCACTCTTTACTGCTGTACTGCAAGTTGGAGTGATATCACCCCCCTCCCTTTCCCCCCAGCAGCCAAACAACAGAACAATGGGAAGGTAACCAGATAACAGCTCCCAAACACAAGATAACAGCTGCCTGGTAGATCTAAGAACAACACTCAATAGTAAAAACCCATGTCTCACTGAGACACATTCATTTACATTGAGAAGGAAAAACAGCAGCCTGCCAGAAAGCATGTCTCTCCTTAAGTGCAGGCACAAGTCACATGACCAGGGGCAGCTGGGAAATTGACAAAATGTCTAGCCCCATGTCAGATTTCAAAATTGAATATAAAAAAATCTGTTTGCTCTTTTGAGAAATGGATTTCAGTGCAGAATTCTGCTAGAGCAGCACTATTAACTGATTCATTTTGAAAAAATTTTTTTTTCCCATGACAGTATCCCTTTAACAGAGCAAGACGAACTGAGATGCATTAGCTTCAAATAAATCTATCATGGTTAATATCCTAAGCTCACCCAAATGGTCAAGAACTAGTTACAACTTCCCCAGCTCAGTTTGTGCTTATAACTTATAAAATACATGTTATGTTCAAGAACCCAATGAAATGACACAACACTTGTTTTCAGGAGACAATCCCAGGTCTTTTTCAATCACAGTCAGGTGATATCCAAAATAGCAAAGTTTTTCACACCAGCAAGAAAGAACTTAATCTGAATGTTACTGCTGTAACAAAGAGATATTTCCCCTTTAAATGGACTTGTCGAGGCTTATTTATTAAAGGTTGGCTTTTAGTGGTTTTAGGGTCTATTGAAACAACCACTAAACTCACAAACTCAAAAACCACGACTGTCATTGAAATTATTAAAAGTTCCAATTAAAAAAAGAACAAACAGGAAAAAGCGTTGAACAATGTGCTAAAAAATAAAAATGCCTCCAAAACCTAGAAAAACTTAAGTTATTTAGACAAATGACAGTATATCAGAGAAAAAATCTGAAAAACTTCTAAGGGGCAGATTTATCAAGGGTTGAATTTCGAAGTACAAAAATCTTCGAAATTCGACCATCGAATTAAAAAAACTTTGAACGATTCGAACGATTATAGTGATCGATCGAAGGATTTTTATTCAATGTGTAAAGACTTAGAAAAATGTTGTAGAAGGTCCCCATAGGCTAACATAGCACTTCGGCAGCTTTAATTTGGTGAAGTATTGAAGTCGAAGTTTTTTTTCAGAGACAGTACTTTGATTATCGAATGGTCGAATATTCGCATGATTTTTACTTGATTTACTTGATGATTTTTACGAATCAAAGTCGAAGTAAATTCGAAGTCGTAGTATCCTATTCGATGGACGAAGTATCCAAAAAATTACTTTGAATTTTGAATTTTTTTACTTTGAAAATTCCCTCAAATTCACTTAGAACCCTTAGTAAATCTGCCCCTAAAAGTCCAAATTGATTTAAAGCAGTCCAATAGGATCAGTACAGCTCCCATTGACTTCTAAGCACCTCAACAACTTTTACTTGGCGATTTTTGCCTTAGAGGTCTTCTGAAAACCAGCTGTCTAGGTCAAAGCCAGACAGGTGGCAAACCCTAATTTGAATTTGGTCTGAATGTATAAAGTTGTAAAATTGAAGGTAAAGGTGGACTTTCCCTTAACTCGCATGTGTAGGTTTACTCTTACATTTAAATAATAAAAAGGAAGGTTCTGGACCACAGACGAAGTGGAGTATACAAATTCTGGTGGAAGAAAGATGGATAGATGAGAATTGGTAGGTGGGTGACCTCTAGTGTTGTGAGTCCCCAATCCCTGTCTAATCATAATCCTGCCCAACTTCAGACTTTAGTTTGGGAACATTCATAAAGACAGCACTCCATCAGATACAGATGAACTCTTAGAGGCGTATCTATTGAAAGGTGGAATTTTAATGGTTTTAGAGGTTTTTGAAACTATGACTTAACTCACTGCCGCAAAAAACATGAATTTCATTGTATTCATTAAAAGATACGAATATATAAAAAAGTACAAATAGAAAAAAAACACGGAAAAGGAGAATGCATCAAAAACCTCTAAAAATGTTAATTTTTCTAATAATTCCTATCAGAAAAAAAATCCAAAACCCTCTAAAAGTCTGAATGGATTAAAAATGGCCAGCACATCTCCCACTGACTTCTGTAGAACTTCGACAACTTTAACTTGGAAAATTTCTTTATTTAAAGATTCCATGTTTTTTTAGAGCTTTTAAGAAATAACAAATAAAAAACACAAATTTTTCCAGATTCAAAAAATAATAGAAATCAGTGAAAGAAATGTGAGTCTGGATATATAGTAGTGTAGCTGGGACTACAACAACACTCACTTAACAGTAGGTAGGGCATATAATAAAAGTCACTAATAAAAAATACAAAAAATAGGAATACATTTTGCTATGAAATACTGTTTATTAGATAATAATGACCTACTTATTTATTATATCAATTATTCACTGGAACAAACTTTTTTTGTTAGCAGCACTACACTATATCCAAAGTCACTGAATAATTCCAAGAGTTAGTAAAACATACAGTACATTGAATTTGCTGAAATAAAATGTTTTTGCTCTAAGTAAATGAAAGCATATTGGTAAATGGAAGTGCTGGGCCATAGCCTAACACTTTAAATGCGACTCTTAAACTCAGGTGGGGCCCTCAGGTAATGTTGGAGGAAGGGTGTTTCGGAATCATACTTCTGGTTGATAACATCTTTATTGGAAGGAATGTAACATATCAGGGAATTTGTACAAATGATATAGTGCAGTTGTTCAGCATATACTCCTGCTACTAACCCTTTAGAAGTGTTTGCCCGATAGGGGGCAGTAACCAGTTTATGGATAACCAATTTGCAAATGTTTAACCCCAAGCTTGAGGCCCTCTAATGGGAACTTAGGCTGGAACACATCTACCCTTACATCAGTACACTTAAGTCCCTATCCTGAGGGTAGACCACCAAGGACTTTGAGTTCTACTCTCTACCCTACTTTCACCCAAGCTTTAACTTTTGCCTACCTTCCTTCCCAGGTGGAATCCGAGAAGAAATGTTGTGAACCCTTTCAGCTTTCCCTTTTATGCAATACACAATGACCCCTCTTGGTTAGTTATGGACCTGCCAGAAGCATACATTTACACACTTAGGGGGTTATTTATCAAGGTCGACTTTTAGGGGCCCATTTACTTAGTTCGAGTGAAGGAATAGAGGAAAAATAGTTTGAATTTCGAATGGTCGAATATGGCTACTTCGACCATCGAATGGGCTACTTCGACCTTCGACTACGACCTTCGAATCGAACGATTCCAACTAAAAATCGTTTGACTATTCGACCATTCAATAGTCGAAGTACTGTCTCTTTAAATTTTTCTTCGACCCTTTAGTTCACCACCTAAAACCTAGGGAAGGTCCCCATAGGCATCCTAACAATTTCCTGATCGAGGGAATATCCTTCTGATCGATGGATTAAAATCCTTCGAATCGAAGGATTTAATCGTTCAATCAAACGAATATTCCTTCGATCGTAGGAATAGCGCAAAATCCTTCGACTTCGATATTCAAAGTCGAAGGATTTTACTTTGACGGTCGAATATCGAGGGTTAATTAACCCTCGATATTCGACCCTAGGTAAATGTGCCCCGTAGAGTAATGTGATTTATTTTAAACTCGAATAAATTAGATTTTATTCACAATTTGAATGGTATGTTATTTATGAAAAATTAGAACGTCTAAATTTCGATCGAATAGTCCCAACCTGAAAATTTTAATTGAATTTGAATCAGATTTGAATTGAGTTTTTCTCCTGAAAAAAACCCCCCAACTTTTGCACATCAAATTTTTGAACTGTTTCCAGGGCCAAGGTGTGATAAATCTCACATTCAAATTCGGGTTGGTGCCTTTAAATCCGAAATTGTGAGTTTTGACCCAAAAAAAAATTGAATTTACCATTTGAATATTAGTAAATCTGCCCCTTAGTCTACCACCCTAGGGGGCTGCCTGTAACATAAAGAGGGTACCCTACATAAACATTATTAGATATCTTTTTACCATTTTGGTTTCTTGACTTACTGCAACAAACAGTTCCAGTTTTATGTAAATAAATTAAAACATTTAATTAAAAAAAATTAAATTCAAAGTTGAGAAATGATTGTATAGTTGCATTGGGAGTTAACAACTAATTTATGATTTCATTAGGGGCTTTCAGATAATTAGCCCTTCTGGGACTAATGAAAAGTATATAAGGACAAGGATTTCTCAATAAATATGAAGACATGGAGTACAAATACCATTCTTGATTTCAACCAGAAATAACACTCATTCTAACGATAAACGTAATATTCTTCATCTAACGTCATGCCGCTGGAAATGTAGATTTATAATAGTCACAGGAAAGTTTTGTAAGGTAAAACATGGAATATCTGATATATTTTGCAATTTTGACATCTAGCCATTTTACTACTAAATGCCAAACTATACCAGAGCTTGTCATAGCTGCCCCCCGTGCTGCAGTTTAATATATATATATATATAGTCTTGCAATGCACATCAGAGAGGTGTTTCTATTCTTCTTCTTATTAACAGGTACTTATAGAGGGTCAACATATTCTGCAGCGCTGTGCAATAAATAGGTGCATACATTAAACCTACCGTTTTACATACAAAAACCACCAATAACCAATACAAGAGGTAAAAAGGGCCCTGCCCAAACCAGCTTACAATCTAAAAGAATGAGCTTTCAATTTCTCCTAAAGCTACAGATGAATGGCCAGCCATAATAATTTTGGGTTTGATGCCAACCACTGTGCCAGGTCTACTGAAATGTACAATACATCTGAAGTTGCCCAAAATGAAAGAGCTCTTATATAGGGTATTAATGCTGGATGCCTTTTAGCCAGTCAGTTTACATTTTTCTGTCATTTTCGGTGAGTAACTATGAGGAGCAGCTTTATTGGAAATGCAGTTAGAGAGGTTTGGTCTTTTACATATTTTACCTAATACATAAAAGTAGATTAAAAATACCCTTCTACCTATAGTATTTTATAAAACGGATTCTATAAAGCTCTATTAAAGAGATGCTGACACCAGAAATAAAACAATGTGTTACATCTATTATAATATTGCTAGTGATGGGCGAATTTTTCCCGTTTTGCTTCGACGCGAAATTCGTGAATTTCATGCAAAATTCACAAAACTTGCGAAAAATTAGTGAAATGCATATTGTGATGCCGGCGCCCATTAAAGTCAATGGGTGTCCGTTAATCGTCGCAGGCATCGAAATTCCACCAGCGTCGGAAAAACTTTGACGCCGGCGCCGGAACCATCGCAAACTCGTCTGTGAATAAATTCTCTCATCACTAAATATTGCCTTTGAAAGCTACAAATTCGCCATGAAGTATTTGCACAATGCTTTTACATTACCTGTCTGATGCCCTATGTTCCTGTATGAGGGGGCGGCCATATTTGTGCTGCAGGAGTCCGTTACCATTAGAAACTTTAACTCACAGGCTGAGGTGGGACAGTCAGGTTGGCAAAACAGTCAGGTTTAGAAACGTTAACTCTTCTCAGCATAAAACAATAAATATGATCTACTTTTAATGTACATTCATATTTTAAAAAGTAGTTTTTTAGTGTCAGTATCACTTTAAGGTTTACGTCCAGAAAGGTTCACCAAGATCCCTTTTGATGATGTGTGTTCACGTGATCCAACAAGAGATGAGCTACATTTCTTAGCCTACTTGATCTCATAAATTCTAAAATGATTTAATACAGATCTAGATGCACACTGAGAACACCTGATTTTTATGATTCAGATTGAAGTTGACCAACCTTCCCAGCACTACAGCCCCAGCTGAAGTTCTACACTCAACAGCTCATTTCTAATAATAGTGGACAAATAATAAACCAACACGAGGATCTCTCAGAATATTTTTTCAGACTTCAATTCTAGCGAGGCAAGAGTCATGGAGAACTCAAATGAAACATCTTCCAACCAATTCTTTCTCCTCAGTCTTGCTGATACCCCATACCTAAAGGCCTTGAGCGTCCTAATATTTCTCACCATGTATATACTAGCATTGTCAGTAAACTCTCTGCTCATTACCATGGTTAGAAGCAATTTGCAGCTGCATACCCCAATGTATTTTTTCTTAAGCAACCTGTCCGTCATTGACATTGGCATAACGTCTTCAGTCTTACCTAAACTTATCATAATTACAATAACACAAGATACAAGTATTTCACGTCTTGGTTGTGCTTTACAGATGTTCTTCCATTCAGCCCTTGTAGGAACAGAGTGTATTCTTCTGGCTGTTATGGCTTATGACAGATATGTAGCCATCTGCAAGCCTCTGCACTACAATACAATCACGAACAAGAGATTTTGCACTTCCATTGCTGCTGTTTGCTGGGCTTTAGGATGTATCAATTCTAGTATTCATGTACCATACACCTTACAGCTGCCATTGTGCAGATCCCACCATATCAACCATTTTTTCTGTGAGATACCAATCTTTGTTCATTTGTCTTGCCAAGATACTTGGCTTCATGAGTTATCAATGTACATCTCAGCTTGTGTCCTTGGCCTTAGTGCGTTCATATTGACTCTTTCTTCATATGCTTATATCATTTCCACTATTCTAAATATCCGTTCCACTGAAGGAAGGCATAAAGCTTTCTCTACATGTGCATCCCATCTTACAGTGGTCTCTCTTTACTATGGACCTATAATGTTCATGTATTTGCGTCCTCACTCCAGAGACTCTCCTAGCACAGAGAAGATTGTGTCCATTATGTACACAGTTGTGACGCCAATGCTTAATCCCATCATCTATAGCATAAGGAATAAAGATATCAAAGTTACCGTCAAAGGAACTATGAATAAGTTGTCATAAGACTGTAAGATACAATTTGCTAATTCTAAACGTTATGACAATGTAATGGTCGAGAAAATACATACCAGTAGTAATGGGTAATGTTTTCAACATACTTTACTGCAAGAAACACCCGAAGACTTCAATGTGTTTCATGATTTTTTTGGTGAAACGGGACAGTCTTGCCCATCACTAGATATGAGTCATTGTAAATGTGCTTCTGTATCCACTGAATAGATCACCCAGACAAAACTGCACAGTGCCATCAGATCATCCATTTTATTCGTTCTTCTTTCATGCACCTAAATGACTCATTTTAATATTGTTTATGAAGAAAAATGTGTTGTACTACATATAGTATTTCCAAATTACATTCAGACATCCATAGATCATCCATAGACATAAGGGGTGCCCTTGAGAAGACAAGGATCTTCCATTGTTGGACTTTCTCATTTTAGCCATAGATCATTGTTTAAAGGTTAACTGTCAACCATCAATATGGTTATTTTGCTTTGTTGCTTTCCAAGGCAGTGCCATATATGTAGCATGAGAAATAACTTCTGTTTTAAGAAGGCTCTCAGTGCTTGCCTTGCATTTAGGAAGGGCTCTTGGGCTCCTTTTAGCCCCCTTCTCCCCGTCCAGTATGGTTCTTTTGCTTTTCTGCTTTCCAAGTCCCACACCATCAGAAGCCATGTTATCTTGCACTGATGAAATCTAAGGAGGTTAAAACATACTGTCTGCAAATTTGGATTTAAGCTTCAGCCATTGGTTCCCTCCTCTGTCCATTTCCTATTCTTTTCTCCCATTGGGCCTCCTGGCCTCAAATAGTGGCTTCCCCTTCCTCTCCTAGCCCAAGCTGACTTCTGTTTCAGATCCTGATGAAGCGCTTATTGAGTTATTACTCTGGTTTTTGACTCCTGCCTGTTTCCTGACCTTGATTCCTGCCGCCTGCCTAAACCCTTCTGCCTGATTGACTACGTTTTTGCCTAATCCTTGCCGGTACCTCATTTCGGACTTGTTTCTATCTAAAATGCACCTTTTCCTCTGTGGTTCCGCAGCAGAAAGCTCAAAGGCCCCAAAAGAGCATTGGTGAACGAACAATCATATGTCCTAGTAAATGTATCTGCTAAGATAATTACAAAATATTAACGGTGCCAGGGTTCATTCTGAAGAAGACAGCGAGGCACAGATATATTTAAATATTTTGATATTTTGTGCTCCTTATTCAGGTGTACCTCAAATAAATTTGGTTAATATCCTTTGTGGACCCAGACAGGGGAACTGGCTTTAATTGTCCAGGACCAGCTTGATAAATACTTTTTATGGACAAGAACCCAAGTATGTTATAGAGAAGTTGCAACTTAAACCCAGTTTATTGCTTTTCCTCTTACATTTAGATGTACTGATTCCCAGACAATTTCACTCCAGTGGGGCAATGCTTGCAGTCCCACGGACACATTATGGCACGTCCCCATCATTGTGCGCAATGCTGATCTGTATACCAGAGATGTTGTTTTGGTTCAGATGCCACTGGCCAAATTACTACCTTGAAGCTAATTTTGTAGGCCCTGGTTAAGCACTTGGAGAATCAAGTAGCTCAGCAAATTTAGCTTAAAGCATCTATTCTGACTTCAGTTGTTGTGATAGTGGTTGAGTTTTCCTTAAGACTTCCCTGCCTGGCTTGAAAGGAGCTGGAAACAACCACTGTGATTTCAGCTATATTTTCCAGATACCTGAACTTACGAAACACTTGGAATTTACAAGAGTTCTTTATTCAGGGTGGAGGGACAAATTTTGGAGTTCGGAATGACTATTTCCATTCCTAACATCTGGATCAGGTAAAAATATGATGGGAAGAACTGAAATCAAAGAAATCAAAACCTAACACTAAGACACTAGATGGCAATATAACAAGCCTTTTGAATTCAGGTGCAACCAAAAACGTCATCAATTAATCATTTGCTGAACTTTCTGGCTTCAAAATTCATCCTGCCACGGTGTCTGCTTTGCCAATTAGTAGCGTATTAAATGTTTATTAAAGGATTTTCCCAGATTGTTACTCCCATTGCTGCTCTTACTAAGAAGGGTCTAGAATTTTATGTCATTTTAAGGTCAAGCAGCCTTTTATAACCTTAAACAGACCTTTGGTAAAGGGTTGAATTCTCCTTTAAGTTAAAAAGACTGTTCATCTGGCTTTCACCCCTATATGTAATATAAGGCACGAAGTTTGCCCAGGAGCAGTAACCCATAGCAAACCAATAAGATGTTTGCATTTAAACAGGTGACCAGTAAATGCTACCTGCTGATTGGTTGCTATGAGTTACTGCCCCGGGGCAAACTTAGTGCCTTTTATTACATAACCCAAAATTGTCAGTGTGTTTGTCTCATCCGGTACAATGTTTGCCCAGCTCCTTGTTCTACATTGTGGTCTTCAGCCATTCCTAATCTTTCCTGGGCTGATATTTCTATGGATGCACCAAATCCACTATTTTGGATTTGGCCGAAACCCCGAATCCTTCAGGAAAGATTCGGGCAAATACCAAACCGAATCCTAATTTGCATATGCAAATTAGGGTGGGACGGGGAAAACATTTTTACTTTCTTGTTTTGTGACAAAAAGTCATGTGGTTTCCCTAATTTGCATATGCAAATTAGGATTCGGATTCGGTTCGGCCAGGAAGAAGGATTTGGCCGAATCCGAATCCTGCTAAAAAGGACGAATCCTGGCCGAACCGAATCCTGGATTCGGTGCATCCCTAGATAATTCTATTGACTACTATTTTGGTTGCGGCGAGGTTTTTTTACATTAGTAATGTATCTTAAGGGGGTATTTCACCATAAAATTACTTTTAAGTATGATATGAACTACAAAATGATTTAAGAATTTACAGCTGTTATTAATGTGTATTTTTTGTGTGTTTTGTACTGCCACGCCCAGTCTTGGAACTGGAAATCAGTTTGTTATGTGCTAATTACCCAAGTAACTCGGGGGTCTGTTCTGAAATCAAAATATAATATGAATAGCAGAAAAAATAAATATGTACAAAACAAATTCAAAATAACAACATTTAATGCTCACAGATAATATTTCTTCAGTTGTAGGTTGGCAAGAGGCAGAATTGAAAGGCTAAAAATGAAAAAATAGGTCAGTCTAAACCTTCCAAAAGTTAAGGTACAGGGACTACAAATGATAGCCCCCCAATAGTTTAGTAGTGATAGGAAAATGCTACCAATTTTTTTTATTTTGTTGCATTTCTAGCATCCTGATTGTTAGAATGATCTGCTTGTAAAAAAGAATGAACCACAAAAAGAAATAATATAGCCATGCTTGTGGGGATAATTGGAGGCAATTTAATATGTCACAAACTAAAAAAAGTACACAAAAATTAGGCATAAACATAGATTTTACAATGCAATCCTGTACTATTCATCACTTCATTTGGAACTTTAAGATCTACTTAAAGGAGAACTAAGCCCTAAAAATAAATATGGCTAAAAATGTCATATTTTATATAGTGAACTTATTGCACGAGGCTAAAGTTTGAGCTTGTCAATAGCAGCAATGATCCAGGACTTCAAACTTGTCACAGGGGGTCACCATCTTGGAAAGTGTCTGTGACACTCACATGCTCAGTGGGCTCTGATTGGCTGTTGAGAAGCTAAGCTTAGGGCTCGTCACTAATTATCCAGCAGAAAATGAGCTTCCCTGGCTGTAATATAAGCTGATGCTACAGGTTTGCTGATTATTCAATTCTGATGCTAATTGCACTGGTTTCTGTGCTGCCATGTAGTAATTATGTGTATTAATTACTAATCAGCCTTATATTGTGACATTTCTATTCTATGTGTACTGTATATTGTGAGTGGCTCCCTAAGCTCAGTAAGTGACAGCAGCACAGAGCATGTGCAGTGAATCAGCAGAAAAGAAGATGGGGAGCTACTGGGGCATCTTTGGAGACACAGATCTTTACTGCTAAAGGGTGTGGTCGCCTTGGGCTTGTACAGAAGCACAAAACATAGGGGTTTATGTCCGAATGGTAAAAACTTGATTTACTATAAAATCTGAATTTTTAATGGAAAATAAAACTTGAATTTTCAACATTTATTATACCCCAAGGTCCTATATGCAATTTGAAGATGTTATTGTCTGCGCTGGGTTTCGTACGAACATTTTGGGCTTTTCCACCTTTTTCACGAAAAATTCACACTTTTTGGGTGTCAAATCCGAAAAATTCCGATTTTTCACGCAACAATCAGAAAAAGTTTCGGTTATTGTTGATCCAGTTTTTTCGTGTTTCTTTACTGATAAATAAGGGTAAATCGTGGATTCCAGTTTGGTTGGATTTTTTTCTATTAATTAATCAGAAAAATTAGGATTTTAGTGAAAAAAACCCCTTAATGTATAACATTTCTACTCTATTTTGTGTTGTATCTTTTGCTGCAAAATAACAAACTAACTAGAACAGACTCTGTTTCTTTTGTTTGAAAAGAAAATGAGAAACATCTCACAAAGAACTAGAAATTCTCCCAAAAGTCCAAGGCCACAGAAACATCATTCGCTTTTATGGGGCCTTCTACCACAAGGCCTCTGAAAGGATCTTAAAATATCATGGTGTATGGGTAAGGACATATTTATTCAGATAGGTAAACCTTGTTATGCACCAAATATACCAATCGAAAGGTTTGATATAAGTGATTATGTGATAAGTACATCAGTACTTCAGCCCAAAACTGGTGTGTTTTGTACCTGCCTGAACACAGATGATCCAGGAAAAGACTATGCCAGAAGAACATGAATGGTATGGTTGAATAGCATAAAGGCATAACCATGGGAAGTGGCATAGCAGCTCCTGGAGAAAGATAGGCAATAGTATTAAGGATTTTATTGCTCTTTGAAATAATCTGATCAAGTTTGGTCATAATGATCATCACCAATGGATAACCCCAACACGATCTCCTGTGTCTATAACTGTGTTTTTATTCAGGCAGAATTTAATGTGAATGGGAGAGTTGAACAGTACAAAGTTAAATAATTTACAAAACAGGCAAATAATGACAAACCGTCTGTTTTCTCAGAATACCACTGTCTACAGCAGTGATCCCCAACCAGTGATCCCCAACCAGTGGCTCGTGAGTAACATGTTGCTCTTCAACCCCTTGGATGTTGCTCCCAGTGGCCTCAAAGCAGGAGCTTATTTTTGAATTCCAGACTTGGAGACAAGTTTTAGTTGTATAAAAACCAGGTGCACTGCCAAACAGAGCCTCAATGTAGGTTGATAATGATAATCCACATAGGGGCTACTAAATAGCCAATCACAGCACTTATTTGGCACCCCAAGAACATTTTTTATGCTAGTGTTGCTCCCCAACTCCTTTTACTTCTGAATGTGGCTCACGGGTTCAAAAGGTTGGGGATCCATGACTAGGAATCAATTTGAGAGTGAACTTCCCAGTTCAGTGAAACTAATGTCTGCTGTGTATCCTGTGCCTTTTCTCCCGTTTTCAGCTTTGAATGGCTGCCCCCATGGCTACACAGCAGCTTGTTTATATAAACTATAGTATAAACTATATAGTGGCCCCCCAGCCCCCTACTGCGATGTGCTGAGCTCGGCGCGACTGTGTGAATGTGCCATTCAGTGCGCATGCATAAACGGCACATGCGCATGCGCGAGAGGCGTCGCTCGGCACGCATGCGCAGAAGGCACGGAGCATCGCCGAAAACCTTTTTTTTCCCCAAAATTTTAATATAATAAGAGGGGGCCTGGTCCCGCCGGGCCAGTCCTACACTGAATGGGTATCATTAGTAGGTCAGAGGCACCCAACTTATTGGTTTATGGCACATATCTATTAGCTCTCAACAAAGATAAAATGGGAAGACTTCCAACCTGGTTTATCTGGAATTATTTCTACAAACCCTGAATAGTAAAATGAATCTGGGCTCCTAGCCAATTGTTCCCTGTATTTGTATATATTTTTTTTTTTACTGGGGGGATTCACTTTGATATTTGCCTACTGCTCTTAATGAGGGGTTTTACTAGCACAGATATAACAATGTCAGGAAGATATTAGAAAGAATATTCCCACGGAATTTCAAAGAAGGAAAATTCACTCATTTTCAGTAATACCATCAGTGAAAGGAGAAGTCCCATTTGGAACATTCCAAATATAGTGCAAAGTTAAACTTGTGGTTCATCCCATATCAACATAACAGATTTTGATCTTGGCACATATGCTGCATATTTGGAATGTTTCCAGACTCCCCACCTTATGCTGGGAAAGCACAGCAAATAGTGAAGGCATGTAATAAAAGACGCGTGATATATGCTATTTACTCTATCTTGAATTAATGCTAAAAATCTGAGGAAAAATCAGTTCCCTGCTAATGATATCTTGCTCACTTGTCAGCCTGTGGCTGTTGTTATTATAACAATTAAAGGAGAACAAAGGGTAGGCAAACAATTGAATGCCCATAGATTTGTCTTATTATAGTCTCATAAATTACCCTCTAAATTATTACATTAAAGTGGTCATGTCATGTGAACTCTCTGTTATCACTGAAGACTTAGGGGCAGATTTATCAAGAGTCGAATTTCAAATCTGAAAAATTTCGAATTTCGAATTCAAAAAGACCAACCGAAATTAAATCGAAGGGTTTTTTTGACCAAATAGGTCCGTTTTCGATCGAATTCGAATCGTACGAATTGAAGTTCCCCCCCAAAAAACTTTGATTTTTCAAAGTCCACCAATTGATTCCAAATAGGTTCTAGAAGTTCCCCCATAGGCTAAAACAGCAATTCGGCAGGTTTTAGATGGATAATGGTCAAAGTCGAATTTGTAAGGGGGTTCATTTTTTTCAAATTCAAATTTGTCCGCTTCGCCGCGCTTTGCCGCACTTCGGCAGGCGTATTTTTGCCAGTGCTCCGCAAATTCATTAAATCCGAAGTTGCGCTCAGGGGTAGCGTAAGGTTGCGAAGTTGCGCTAGCGTTGATTCGCTAAGCAAAGCGAAGTTACGCTAGCGATGGTTAATTTGCATACATCGCCAAATTCATATTTCAATGGAAGTATTCGTAGCAACACTACACAAGCCTGGGAAACCTTCAAAACATCAAATAAAATGTTTATTTTGCCCTACACATGTGCCCACTGTATAGTTAAGTTGCCATGAGTTAGGAAATGTAGGGGGGAAGGAGGGGAGCCCCAAAAAATGTTTCAATATTTTTCAGCCTATCACCCATAATAAAGAAAACACGCCAGCGTTTTGTGGGACTTAGAAAAAATTGTAACTTTTTTTGAAGCAATCCCTATCTACTCTATTGCACTTCGCCTGGTCTGAGGTGGTGAATGAAGGCTAACGTAAAAGGTAGCGTTCAGTACACTGCGCGCGTTAGTGAATTTGCGTAGTTACGTCCGAATTCACGCTAGCGTTAGGCGCTTCGGTGCTTAGTGAATTTGCCCCTTTGGGTTTGGGTGCCGACTTTCCTGACGTCTATCCCTATGCCTCCTACCAGTTGGTATAACGAGGTGCATTAAAGAATCAAGGGAGGATGGAGCAGGAAAGTTAACTAGGATATTTTTGATAGCATCCGAAAGCCTCACCCTGAACTGACTGCATAGGGCAGTATCATTCCAGCCCGTTTCTACCAACCAGCCGGTGGAATTCAGTACAATACTCCTCGACCCATCGCTTACCCTTCCTAAGATTATAGATTGCTAAATCAGCTGAGACAAAATGACCAGGGTCATCATAACTAATTGCCATGGCCTTAAAGAAGTACTCACGAGAGAGTGGGCTGGGTCAGAAGAGGATAAGCTAAATGCCCATAATTGAGGATCCCCTTGGAGTAAAGTGATATCAAAGTTAACTCTAGATTCCTCATGGGGGAGAAGTTTACAGGCCTCTTGAAAGCAAAACATATACTACGGCCCCACTGAACTTGTCAGAAAATAGGACCTGCAGTGTTAACCAGGGGTGTTGGTAGAGATCTGCTCCAGGAGCTGGAGTTGAAGCAACTGGTTGTTGCTGGATAATGTCCAACCTCGCAGACAATCTCTGGATACATTAGGCAATTTGATTTTGCTTAGCCTCCTGTTCCCTGAGACGCTGGTGGAGGTAGTCAGGCCCAGGCCTAGGGTGGCAGGATTTTAGGGGGCCGCATGCTGCCAAACTACACCCACATTGGTGCAGAAACTGGAGATAAGATAGTTTTTTTAAATTTTACATGCACCAATTGCTCCAGTCCCAGTGACGAAAATTTTGGGAAAATATAGGGTTGGGGATGGGGGTGACGAACGGCAGTGGGCCTAGGAGCGCCCACTATGTAAATCTGTCCCTGGAGGTAGTAGCTGAAAGAGGTAGTAGTGGGAGAAGCAGCTGCTCCTTCATTATTCATGTCTGCCCAAGGTAATGTTGGGAATCAAATTAGAAGCACACCCAGAAATAAACCTACGTTGGGCATCCAGAAAAAGGACAAGGTGCCTTTAAATATTTGATTTTCGCACCTAGAGCAATGACGTCAGAAGTGGCGTGCCTGAATAAAAGGTGTGTGCATGCGCCAAAACCAACAGGACGCAAATGCGCCAACACCAGGGTGCATGTTTAATATCTGGAGAGATTTCTAATTTCTCCAGATATTTATCTCCAATGTTAGTAAACATGCCCCTAGGAAGGAAACTGTGGTCCGGACCTAGCAGTGGCCTAGAAGGGGGCCCTGTGTGGATGTAGCCTAGGGGCCCCACATGTCATTAATATGCCACTGTTTACTACGTTCTTAAAACATCTCTCTCTGATGAAAGTGTTACCTTAACAGATCAGGCAGATAACTAATATAGTGGGTAAAAATCAGGGAGGGTGAAGTTGCTGCAGCCTGCGGTGTTGACCATGTAACTCATATCCTCACCTCACCTTGAGGAACCAGTGGGTTTTTTTATTGTATGTCTGAGCTTCCCCCTACAACCACACCGTCAGTTATATACTGGTCTTCATAGAAAAAAACGAACTATTTTTAAATCTGTAATATGTCATACATTTATTCTGCTGAGTCAAAAATAAGCAAATCAAACAAAGCAGTTATGTAACATGCAACAATCAGGGTCCTCTATTGGAAGGTTTGGAGTTTTCTATCTGCTAACTGGTTGGTATCTGGGCTCAAGTATCATAGCAATCAGAGAGCAGTGAGAATAACAATAAAACGAACCATCAAAGTAAATCTGTTTTGTGGTTGCTGGGGTCAGGGACCTCCCAACAACCAGAGAATATTCAGTTGCAGCCTGAAAACAAGAATAAGAATGCTAATAATTGAAAAGAAATCAATTTAAATTAACAATGATACAATAAATACAAAATGCTGAAAAGTTTCTTAAAATAGGTTCACCTGTACAAAAATAGGAGTTCATTTAAATGTTAACTTTCCGTTTCTATTGATTGGTTGCTATGTGAATAGGACCAAAACTAACCCATTGGTTCTTAATCAGTGCTGGTTTGGTTCAAACGCCCATTAGAAGACCCATTTTAGCTCATAACAAGGTTAAAGATACAAGTGTGGGATCCCTTATCCTGAAATCTGTTGACCTCTTAATAAGCAAAAAAAATCTACTTTTTAAACCTGTTTACCTTTTTTTTCTGTAATAATAAAACAGTAGCTTGTACTTGGTGGTAACTAAGTTGCATGAATACAAATTGAAGCCAAAACAGTCCCAATTAATTTTTAGAGGACTTAAGTTATGGTGCGCTATATTACTGAAAGATCTCTTATGCAGAAACCCCAGGTAGCAAGAAGTAAAGATAACAGATCCTAAACTTTATAGAAAAACATTGTGAATAAGCCATTCTTCAATAAGTCCAAGAATATCTAGAGAAGCCCATGCATATTTAGCTATAAAACAAATCCTAAATGACTTTCTAGCTGGGTTTCCAGAGGTATTGTCATGGCCGGCACCCAATACCAGAACAAGTGCCAAGTACCCTGGTCGGCTTCACCAGTAGTGTGACCACCGTTGGGCTTCGGGAGGAGCCCTCAGCTTACTTGGGTGCCACCTGGACTTAACGAGGGGTACAAGGCGAGATATTCTGGCTGGCAAAAGGGCACGGCTGGAAGCAGAGTCTTTTGGGCCGAAGGTCACATTACAAGAGGATTAGGCAAGCGGATGGTCAGACAGGCTGGGTCGAGGCAGGCGGATATCAGAATCATCAGGCAGGCAAGGGTCAAAACCGGGTAGTCAATCAAGGGGTTAAGCAGGAGAGTTGTAGTCGGCAGGCAAGGGTCAGGATACAGATTGGAGAGTAGTCAGGAACAGGCAGGGTCAAACACGGATAATCAGATCAGAATTTTCAAGACAGACGCACAAGGCTCAGGAAAACCACTAGAACAAGTTTTATCACGGGCAAAGGGCTGTACGCAGAATGGCCCTTAAATAGTTTCAAAATTCGCGCCAAAACGTGCTGGCGCAAACACGCCATCGTGCCTGCGCCTTTAAGAGGAGCGCAGGCTCACAGGCGCGCCGCACGCTCCATAGAAACCAACATGGCCCGGCTCTAAGGACCCGGCGATGGCGCGGCAGGGGACCCCGCCGCACAGGAATTTCTCTTACAGGTATCTAAAAGAGGAAAAAGGCAGTCTACCCAAACCTAGACCCTAAAAGCAGCCAAACACTGGCTGATCCCCTATGGCAGTGGCCCCGAACCAGTTGCTCACCAGCCCCTTGGACGTTGCTACAAGTGGCCTCAAAGCAGGTGGTTATTTTTGAATTCCTGGCTTGGAGGCAAGTTTTGGCTGCATAAAAGCCATGTAAACTGCCAAACAAAGCCTCCTGTAGTCTGCTAGTCCAGGGGTCCCCAACCGCCCAGAACCAGGCCGCGAGCAGTCTTGAACTGGGCCACCAAGTCTAGTGACCAATTAACGCGGTGTGCCAGAATTGGACGCCGTCCCCTCCCTCCGTCCAACAGTTTAGGAAAAGATTTCTGTATTACCCAAATTCATTTTCTTAAAAGCTTTGCAGTACAATCACAGCAGCTGAAACTGTCAATCTGTAGAATAACAGGAAAAGCTGCTGGAAATCCCCTGCTATGAGAGCATCTCGTACTGGGAAGATTTCCAAAGTGCACAAGATCTGGGTTGGGTTGTGAAACCAGCACTGAAGAAGCATTTACTGTATGGGAAGTGCTTGTGATTTGTGTGTTTGGGGGGATTTTCATATATTAGGAAATTTATTGTGAGCAGCTTAATAAAAAAATATTTGGTTTAAGGGAAAGTTAAGCTTTAGAAGTTAAAATTGAAACAGAAGGGCAAATTCACAAAGTGCCGAAGCGCCTAACGCTAGCGTCAATTCGCTAGCGCTGGTCATTTTCATTACTTCGCAAATTCACTAACAAACACTGGCGTAAATTCGCTAGTGTTACTTCGCACCCTTACGCCTGGCGAATTTTCACAACGGACGTAACTACGCAAATTCACTAACGCGCGCAGTGTTCTGAACGCTGCCTTTTACACCAGACTTCCTTCGCCACCTCAGACCAGGCGAAGCGCAATATAGTAGATAGGGATTGCTTAAAAAAAAGTTCAAATTTTTTCGAAGTCCCAAAAAACGCTGGCGTTTTTTCTATATTATGGGTGATAGGCTGAAAAAGATCGAAAAAATTTTTGGGGCTCCCCTCCTTCCCCCCTACATTTCCTGACTCATGGCAACTTAACTATACAGTGGGCGCATGTGTAGGGCAAAATAAACATTTTATTTGATGTTTTGAAGGTTTCCCAGGCATTTGTAGTGATTGTACGTATTCCTCCATTGAAATTTGAATTTGGCGCCGTATGCAAATTAACCATCGCTAGCGTAACTTCGCTTCGCTTAGCGAATCAACGCTAGCGCAACTTCGCAACCTTACGCTACCCCTGAGCGCAACTTCGGATTTTAGTGGTTTGCGGAGCGCTGGCGAAACTACGCCTGGCAAAGTGCGGCGAAGTTACGCCTGGCGCAACTACGAATCTGAGTGAATTTGCCCCAGAGGCGCATACCGCTGGGGATACCTATTTAGACTACTTTTCTCCTATCAAAACCAACATTACAGCATTAGCACAAAGGGAAAGAAACCCTACAAAAGCTTCATTTATTATCCACACACTCCTCACCGGAGCCAACTTCGCCATCACGGTCTCCAGCGCCAAAAGCTCAAAGGATGACATCACCTCGGCTACCAATTACGCCAAATTGGCAAAGCGTCCAAAGGAACAAACGATCGGAGGCTAGAGATGACAGATCCACCTCACCTAAACCAACATCACCTGCCTCTGATTGGTAATTATACATCAGTAAATTGCACCCCATGATGTTTTATATTTCTTTTTTGTATGAGGAAATAATCCAGAGAGGGATAACGACCTCCCACACACACAAACATTATTGCTACGCTATTTGCAATTGACATTTCCGCCCATTGGGGCGACGCTGAAGTTAATTTCCATTATATGTTTAAACTGTTAACTTGTTATTTCCTGTATGCAATCTTACATATTGTGGCATATACTGTGCAAAGTATTTCTGTCATCACTTCAGGTCAATATGGTGAAATTATATGTTGTCCAAAAGCGCTCCCATGGTACTAAACATATGAATTGGTCAATTTCGATTGAATCGAACGATTCAAAGTAAAAATCGTTCGACCATTCGATAATCAAAGTACTGTTTCTTTAAAAAATCCTTCGACTCAATACTTCACCAAATAAAAGCTACCCAATTGAATGTTAGCCTATGGGGACATGTAGATGTAGAGGTTTTGGGCACTTTTTATGATCAAATAAAAATCATTCGTCGATCGCTTAAAACAATTTTATCGCTCGATCGTACGATTTTTATTCGATCGAACATTTTGAGCTAAAATCCTTCGAATTCGATATTCGAGGGTCGAATTCGAGGGTTATTTAACCCTCGAAATTCGACCCTTGATAAATCTGCCCTATAATGTTAAAGGAGAAGGAAAGCCCCAGGGCGCAAAACCCCTCCCCCCCTCCCCTGTGTTGCCCCCCCTCCCTCCTCCCCCCTGGCCTACCTGTCCCCCTGGGCAAATGCCCCTAACTTGTTACTCACCCCTCTGCGCAGGTCCTGTCCACGGAGTTCACAGTCGCCATCTTCTCCCACGCGCGTCTTCTTCCTGCTCTGACCGGCGTCTTCTGGCGCATGCGCAGTAGGAACAGGTACCGGTACAGCTCTATTGCGCATGCGCCGAATGTCACGAAATGAAATCGGAAAACTTCGTGACATTCGGCGCATGCGCAATAGAGCTGTACCGGTACCTGTTCCTACTGCGCATGCGCCAGAAGACGCCGGTCAGAGCAGGAAGAAGACGCGTGTGGGAGAAGATGGCGACTGTGAACTCCGTGGACAGGACCTGCGCAGAGGGGTGAGTAACAAGTTAGGGGCATTTGCCCAGGGGGACAGGTAGGCCAGGGGGGAGGAGGGAGGGGGGCAACACAGGGGAGGGGGGAGGGGTTTTGCGCCCTGGGGCTTTCCTTCTCCTTTAAGGGCTTTAACAGCCCAGTCAAGAGGGCCCTCGCCTTAAAATATTACATTAAACTAAATGCTCACATTTTGTTTATACAAGAGACCCATTTTAGTAAGACCTCTTACCCCAAGTATTTTCATGCCAATTTCCCATTGCACTATTTAGCAAAACAAGAAAGCTAACAGGCGGGAGTGGTGATCCTTATACATAAAAATATTGGATTTTACCCCAATAAACATGTCGCAGATCCACTGGGTCGCTTTGTAATTGTCACAGGAGAAACCCAAGATACCCCTGTCACATTGGCCTCTGTCTCTGCTCCTAACACCAACCAAGCACAATTTTATAGACAAGTCTTTTTATCACTAGCAATACATGCTCAGGGACATTGGAGGAGATTTTAATTGCAACATTGCAACCCAACTTAGATAGACGTGACCCACACAATCTGCCTACGGATCCTGCAGCTAAATCTCTCAGGGCTCATATAGCAGAAAATAACCTTACAGATGTATGGAGGGACAGGCACCCTATCAAAAGGGAATACAACTTTTACTCCCACCCAAACAAAACGTACTCCAGATTAGATTATATCTTCTGTTCCCAGCAACTCCTCCTTAACGTATAAAACACCAGTCTGTTATATTGCTCATGGTCAGACCACTCCCCAGTCAGAATGACCATTACAGGTATATATGTGCACACTAACCAAAGACTGTGGAGACTAAGGGGCCCATTCACTAAGTTCGAGTGAAGGAATAGAAGAAAAAATACTTAGAATTTCGAAGTGTTTTTTTGGCTACTTCGACCATCGAATGGGCTACTTCGACCTTCGACTACGACTTCGAATCGAATGATTCAAACTAAAAATCATTCAACTATTCGACCATTCGTACTGTCTCTTTAAGAAAAAACTTCGACCCCCTAGTTCGCCACCTAAAAGCTACCGAAGTCAATGTTAGCCTATGGGGAAGGTCCCCATAGGCTTGGCTATCTTTTTTTGGTCGAAGGATAATCCTTCGATCGATGGATTAAAATCCTTCGATTCGTTCGATTCGAAGGATTTAATCGTTCGATCGAACGATTATTCCTTAGATCGTTTGATCGAACTATTTGCGCAGAATCCTTCGACTTCAATATTCGAAGTCGAAGGATTTTAATTCCCCAGTCGAATATCGAGGGTTAATTAACCCTCGATATTCGACCCTTAATACATCTGCCCCTAAATGAATCAATGCTTACTATACCTAGTATTGTAACTGAGCTGGAAGTGGAACTGTCAAATTATTTTGAAACAAATATAACAGAGGATGTAAAAATGTCTGTGATATGGGAAGCGCATAAAGCAAATAAAAGGGGCATATTTTTGAAACTGGGAAGCTCAAATGAATAGAAGATCTCACTAATGAACTGTACTCATTGGAACAATCCCATTTACTCACCCCCTCCACTACTGTAGCACAAAAAATTAAAACAAAACGGACGGAATTAAATATGTGCTGAATGAATGATGCAGAAAAAAAACTACGGTGGACCAAACAGAAATGTTATCAAAAAGGTAATAAAGCTGACACACACTAATAAACTAAAAGGCAAAACTAGATTCACAGAATACAAAAACTTGTTAATTTATAGGGGAAACCCACTGCTCATCCGCAAGATATAGTAATGAGATTTCCTGCATTCTACCAAAAATTATATAAACAAACACAGACTATATCTAATATAAATTGCAAAACCTATCTACAGAACTTAACCTTAACAACTGACCAACAAGAATATGTGGCAAACCCTATACCAATTGATAAAATAACCTCAGCTATTAAAAGCTTTAAAAATTCTAAGGCACCAGGTCCTTATGGCCAGAGTGCACAGTATTATAAAACTTTTATAAAAATACTAGCTCCCCATTTATTCCGTCTTTACACTGATATTGGTAAACTTGACTGTTTCTGTCCTGAGACAATAAGGGGCCAATTCACCAAGCTTGAGTGAAGGATTCGAAGTAAAAAAACTTCGAATTTCAAAGTGTTTTTTGGGCTACTTCGAACATCGAATGGGCTACTTCGACCTTCGACTACGACTTCGAATCGAAGGATTCGAACTAAAAATCGTTCGACTATTCGACTATTCGATAGTCGAAGTACTGTCTCTTTAAGAAAAAACTTCGACCCCCTAGTTCGCCACCTAAAAGCTACCGAACCCAATGTTAGCCTATGGGGAAGGTCCCCATAGGCTTGCCTAAGTTTTTTTGGTCGAAGGATAATCCTTCGATCGTTGGATTAAAATCCTTCGATCGAACGATTATTCCTTCGAGTATTTTGCGCAAAATCCTTCGACTTCGATATTCGGAGTCGAAGGATTTTAATTCTCAGTCGAATATCGAGGGTTAATTAACCCTCGATTTTCGACCCTTGGTGAATTTATCCCATAGTGCATATATCTCAGCCATACCCAAGCCATCTAAAGACCCCACTAAAGCTGAAAATTACAGACCAATATCCCTTCTTAATCTAGATTTGAAAATCCTGGCTAAAATATATAAATCTCGATTAAACACCTTTATCACTGATATTGTCTATAAAGACCAAGTCGGCTTTATGCCGACTCGGCAAGCTAGAGATAATGTAAGGAGGTGGTGAATCTTTTGCATAGGGCCAAGGAGGGGGCACACAGATGGTGCTCCTCTCCTTGGACCTAGAAAAAACATTTGATTCCATCTCTTGGGTGTATTTACGTGAGACATTAATTCACTACAAATTTCCTGTGAGCTTCCTAAATCATATCTTTGCAAAATGTATCAAAATCCAACTGCCAAGGTCAAATATATGAACTTTACATCTGAACCGATTTTTATACAAAGGGGAACGAGGCAAGGTTGCCCCCTTTCCCCGATACTGTTTGACAACACACCATTATATCTCCTCATAATCCAGCTTCCCCGCTTTTTAACAATCCCAAATTTCCACCAGGGATGAACCCCTTAATATTTCAATGGTGGATAGACAATGGATTTACCAAATTATTTCATCTACACCAGGATGTCATCAAAGTTTGGCCTACGTTCCAAAACAAATATCAAACTCCTGCAACCGAAATATTTCTATTTTATCAAATACAACATTACATAAAGTCTACTTATACCAGAGGCTCTCTGCAACCTAACACCATATATGAAACTTACTGTCTAAAATACCCAACATCACGAAGACTGATAGGCCCACTATATAACTATTTAACCAACACCACTCCTATAATGGAATTTAAATACATTCAAGACTGGACCCAGGAATTACAACTAGATCTGGAAGAAGCGGACTGGATACAAGCAATAGAACGATCAAACTACAGTTCTATCAACATATATGCTAAGGAAACCTCTTACAAGGTACTGAGTAGATGGTACATGGTGCCAGCCCGTAAAGAACGATGGGACCCCACTGCTAATCCTTGCTGCTTTAGAGGTTGCCCGGACCAGGGTACGATGAATCATATTTGGTGGTCCTGCCCAAAAGCACAGAGATTTTGGCATTTTTCATCCTGAGTAACCTTCAAGCTGAGCTCCCTTTAAAATCGAGAATTTCTCACCCCAATCTGACCCTGACTGGCCTTAAGGTTTTTCTTCAAAGGTGGGCAGCTACATAATTTGGGAATTACTGTTGTAGACAGTACTGTAGACAATAGAGCCGTTGTCTGCTTTTCTTAATTAGCAAGGCACTTTCCTAGAGACCACGTACAACGCACCACGCCATGCACACATTTTAAGAAACTGTGGTACCATATACTGTATAACACATACTGTATATCACCCAGAACTTTAAACAGTAAAGGTAAAAATCTGAAGATTTCAGAGGAAAATGTGTCATCCTTCATTGGAAATTGAGAATCCAGGCCTTGTAAAAGCCAATATTACTCAGGGGAACCAAGGCATCGTCCAAATTTTTCTTAATCTCCAATTTGTTGCTTTGGGTTACTGTCAAAATGCAAACTTGACCAGTGGTTGTAAATGAGCCCCTTAATGTGTTTAAATTGCAGGAGGAACCAGAAAATCCAAAACACGATGATCGAACATTTTCTATGGTTTTATGATTATTTTTTGTTGTTTGTGAAGATTCTCATCCATCCAGGTCATGGTATATCAATAGAAATAAGTCAAATCAACTGGACTTGCTGTATTTTTTTTTCCTTGGAAACGTTTCACCAGTCATCCAAGTGGCTTTCTCAATTCAGAATAACTTGTATTTCAGAATAATTTGTATGTGGGAGAAACCAAACAACAGTTACACCAGCATATGGTGCAGCACAGAAGAGCCAGCTCCTCTGGTCAGGACTCAGCCGTGTACCTACAGCAGGACTCTATTTAGGGCAGATGCTGCCCTAGGCACCGGACCTAAACATGCCCCCCACCGTGATGCACGTGACATCATCGCATCGTGTGTGTGTCATCACTTCCACCAACCAGACTGGCTCCATACCCCTCACCCCAACCCTTTCACCGGATTTTCTGGGCTGTTGCCTTCCATCCAAAACCTTGAAGACGCACATGCCCCATTGCTCGTTCAGAACATCTGCTTTGCTCCTCTCAAGTTAAGACCTTGCGCCATCTGAGTAGCTGAGGGCTCCTCCCGAGGCCAAAGGCGGCTGCTACAGGCTGAAGGTTGAGCCGTGACCAGGGAGCTTAGCACTTTCTCTGAATTTAGGGAGTCGTACGTGACACCTCCTGATAAGTAGGACTTGAAGGGGTACCCATTTTTTTCTAATACAGGTATGGGATCCAATATCTAAATATGAATTATAGAAAGGCCATCTTCCACAGACTCCATTTTAAGAAAATAATTCTATTTTTATTATGATTCCTCTGTAATAATAATTTTTGAATTTGATCCCAACAAAAATATAATTAATCTGTATTGGAGGCAAAACAATCCTATTGGATTAATGTTTAAATTATTTTGTTAGTAGACGTTAAGTATGGAGATCCAAATTAAGTAAAGACCCCTTCTCCAGAAAACCCCAGGTCAAAGCTTTCTGAATAATAGGACCTATACCTGTACTATAATACTTTACAGGCACAAACATGTAAACAAATCATTTATTTATTGATTCATTTTTGTCCACTGATTGATCGGCCATTTCGGCTTCTCATTTAACATTCACTTCTTAAGCTGGGAGAGGGATATTAGAAATTCAACTCCATGGACACATTTCATATTGAGCCAAAGGTCTGAACTCCCAGTATTCATGTCCCAATGTTGGTCATACATGACATTCTTGGGAAAAACCAATGTGAACCCTGCTTATGAGGGAGGGGTCAAATTTGGGCTGTTTAAATTCCAGAAAAGCCCATTAAGATAATGTACTCCAAGTTGATTGGAGGCAGTTTCATGTCATGTAAAGTTGGCCAGCCTCTTATATAAGCAAAACTTGCTATTATACATGGTAAATGAGTCACTGCTTCCCGTGCACATAAGCCTTGGCTGAGACTACAGAGAGACTGGAGCTTCTGTTTCACAGTCAGAGACAGGAACCTTCCATTGTTCTGCATTCTCACTGGCAGATATGAAGCATTTGGTACTCTTGTCTCTCCTCCTCCATTTCTTCCCAGGTAAGTGCCTTCATTTACTCACTGGCACATCATGCATCTTATTTTTTATTTTTTTTTAAATATACCCCTTTTTCCCTAAATAGCCTTTTTTTTCCTTCTTCCCCGAACTGGAATTTACAGTTACAGTTAATTAAAGGGGATGTAAACCCAAGAATAAAAGGTCCAATGAAAAGAGAAATGATATTGTATTTGAAGTTGTTTCTAAATATAATCGCTATTGAAACTAGTGTCTGTCTGTCCCTTTCTATTCTCTGCCATGGTGCTTTAGAAACAAGCCAGCGATTAACAGACTTAATCTGTAACAGACTGTAACATTGAGATAAGGAACCCACAGGGCTGAAAGCAAAAAACATTTACAAGTAAAGTTAAAACCAATAAACACATGTATGGTATAAGCTGCATTTAATTACAATATTTTTTCAGTGGACAACCAATTTTGGGACATTTGTTATGGCATGAAAGGTGAAGGCTTTGCACAGGTTAATGATGGCAAGGGACAGTTATATAGCAGTTAGAGATTGCTTTTACTTGACTATCTAAGCAATGAACTTGCTGTAATGCTCCCCCATACTGTGCTGGTGGACTAAGGTGTGGGCAATTTTGCTCCAAGTGCCGTCTGAGGGAATAATAAATATATATATATATCCCATTCTGGTGCACAACGAACATCCAAAAAATGCCTAGGTGCCGGTTTGAAATACATATTTATAATGAGCAAAATAACCGCACTCAAAGGTCTTTCATAATGGTGAAAAAAGTTTATTAAACGTTCCTGAAGAAGGCCCGCAAACAGGGGCCGAAACGTTGAATAAACTTTTTTCTTTTTTATGAAAGACTTGTGAGTGCGATTATTTTGTATATATGTATATATATATATATATATATATATATATATATATATATATATATATATATATATATATATATATATATAATACACAAAATCCATGAATATCTTGTAAATTATATCCTTATAAACGGTGAGTTCTGATGTCATCAGTTATAAACGGTGAGTTCTGATGTCATTTCTGTCACATGACTCACTGAAATTTGTGTATTATAATAAATAAAGTACCCTCAGTTGCAAAATATGAGGATATTAGAAGTTACCTCGGAGTTCCATGACCTGTATAAAAACACTCGGCCTTCAGCCTCGTACTTTTATATGGTCATGAAACTCCTCGGTAACTTATAATATCCTTATATTTTACAAGAGGGGGTACTTTATTCACTATATATATGAATAGAAGATCAGCACTCTCTGTATGGTTTGGTGAAAAACGTGTCAATTTATTCACACACTTTTACGTTATCCGACTTTTCGGTCCCACAAGGACCTTTCTCGGTCATGAAAAAATGACCAGCAAGACGAGATATCTTGTGAATTGTTGAAAGTGTATTAAAAAAATCACATGTAAAGCCCAATACACTTTCAACAGTACACAAGATACCTCGGTGTTGCTGGTCATTTTTTCATTATAGCCAATCCAATTTACCTTGCACCCCAGTCGAAACTCCAAAAGCGGAGTGCTGCCCACGTGAAGACATATATAATATATATATATATAGATATATATATATATATATATATATATATATATATATATATATATATATATATATATATATATATATATACCACTATCTTCGGAGTGAATGTATATATATATAAAAAGTTGTCCGAATGTTCTGCAAGCCCTGGGGAAAGTTTGAGCGTGTGCACAACACTGATACTGTCTGTCCAATGCCAAAGCCATAAGTCAGTTTAATAACAACAACTGTCCCTCTTCAAATTCTTTCCAACCTCAGAGAGGTAAATTGGGTCTCTAGATGTGTGTCCAGAAGCTCAGCCCATGCTACAGTAAAGTTGCAGATGACTTCCCACAATGGCTAAGGTTTTTAATATTATACAGATCTGCTCCAGAGTGGTAATCCACTTCAGCAGCAACAACAGCTTGAATTAGTTGAACAGATGAGAATAGAATATTAATTGGAAACATCTGATTGGCTGGTGAGAGTTAATTTCACTGGTACTGCCTGTACCATATTAGCCCAATGTTGTTAATAAGAAGTTTGACTCTCACTAAGGGTAGGACTACACCGATGTTTTTGGCGCGATCCGACGCGCTGCAACAAAACGCTGGCGACAAATCGAATGTGACGGAAATAAGGTGAGAGAAATGTCGGATGAAGTCACAGCATTGATCCGAGGCGACATGACTGTGTGATGCAGATGCAGCGTGCAACGTTTGCATCCGACAGTTGTGTCGCATCAGATCAATGCTGCAACTTCATCCGACATTTCTATCTCTTACTTTATTTCCGTCGAATGCAATTTGTCGCAGCGCGTCGGATTGCACCGAAAACGTCTGTGTAGTCCTACCCTTAAATGCATATAAAATTGTGTGTGCTTAAATGCTATTCACAAAAGTACTTGCCCATACAAACAACTTACACTTTGCATTGAGCAGCAATAAGCCAGTTCAGCCCCCACTGAAACATTGTGCACATATGCGAGGATGGCGTTTTTTCATATTTTAAAGCGGGGTTGCCTTCAGAAGTTCTAACTATTAAAGATTTCTGTGATAACCTTTGTTCCCAATCATTTGAGGGGCATGCTACATTTGTTTTTGGGTGGGCTCATGTCTAGGACATCTCTTTTGTCTTTATTTTGCTTCCTTGGACATGTGTAATAATAAGAGGCCACTTCAAGCATTTGCACCAACATCTCTAATAAAGACATATATTTGACCTATATGTACCCTCCCTATTCAAATTGACCTAAGCGTAAGAGTACTAACAAAGTTTTGATACACAGAAATGAACGATTGCAAAAGTTCGCTATGAAATGCTCATGCTGACGAATTAACGCTAGCGAAACCTAGCCATCATTCGGCTACAGAGACGCTACTTTGTGTTTTAGTGAATTAGCGTAGTGGTAGCTAATTTACGCTTGGTGAAGTGGCGTGAAGTGTGGTGGAGCTTTCACTAGTGAAGATTTGCCCTTTAGGGAATTTGCCCCCATGTGATAAGTTTGGCCACTGTACTGCTGGCCCGATACTCCAACCAGTAAACACTGGGTCTAGGGAGTTGAAAACATATACAGAATTCTAGTTTTCACAATGTATCTACAAGTGCAGGTTTTCTAATTTCTCTTCCTCTTAGTATCCTTTGGGTCATTTCCAGAGCTACTTTCATATGGCAGCCATCCAGGCCCACCCTTTACTGAACTGATTTGAGAAGAATGCTACTGGCAATAAAGAGGATTTCTTTCTTGTTGAATCTCATGGAAATGTTCTTTAAAGTATCTGCTTCCTGAGCTATTAGCATTGTAACTCTGACCCAATGATGTCTCAGTTCTCCTCACTCACACGATTTTCCCTTAGGTGTCCTTAGGCATGCTGTCTGGGCTCCATACTTCCTATACTACCAAGATAAGCAATGCTCTCATTCATTTGTAAAAGAAAGATAACTAAAAGTCTAAAGTACTAGTTACATCACTTCTACCCTCTCTATCAAGCCTCACGGTCAGACCACATATGCATCAGGCAGCTCAGTATTCTATTCCCAAGAGTTGGCTCATGATCAAGATGAACTTCTCCAGTGTAAAAAAATTGAACTGGTTGGAGAATGGCAAATGCAATGGGGTCCTCACCTCTCACTCACCCCACCACCAAGCCATAGGGTCTTGCAACAACTGAAGCCTAAAACTGCTAATATCCCTGAAAAAATGTATGTATATTTTTTTTAAATGTAGGTACCCTTTAATAAATAAATAAATAGGGCCGGTTGCTGCATCAATTCTTTTCAGCAAGAGTGCACCCAAGGTGTTAGTTCCACATGCAAATGTAGCTGCTATGGTCGGAAATTGTGACTTTCAAGCCTTAGTTTTTACGTTTAGTTTTAGTGTAGTCTTGAGAAAACAACCACATGTGGTTTAACCAAAAGAGAACCTAATTTAGTATAACATTTCTGCAAAGAACTAACACAATTATATAGGTTAGTGTGTGTATCACCTGTCTACAAACCAGATAGTCAGCATTTTTCTATAGAGCAAGAACGTAAAGTAAACATCTACACCGTTAAAACCAGAAAAAAAGGTCAACTTAATCCCCCAAAAAGAAAAACTTGTCTATTAAACTGTCTCTTTTGCAAAGAGATGTTGTATAAGTTGCCATGTACGGCCTTCCTATTCAGCTAAACCACTAGCAGCCACAACATTCCAGTCCATCTTGCCATGTTTCATCACTAAAGGTGGCAATAGACACACAGATAATATTGTACAAAATGAATTTTCGTGCGATATTCGTTGCGTGTATGGTGGGAAAAGAGCCAACTGATATCGCCAGAAGACTTGGATATCGGTTGGCTCATCGATCGGAAAATTTTGATCGGGTGCCTTTGAAGGTACCAAAACATCGGCCATTGTTAGTGTTGAATCTTTAGATACAGGTAGAATTCTATTGTTTCTCCCTGTATATCTGACAATTCATGAACTTTGAAATGAACAATCTTTCCAAGAAAGATCGTAATTGTTACATCTATGGCCACCTTAAGGCTCAGCATGGCCCCATCAAGCAAAGAAGATGTCTGGAGGAATATGTGACCACTCAAACAGTAGGGTGCTTGAACTTCTTTGGTCGATGGAAGAGATGTAAAATGTTTCCAGTTCAGCGTATGAGCAGCAAAATGCTGGGGATTACCCTCAATATAGTTTATTGACTTGACCTTGCTGGTGGATTCGCAAATCAGATGGTAATTGTTTCCAAGTGGTAATCACTTGATCCAGGTGGTAGAATCCAGGTGATTTCTGTTATAACTTAGCATAGGGGCAATTCCCAACGTTGTACCACCCACCTGCCAAGCTGAAAATGCAGAGGCTGCAAAAACACTGGGAATAAACCCATGTGCCATGACCGTTATTGGGTTTTTTCTATATGAAACTATATTTTAAGGAAAGAGATCATCAGCACATGCATTGCTTCCTGTGAAGAGTCTTGTGAGTTGTTTGGCATGTATCTTGTGGAACTGAAAGTGTGGCTTGGCAGCTGGGAGTTTTTTTTACTTTTCTCAGTTAGTAAAGTGCTTTTGGAAGGTTGAATATTCGATGTTTTTAATACCCTGAGAGCTGCACTCAGTCACACTAACATTGACACAAACAACAATTTAGTCTGACCAGATCATTTTTTCTGGGTACAAGTCTTGGAGCAAAACCGACTTTGTGGGATCCCTTTAGTTATGTGCAGTAGGGGTGACCATTTTAGACAATGATTAGTCAATTTCAGAGCCAGCAAGGACCCCACAAGCTGCGCAGCTGGCTTTAGTAGCAAGGGCTTGTACAGTATAACTGCAGGTGCTGGTTTTCAATGATACCATCGGGTGCCTGGGCTTTCAGCAGATGTACCTAGAGAGATCCAGCCTCCTTTGGCAGACTGGTAGAATAGCTGATAGTCACAAAGTACCAAGCCTAGACGTTATGTAGATAAACAGCCACAGTCCCTATAGGCACCATCTCTCCCTACTCTACCTGCTATCCCACAGTAACAGTCCCTTACCAGAGACTATTATCCACTGTTACTATAGGCACCATCTCTCTCTACTATACCTGCTATCCCACAGTCACACTCCCTTCCCAGAGACTATTATCCCACTGTTACTATAGACACCATCTCTCCCTACTATACCTGCTATCCCACAGTCACACTCCCTTCCCAGAGACTATTATCCCACTGTTACTATAGACACCATCTCTCCCTACTATACCTGCTATCCCACAGTCACAGTCCCTTCCCAGAGACTATTATCCCACTGTTACTATAGGCACCATTTCTCCCTACTATACCTGCTATCCCCCAGTCACACTCCCTTCCCAGGCACTATTATCCCACTGTTACTATAGACACCATCTCTCCCTACTATACCTGCTATCCCACAGTCACACTCCCTTCCCAGAGACTATTATCCACTGTTACTATAGGCACCATCTCTCCCTACTATACCTGCTATCCCACAGTCACACTCCCTTCCCAGAGACTATTATCCACTGTTACTATAGACACTATCTCTCCCTACTATACCTGCTATCCCACAGTCACACTCCCTTCCCAGAGACTATTATCCACTGTTACTATAGACACCATCTCTCCCTACTATACCTGCTATCCCACAGTCACACTCCCTTCCCAGAGACTATTATCCACTGTTACTATAGACACCATCTCTCCCTACTATACCTGCTATCCCACAGTCACACTCCCTTCCCAGAGACTATTATCCACTGTTACTATAGGCAACATCTCTCCCTACTATACCTGCTATCCCACAGTCACACTCCCTTCCCAGAGACTATTATCCCACTGTTACTATAGGCACCATCTCTCCCTACTATACCTGCTATCCCACAGTCACACTCCCTTCCCAGAGACTATTATCCCACTGTTACTATAGACACCATCTCTCCCTACTATACCTGCTATCCCACAGTCACACTCCCTTCCCAGAGACTATTATCCCACTGTTACTATAGGCACCATCTCTCCCTACTATACCTGCTATCCCACAGTCACACTCCCTTCCCAGAGACTATTATCCACTGTTACTATAGGCACCATCTCTCCCTACTATACCTGCTATCCCACAGTCACACTCCCTTCCCAGAGACTATTATCCACTGTTACTATAGGCACCATCTCTCCCTACTATACCTGCTATCCCACAGTCACATTCCCTTCCCAGAGACTATTATCCACTGTTACTATAGGCACCATCTCTCCCTACTATACCTGCTATCCCACAGTCACACTCCCTTCCCAGAGACTATTATCCACTGTTACTATAGGCACCATCTCTCCCTACTATACCTGCTATCCCACAGTCACACTCCCTTCCCAGAGACTATTATCCACTGTTACTATAGGCACCATCTCTCCCTACTATACCTGCTATCCCACAGTCACACTCCCTTCCCAGAGACTATTATCCACTGTTACTATAGACACCATCTCTCCCTACTATACCTGCTATCCCACAGTCACACTCCCTTCCCAGAGACTATTATCCACTGTTACTATAGGCACCATCTCTCCCTACTATACCTGCTATCCCACAGTCACACTCCCTTCCCAGAGACGATTATTCCACTGCTACTATAGGCACAATTATTATTATTACTGGAAACTGGGCTGAGTTTTGGATGTATTATAAGCATGTCTGGTTGTTAACTGGGTGTGTGCTGGCAGAGGAGAGCTTGCCCTAAATTGTCCTGCTATTCAATATTGAAATATTGGGGGAGGAAGGCCAGTCCCACAGGTTGGGATCTTCTAATATAGGGTTCCCTACATATAAGTTCTGAAAAGAGTTGTGCTTTAAAACGGAATGACTGCTATAATAAAAACAGAATAACAGTCTATAGCAGGGGTGTCCTAAAATATAGGATTAACATAAAAAAAAGGTCATCTATAATATTGCAAAAGTATCAGCAAACATTGCCCTTTGAGATCATTGATAATGTTATAATGCATCTTAAAAATTATTTTCTCCTTTTTATCTGTAGGGAACTGTGAAGTTGAGGAAACAACAACTATTGGTTATCTGTCATCAGGTACGTTGCTTGATATGGTTTTTATCTGCAATGCCAATATGGCAGCCAGCTACCATCAATGGAGATTGAACTTAATAACACTTGTTGCCTTCTTCAAGGAACAACATCAAGTTCAAGGCCAAAGAGCTCTTAAATTTCTACTCTGTTCACTAATAGTATGTAAAAATGAAACATTAAGTGCAGACTCATAATCCTTACTTGTCTATTTCATCAATAATTATATAATTTTACTTATCTATAATGTAACTATAATTGAATGAAAATGCTAGATTGCCTGTTTCGTTTTCAATCATTGAATTCCCTTCTTTGTTTTGATTTAGATTATTATCATGACTTTGAAATCATATATCATGGATATGTAAGTGTCTTCTGACTGGCTGTAATGTGTCTTTCGAAGAAATGTAACCATGCGTTTATTCAGAAGCAGCTTCGAGCAGGGAAACGTAGTTCTGAAAAGACCATTGATGCACATGTGCCATATGCCTTCATATATGATGGGGTTTTCCCAAAAATTCAAAAAGCAAAAGTGTATTAAAAATATAAAGTCATTTATTAGGACAAAAAAATGGCCTAACGCATTTCGTTCCTGTTAGGGCACTTTCTGATTGATTATTGTAAGTATCCTTTGATTAGCCACAACCCCTATAAAAGATATGTACAGGGGTGTGTCCATTTGTCTACGTCATGTAACCTCAAGCCTCCTATCACTTATTGGTTAGATGTGCTATCTAATTGACGGATAAGGATACTGTCATGGGGAAAAAAATTTTTTTCAAAATGAATCAGTTAATAGTGCTGTTCCAGCAGAATTCTGCGCTGAAATCCATTTCTCAAAAGAGCAAACAGAATTTTTTATATTCAATTTTAAAATCTGACATGGGGCTAGACATTTTGTCAATTTCCCAGCTGCCCCAAGTCATGTGACTTGTGCCTGCACTTTAGGAGAGAAATGCTTTCTGCCAGGCTGCTGTTTTTCCTTCTCAATGTAACTGAATGTGTCTCAGTGGGACATGGGTTTTTACTATTGAGTGTTGTTCTTAGATCTACCAGGCAGCTGTTATCTTGTGTTAGGGAGCTGCTATCTGGTTACCTTCCCATTGGTCTTTTGTTTGGCTGCTGGGGGGGAAAAACGGAGGGGGTGATATCACTCTAACTTGCAGTACAGCAGTATAGAGTGATTGAAGTTTATCAGAGCACAAGTCACATGACTTGGGGCAGCTGGGAAATCGACAATATGTCTAGCCCCATGTCAGATTTCAAAATTGAATATAAAAAAATCTGTTTGCTCTTTTGAGAAGTGGATTTCAGTGCAGAATTCTGTTGGAGCAGCACTATTAAGTGATTCATTTTGAAAAAAAAAAAATTCCCATGACAGTATCCCTTTAACCTGGAACAAACCGCACACCTGTTATTAGATTACATCTCGCAAACCTGCTTGTATCCATGGGTGGCTCTTACGGCACAATGGCTGCCTAATCTAGATACTAACCACACATTATTTAAGACCTATATTACCCCATTTGTCTTGCTTCTTGCATTCTCCTTGTTTTCTTTTTCCCTTGTTACCATTGTCTGGTTAGCTACTGCTTTGAATATTATAACCCTCTTTTATGAGCACAGCATAATGGCGACCAAACTCCAAGTAGCATCATCAACAGGAGCACGTGTGCACTAGGGAAGGTGAATTAACGCTCAACAAATTTACGTAGAAGAGGCATGTTTAGGCAAAAGTCCTTTTAATAAACTAATTTATTTTCCTTTTAACTTTAACATGACACTCACAATTTTGGTTGCGAATGAGGAAATGGTGCTTTACATATTCAGTTAAACTGAAAGGACAGCTATTCAGTTCACCCTGTCTATTGCATAAAACAATTTCAACCTATTTGTGACTTCCATATATGTGCCTCGTTGCAGAATTCCGGTAAATCCATAATGCCCGGCTATCTGCCCTTTGCAACACTGATTCTCTATTTCACTTGGATGTTATGGCATCAAGCTTTTCCAGTTGGACGCTAGAAGGTAAAAGCCATACAAAAATTACTTAAAAAACTGTACTCACAATATTTGAATACAAGAATGTTAAAAAAAAAAGCCAAAGCATTTTCATAATGCAGTGAAATTTCCAAACTTTTTAAAGCATTGTGAAGTTCATCTTGCAGTTCCTTGTCATTTTATCCACTAGATGGCTCCCAAATCTTCAAAATATATTCAAAATTCATACATTAAGGGGTAAGCAGTGCTTACCCCTTAAAGGAGAATTCAACTGTTAACTAAAAAAAATCCTACCCCCTACCCTACTTAGACCCCCCTCCCTCCTCCCCCCTATCCTATTTGCCCCCCAGGGAAATGCCCCTAACTTTTTACTTTCAGATTCAGGGATCAAAGTTCACAGCAGCCATCTTCTGGGTCTTTGTGTTTTCACCAGGCGCTTCTGCAATTTCCATCCATTTCGGCACATGTGCAGTTGTTGTAAACCAGGAAATTGTTGCAGCTGCACATGCGCCGCTTCGCTGGTCTCAGATTACGGAAGACCCGAAGATGGCTGTCATGATCTGAATCTGCATCGAGGGGTAAGTACAAAGTTAGGGGCATTTCCCCCTGGGGGGGGCAGCTAGGCTGGGGGGAGGAGGGTCTACATATGTAGGGTGGTGTAGGATTTTTGTTAGTTAACGGTTGAATTCTCCCTTAAGGTGGCCATAGACGCACCGATAATATTGTGCAAAACTAATTTTCTTACAATATTTGGTGCGTGTATGGTAGGAGACGAGTCGACCAATATCAGCAGAAGATTTGGATGTCGGTTGGCTCATCAATCGGGCCAGTTGGAAAATTTTGATCGGGCGCCTTTGAAGGCACCCGAACATTGCCCATTGTTAGTGCTGAATTGTCAGATACAGGTGGAATTCTATTGTTTCTATCTGTATATCTGACAATTCAGCTCTACACGTGTGTATTGAAATGAATGATCTGTCCTGGAAAGATCTTTTCCATGAAGGATCATCATTGTAACGTCTATGGCCACTAGGGTTGCCACCTTTTATAAAAAATTTTACCGGCTGCTGGGGGGCGGGGCCTCAAAAGGGGCGGGCGTGATGTCAAAAGGGGAGGGCGTGACATCAAAAGGGGCGAGGCCACGCAATGGAGACCCGCGGACGCTAGAAGAGGCAAAGAAAAAGGTAAGTTGCAGGGGATTGGGGGCAGGCCGAGGGCTCCTTTTGATCATATTACAAATTTACCGGCAGCTACATTGCCGGTAAATTTGTAATACCGGCCCCGGCCTTGGCAGGTATTTTACTGGCTAGGCCGGTAAAATACCGGCCAGGTGGCAACCCTAATGGCCACCGTTAAGAGGTTGCAAAAGGGAGAAATGAAATGGGACAAACATAGGGTCGACACCTTTCAATACGTCTGAGACCGGGCAGGGGGGCTGGGGCCGTGACATCAGTGGGCTGGGCCATGATGTAGATGGGAGTGGCTGTGACATCAGGGGGTGGGGCTATGACGCAGGGTTCGGTGATTGGCCGATCGGCGTGTCAATCAAGGGAATCCTGCCCGGTTTTCCTTATTTGGAAAACCGGGCAGGAAGTTTTGACCCAGGCAGCCCTTCAAAATACTGGGTTGTCCGGGTCAAAACCGGACAGGTGGCAACCCTAGACAAACAAGAGGTGGCTATTTTGCTTCCCCTTTTCTGAAAACTCAGGATCAGGTGTTGCTCTTATACAAAATAAAAGGGGCATTTATGTAAGGTCCTGATAAAACGTATTTTGAATTCATGGATTTAATTGTGTACACGGTACCTGGCAAACTGCAATAGTATCATACGCAGAAACATTTATCTTGGAAATATTATTTGTGTCAGGTGAAGTTTACATGGACACTGCTGACTATATAGGAGCCTCTAGTGGATAAAAGGATGAGTTGCAATATGGACTGCACAATGTAAAACGCGTGGAGTGTTTGACAGAAAAAAATGTCAGAATGCATAATGGGATTTTGAAATAGGACTAAAACTTGAACAGTGAAATGTATTATTGTAATTCTATATTTATCCAGTATAACATTCTCTTTTAACCCTTAAATATATATCTTGAACGTGACCATTAATTAATGGAAGCAAGCCCCACCCCCTTTTAGAGCCCTGTACCTCCCTGATAGCTGCCCTGGTTGTTGGGACTCTCAAGCACCACGGGAATAAAGAATTAAATCTTTCACCAGGAAGGGAAAACAATGGCTATAGCTATGTATAAGGATTTAGATTGCACAGGCTTTGTGTAGAATATTGAAATGCTGTTGTTTTTGTTTCTCATAGGGGTTTATGGAAAATGGATAATATCCTTCTAATCCAGAAGGCTCCGTTCTCTTTCTACATGGATTCAGCTTGACTCATGGAAATCTAAGTCAACTCAAAATCACATGCAACATTTTCCAGACATTCCAACACTCTTGAACCTTTTTGAAACCATCACTTTCATCAGATTTTGATCAGCAAGACAGAGATTATTCCAACTCCTATTGGCTGCCTGGTGTTCTATAGCCTTCCTATCTGTTATTGGCATCTTTGCCAACAACACTTCACATCAGACTGCCAATTTCTTGCCTTGGCCACCCACAAAAGTTGTCACTGATATAAACAATTTGGTTTCTGCCACTCACCTTGACAAGAGTTTTGCATTTAGAGAGGGAAATCAAGTGGCAGTTACTATAACCATGAATACTAACAGTGATGCCAACTGCCATCTGGTGTCACCGGGAAGACCATCATTCAACCTTGGTTATATGCAGGAAACTGTGGTTGATCCATTCGTAGTTTAGAGTTTATTGTTATTGTTGTTTTATCCTGGTACTCAGATCTAGTTTCTCATATCATGGGGTATTTTCCAGCTATGACGTAAGCTTATGCCTCTCTGGTATATGCACTTGTACTGGTGCCTTTCAGCTCCAAAAGGTCTAGGACAAATTCACTAAAAGGCGAAGTGACTAAAGTTGGCGAAAATTCACCAGCGCTACGTCATTTCGGTACTTCGTCGATTTACTACCGGGTGCTGGTGTAAATTCGCTAGCGAAGGAGATAGACTCTAGTGCTACTTCGCACTCTAACGACAGGCGAATTTTCGCTCTGGCGAATGGATGTAACTACGCAAATTCACTAAGATGCAGATTTTACTGAACGCTACCTCTTGCGCCAGACTTGCCTTCACCACCTCAGACCAGGCGAAGTGCAATAGAGTAGATAGGACTTCCTCAAAAAAAAGTTGAACATTTTTCTAAGTCCCAAAAAACGCTGGCGACTTTTCAGTTTTTCAGGGTGATAGGCTGCAAAAAAAGCGTAATTTTTTTTATGGTATCTGGCATTCCCCCTACATTTCCTAACATATGGCACATAAACTATACACTGATGTGTAGGGTATTATAACTCTAGGTTCCATGGGCTTGTGTAGTGTAATATATGTTCTGCAACATATACGTCCATTTAAATTTAACTTCCCGCTGTATGCAAATTAGCCAACGCTAGTGCAACTTCGATTTGCTTGCCAAATTAACTCTAGTGAAAATTTGCCATAGTTTGGCGCCCTGGACGCAACTTTGCACTTTAGTGAATTAGCGTTGTCCTGGCGAATTTTCGCCTGGTGAAGTGTTGCGATGTGAGCGAAGCCGTCGCTGGCGAATTTTCGAGTGAATTTGCCCAGTCATGCAACTCCTTCAGCCATGTTTCGGCCAGACCAATCTCACATCATATTTTCCCTTCAGCACCAGCACCTCCAGCTCTCCCATTTTACCAATCAGACTCCATGCATTTGAAAACATACATTTAATACTGGTACCATATTGAACAAATGACATGTGGATGCTGGGTTTTCATTTGGAGGGGTTGAACTTGATGGATTTGTCTTTTTACAACCCAAACTATGTACTTCTAAATTAAAATGAATGTTATCCACTCTTGTAAATAATGTGTGTTTACTACTGATTCACCATTTATATAAATAAGCTCCTTTGTATCTAGGGTTGCCATCTGGCCAGTAAAAATGATGGTTGATCCCTATGTTATTAATAGGGAAAAAAGATAAATATATAGAAAGGCTGGTATTTTTTTCCAGAAAAGGTGGCAACCCTATTTGTTTCAATGGAGACTGCCCTGAAGGATCTTTGGGCCTGATGAACAAGAGTGAAATATCATTTATCTACAGCATTGCTGTCAAGTAGAAAGCCGGAAGGATAAATGTGGACCGCCAATGGATTCCTTTAGCTTCCAAGCTGCCAAAAACTCCATATCACTGTTTAAATCAATTTTGCCCCCAAACATTTGGCTTGGTGGATATTTTGTACACCTTCCATAAGACGCTGAATGGTGCCAACCTAGAGGATGAAAACTTCATCTATGAAATGTTTTTCAGACTGCTGTTGTTTTTCAAACCAATTTTCAGACAGAGATCTACAAAAAAAAATTTTTTTTATTGTAGCGCTATAGTAAACTGACTTGTGCTAGGGCCATTAACTCTACTTTCCTTGGTGGGCTGAGACCACCGATGAGCTCTCTTTCTCAGGGGTAAGCCCTCGCAGCGGGGTGGAGGCAAGGGTGTAGTGTAACTGTAACCTGATGCGATAGCACAATGATGGGCGCCAGTAGTTCTTTAACAGTTGAACCAAGAACAGTATTTATTGAACAAGAGCACAGAGATCATTTAGCACATTGATCCACAATGGAGTATAGAACATACACAGCAGCATAAAGGAAGCATATACTCACAGCACGTATAGGCTGAATCCCCACAGGCTAGGGAATATACAGCAGAGAGTAAGTTGACAGCATGCGATGGGTATTGCCCGGTTTTCAGGATATCTTCCAGTGGCAGACTAGGGGAACTCCTGACATCCCTATCTCAACACTTGGTTCCTTACTCTGGGTCAGTAATACCCTGGGATCTTAATCCCTCTAATCTCCTCGGCGGAGCCTTGAGCTGCTCAACTATTTAACCTCTCTATCACTCCTAGAGCGATCTATAAAACGAGTATAGCTATCTAATTACTAGGGCCAAGGCGCCTAGGGTCAGCACTACCCATTCCCTTCCAGCCTGCTTGGTTGGGCTAAAGCAATGGACCCAGAGCACATGGTTCCTAAACCTTTTATACTCTGGCACAGTGCCTCTAGTGTACACTGTGTGAACTGCAGGGGTTACATAAGCACAAGGTCCCCATAAGGACCCACTGAGGTGTCCATATTACTAGGGATGTGCCTGTCTGTAAAGTGTAAGGGTGTCTAAGATTTTCACATCCCTACATTATATTTGCATTTTTTTAGAAAGACCACTCTTTATTAGACTTTTATTATACAGCTTTGGGTAAGGTAACAGGTCCTCTTTAACCAGTTTAGTTGCATCCTTCTGCCAGTTCTCTATCCAAGTATAAAAGCTATGTTCCAGGCCATTATTATTACCCCTTCCAAAAGCTTTCCTACCACTGATGTCAGACTAACCAGCCTATAGTTCTAATAGTTCTAAGGCTGAGAAAGGAACCCCATTTTTGAATAGCGACACCACATTAGCAATTCACCAGTTTTGGGAATCACAAAGCTAACCCCAATTGTTAAGACCAATTGTTAAGAAACTGACTGGCATGACATCACTTCCTGTCAATGTGACCACTTCCAGGAGGGAGGAGGGAGGAGGAAAAGGCCAATTAGGGCAAAAATGAGCAACAGAGGTCCAAATATTAAAAAACGTAGCCTATGAAAAAATCTACACTTTATCACTAACATATACATATACAGTATATATATATATCACAGTCCCGTTTGGCGCACCCGAAAAACACCCACGCAGCTGGGTGCGTGGGTGTCATTGAATATTTCCTTCCACGAATAAACCGCACTCACAGGTCTTCGACAAATATGAAAATATTATATATAATTATATATATATTTTAGATATAATATATATACACCATACTCCATATGAGGTGTACTATTCATAACTGGGTGTTAAAGATGCAGAGGCGTGGGAACTGAACAAGGCGGGATTCAGTCTATGGAGTTAGGGTATGTAATCCAGGCATAATCTCAATGTCACAGTCCTGCTGCTATTAAAGTGATACTGACTTCTGGATTCTTTATACAAACATCTCAGTATCATTTTTAAAAGGCTTCCTGGAACTGCTCTAAATGACACCTTGCCTTCCCTCTGAGCCCCCTTTTCTTCTCCTATCGCTGCTGCAGCACTGACTTGCATAAAGACTTACTAGGCTTGAGGAGCAAAGAGTCTTTTCTCTGCCCCAATCCTGATGTCACAGCTGCAGAAGCCATAGGAAAAGTGCCACTTGACAAGGTAAGAGGAGAATTTGGGTAAGTCAAGGTGTTTTTCATTGCATGCATGATTATTGCCAGAAAGCATTTAAAGGTGATATAAGGTCAGTACAACACCCAGCAATTGACAGACTTCTGAATTATGTAACATGCCTATGGCAGAATACTAGCTGCTTGGAAAGTTTGCTGAATTAGTTGGCTAATAAAGGTATTCCATAACCTCCAATCAATTTTCTGTAACTCTCCATGGCAAGCACATTACAACTCCCTACATCTACGATCATGTCCAATGTCAAAAAACATTTATGTAGGTCGATATGGATATATTATACAGAAACTTTTTGAAATACTGAAAAATGGTGCCCCAAATTGCCTCATTTAAGCAAATCATTTAGTCATTTCCTTGTATTTAATTTAATTAAGCCGCCGAAATCCATACTCCTGGCAAAACAAGTTTTTAACAAGTCTGTAATGTAGAAGGTGTTTAGTAGTCTTAAAGAAACAACACACAACAATGGTATTGTTGAGCTATAAGTGACACCAGAAGGCACTCATTGGGGTTTTGCAGTCTAACAACCAGTCCTGTTGCTTTAAGAGAGGTTGTTTCCAATGCTGGCCACACACAGGCAAATAGTGGCTGTTGACATGGCAACTCTTGAAAGAATTACCAACTGTTGTATGGCCCAAGAAAAATGTCCTACTCAACAGATATCTGATTGGGGCTCATTCAGAAATCAAGAGGGCATGATGAAAATTAATGCTGGCCAATGATGTCATTGAGCTGTGGATGCAATCTGTGGCCCTAGTTTGATCCAACTTATACCTCGGGGCCAAACAATTAGATCACCCAGAATATGCCAATCACTACTTGGTCAGATTTCCTAAATATAAAAGTTGTGAGAGCATGCAAAGGCTATATAAAGTGCTGTATGATAGAAATGCTGCTGACCTGCCAATACTTCAACGCAATAAAAAATATCCATTAATGCACTTGCTTGGACCTTTTGCTTTACTACTTATTCATTCTTTGCAAGTGCATATTTTTAGGAGGTTTTTAGTCACTATTTTAAAGATCATAAAAGTCTCCCCCAAACAGTGGCTCGCGAGCAACATGTTTCTCACAAATCCCTTGGATGTTGCTTCCAGTAGCCTCAATAACAGGTGAATTCTTGATTGGAAGCAAGTTGTTTGCAGAAAAAACAGATATTCTGCCAAACAGAGCTTCCTGAAGGCTGCCAGTCCATGTGAGGCTATCAAATAGCCAATAAAAGTCCTTATTTGGCACCACCCAGGAACTTTTATTTCATGCTTGTGTTGCTCCTCAGCTCTTTTTATATTTGAATGTGGCTCATGGGTAAAAAAGGCTTGGGACCCCTGTCACAACATATCAAAGTCGCCATACCTATGTAGGAGGGTAAGGTTTTTGTTAACTGTTAAATCTAGAAGTCATTGGGGATTGTGTTAGTCAGCTAGGCTGGGTCCTTATTTACAGATGGGAGGGGGGTAGCTCCCTTAGGTTATAAAAAGGTCTTCTGACATGTGATCTGTCTCTTTCTAGTGCACTCACTAGCTGCACGAAGTGAGTTGTTGTTCTTAGGGCCTGAGGTGGAGGTAGACCTCGGTGTAGGAGAAGCAAGTGTAAGGTCAAAATATTGTTATAGGTCTCTTTAGAAGCGACAGTTAGGATCAGGAAAGTGAGTGAGCAGCTCCCGTGAGGAGATTAGTATTGGTTAGTTCCCTGCGGCACCTCTGCTGCCATTATAGGAACCCGAGCGTTAGGCACAGGATTAGGTAGATCCTGGAGTATTTCACCTAGTGATGTGTTGAGTTTGTAACCAGGTGGTAGGCTATACTACCCAAAGCATTTTGATGAAGGGGTAAAGGATGACTTGTGAGAACTGTCCATGTTATTGTCCTGCTGGGACTTGAACTAATTTACTGCTATACCAACTGAGCACAAACCCTACAAAATGTAAGTGATTGGCATTCTGAGAATTTTGGAAAGTTCAATAAATTGTTCCACTGTTTTAAAGAACCACTGACACCCAGTATTATTGAGAAAGATTGAGTGCTGTGTGCATATACCCGTGTTGTAACTGGTCCTCCATTCCATTAGCAAGGGCCCAACTGAGGATACAGAGTCTAACATTATCAGTACCTATCAGGAGTTGCTAGTGTGACATGCCAGTGGCCTGCACATGCACTTTTAAGGGGGAATTAGCGTTTGGTAGGCAGGTAGCGTAGGATTTTTGAGCTTAGAGACAGGGACACCAAGGCTTCAGACAAAAAACAGGTTTATTAAGCACTGGACATTCCAACGAAAAGGCAACAGAAAAATGTTCAGGTTACAGTTGAACTTCACTGTAGAACATGCAGGGTACAGTTCAGTAAATACACTGCAAAACATTCAGGGTTTTCCCCCCTCTGGTCGCTCACCATCAAGGGAAACTCTCACCCTCTTGCACCTTGAAGTATTTGGGCTTCACACTCAGCCCTGCTGGCTTCCCCTCCTGGGATTCAGACTCTGCCAGTTCTTTTCTCTTTCTTTCCCCCACAAGGGATTTAGGCTCCAACCTCTGGAACTCTCTTGCTGGCAGAAAGGACCCTTCTGCCCAGCTCTGTCTCTCACAGCCCCTCACTTCCCTGGAGAGCCCTGAACTGTGCTCACACAGCCCTTTTACATGGTCAGGTAGATCCTCTCTCACCTGCCACTTAATTACCTGGCTGATAGGGAATATTAACCCTACCTGAGCCAAATATTCCTTTGCAGCACATACAATGCAGTTTAAATGCACTCTTTTGTGTGTCTTTTGCTCTAAGACAGTGGTGTTTCCCAAACACCCTGTCACACTAGGAATAAGGTCCTAGCATAAAAGTGTACAGTTACAAAGGTATAATTCGGGGCAACCCCCTACACCTGTTACACCTATATCAAGTAAACCAATTTAGTGGTCTTAATAATTTACCTCACATTTTTATAGCCTAGGACCTACTTGTCTGGTTGCATAAAGTAGCTCCTAGAAATGAACCTTTATGCAAATATTTCAGATACGGAAGAAATACAAAATTGATGTCAGGTATTATTTTCAGAAGCAAGATGTACCCCTACTGTTATCTTTGTAAGCACGATAGTAACATCAAACTGCCTACAGCATGGCTGCAACTGCTCTGTTTCCAAACCAATCATTTTATTTTGTAATTGTGTGCATCAACCAAAAAAAATCCTATTGTTTAATAATCTCATTATTGTGGATCTTTGGTTTCTTAAAGGACAAAACATGAACAAAAAGCCTCAGTGCTACAAAGAGGAAGTTTGGCATTGCAAGAAAGTTGGAACCCCAATCTAGGGGATAAAAGTTTGTAATTGAGAGATATCCAACCAGATACTAAACTATGACTCGTCCCTATGACTCCATGTTGTAGCTCCCACCCCTCCCAGCTATAGTCAGGTGATCCCACTGGTGTCTAATAAAAGGGCAGCCAAGTTTGGGAGTTTTACTTTGAAAGCAGCTAGTAAGTTGCAGGTAAAACTTAGTCCCTTTGTAAAATGTATAATGAAGCAATAGAATTCTTAATGAATCAGATGAAAATTGAGAGTAGGACTGGCCAGATATGGGATGACTTTGACGTAGTTGTTCAGCTTAAATATATTGCAATATATGGACAAACAATCCCTGTGTTGTTTAAAGGGTAAGGCATTTTTCAGTAGCAGTATGCACAAAATGTCTCTGTCTTAAATATATTGATAATGGGTTGAGTGCAGAGGACCTCTTGTAGTTGATTATATGTATTTTGTGGTCACACCCTCATTGCACCCCCGCCTAATGGTTTTAAAAAATAGTGGTGAGCACAACTTTCCCTTGTTTGTTATAGTTTATACAGGAGCAGTAACCAGCTCCATGTTGTAGCTCCCACCCTTCCCAGCTATAGTCAGGTGATCCCACTGGTGTCTAATAAAAGGGCAGCCAAGTTTGGGAGTTTTACTTTGAAAGCAGCGAGTAAGTTGCAGGTAAAACTTAGTCCCTTTGTAAAATGTATAATGAAGCAATAGAATTCTTAATGAATCAGATGAAAATTAAGCATAGGACTGGCCAGATATGGGATGACTTTGACGTAGTTGGCCAGCTTAAATATATTGCAATATATGGACAAACAAACCCTGTGTTGTTTAAAGGGTAAGGCATTTTTTAGTAGCAGTATGCACAAAATGTCTCTGTCTTAAATATATTGATAATGGGTTGAGTGCAGAGGACCTCTTGTAGTTGATTATATGACTCGTCCCATAGACACACAAAAAACAGCCTAAGAGCATCAATCAAATGCTAGTAGTTGCAGTCCAACACTATTGGTGGGCCATAGTTTGGTGTCCTACATCTGTTATCAAAAGGACAGAAAACCCACAAACAACCCTTCACAGTAGTGGTGGCACATCACCAGTTGATACGAGGTTCTATGGAAATATACTGACTGCTCAAAACACTTGTGTTGGAGATTAAATTAGCAATTCTACATAGTGGGATGAATTATGGGGCAGATTTATTAAGGTTCGAATAGTTAATTGGAATTCAAATTTTTGAGTTTGATTTTTTGTCAAAACTCACAAATTCAAGTTGGGAATAATCCAAACTTGAATTCGAGATTTATCATGCCTCAACCATGGGGACAACTCTTAATTCGACAGTACAACACCTAAAACCTGAGTTCATGTAGAAGTCAATGGCAGAGGTCCAGTGACCCATTTGAAGATGTTAATAGTCTTACTGACATTCGAGTTTTTTTGAGAGAAAAAAAACTAGATTTGAGTTCAATCTATTTCGATTCTAATTTGTTTCGAGTTTTCGGTCGGTAATATTCGTTTGGGTTTTAGACATTTGAGTTTTTTTCTTAAATAAGATACAATTCGAGTTTTGAGGTCATTTGAGGTAAAAAAACATCACTCGACCTTTGATAAATATGCTCCTATATAGATACTAATCCAGCAATCGCACGATTTTAATCAATTCTCAATGTTTTTATTGGTCATTTGATGTATTGATCAAGTAAATACAAATTTCAGGTCTATAAAGAAAATCAATTAAAATGTTGGTACCCTTTATTAAATAATCAAGATACTTCAGTATCTCACACTCAGCAACTCGTTATGCTGAATGCTTTCCTCATGCAGAGGTCTGGGTCAGACTTTGATTGACAGGTAGGTCTAATAAGAGTTTTAGGCTGCTCCCTTTCCTAGTAGAAGTTATAGTCTTCCCAGACTAGGCAGTTTACTGGTTCATGTTTGGGGTCTTCCCGATAGTCACCCTACCAATACCTGGCTGAACATCTGCAAAATATCCATGGGGCAGGTTAGAAAAAATCCCACTGGACAAAAATTGTTGGCACACTGATGTGATCATCTCCTGATACAGAGGTCCCCAACCACTAGGCTGTCCGGAGCGGGGATGCTGAATCGGATCGCAGCTTCAAAGACAACGGGCCTAATTATCTGGGAGCGCAGTGTTGCAAAACGCAGGATGCTTTCTACCGTTCACGAAAATGAACATAATACTTTAACAGGTTTTTTTTTTTTTTTTTGGCAAGCCCAAGAGCTAAGCAAAATGAGCAAAAAACTAACATGCTGAAGTGCTTCTTTGAAAAAGGGGTAAATATCCAGTGACTAGTTTGTGTTTTATTATGCGACAACCTCAACTTCCCTCCGCAATCCTTGGAAAAATGTCTTGCTTGGAACTGGTCCCTGGGCCAATAGGTTGTGGACCACTGTCCGAATAGATCTGCATAGGCCGGCATTTTGACTAGATTGTACAAAGCAGTGGGGACAATTGATTCGATTAGATCAGGGAGTGAGTGCCCACATTTGTGCTTCTTTAGCAACACAGGCCCTTCGCTAATGAGGAAATTTGAGAAACTCAACAACAAAATGGAAAAAGTATCTTGTAACAAAAGTCTTCCATTAAAATTTCTTTTATTAAAAATTCATATTAAAAGAGTAAAAAACATACAGGGCCTGAGGTATTTTGGAATACTACCACAGGGCAGAACTCCACTGAGCGTTGTGATGCGATATGCCGTACTGAGAGGTAACGAAGACGACAGTCGAATATAATGCAAGTTATAGAGACATTGTAGCTACAAACTACATGCATCTGACACGACAGTTGGATGTGAATGTCGCGTCTTCATCCGACAGTCGTGTTGTGTGTAGTTTGTAGCTACGATGTCTGTTATGCTGATAGGCTGCTGGGGAGGGTTGATATCACTTCAACTTGCAGTACAGCAGTAAAGAGTGACTGAAGTTTATCAGAGCACAAGTCACATGACCAGGGGGAGCTGGGAAACTGACAATATGTCTAGCCCCAAGTCAGATTTCAAAATTAAATATAAAAAAATTTGTTTGCGCTTTTGAGAAATGGATTTCTGCTGGAACAGCACTATTAACTGATTTCTTTTGAAAAAAAGAAATGTTCCCATGACAGTATCCCTTTAAAGAATTCTAAAATGTATAGTTGACAGGTCTGATTTTCAAAACCAGCCAAAGTTAGCTACAAAACTAGCCAAGAGGCACTTCAAAAGTAGCCCATAAATAGCACAATATGTGAAGTGAAAAAAAAAAGTCTACAAAATAAATGAATATCTGAAATGTGAAAACACAACTTCGGGCTGTCCGTGTTGAAACCAAACAGGTGGCAACCCTAATTTGGTTCGGTGTTTGGCCGAATCTTTCGCGACGGATTCAGGCGAAACCAAAATAATGGACTCGTTGCATCCCTAAAAAAGATAAACATATAGGCCGGTATTTTTCTCCAGAAAAGGTGGCAACCCTATATGTGAGGCCCAGTCAGGCCCTGACAGCAACCCACCTTCAATATGTTTTTGAAAAAAAAAAAAGTCTTATTGCAAATGCTTCTAGGGTCTAAAACAATTTTGCCACCCAGTGACTTGTAATTGTATCACTGACCATCGAGTATAATCCCTCCCACCCCCGGCACTTGGTACAGTCGGCTCAAGCAATAAGTACACGCCCCTATTAGGACTAAAGGTGGCCACAGACGAAAAGATCAGCTCGTTTGGCGACACCGACAAACGAGCCGATCTTTTCCCGATATGCCACTAACGGGCATGGCTATATCGGGGGTAATCTGAACGTTCAGCCCTACGGCCGAACGATCGGATTACGATGAGAGCGCAATGGGCTCCGGCGGGATCAGTCGGGACAAAATCAAACCTGTCCGATCGACCAAACGACCGATCTCCGCCGGACAAAAAAATGTCGGGACTCTCCACCCACGGTCTGAAAATCGTACGAATCCTCGATTCGTACGATAGGATCTTTGCGTCTATGGCCAGCTTAAAACAATTTTGTTACTCAGCGACTTGTAATTATATCACTGACCATCGACTATAAGCCCTCCCACCCCGGCACTTGGTACAGTCGGCTCAAGCAATAAGTACACGCCCCTATTAGGACTAAAGTCGCGCCAATTCTGTCAGTGACCGTCGCCAAATGAGACGATATAACAAACCATTTTCTTTCTCATGAGCCATTTTGGCGCCAATAGATGAATGAAAGTCTACACCTGTCCGTTTTTGGTCTCTTCCTGTGTATTCCAGGCTACACTAACGTCGCATTGATTTACAAAGAGTCAGATACCAAATAACCCCCTAGTTAGCAGACGTCCCACCTCACACGACGTTTTCCTGACCTAAAATAGGGCGCGAAAACACTAAATACACAAAGACACGACGCCTGGGTCAAACGACATTAAAAATATATATATATAAAAAAAAAAGGCATCACATCCCCTGAGACGGACAAAAGCAGGAGCCAATCCAAATTTACTGCGCTCATAATTCCAGCCAATGGTTGTACGTTCTAGTGGAAAGAAGGTGACTGACACTTTTAGCCGCCTATAACAGCCACGATCTCTGCGCGGGCAGCCAATGGTTGCGTGGGAGGGGCGTTGACTTAGTGCGGGGATGCCTGTGCTGTGTAATGGAGTCTCAGTTGGTGAGCGGCCATTGAAAGAGTAAGAGAAGGGAGTAAGAAACAGCTCGTGCCGGACACCTCTGACGTGTCTCCCGTTTGGCGTTTTTCTTTTTCTCTTGATTTTTTGGGGTTGGTTTGCCGCCGGTGAAAGTTTGTTTGTGCGTGAGGCGTCTGGAGATCGGCCCGGGAAAATGGAGATGAAGAAGCGCATCAGTTTGGAGTTGAGGAATAAGAGCCCGGCTGAGGTGAGATTCTTCTGGGGTTGTGGGTTGTACCACCGTGCATGGGGGGGGGGGTGTAGTTTGCACGCATAGACATTTATATATGTTTTATAGCGAGGGGTCTCTCTTCACTCGTTCGCCTGCCTCGCGCTTCTCTTCTGTTCTGCCTCACACTCGCAAAGTTTGGATGGGAAGGTGATGGAGGGAGGGGATAGAGAGAGGGACTGGCCCCACCTCATGGCAATGGCATTAGAAGGGCCCAGTGTCCCTGAGGAGTAAACGAGTAGGGGGGTCACTGACTGCTTGTTATTTACATTATATTATTTACATTAAATTCGCGGCTTCTGTTACTTCAGGAACTACAGCTCCCAACGTTGCTTGGGACACCGAGGAATCCGCTGTTTCCCTACAGCCACAGGTTGCTGCGATTTGCAGGGCATGCTGGGAGTTGTAGTCCTTACATACAGATACTGCAGGAGGCACGTGGGACTGATTTTCCTTCCCCTTAGCTCTCCAGTTGTTCCTTTCTTACGGCTCCTTCATTAATGACTGCTGGGAGCTGTAGTTGAGCCCAGGCTAAGAAGCAGGCAGCCATTGGGCTATGTGTGCCCTGAAGGGACTTTGCCTTGAGCCAGGCTGCTTTTTAGCAATAGGGTAGAGTAGTAGTGAGCAGCTAGGGGGTGTATGTGCCTCCTAAGCATGTGCTTCGGTTATGTGTGACTGATCCAGCTTCCTAATGAAGGACAATGGGATCCTAAGCTAGAGTCCTGCATTGGTTCCTGCATTGGTTCCTGCATTGGTTCCTGCATTGGTTCCTGCATTGGTTCCTGCATTGGGTCCTGCATTGGGTCCTGCATTGGGTCCTGCATTGGGTCCTGCATTGGGTCCTGCATTGGGTCCTGCACCAACAGAATACCACAAGGTGGTCGGGTTGTGGGCAGAAATTTCTGAGTACCTGATTGTGCAGGTGACCCGTGTGAGTACCCAGTAGTGAAGTGCGGGCCACCCCGATACCCGCGGGTTAGGTAGGTTCGGGCCGACCAAGCGCTTCTCTTCGCAGGTGGTGTGCGGGTTGAACTTTTCTCCTGCTCTCCCTGCCACCTTCAAATGGCAGTTTTATAGCCGCGCACCTTCTCGCCCCTCCCTTTTTGTGCCGTCATCTGTGGTTCGGCGCGGGTCTATAAAAGGAACCCGGAAGTCTCATGCGGGCGGGTGCAGATTGGGAAAAAGCCGCACATCACTAGTTCCCGGTTATGTTGCAGGATTGGTTCCTCCTACCCTCTCCTGAATTTGTAGTAGCGGAATAGGGTCCAGTGTGATGTAACTTCCAGGTATTAGTGACATCACTTCCAGTTTTCGCTGGGGTCGGTCGTTAAGCGAGATCTATATGGGCTGGTCGATTAGTGGGACAGGGCATAGTGGGTGCGGGTCTGGCCAATTGGACCCCCCGCAGGACTCTATCCTAAGCAATATCTGTAAAGTTATGAGGACTCTATAAATTCTAGCTGAAAACAGTGGGGCTCGTTTATAAACTTCACGAGAGGGCAGATTGGTTCTCACAGTGAATATATTTGCCCTGCACATGGCTACATTTATAAAGCTGAATAAAAGTGTGCAAACAGAATTGCGATATGGCAAAAATCGCAAATTGCTAATATTATGTACACACTCTGCGTATAGTTTATGCCACAACTTTGGTGGTGGAGAAAATATTTGCAAAACAGTTACGCATATTGCGAATTTTAGTTACTGTCAACGCTATTTTCGCACACAACATCTTCGCACAGCGGGCGCACTCACGCAAACACCCATCTCATTTGCGAAAATTTATTCTTAATGCGAATTTGCAAAAAACAGAAAGATGGGCACAGCGGTGCAATATTTTAGCGTTCAGGAAAAGAAATATGGAATAAATATGCGCTGCATTGACTTTATAAATGACCCCCAGTATCTGACTGTTTGGATTTGTGTTGTTGTAGCTGCTGTGTAGGAGGGTTCAGGTGGGAGTTCAGATGGTGCTTGTTATTATTTGTGGTCCTGTGTCCTCTGGGCCAAATTCTGGAACTTTATGAAACAAGTGCAATTTAAACTCCTGCTCGAACATTCCCACATAGTTTGGCTTAAACAAGATTTTTGGCTTCACCTTTAAATTAACTTTTAGTATGACACAGAGAGTGATATTCTAAGACTATTTGCAATTGGTTTTTATTTTTTTGTGTTTTTTGAGTTTAGTTTTTTTTTTTCAGCTGCTCTCCAGTTTGCAATTTCAGCAGTCTGGTTGCTAGGGTCCAAATTACCCTAGCAACCATGTCATGATTTGAATGAGAAACTGGGATATGAATAGGAGAGGCCTGAATAGAAAGATGAGTAATACAATGTAGTAATAACAATAAATGTGTAGCTTTACAGAGCATTTGTTTTTATCTGAAAGCTGGAACGAGTCCGAAGAAGGCAAATTATTTAAAATCTATAGAAAAAATGAAGGCCAACCGAAAAGTTGCTTACAATTAGCTTTTCTATAGTATACTAAAAGTTAAAGGAATACTGTCATGAGAAAACATGGTTAATAGTGCTGCTACAGCAGACTTCTGCACTGAAATCCATTTCTCAAAAGAGAAAACACTTTTTTTTTATTCAATTTTGAAATCTGACATGGGGCTAGACATATTGTCAGTTTCCCAGCTGCCCCAGTCATGTGACTTGTGCAAGCACTTTAGGATGGAGCTACTTTCTGGCAGGCTGTTATTTCTCCTACTTAATGTAACTCAATCAGTCTCAGTGGGACTTGGATTTAACTTTTGAATGCTGTTCTTATATCTACCATGGAGCTGTTATCTTGGGTTAGGGAGCTGCTATCTGGTTACCTTCCCATTGTTCTGTTGTTAGGTTGCTGGGGGGTGGGAGGGGGGTGATATCACTACAACTTGCAGTAAAGAGTGACTGAAGTTTATCAGAGCACAAGTCACATGACTGGGGGCAGCTGGGAAACTGACAATATCTCTAGCCCCATGTCAGATTTCAAAATTAAATATAAAAAAATCTGTTTGCTCTTTTGAGTGCAGAATTCTGCTGGAGCAATACTATTAACTGATGCATTTTGGGGGGAAAATGTTTTTCCCATGACAGTATACATTTAACTTAAAGGTGAACCACCCCTTTAAGTTGTGGTGTTCTTCGAATTTCTGTAGTTTGAACCTGTTGCTGGCATAAAGGAGAAGAGAAAATCATGGAGGGGTTGCCAGTTTGTTCCGCACTCAAGTGACCCTGATCTTTTTAAAAATCTACTTCTGGGCACTTTTTACCCCAGACTCTTCGGTATCCCCCCTATGCTAATTCAAGTACAGGTTTGTAGATACTTGATGAATATTCTAGGCAAGTCCTGCCCCCCATGGTGTTAGCAGGCGTGTTTGGTTGGGGTTTTTTTTCTTTTACAAAATGGTTATACCTTCTGCCTAAAACAATGGCCATCTTTATTTCCGCTACCTGTGTAACCAGTTCTAGTAATGAAGAGCTACCAGTCTTGTTTCCGCAGCCAGCGTATGCTGCCAGTTGTGACATGTTGCTATGGGTTACTAGACCCTGCAATTCCAATAGTAACAGTGTGTTGTCAACTTTATCTAGAAAGTTTCCCCAACTCTTGCCAGAATTCACTCCATGGTTTGGCACACGAATGATCATTGGCTGGGCAGTTAAAGGCCATTCGTCTAGTCTAGTATGGATTCACTTGTCATTGACATTAACGAGCATTTGTGAGGCCAGGGCTGGACGTGGGATTTCTAAAGCTTTTGCACATGAGAATTTTTTGTTTTCACCAAAGCCCATTCCTCCCGATCGAGGCCATATTCATGCAGAGGACTCTGGATACATGCAACATGCAGTGCCTCACGTGTGACTAGCAGTTCAACAAAGCCTTGTGGATATGTATGGGGGTTGCATTCCCTTTCATTAGAATGGATTGAAACGCTACTGCAGGGGAGCTCTTGTATGTAAAGGCCTTGCTGTCTGAAAGTGCTGGAAGCATTCAGGGGCAGATCCATTCACTGGCACAGGTCACCATCAAGCGGATCTTCCACCGAGTAGCCTATATCAGGCTGGTCCAATCTGATCACAAGACCAGCAATGCAGACGCTGAGTTCGAGCACCTCATCAATAAACCTACCCAAGCGACATCTGTCCAATTTGATCTGTCGGCAGCTTTTTTTTTTATGGCACACTCAATGCAGTCCTGCCACAGGGATTCAGCTGGGTAAAGTAGTAACCCAGGGGCCTGCTCTCCGAAAGGCGCACAAGATTGTCTTATATTTTATTTTGAGATAATCTGTATGCAGGGTGATTTCAAGGATGGACACTGGTCCTCCTCCTCAAGTAAACCCGTTCAGCGTGCCATGGGGCTGCCATTCAAGCACAGGATACACAGTAGATAACAGATAAGTACTACTATAGTTTATATAAACAAGCTGCTGTGTAGCCATGGGGGCAGCCATTCAAGCACAGGATACACAGTAGATAACCGATAAGTACTACTATAGTTTATATAAACAAGCTGCTGTGTAGCCATGGGGGCAGCCATTCAAGCACAGGATACACAGTAGATAACCGATAAGTACTACTATAGTTTATATAAACAAGCTGCTGTGTAGCCATGGGGGCAGCCATTCAAGCACAGGATACACAGTAGATAACAGATAAGTACTACTATAGTTTATATAAACAAGCTGCTGTGTAGCCATGGGGGCAGCCATTCAAGCACAGGATACACAGTAGATAACAGATAAGTACTACTATAGTTTATATAAACAAGCTGCCTTGGGGGCAACCATTCAAGCACAGGATACACAGTATATAATGGGTAAGTACTACTATAGTTTGACTATAAAGGTCGCTGGCAGTTAAAGTCACACTTAAAGGAGAACTAAAATCCCCAACCCAACATAGACCCTGCTCCCCCTTTACTTACTCCTCTGTGCAGATTCTGTCCAGCGAAGTTCACAGGCGCCATCTTCCTCCGCTTCGGTAATCTTCGGGTCTTCTTCTGGCACTACGGCAATTTTCGTGAGTTTCTGCGCAGTTGTCGCCAAATAGAAAACTGCTCCAACTGCCCATGTGCCAATATGCCGATTTATTCGTGAAGATTATCGAAGAGAAGTAGGCGCCCGTGAACTCTGCTGCACAGAATCTGCATCGAGGGGTAAGCAAAGAGTTAGTGGCATTTAGCAAAGGGACCACCTAAGCGGGGGGGTGGGCAGGGAGTGCGGTCTATGTAGAGTAGCAAGGGTTTGTTTCTACTCTAAGCAATGCAGAGTGACCGTTTCCTGTACAAATCATAATGAAAGCACTGTGGTCTTTTTACCTTGGGTGGGTTGTGGTGGGCACTTCTGTGAAACATGGGTGGGTTGCTGAGGCGGATGCAAGTGGGTAAGACACTAGGCAGGCCTGCCTCTGTAGGATTATCACATTTTCTGATTGCTGAATGTTAGCTGACAGGAGATGTACTTGCATTTAACTCTTATTTGCCCATCTCTAGGTTGGTGCCTGAGCCAGTTGTAATTACGCCATGTGGAAGGTGAATCCTAGGCTTCCCCGTTCTGCTCCTCACCTCCCCCTTTGGCCTTCTGCCCTAATCTTGTACAACTACTTAGCACCTCCCATACGTCCCTGGGAGGGAGACAACGTTACAGAGACAGCCTCTCCCCCAAGTAAAATCTTACATTGCACATTGAAATAGACTTAAAGGAGAAGGAATAGCGTTTTACAACTAGAGTGCCAAAAGTTAGGCACCCCCAAGTGAGTATTTTTACTTACCTGACACCCTGGGCCGGTGCTCCGATCAGCAGAAAACTGCACCGGGCCGGGGGTTTTCTATCGAGCACCATGGAGAGATTCTCTTCCTGTTTCATCCCAAGAGCAGTAGAGCGAAATAGCCAGCTTTTCCATTAAAGTCCGGTTTTCCGCTCAACTGCGAGAAGACCCGGAGAAGCCAGAAGAGGAATCTACCACGGTAGTCGCTAAAAGAACCCGGGCCGGTGCAGTTCTCTGCTGAATGGAGCTCCGGCCGGGGTTGTCAGGTAAGTAAAAGTAGTCACTTGGGGTGCCTAACTTTTGGCACCCCCAAGTGTAAAATGCTATTCTTTCTCCATTTAAGACTTGATACTAGTAAAGTGCTGTGGCGTGAGTGCATGGGAATTCTGAGCTTCTGTCTATCATAAATATGTGGGCCTTTTTTCAGTTTTTATTACTTCTGGAAACCCTTTAATGGCAAACATTTACCCCAAAGATTTCAGCCTTAAATGAACGCTGTTGCATCCACAATCCAAATTTATTTTTATTTATGGACAACCAACAATTTCTGCCTAGGACAGCAGCTTAACAGAGAGCCAGCCCAGCCCAGACCATATGCTGCAAAATTCTGATGGATCAGATCGTGCACATAGACCATATTGTCCATGCACAGATAAGGTAGAACAGCCAGGGATTAGGACATGCCTGTTTTACTGCTGCAAACAAGTATTTACCCTCAGTAGTTTACTTTCATGCTGAATATCCATAAGTGCAAACCGGTATCCCCCCCAGTCCGCATCCCACTTGGCATTGGAACCTGGCAACCATTTCAATAATTCATTCCTCTTGGGTCTATGTGTATGGCTAAAGGTGGCCATATACGGTTAGATTAAAGCTGACGATATCTGTCCTTTAGACCAATTCAGCAGCTTATCTGCCAGTGTGTGGGGCTTCCAACGGTCCCCCGATCCAGCCACAAATCGTCCTGATATCGATCATGTTGGGTTGACTTTTTCCTGCGGTCGAGGGTCACATTGGCTAGTTGTTGCGGTCCTGTGACCTGTCCTTGCCCAATCTCTTTATTGTAATCGATCACTCGGTCCTAGGGCCGAACGTTAAGATTAACCCAATAACCAATATAAAGGGATTCTGACATGGTTTTTATTTCTAAATAACACTTTACACTGCAAATAATACACTCTACAATATAAAATTCAATTCCTGAACCAGCAAGTGTATTTTGTTTTTAGTTGTAGTATTAGTGTGTAGGTGCATCGGGTTATTTTGCCTGGTGCTTTCAGAAAGAGCCAACACTTTTGGATAGAATTGCTTTCTGGCAGGCTGTTGTTTCTCCTGATTGCGTCTCAGCGGGACCTGGATTTTACTATTGAGTGCTGTTTTTAGATCTACCAGGCAGCTGTTATCTTGTGTTTTGGAGCACTATCTGTTTACCTTCCCATTGTTCTGTTGTTAAAGGATCAGTAACATCAATTTTTTTTTTATTAAAAAATTTGTTTGTGTAGAACAAAAAAAACCAGACATATTAAACTTTTAAATTGCTAATTCTTTATTAAAAAATAACTTAACGAAACTCCGCTTGTGCTTCTCTTCAGAAAAGACGATCCATTGTGCGACGCTCGATTTCTTCTTCCTGCCTTCCTTACAGGAGATAGCCAGAGAGAGGAGAAATCGAGAACCACATGATGGATAGTCGCCTTTTCTAAAGAGGAGCGCAAGCAGGGTTTTGGTAAGTTATTTCCTAATAAAGACTTGGCAATTTAAAAGTTCAATTTGTTTTCGTGGTTTTTTTTTTTTCGTTCTACACTAACGGATTTTTTAACTTAAAAAAATTGGTTACTGATCCTTTAAGGCTTCCATACACCGGGAGATCCACTCGTTGAAGTGGGCGATATCGGGCTGATCCGGTCGTGGGCCCTGGGACACAACGATCAGAATGGAGGCCAAACGGGCGGTCGGATCGCGGGACTGCATCATCTAAAAGATCCGGCTGCGATCAGATGGGATTTTCTAACTTTCGGAAAAAGCCCGTCTGGGGGCTCTTCACGGGCCGATAAACTGCCGAGTTAGTCTGTCGTCAGCTTTTATCGACCCGTGTATGGGGGCCTTTAGGCTGCTGTGGGGGAAAGGGAGTGGGCAGGATCACTCCAACTTGCAGTAAAGAGTGACTGAAGTTTATCACAGCACAAGTCACATGACCGGGGGCAGCTTGGAAACTGACAATATGTCTAGCCCCATGTCAGATTTCAAAATTAAATATAAAAAAATTTGTTTGCTCTTTTGAGAAACTGATTTCAATGCAGAATTCTGCTGGAGCAGCACTATTAACTGGTGTTTTGAGAAAAAAAAACTTTCCCATGACATTATCCCTTTAAGATCCTCTTGTTTGGGTCTTTGCAAGTACGTAGTAGTAGTAACATATTAAACATTTGTTCTTTACAGACACGTCTTACAAATAGGGGTTTTGCCTACCCAGCACTATCTACTCTTATCTTTGTACCCACTCTTCTCGGTGGAGCTGCATGGCTGCCTGTGATATCACACGCTTTACCTTAAAGCCGCATGGTCCTTCAGGAAAGTTGCCGTGTTTTTTTAGCAATGTCCAGCTGTCTTCTGGTGGTTAAACTTGGGAGCTTTAAAAAAAAGCCATGGCCATTCAGCATGTGTCGATGGTGGTCTGTTTGAAGAACAGTAATCTCTTAATAATTCCACCCCCCTGCCGGCTTGCTTAGACAGCTGCTCTTCAAGTGATCATCTTGCAGCCCCCACTTGCCTGCTGTCAGAGTCCACTGATAGAAGCAACTGGTTGCTCTCCGCAGCTGTATCTAAATGTAGGTCACTTGATACACAAGCTTCACCCCCACTCCTGTAATGCATAGAAGCTTTCAGCAGGAGGGTGGCCTTTGCAAATCTTGCTTCCGTTTTTCCTGCAACCTTGGAGAATTAAATTGTTAGATCAAGCTTTACTGTATATAAAGCCACATGGGCTGATTCAGGGAGATTAATCGCCAGCCGACAAAGCTCCTCTTCTTCGCGGCGACTAATCTCCCTGATCTGCCTTTGGCTGGCTAAAATGTAAATCGCCTGGGGGCAGGCACACGGAACGCGTCGTTTTCCGAAGACGCCTTGAAATTTCCTCGTGAGGCAATTACGGGCGACTTTGCAAAACGAAGTGCTCCGTGTGCCTGCCCTCAAGAGATTTACATTTTAGCCTGTGGAAGGCAGATGGGAGAGATTAGTCGCTGTGTAGATTTGACGCCTGGCGACTGATCTCCCCGAATCTGCCCATGTGGCCAGACCCTAAAACTAAGGAACTTTTTTAATTGGTTTTTATTCTATGTAGTTTTTAAATTATTTGCCTTCTTTTTCTGACTCTTTCCAGCTTTCAAATGGCGATCACTGACCCCCATCTAAAAAACAGAGACGCACAGTCAGATTCCGGGAGATTAGTTGCCCGGCTATATTTACAAAACGCCAGCGCCAATGCACTCGCGGCAATTCGATTTCCGAAGTTGCCTCACAAGGAAGCTTTGGGTGACTCCGGAAATCGAATCGCCGCGAGTGCTTTGTCGCTGGCGTTTTATCATTAAAGCAGGGGGAAGGCAGCTCAGGGAGATTGTCGTCCCCAAGAAGAGGCGATTAGTTGCCAGGCGACTAAATCTCCCTGAATCTGCCCGTTTGCTTGAACCCTCAGGCAACAAATGTATTGTTACTTTTTCTTACTCATTTTCTATTCAGACCTCTCCTATTCAGTATATTCCACTTGTTGCAAAGCAAAACCTTTTTGGTTCAATAGAAACATTGGTGTTGAGGTGGGAAAGAAAAGACGTGCTTTTAAGGCTTTCAAGTTAGCTGGGACATCCGAATCATTTATAAGGTACAAGGAGGCCAATGAATCATGCAAAGAAGCTATAAGGCAAGCTAAAATTTATATAGAAAAGGATATTGCAGCAAGCAGTAAAAAAAAAAATCCAAAATTATTTTCTAAATATGTTAATAGTAAAAAACATTAAGCAGGAAGGGGTGGGACCCTTACTATCAAAGGGGGGTCAGCTGGTTGATGAAAACAAAATAAAAGTGCAGATTCTGAACTCATTTTTCATCTGTCTACACAAATGAGGAACCAATAAGTGAAGGTTTCCTTCTTAATAGTCCCAATTCTAGTAATGTAACTAATGATGCATGGTTCACACATGAAGAAATTCAAAAGAGACTAAGAACATGTTAAGATTAACAAAGGTCCAGGGCCAGATGGAATTCATCCCAGGGTAATTAGCGAGCTTAGCTCTGTGATTGCCAAACCTCTCTACTTAATTTTTCAGGATTCATTGAGATCTGGGATAGTGCCGTGAGACTGGCGAATTGCTAATGTGGTGCCTCTATTCAAAAAAGGATCCCGTTCTCAGCCCCAAAACTATAAAGGAGAACTAAACCCTAAAAATGCATAGGGCTAAAAATTTCATGTTTTATAAACTGAACTTATTGCACGAGGCTAAAGTTTGAGCTTGTCAATAGCAGCAATGATCCAGGACTTCAAACTTGTCACAGGGGGTCACCATCTTGGAAAGTGTCTGTGACACTCACATGCTCAGTGGGCTCTGATTGGCTGTTGAGAAGCTAAGCTTAGGGCTCGTCACTAATTATCCAGCAGAAAATGAGCTTCCCTGGCTGTAATATAAGCTGATGCTACAGGTTTGCTGATTATTCAATTCTGATGCTAATTGCACTGGTTTCTGTGCTGCCATGTAGTAATTATGTGTATTAATTACTAATCAGCCTTATATTGTGACATTTCTATTCTATGTGTACTGTATATTGTGAGTGGGTCCCTAAGCTCAGTAAGTGACAGCAGCACAGAGCATGTGCAGTGAATCAGCAGAAAAGAAGATGGGGAGCTACTGGGGCATCTTTGGAGACACAGATCTTTACTGCTAAAGGGCTGTGGTTGCCTTGGGCCTGTTGAAGAAACCCAAAATATAATATACAACATTTCTAGCTACTTCTTTCCTTGTCCTTTATTCTTGATCAGTCTTGTGCACATGAAATAGTAAAACAAATTTTAATCCCATTTTTTGTAGGTTGGAATACAGGACTCCCGAGAGTATGTGTTTTAATTTAGCAACGTTTCTTCCTCACCCCGCATATATTTATGGTCAAGCATGAATTTTATCAGATTTAACTGGGCAGCTTTTAATTCCTCAAACTTTTCTTTTGGCAGGTGGCCGAATTGGTTCTAGACAACTGTCGGTCTGTCGATGGAGAAATAGAAGGTTTGAATGAGAGCTACAAAGAGCTGGAGTTCCTCAGCATGGCCAACGTAGAGTTGAAATCCTTGTCAAAACTTCCAAAGTTGCCTAAACTCAGAAAAGTAAGAATGCAGGAATATTCTATGTAGTAAAGTGTCAAGTAGCAGTGTATTCAGTGTAGCAAAGTGTTTGTGGCAAGTAGCAGTGTACTCAGATTCTCATTTTGTGTTTCAACAATTGGTCACAAGTTAAAGGTAAGATATAGAGATATAATAAGAGCATTCAGGAAAACAAAACCTTAGTCTTGTGCTGACCCTAATTAAAGGGGTGATTCACCTTTAAAGGAACAGTAACATCAAATAATGAAAGTCTTTTAAAGTAATGAAAATATCATGTTTTGTTACTCTGTGCTGGTAAAACTGGTGTGTTTGCTTCAGAAACTCTACTATAGTTAATATAAATAAGCTTCTCAGTAGGAATGGCAGAAATTGAAAAAAGGCTATATGGCACAGGATAAATAAAGGATAACCGGTAACACCATTATGTTCTACAGAGTTATCTGCTATGTGTTACCTGAGCCTTTTCTCCTTTGAATAGCTGCCCCCATGGCTACACATCCGCTTGTTTATATAAACTATAGTAGTACTTATCTGTTATCTACTGTGTATCCTGTGCTTGAATGGCTGCCCCCATGGCTACACAGCAGCTTGTTTATATAAACTATAGTAGTACTCATCTGTTATCTACTGTGTATCCTATGCTTGAATGGCTGCCCCATGGCTACACAGCAGCTTGTTTATATAAACTATAGTAGTACTTATCTGTTATCTACTGTGTATCCTGTGCTTGAATGGCTGCCCCCATGGCTACACAGCAGCTTGTTTATATAAACTATAGTAGTACTTATCTGTTATCTACTGTGTATCCTGTGCTTGAATGGCTGCCCCCATGGCTACACGGCAGCTTGTTTATATAAACTTTAGTAGAGTTTCTGAAGCAAACAAACCAGTTTTACTGGTTTAGGGCAACATTGCATTATAGTTTTGCTACTTTAAAACACTTACATTTTTTTATGTTACTGGTCCTTTAATTCTGTTAACTTTAAATATGTTGTCAAGTGATATTGTGAGACAATTTGCAATTGGTTTTCATTGTTTTATTTTCAGTTTTTGAGTTATTTAGCTTTTTTTCAACCGCTCTCAAGTTTGCAAGTTCAGCAGTCTGGTTGCTAGGGTCCAAATTATCCTACCAACCATGCATTGATTTAATTAAGATAGTGGAGAATGAATAGGAGAGGCCTAAATATAAAATGATTTAAAAAAGTAACAATAATAATACACTTGTAGTCTTACAAAGCATGTGTTTTTAGATGGGTTCTGTGACCCCCGTTTGAAAACAGGAAATAGTCAGAAGAAGGTAAATAATTAAAAACAAATATAAAAGAATAAATAATGAAGACCAATTTAAAAAGTTGCTTAGAATTGGCCATTCTATAATATACAAAAAGTTAACTTAAGGGTGAACCACCGTTTAAACATTTCAAGGTACTAAAGAGCAAGTTTATTGGAGCAACAAGGGGTAGAAATGCGTATGCTTTGTAAAATAATTGTTTCTTACATAGGGATCTACTGAATCCGCTATTTCGGATTTGGCCGAATCCCCAAATCCTTCGTGAAAGATTCGGCCGAGAACCGAATCCTAAATTGCATATCCAAAATTTGCAGAAGGATTAGGCCGAATCCTGGATTCGGTGCATCCCTAATCTTACAAATATGGATTATTAAAAGTGGTGCATGATAGTTTTTCCACTTTAAGTGGGCTCTTTATTAACGTCCGATGGCTAAGATCTCGAAAAAATGTGAATTTTTACTATAAAATCCGATTTTTTTGTGAAAAATAACTAGAATTTTTCAAGATTTGTTATACCCTTAGGATGGACAAAAGTCTGAATCCGAAAATCTATCATCTCAGACCTGCCGAGGTTGTAGATAAGTCAGTGGGAGAAGTCCCAAAGAAAGATTTAGTGGCAAAAATCCGAAAAATTTGTACGATTCGAATTTCCATAGGATTTTCAAGATTTTTTTTTTTTTGGGAAAAAGTATTGCTAAATAAGGGGAAATAACCCAGGCGGATTTGGCCGGAGTATATTTCAGAAAATGAGATTTTTGGATTCTGATAAGTAACCCCCTAAATGTATTTTTGCTTTCTAATTTGCAGCTGGAGCTTAGTGACAACAGTATCTCTGGAGGGCTGGATGTGCTGACTGATAGGTGTCCCAACATAACTTACCTCAACCTGAGTGGTAACAAGATTAAAGACCTGAGCACGGTGGAAGCACTGGTGAGTAAGCTTTCTAAATCGGAGCAAGCTTTCAAAACTATAACATTGCTATTGCAGGTTAGTCCATGAACTTTAACCCCTCTAAATGAGCCACCAGTGCACATAAATACACATATTTAATACAGATAACCTGTATCCAGAATGCTTGGGACTTGGGGTTCTCCAGATAACAGATTTTTCCGTAATTCGATTCTTATATCTGTAATTAGATCTTATATAATTTCTGTGGGGAATATATATTAGGGATGCACCGAATCCACTATTTCGGATTCGGCCGAATACCGAACCGAATCCGACCCCTAATTTGCATATGCAAATTAGGGGTGGGAAGGGGAAAACATTTTTTACTTCCTTGTTTTGTGACAAAAAGTCGGCTGATTTCCCTCCCCTCTCCTAATTTGCATATGCAAATTAGGATTCGGTTCGGCCGGGCAGAAGGATTCGGCCGAATCCCGAACTGAATCCTGGATTCGGTGCATCCCTAATATATATATACCGTTATATATATATTTTTTAAATATTTTCTTTTTCTCTGTAGGTGGCTGTAGGAACAAGACAATTGTGGTACCACAATTGCCAAAATTAAAATTTAGGGTGAAGACGAGCATTCCAGTTCAGGCATTAGCATCTGAGCATTTATTGGCTCCGCTATTGGGTAATATCCTAAACTGCCATTTTACATTAGTGACAGTTACCCATACCTGAACAAGTTACTCATGTTGGACAATTCTCCCTGAAAACCTGCAGTACAGGTATGGGATCCATTATCCAGAAAGCTCCGAAATACAGAATGACTGTCTCCCATAGACTCCATTATAATCAAATAGTCCAAATTTTTAAAAATGATTTTCTTTTTCTCTGTAAGTGGCTGCAGGAACAGGACAATTGTGATATCGCAATTGCAAAGATTAAAATTTAGAGTGAAGATGAGCATTCCAGTTCAGGCATTAGCTGCTGAGCATTTATTGGCTCTGCTATTGGGTAATGCCCTAACTGCCATTTTACAATAGTGGCAGTTACCCATACCTGAACAGTTCACACTCATGTCGGGCAATTCTCCCTCAAAAAAATGCAGTACGGGTATGGGATCCATTATCCAGAAAGCTCCCAGTTATGGAATGGCTTTCCGTCATAAGTATAAGAGGCCTCAGTGAGTCGTGACAGAAATGACATCAGAACTCACCGTTTATAACTGATGACATCAGAACTCAACGTTTATAAGGATTAGGGATGCACCGAATCCAGGATTCGGTTCGGGATTCGGCCAGGATTCGGCCTTTTTCAGCAGGATTCGGATTCGGCCGAATCCTTCTACCTGGCCGAACCAAATCCGAATCCTAATTTGCATATGCAAATTAGGAGCGGGAGGGAAATTGCGTGACTTTTTGTCAGAACAAGGAAGTAAAAAATGTTTTTCCCTCCCCGCCCCTAATTTGCATATGCAAATTAGGGTTCAGATTCGGTTCGGTATTCGGCCGAATCTTTCACGAAGGATTCGGGGGTTCGGCCGAATCCAAAAAAGTGGATTCGGTGCATCCCTAATAAGGATATAATTTACAGGATATTCATGGCTTTTGTGTATTATAATCAAATCCACTTTTTTAAAATTATTTTCTTTTTCTCTGTAAGTGGCTGTAGGAACAAGACAATTGTGGTACCGCAATTGCTCTGGGAGGGGGAGTCGCCGACCCTGTAAACTGTTCTAAATTGATACATTTAGTTGATCCATTTCTTATCTTTGTCCCTGCTGAGCAGAATCTCTGGGTTTCATTACAGGCAGCTGTTAGACTTGATACAATAGTTGCTAATAATCCAGAGATGCTGCTGAGAAATGGATCAACTAAATGTTGCAAAATTGTAACAGTTCAGAATCTGCACCTGAATTACTGAGCTGTCCGACTCCACCTGAGACACGAAAATTCAACTTAAAGGGGTTGTTCACCTTCCAACACTTTTTTTCAGTTCAGCCCAAATAAAGACTTTATTCCCAATTATCTATTGACAGTTTTTCTAATATTGAAGTGTAAATTTAAATTTTTCACCTTCTAAAATAGCTCTGGGATGGGGGGGTCGCTGACTCAACTGTTCAAAATCAATACCTTTAGTTGATATATTTGTTATCTTTAGCCCTGCTGAGCAGAAAACAACTCCACTGAAAAAAGTGTTTTGAAGGTAAACCATCCCTTTGAATTTTGGGAAAACTAAAAAATAAAATATGGAAAGCAATTGAAAAATGTCCTTGTTTATGGTGAATAATCTGAAAACAGTTGAACTGTAAGGGGCAGGTTTATCAAAGGTCGAGGTGAATTTTCAAATTAAAAAATTCGAATTTCGAGCTATTTTTGTGTACCTCGACTAGGGAATAGTCCAAATTCGATTCAAATTTGAAGAAAAATCGAATATCAATGTATCATTTACGGTCTCTTTAAAAATTCGATTTCAACCATTCGCCATCTTAAACCTGCTGAATTGCTGCTTTAGCCTATGGGGGACCTCCTAGAACCTATTTGGAGTCAATTAGTGGACTTTGAAAATTCAAAATTTTATTTATTTTTTTTTTTGGAAAACTTCAATTGGAATTCGATCGAATGCGCTATTACTTTCATTCGTACGATTCAAATTCGTTCAAATACGGACCTATTCGATCAAAAACAGACCTATTCGACCAGAAAAAAACTTAATTTCGGTTGGTCTTTTTGAATTCTAATTGATAAATCTGCCCCTAAGTGTATTGGACGGTGAATAACCCCTTTAATTACTTTTTGCTTTGGCCAGTTGAGACCAAGTCTTTGTCTTTGTTTTTGTTTTCAGGCCAACTTAAAGAATTTAAAGTGCTTGGACCTATTTAACTGTGAAATTACAAACCTAGAAGATTACAGAGAAAACATATTTCAGCGACTTTCCCAAATTACATACCTGGATGGGTTTGATCAGGAGGATAATGAAGCTCCAGACTCTGAAGAGGATGTTGAAGGTAGATAATGTCCGTTTCATCTATACAAACTCGATGCACTTCCATGGCTTAACGTATACATTGGTTACGGTGGGGCTTGACAAATTCTCAAAACGAGTTAATCATGGCCCCCAAAATACATGATTTTGGTTTCTGATTTGCTCAAACCTTTGGTAATTAGGGTTTTTTGCTATCTTTTTGTATATGACCCACTTTTTACAAGTTGTAGTATTCACTACAGGGCATATATACTGCCAAAAAGTTTTACTCATTAAAGGGGAAGTAAAGTCTAATATAGAATAAGGCTAGAAATGCTGTATTTTGTATATTAAACATAAACATGTACTTACTGCACCACAAGCCTAATCAAACAAATGATTTATGCTTTCAAAGTTGGCCACAGGGGGTCGCCATCTTGTAACTTTGTTAAACATCTTTGCAAGACTTTGCACATGCTCAGTGTGGCCTGGGCTGCTTAGGGATCGTCATAAATTATCAAAACAGCACAAGTCAAATAATATCTGCCAGAAGCCGATACAACAAGACTGATTAATAATCAGAATATACAGACTGCACTGGGTCCTGTGTTGTCATGTAATCGAATGTGGATTTTAAAGTTTTTGTATTGTTTAATACAAGCTTTCTCCAACTCTGCAGAACCAGTGGCTGCAGCAAAATAATCCTCTAAATAGAATCCCAGTTTATCTGTTTAAATCTGGCTCCATGATCTTTGTCCCTGCAGCTGGAGTTGGAAACAGTAAAGGGGAGGTAAAGTCAAAAATAAAATCCAATACAAATCCCCACTCAGTCGAGGACTGCTCTATAGGGAAACAAACAAAGCTGCTTGAGTTCTGAAAGGCTGGGAAGTAAGGCGGGGGCTCCCCCTGCTGTTCATAAGTATGATTGTTTCCCTGCAGAGCAGTTAGGGACCGTCTGACAATCCCTATCCACAGCAGTAAATGAAGGGAGATTTTCACTGCATACAGTCAGGTTTCTTATAAAAGCGGTACACATTTTTTAACTAAAGTATATTGGAGATAGCTTTTATTTTCATTAAAGAAAGTAAAAATGCGATTTTATTTTTTTGCCTTTACATGCCCTTGAAACAAGTTCAGGAAACGCAAGTCACATGACTGGGGGCACCTGGGAAATTGACAATATGTCTTGCCCGATGTCCAATTTAAATATTAAATAAATGTTTGCTCTTTTGAGAAACGGATTTCAGTGCCAAATTCTGCCGGAGCAGCACTATTAACTGATGCATTTTGGGGAAATAACATTTTTTCCCATGACAAGTATCTCTTTAGCGTTATATATATATATATATATATATATATATATATATATATATATATATATATATATATATATATTATATATATATATATATATATATATATATATTGGATCATTTAAGAGCACTCACGGGTGTTGTGAAAAATACTTTTTTATTGGAGTGTTACAATCTACCCCACATCAACGCGTTTCGGTTCTCTCTGAACCGTCGTCAGGATATATATATAATATATATATATATATATATATATATATATATATATATATATATATATATATATATATATATATATATATATATATTATATATATATATATATATATATAATATATATATATATATATATATATATATATATATATATATATATATATATATATATATTATATATATATATAATTTTTTTTTTTTTTTTTTTTTTTGCAGATGAGGAATTCGAGTACGATGATTCTGATGAAGAACCAGGATCCCTGAGTTCTGAGGACGATGTGGATGACGAAGGTGCCTCAGATTTGGGAGAGGAAGAAGAAGAGGAGGAGGAGGAAGAAGTTGGGCTGTCTTATTTAATGAAAGAAGAGATTCGAGTAAGCACTGAGATTTTTTTTTTATTATTTCTTATTACACTTCCTTGCCAGGAAGTACAGCATTGCAATATAAAGTTTTTTTAAAGGTCAACTGCCACTTTATCGTTTTAAATAGTACACCACAAAAGAATACTAAGTTGCTTTATAATTCGAAATTTACTATTTTCCATAAATTGTGGGGGGGGGGTCGCATGCATGTAAATCTGTCAATTCTGGCAATGGACCCAATGAACAAAACAATAGGCAACCATATCACATGTGACCCCTTAGTATGTTCAGCTTGTGGACCAATTGGACTGTCCCATTTTTTTGTGTTTTTTTTTCCCTTTTATCATGTGACTTTCTATATAAATAGCAGCTGCTTTGAATGTCAAACCTGCTAATGAATTCCATACCAAATCAGTCTCTTTACTCTGTGTTAGTGATGCAACGAATCCACTATTTTGGATTTGCCGAACCCCCGAATCCTTTGCGAAATATTTGGTCGAACTGAATCCTAATTTACATATGCAAATTAGGGGGGGAAGGGGAAAACATTTTTTACTTCCTTGTTTTGTGACAAAACGTCATGCGATTTCACTCCCTGCCTCTAATTTGCATATGCAAATTAGGGTACAGCCAGGCTGAAGGATTAGGCCGAATCCTGGATTTGTGCAGCCCTACTCTGTGTATATGTACCCCCTCAGCCATTAACCAGATACAATTAAGAATAGATTTAGGATTCATTTACGACACTTAGAGGTGTAATTATTTTTGTTTTGATAGGATGAGGAGGATGATGATGATTATGTTGAAGATGGTGCTGAAATAAAGGAAGAGGAGGAGGAAGGTGGTATGTACTTGGCGACACTTTGATGTATCTGCAAAAGCACTCATTTGAATTATTTGGTGTAAACTCCCATTTTTCACTCGGTATACAGGGCTGACCTATTATTTTTTTTTTTTTTTAGAAGAACACGAAGCAGCTGATCAAGGAGAGAAAAGGAAACGGGAGCCAGAAGACGAAGGAGACGAGGATGAAGATTGAAGCCGTTGTTTCTATAGGCTAGGACCAGTCTCTCTTTCTGAGCCCTTGGGTTAATGCTAGAATAATGCAGATCTGTATGTCTCTACATGTATAGATATCCCAACAGAATTTATCTTGTAACTTTTTATAGGGAAAGTGTGATTTTACAATTTGTGTGCCCTTTTTATCATTCCAAATACAATGTAAGATCCTGTTAGTATGCTTTGTTTTTCTTCTGACCCCATTGTGTTCCACAGGGCATAACCACATTTTAGGGTCCTTTTTATGGGGTGGGTTTGGGAGCCAAGTTGTCCGGACGTCAAATGCTTCTTGCTTTATGGCGCGGAACAAAGAATGCTTTATGGCGTTGTCAAATGGCAGTTGTAGTTTCACTTCTCTGCCTGTCCTTTAAAGAAGCATAAAGGGAATCTTAAGTGTAGTGGGTTGTTAATTGTTGTAGTTCCACGCCTTCCCAAAACTTACTAAATGGTGTCCGATTACTGTCCGATTACTATCCGGTTTTTGCTTAAAGTTGGGTACTTACAAGCTTTCAATCACATTCATCAGAAAAGTCAGAATGAGATTCTCAGTGTCTGCTCCATGCTATTAGGAGATGGAGAGTGCAGATAATGGTGTAAAACCTTTAATTACGTATATATAAAAAAAACATAAATTTCACTAACATTTGAGAAGTTTTTGTATCTCCTCTTTCCCTCTAATGTGGGGGGCTTGGAGATGACGTGCCTGCCCTCGCCTTACGCGTTTTGTCCATTTAGGACTTCATCAGAGGCTTCATTTCGAGATGATGTCATTGCCTTCGCCTTACACGTTTCATCGCTTTAGGACTTCATCAGAGGCTTAATTTCAAGATGATGTCTTCGCCTTGTGTGTTTCGTTGCTTTAGGACTTCATCAGAGGCTTCATTTTGAGATGACATCACTGCCTTTGCCTTACGCGATTCATCGATTTAGGACTTCATCGGAGGCTTCAATTTGAAGCCTCTGATGAAGCCCTAAAGCGTAGAAACGCGTAAGGCAAGGGCAGTGACGTCATCTCCAAGACCCCCAGGAGTGTTACAGTGGGTGGAAGCAACGCGGGTCGGAGCCGAAACCACAATACCAACTTGCACAGTAACACGGACATTAGAGGGAAAGAGATTTTATGTGCCTTTTTAAAACTTCTCAAATGTGAGTGAAATTGATGTTTTTTTTATATATGCTGCATGGAATAAACACTGTAAATCTTATCCTGACTATTCTGATGAATGTGATTTAAAGCTTAAACGCTTGTAAGTACCAAACTTTACGTGGTGATTGTAAGAAGTAATCTGACACCCTGTAGTAAGTTTTGGGATGGCGTGGCACTACAACAATAACAACCCACTACACTTAGATTCCCTTTATGATGCATTCTTGTCTCCCCGAGCTTTCTAGCGCCGACTCGTACACACCTTAATATTGCGAATTTCCATCGTGGGAGAAACGGGAACTACCGAGTCGGAACCAAAGGGGAATCCCAGGAACTGCGGGTACACTATTACCTAATTGTCCTGTTCACCTTTAACTTTAATATTTACTTGGGGAGGCACATTTATCAATTTCAACTTCATGTGAGTTTTTTAAAACTCCCATAAACTTGAAACTCGACCAATCTAAATTTATTAATAAAATCGAATTTTTAAAAGTCTGATGAATAGAATCGTTCCGAAAAACTCGAATCAAATTCGATTCTAATTTTAAAAAACTTGGAGAAAAAAAGTCCAATGTCAGGAAAGCTGCATACAACGCCCATACATTTGACCATAAATAAAATTCAAAATTAGAATTTTCATAAATCTGCCTCATGGTATCATTAGGCAACCATATTCTATAAGCAATTTTTTTTTCTAGTTCTATTTGAAACTGGTTACTAGGGTTCCAATTACAGTAGCGACCAGGCAGTGTTTTCAGAGGCAAACTGAGGGATGACTATATAAGGCAGGCATGTCCAAAGTGCGGCCCGTTTTCAAATTTACACCTACCCTCACCCTCCATCATGAAATTAATAATAATGAGGCCCCCCAAGCACAGTGCGATCATGAATCCCATAGCAGTAGTATTAAAGGAAAACTATACCCCGCAAACAATGTAGGTCTCTATAAAAAGATATTGCTTAAGACAGCTCATATGTAAAACCCTGGCTAAATAAGCCATTTTCATAATAATATACTTTTCTAGTAGTATGTGCCATTGGGTAATCATGAATAGAAAATTGCCATTTTAAAAAATAAGGGCCGCCCCCTGGGATCGTAGGATTCACTGTGCTCTCAAACATACCAACAAACCATACATGTTAGGTCACATGAGCCAATTAACAGACAGAGTTGTGTCTTTTGCTTCCACACTTCTTCCTGTTACAGTTAGAGCTGCAGTATTTCTGGTCAGGTGATCTCTTCCTGTCACAGTTAGAGCTGCAGTATTTCTGGTCAGGTGATCTCTGAGGCAGCACACAGACCATCACGAAATGGTGGCTCAAGGCAAGAGATGTAAAAGGGCAATATTTACTTAAATATATATTCCAGTTTGGTAAGATTCTTTAATATGCCACTTAATATGATATAAACTATCTGTTGCTTAAGTGTTCATTTTGGGGGTATAGTTTTCCTTTAAGGCACATTAGTGAAATGATCTGGCACATTTCACTAATGTGCCCAAATATTACGGCTATGATTACTAGATTCCTGTAATTTAATGTTAATGGTTCAAAGAATGTCGGGCTGAATGGTCGGCCCCCACACATTTTCACCTCACCAAATCTGGCCCTCGTTGCAAAAAGTTTGGGCACCCCTGATATAAGGGCTAAATAGAAAGATCAATGTGTGCGTGATACAAAAAGTTTAATTTAAAGGTAAACAACCCTATTTAGCCACACATTGGTTCATGTTGAGAGCGGTTTGTTTAACCTTTTACTACTGTTGGGGCTGCTGCTTTGTTCTTTACAGGAATCTGTTTCTACTTCATATTACACTAGGGCCGGCAACTGGACATTTCCCAGGTGAAGAGGACGACTAGTTACCATTTCCCTGTGCTTGGGGAAATCTCTGGTAACTGCTACGAGTAAGGGCACACTTTGCGATTTGGGGAGATTTAGTTGCCTAGCAACAAGTTGGCGCCAGCCCTGTCTCGGAATGCATAAGAAATTTTGCAGCATGGACATTTCCACATGATGTTGGGACTTCCCAGAGTGCACTGCTGTCACTTCTGTGCTCCCAGGTATCTCCTGCACTACCATACTCGATGGTTCATGCACAGTACAAATATTTTTCTGTATACGAAATGGTACTAGAGGGGAGGGTAGTGTGGAGCCTAAAAAAAATCAGCACCTCCTGGTTTTTCTTCTTTTGTAGGCTACACTCATGGGCTTCACTGCACACAGTAACACCGGAACATGAGTCTTTTTAAGTGATGAAAATATAACTTACTGTTTTGCTCCACTTGTAAAACTTTGCTTCAGAGAAAACAAGTTTTTATTTAAAAAAAAAAACCAAAAAAACTGGGCAGCCATTTTAGGGAGCTAGCACACGGGCAGATTCGGGGAGATTTAGTCGCCTGGCGACTAATCGCCTCTTCTGCGGGGCCACAATCTCCCCAAACTACCTTCCGCCTGCTATAATGCGAAAATGCCAACGCCACTTCGATTCGGAAATCGAAGCGGCGCGAGTGCATTGGCGCTGGCGTGTTGCCATAGTAGGGGGAAGGCAGTTCGGGGAGATTGTCGCCCTGCAGAAGAGGCGATTAGTCGTCAGGCGACTGAATCTGCCCGTGTGCTTAAACCCGAAGGCTGAAAATGGAGAAAAGGCACAGGATACACAGCAGATAACAGATAAGCTCTGTAGGATACAATGGGATTCTTTAGAATTTAATGACAACAGGAAGATGCGCACATTAGCCGTAAATTTAGTAGGTAATGGTGGTTCCCTGGAAGCTCCATCCCTGGCCTCCTAATTGTATTGGTAGTATATTTGTAAACTTGGGAATTGCACACTAAGAGCAGAATAAATGCAAATTAAGCGTTTATTGTGCTTCCACACGACATGTTTCAGGCACTAAGGGCCCTTTTTCACTTAAAGGGGCAGTTCACCTTCAAATGAACTTATAGAGGCACATTTATTAAAGGTTCAATTTCGAATTCATTTTTTTTTTTTTCAAACTCTGAAATTTGAATATACTCTGTACTGAGGGGGGTTATTTATTAAAAAAAAAACTTGAATCAAATTCGACTAAAATCCATTTGAGTTTTTTCCACAGAAAAAAACTTGAATGTCAGGAAGGCTAGTAACGTCCAAATTGATTTGACTTATATTGTATTCGGCAGGTTTTAGGAAGCGAATAGTCGAATTTGAGTGCTTAAAGATTGATAAATCTCAAACTTCGAATTAAAACTTAAATTGAGTTTGGATAATTCACAATTTGAATTTGAGAGTTTTGACCGTAAAAAAAATTCTAATTTTCAATTTGACCCTTCATAAACCTGCCCCTTAGTATGATGTAGAGAGTGATAATCTGAGACAATTTGCAATTGATTTAAATTTTTTAATTACTTGTTGTTTTTGAGTTATTTAGCTTTTTATTCATCGTCTCTCGAGTTAGCATTTTCAGCAATCTGGTTGCTAGGGTGCAAATTCCCCTAGCAACCATGCATTGATTTGAATAAGAGACTGGAATATGAATAGGAGAGACCTGAATAGAAAGATGATTAATAAAAAGTAGCAATAACAATACATTTGTAGCCTTCTATAGCATTTGTTTTTAGTAGGATGCACCGAATCCTGGATTCGGCCTTTTTCAGCAGGATTCGGATTCGGCCGAAGCAAATCCTAATTTTCATATGCAAATTAGGGGTGGGAAATCGTGTGACTTTTCGTCACAAAACAAGGAAGTAAAACATTTTTCCCCTTCCCACCCCTAATTTTGCATATGCAAATTAGGATTCGGTTCGGCATTCAGCCAAATCTTTTGCAAAGGATTCGGGGGTTCGGACGAAATAGTGGATTCGGTACATCCCTAGTTTTTAGATGGGGGTCAGTGACCCCCACTTGAAAGCTGGAAAGAGTCCGAAGAAAAAGGCATTTTTTAAAAATGATGGAAAATAAATAATGACCAATTGAAAAGTTACTTAGAAAGGGCCATCCTATAACATACTAAAAGTTTACAGAAAGATGAGCCAGGATGATCTAATGTGCAGGGAGTAATGAAGTTTGGGGTGTTTGCAGTCATGGGGCGGGGAATAAACGTTTCTCTTACCCAATTTAAATTTTTATTTTCTTTGATCCCATTATGGCATCCCTGTGCTGTTGTAAATTAAAGACATAGAGACATGCGAGTGTAAATTGATCACACAGATGTATGGCTTCCACATGCTCCTTAGACCAGGTCCCTGTGTGATCGATTTATTCCTATACCAAAAACCTCTCCGCATCCCTTGTATCCACTTTATGCATCTTGGAAACAAATCTTTCTATAGCATCCTAACACCGGCCTATCAAATATATACATATTATTGTTTTCTGTTTGGTGGAAATATATATATGGGTGGGTTTTATATTTGCAGAGGGGGTTTGTCCTATTTGAAATGCTCTTTTATGGCAGTATGTATATAGCGTGATCGGTTACTTTTTTGAATAAAGCCATAACAGTGTTACGTAGGGCGGAGCAGCCGTCATTTGTGCTTCCGTTTAAACCCTAATTTACTTTTTTTGGGGCGGAACTTGAAACTACAGATATGGGACCTGTTATCCAGAGTGCTCAGGACCTGGGGTTTTCTGGATAACATCGTATTGTATTGTAAGGGGTAGTTCACCTTTAAGGTAACTTTTATTATGTTATGGAACAGCCAATTCGAAGCAACTTTTCAATTGGTTTTCATTATTTTTTATAGTTTCATAGTTATTTGCCTTTTTCTTCTGACTCTGCAGCTTCCAAATGGGCGTCGCTGACCCCTTCTAAAAAGCAAATGCTCTGTAAGGCTACAAATTTATTGTTATTGCTATTGCTCATCTTTCTATTCCGGCTTCTCCTATACATATTCCAGTCTCTTCAAATCACTGCATGGTTGCTAGGGGAATCGCTTAAAATGCAAATTGACTCAAAAACCTTAAATACTAAAAAATGAAAACCAAGCGTTTGATACCGTGCCCCACAAACGACTGCTTTCTAAACTAAGGTCTTTTGGGCTTAATTAAGTCATTTACACATGGATAGGAAACTGGCTACAGGATCGGGTACAGAGGGTGGTTGTTAATGGGACATTCTCTACTTGGAGTAAGGTTCTTAGTGGGGTCCCCCAGGGCTCAGTATTGGGTCCACTTTTATTTAACTTGTTCATTAATGACTTAGGGGAGAGTGTTGTAAGTAATGTATCAGTGTTTGCAGATGACACAAAATTATCCAGCCCAATTAATTCCATCCAGGATGTGGCACTTGCAACAGGATCTTGACAAACTGGCAATCTGGGCAGCTAAGTGGCAAATGAGATTCAATGTTGATAAATGTAAAGTCCTGCACCTGGGATGTAACAATATCCACTTATACCCTTAATGGGACTGCACTAGGCAAATCCATAATGGAGACGGAGCTTGGAGTCCTTGTAGATAATAAACTTGTCTGTAGCAAGCAATGCCAGTCAGCAGCATCAAGGGCAAATAAGGTCTTGAGCTGTATTAAATGGGGCAGAGAGTCACGGGAGGAGGGGGTCCCACTGTATAGAGCACTGGTAAGGCCCCATCTAGAATATGCCGTACAGTTTTGGTCTCGATCACTCAAACAGGACATTATTGTATTAGAGAGGGTACAGAGAAGGGCAACTAAGCTGGTAAAGGGAAAATCTTAGCTATGAGGAAAGACTGGCCAAATTGGGGATGTTCACACTGGAGAAGAGGCGCTTAAGGGGAGATATGATAACTATGTATAAATATATAAGGGGATCATATAATAATCTCTAATGCTTTATTTACCAGTAGGTCTTTCCAGCTGACACAAGGTCACCCATTCCGATTAGAAGAAAAGAGGTTCCAGCTAAATATTGGGAAGGGGTTTGTTACAGTGAGAGCTGTGAAGATGTGGAATTGTCTCCCTGAATCAGTGGTACAGGCTGATACATTAGATAGGTACAAGGAAGGGTCGGATGCTTTATTCACCAGTAGCTCCTCCCAGCAGACAGGAGGGAGCCAATGAGATTAGAGGAGGGAAAGGGGTGTTACAGGGAGAGCTGGGAAGTGAATCAGTGGTACAGGCTGATACATTAGATAGGTATAAGAAGGGGTTGGATGGTGTTTAGCAAGTGAGGGAATACAGGGATATGGGAGATAGCTCATAGTACAAGTTCATCCAGGGACTGGTCCCATTGCTATTTTGAAGTCATGAAGGATTTTTTTCCCCCTCTGAGGCAAATTGGAGAGGCTTCATTGGTTATACGACAACAGCTGGGAGGATTTACAGTCTAGCCAAACACAATTAGTTCTTAATTAAATTTAATTCAAATTTGCTTTTATTGAAATACAAACATAAGTACAGGGTACATCGTGCAAGGACTTTTACATATTCTTACATGTATTCGAAGCAAAGAAAGCAAAACATATTGTGATGGTTCTCCTTCCCTTCAGCTTGTAACCACCTTTGGTTCATACTAATCCCTGAGGATTTTTACAGATATTTGTGTGTGTCCCTACCTACAATTCTGTTGAAGTTAAGTGTCATGGGATATATGGGTGGATATAGAGACCTGATAGGAAGTCCATGGTTCCCAAACCTTTATGATGTTTCTTCTTTCTGGATCCATTTCTGACTATATCCCTACATTTCCTGGAATGTTTTTTCAACTTCTGTATCATGGGAGTGTCTGGCTTTTTCCAAATACTTGCAATTAGCGTAATCGCTGCATTTCAGATATGGAATTACGGGCGTCTCTCGTCTTTGGAGATTTTACTTGTGTATATTTGAAGTAATGCAATTTGCAGCATCTGAGGTATGTCCCGTTTAATCGTCTCTTTAATTAAGATAAAAACCTCGTTCCAAAAAGGAGAGTAGTGTGATGGGTCTGAAGTTTTGACACTGATCTTGATTCTTTCCGGGTTTGGGTATGGTGACTACATGGGCTTGCAGGTATTCAGGATTGATCTGGCCTGTATCCATAATGTTTTGGAATAGTTTAATTAGATGTGGGGGATAATAACTCTGCGTATATTTTATAATATTGATTAGTGAAGTCGTCTGCGCCTGGGGCTTTTCCTAGTTTCAGTTCTTTGGTAACACTTTGGATTTCTTCTAGTGTGATGGGTTTACCTAAGGATTCCAGCTGTTGTGGTGTAGGCGAGGGGAGATCTAAGTTGTTTAGGTAGGCAGTGATATTTTCTGGAAGTGGCTTCTGAATGTTCATATTAGAGCCTATGATATATAAACCTTCATAGTAAAGTGTAAGTTTCTATATAGTATATAGTATATATCAATATTAATAATATTATATCAACCCACTTACTAGGGTTTCTGGTTCTTTTGAGCAAGCAGACAATGAATCCACACCAATGAGAGTATAATAAAGTGATATACTGTAAAATAAATCAATTGATCTACAATCAGTGATCCCCAACCAGTAGCTCGTGAGCAACATGTTGCTCCCCAACCCCTTGGCTGTTGCTCCCAGTGGCTTCAAAGCAGGTGTCTATTTTTGAATTCCAGACTTGTAGGAACCTTTTGGTTACATAAAAAACAGTTGTATTGCCAAATAGAGCTTTCTGTAGGCTGCTAGTCCACATAGGGTCTACCAAATAGTCAATCATAGCCCTTCATTGACATCCTCAGGAACTATTTTCATGTTGTGTTGCTCCCCAACCCTTCTTACATTTGAATGTGGCTCACGGGTGAAAAAGTTTGGGGATACCTGATGATTACACTTAGACTAAACAAAAATTACAATATTTACAGTTACACATTACACAAGTCTACATAGTTGTTACCAAAAAGGCAGGGGAATAGAGTTCAGCTTCATCTCTGTCTTCCCCTCTGGTCTTCATTCCTCAAATGTTCTCTTGTCCCAGGCTCCTCTGGCTTCTCCAGCTCTCTAGCTGCCTCCTCTCAGCTGCCCCGCTCCCTTCACATTTGTCCAGTGTTCTTTTATCCTGGGCTCTCACCTGCCCCCACAGGAACCCTCCCAACTGCCAAGATGATGTGATAAACCCCCAACTTGCCTACATCCTGTTGAGCAAGTTCTCTCGCATACACAATCAGTTTTATGGTCCCCACAGCAAACATAGGCCTTAGTAGTCACAGGGCTTCATATTAAGTAACAAAATCAAGATGGCAATTTCTTACAAATTCGCAAACTTGTTTGCTATTTGCTTAGGGTCTGTTATCGTTATTTGAGCGTCCATTAAGTGCCGTATCCTATGTTGTGCTTGTTTCTGTCGTAATATTTTTGCTAATAATTTAGCATAATCTATATGCTTTTGTAGCTGCTAATATTGTATTCAGTCTATTTCGTGTTTCATGTATTTGTCTCGCAGTGTTCGCTTTGTATTTTTGGATCATTTGTTTTTCTAGGTGCGACAGCTTCGTTTCTAATTGTTGTTGTTCAGCCTCTCTTTGTCTTTTTATTTGTTTTGCTTGTTTTATTAGTTCCCCCCCGAATAACTGCTTTATGTGCCAGCCAATTATTTTGCCAGCTGGTGTCGTTTGGATTATTTTCTCTGAAAAATTATTTTTTGCTCTATATATTGTTTACTCTCTCAGCTCTCTGTAATATTGAGTTGTTAAAGCTTCCAGGGAAGTTTTTCCGAGAGTCTATTGGGGGAAAGTTCTATGCCAATCGGAGCGTGGTCGGATCACGTACGTAAACCTATCCAACATTTGCTAACTTGTGTGGTGGTTTGGAGATCTGTAAGGAACGTATCTATTCTAGTGTGCATTTGAAATCTTGGGGAAAAATACATGAAATCTTTTGCTAAGGGGTATTTAGCTCTCCATAATAAATCAGGGCGAAGTTGTGTATTAACGTCCTAAAGTTTTGGGTTCAGGGTCAATTTAAAGTCTCCTGCAATTATACGTTTCCCTTGCCTGTCATTGAGTAATTTGGTAAGTGTTTGTGTTAGGAATCTACATTGGTTCTCGTTGGGGGCATAAACATTCACCAGAGTATACTTAATATTGTCCTCCACACAAATCAATATTAAGGGGCAGATTTACCTAGGGTCGAATATCGAAGGTTAATTAACCCTCGATATTCGACTGCTGAATTGAAATCCTTTGAATGTCGAAGGATTTAGCGCAATTCGTTAGATCGAAGGAATAATCCTTCGATCGAACGATTAAATCCTTCGAATCGAACGATTCAATAATGTCCTGAACAGTGTGTTTTCTCATAGGGGTAGAAGGTCTAAACCTTTTAACTGCACTTTGAACTCTATTCCTTAAGCCATTCTTTCCTCAGTCTGCGCAGCGAAGGTGGACATTTGCGATGTGATGGGGACCCTTCGTCTCTCTCCGTGGTGCTGATGTTCCATCTGACCAAAGCGGCCCAACACCATAGTATGAGAAACATCCCCATATCATGATGCTTGTGCCCTCGGCTTCACTCTGTACTGTGGCTTCAATTCAGTGTTTGGGGCTCGTCTGACAAACTGTCAGCCCCTAGACACAAAAAGAACAATCTTGCTTTCATCAGTCCACAAAATGTTGCTCCATTTCTCTTTAGGCCAGTCAATGGCAAATTGTAAGCTCTTCAGGACACGTCTTTTTTGCAACAATGGGACTGTAGCCCTATTGACACCCCTTCTGTTCGTGTGGCGCTTACCTGATGGCACGGGACTAACCCGAGCCATTCTGCAGGGGTCTTGGGAGAGACTGGGTACCTGGTACTTAACTCCACATAGTGGGATCCGGGAATGCACCTACGGGTGGCCCTACCAGAAAACCGTAATAATGCTTTTGTAAAGACAGACTTTGTGAACTAAATAACTGTTAATGTAAAATAAATTTTAAAATATATACATATAAGCAGATCTGTCTTTATAATTACTCACGAAAAATAAAAAGGAAACAAACATACAGTTGTCACTGCTCTTGGCCAGTAGAGGGCATCAATAAGTCAGAAATGGAGATCTCTGCATGACCATCCAGAATTATAGCTTAGAATTTATCTATTGTTTTGGGAAGCTGACCTTTTGCTCCAGGCAGTAAGAGCTATTAAAAGCTTGTGTAAGAAACCAGTGACCTGTTCTCCTTCTGTGTTCAATCACCAGGGTGCCAATACAACTGTGGCCTCACTCAAATGAGCAAATGATTTGGGTGTGGGAGGGTAAGGTTGCCACCTTTTTTGGAAAAAAAAACCAGAATTCCTATATATTTAGGTTTTTTCCCAATTAATAACATTGGGGTCAAGTATCATTTTTACCGGTCAGGTTGGTAAAATACTGGCCAGGTGGCAACCCTAGTGGGGTGTCTTAAAAGCCCCCAACCCCTTTGTACAATGCACAGAAAGAGGAGCATCGATATCTACAGTAGTTTGTGCATGAATAATGAAGATGAGAGATACCTGGTTTGTGTTGAACCAACCCCTTAAGCAGGAAACTGTAAATGTTCAGTATTTCCTATTGCCATGGTTTCCTTTTGCCAGACATTTTATTTTGTGTATAGGAGTGGGGGCTACTATACGCTTAGGCTGAAATAGTTGATCCTGATGGCTAAGCAAGGTTAAGGCGACTTTATCAGATAACTGCTTGAATAGAGTTGGCACCTGGCTGGTAAAGATGCCAAAATGTCTATCTCCATGAATGTCCGTTTTGCGTCTTTCTCTGATAGCAGTTTGGGCCACTCTTCTTCTCCAGTCGACTGTGCCCAATGGGAGTTAGACCTGGACTCATTTCTGGTCACTTTAGAACGGTTCACAGTTTGTCTTTAACTATTCCTGGATTTATGTTCTGTCTTGTGCTTCGGGTAATTGTCCTTCTGGCAGAACCATAATGTGCCACAAAACCCCAGCTGTCAGGGCCAACGGCTCCGGAATGGTAGTAGGGACCAAGGAGGAAGCTAGTAGCGATAAAGTTTGAGTGCAAGGTATCCAAGGGGTTAAGAAAGTTCAAGGTCAAAGGCAGGCAATAAGGTAAATTCAGACAGAAGAGATTCGTAGTCAGGAAAAAAACCAAATTCAGGATCAGGGAAACCATATCAGAAGCAATATAACAGCCCACCCAGGAACAAATGAAGTGAGACCTATTTTCGTACAAGTAACCTGGCCCTCTGGCATCTTTTTAAATTGAAATTTAGCGGCACTCGCGGACGCGCAGGCATGTGCGCATGCGGCTCATTGGCGTCGCCATCTTGTCCGTGGCGCAGAGAAGAGGAGCGCCAACGGATGCTCCTCACACCAGCTTTCTGACACTGCCTTCAATTAGGGTTGCCACCCTGGCCGCTATTTTACAGGCCTAGCCAATAAAATACCTGCCAAGGCCGGGGCCGGTATTACAAATTTGTAATACCGGCAATGTAGATGCTGGTAAATTTGTAATACCGTAACGAAAGCCCTTGGCCCGGCCCCAATCCACTCAAAACTTAACTTTTTGCCTCCTTCTGGTGTGGCTCCGCTCCCTCTTACATCACGACCCACCCCCTTTTACATCACAGCCCGTCCTCTTGTTCCCTCCCCCACCGCCGGCCGGTGGAAATTTTATTAAACGGTGGCAACCCTAGCTTCAACATTGCACTCCAAATTTTCTTGATAATCTCATGATACCAGGAAGAGACTCAAGGAAACAGAAAACCGAACCTTCTCTATGTTTGACTATTGAAATGCTGTTTTTAGTTATTTTGCCCTCTAAAAGGCATCTTGTGATGTTTCAACTCTTCCCTCCACTGTACAATCTCCCGAGTGGATTTTGACTTGTTCACATGAGTTTTGGTGAACATCCATCAATACTGACCATGTTTCTCTGTTAGCAATGAGGTCTTCCTGGGTCTCCTACCATAGAACTCCCTTTCACTATGATGGTGTGAGTTGAAACTATTGGACCTTGTGTCTGAAGCTGAACCTGAATCTGTCTGGCAGTTGATTGAGATTCTCTGACCACAGTTTATACAATCCTTCTCTACCAACTTTGATCAATGGTTCTTGTGTGTCCACTAATATAAAGATGGACTACAGTTCCACAGCCTCAAACTTCTCATTGGGTGTTTACAGTGATCTAGTGATGTGCGGGGTGACCTACTGGTTGACTTCTGGTTGGGCTAGTTTGGATTGAAATTTGGCCAACCTTTGCAGTTTAGGATTGGGTGTGATTCCATATCTGGGAACCAGTGGCACCCACAGAACTAGTTTGAAGAGCAAGATGCGGGTGCAGGTACTACATTTGCAACATTTTGCAGGATAGGGTTGGATGCAGATTAAAGGAAAACTATACCCCCAAAATGAACACTTAAGCAACAGATAGTTCATATCATATTAAGTGGCATATTAAAGAATTTTACCAAACTGGAATATATATTTAAGTAAATATTGCCCTTTAACATCTCTTGCCTTGAGCCACCATTTCGTGATGGTCTGTGTGCTGCCTCAGAGATCACCTGACCAGAAATACTACAGCTCTAACTGTAACAGGAAGAGATCACCTGACCAGAAATACTACAGCTCTAACTGTAACAGGAAGTGATCACCTGACCAGAAATACTACAGCTCTAACTGTAACAGGAAGAAGTGTGGAAGCAAAAGACACAACTCTGTCTGTTAATTGGCTCATGTGACCTAACATGTATGGTTTGTTTGTTTGCACAGTGAATCGTAAGATCCCAGGGGGCGGCCGTTATTTTTTAAAATGGCAATTTTCTATTTATGATTACCCAATGGCACATACTACTAGAAAAGTATATTATTATGAAAATGGTTTATTTACATGAAGCAGGGTTTTACATATGAGCTGTTTTATGCAATATCTTTTTATAGAGACCTACATTGTTTGGGGGGTATAGTTTTCCTTTAAGGTTTTGTGGGTTGTTTTTCCTGCCCCTCACATCACTAACAGGAGCATCAAGGTCTCTGGGAGATTAACTTGTAGCCTTGAGATTGTCCATGCTTTGTTACAAAACCGGTGCATTGTTTGAAAAAAGTACAAAGGTGCCAATAATATTGCCCACAAAATAAGTGCTCTTGTCTCCAACATAAGAAAGGTGGTATATAGGCAAATCTTTCATGAAAATGGTATATTATAGATATTGGAATATTCTCAGAGTAGATGTCCTCGTCTGCAGTGTAATGTTATGCTTTGCTAAGAATGCGATTGCTTATTACCTCAATGAATGTATTCATCAAATTAAAATGGAGTGTAGAGCTGAGAGACGAGTATTTCAGAGCCTGTGCAACCCACTAACACTGATTGCTTTGGGTATTACAGCTTCTCAATGGGATTCTATTGCACTTTGCATCTCGACAGATGATAGATACCCATATCATTCAGCTATTCCCTAGAAATATGGGCCACTAATTTACTCTAACAATATCCAAAGCGTATATGGCACTAACATTACTTTTTATACTAATTTTACACACTGGAGGAAGTGACTTGCAATCAGAAACTCAGCCATCACCACACTTTTTTAGTTCAAGCCACCCCGGAGGTCCAAGCTTTGGTCAGCCCCCACCTCTTTAGCTTGTAACAAGGTTATAGATGTTGGAAAATATTAGTGTATCACGGACACAAATCATCTGGGCCAAAAAAGTATATATTTTCAACCCACATCTTCTAACTGACCTTCAGGCTGGGCTTTAGGGCATATCTTGGAGAGTATTCTTGCTTTAACTGCCCTTTGGAAGTAGCAACCCCGTCCACTGCTCCGAGCCTTCCAGAGTGGGCAACCCTACAGTTTGGGAACCACTCCTCATTGACAGCCCAAATGGGACTTTCCCATAGCAGATGTTGTTTTGACAACACATCCTGGTTCACTTAAGGGATGTAGTCCTAATACTGATTTAGATCTTGCATTCTACTTCCATTGCGTTGGGTAAAATATTTGGGCATTTGCTACAAGAATAAACATCCATGTGGGAGATTCATGATCTCTGTATTGGGGTGAACTGTAAGTCCCACAAACTAGTATGGGGTAGAGGTCATTCATAAATAAGGCCTCCGCTAATTGACCCATGTATAATGCCAAACCCATAGTCTTCCCCCTATCAGTATCTGACTGAAGCTTAAGGTTGCCATACAAGGGTAGATCCATTCAATTGGTGAGTTGCCAAATGAGTGGATCTTGCAACACTATGTCCACCTGGAGTGGGCAATATTGGACTGATCAGAGCTTGGGTCATAGGGCCTAACAGTCAGATCAGAAGGCCAGGAATGCTGCGGTAGCAACAAGGACCATGTCAATGAACAGATGCAGTCCTCGATCATCATCTGCCCAATTTTCATCCAGATATCAATTGGGGAAGCCCGTCAGTGCCCCCATACACTGACCAATAAGCTGCTGACTTTGTCGGTTGCCGTGTATGGAGACCTTTAGTTAGATACTAGTTGAGAAGGCTGGATATTTCTGTTGTGTACGATCTGACAGGTCTACATGGGTTCTCCATGTGATCCGATAAATGTCCTAGAGACCACATGGCCAGATCAGCTCAGTGCCATCATCTGCTTGGCCAAATCTAGCAAAAGTTTTATTTACCTATTAACCAGCTTAAAACAAAATTTGTGTTTTTGCCTAAAATGGAACAGTCACCGTGTTACAAACTTCAGTCCAAAGATACTCGGCTGTATAAAGATTTTGCTCTTGAGATTCGTACCTGGAACTAAAAGCCTGTAGAGCTCATAATAATCTTTAGGGTAGTGATGGGCGAATTTATTCGGCAGGCATGAATTTGCAGCAAATTTCGGCATTTCTTCACCTGCAAATTGTTTCGTGAAACTGCTGAGAAAATTCAGCGGCAAAAAAATTTGCTGCAACAATTCGTGTAAAAATTGGGGCACGACAAGATCATTTTGACACCCATTGACTTTAATGCATTTGGCCAAAAAAGTCACGTATGTCAATTTTCACTCGTGTAAAAATTGTGGCGCACCACAGTCATATTGACGCCCATTGACTTTGATGCATTTGGACAAAAAATTATCAATTTTGATGCACGTTGACGTCAATGCGTTTCGATCATTTTTCGACTAAATTGGAGCAGGTTCGCCCATCACTACTTTAGGGACAATAATGAGCCCAGCATTGTACCCATGAAAGTGCCATATATACAGTATGAAGCTGTAGTGCCGAGGCTTATGTATACAAGCACTGTGATGGCTTGTCCTACACTAGTGCAGCTAAACCTACTGTAGCTTGACCAGGCTATAAGCCCACTTTCTGTTAACCTAGACCAGGGATCCACAACTTTTTGAACCTCTGAGCAACATTCAGAAGTAAAAGGAGTTGGGGAGCAACACTAGCATGAAAAATGTTCTTGGGGTGCCAAGTAAATGTTGTGATTGGCCATTTGGAAGCCCCTATGTGGATTGTCAACCTACATTGAGGCTCTGTTTGGCAGAGCACCTGGTTTTTATACAACCAAAACTTGCCTTCAAGCCCAGAATTCAAAAATAAGCTCCTGCTTTGAGGCCACTGGGAGCAACATCCAAGGGGTTGGGGAGTAACATGTTACTCACGAGCTACTGGTTGGGGATCACTGACCTAGAGACTTATCCTACTAACTCTAGCTTGTTGGCACTTGATGAACAACGAATGTGTCCAAATAAATGAAAGGAATTGTCTGCTACAACAAGGCCCCTGTTCTCCTGGTTTTCCTCCCCTCGGTCATGTTCAGCAAAAGTGCAATTTGAGGAGCACAAAGAAGTGGGGCAGCTGTTCCAGTTAAGTGTTGTAAATGATGGACAACTGCCCCCCCCCCTCCTTCGTCCCTGCCAGCTGGGGAGTCGAGGGGTCAGCAATTAACGTAAGCACCAAGAGTGGTGTTTCACTGAACAAGTGGCTCTGTGTTTGGGGTCTAAAATGGCCCCCATTCATCCTGAATTCCACTCTGCTGGTATGTAACAGGGGCCACAGCATTCTGGCCTTGTAAGGAAGTTATTAGGGAAATGTGGTGCCCCTGAAGAATGCGTATTCTCTCTCTCTGAGCCTAGAATGACAATTTCACTTGTCTGCTCAATCGGATCATGTGGAAAGTGCAGGTTCTTTAAAGGAGAACTAAACCCTAAAAATGAATGTGGCTAAAAAGGCCATATTTTATATAGTGAACTTATTGCACGAGGCTAAAGTTTGAGCTTGTCAATAGCAGCAATGATCCAGGACTTAAAACTTGTCACAGGGGGTCACCATCTTGGAAAGTGTCTGTGACACTCACATGCTCAGTGGGCTCTGATTGGCTGTTGAGAAGCTAAGCTTAGGGCTCGTCACTAATTATCCAGCAGAAAATGAGCTTCCCTGGCTGTAATATAAGCTGATGCTACAGGTTTGCTGATTATTAAATTCTGATGCTAATTACACTGGTTTCTGTGCTGCCATGTAGTAATTATCTGTATTAATCACTAATCAGCCTTATATTGTGACATTTCTATTCTATGTGTACTGTATATTGTGAGTGGCTCCCTAAGCTCAGTAAGTGACAGCAGCACAGAGCATGTGCAGTGAATCAAGAAGATGGGGAGCTACTGGGGCATCTTTGGAGACACAGATCTTTACTGCTAAAGGGCTGTGGTTGCCTTGGGCTGGTACAGAAGCACAAAACACCATGTACAACATTTCTACCTACTTCTTTAGTTATGCTTTAGTTCTCCTTTAAAAGCACACAGCAATGAGCTGGCTCCTGACACAGGCATATGAGACATATTCATTGCTGCATAAATGTCTGTGTTGGATTAATAAACATGACATTTTAGTTATATCATACGGCCGTGGAATATTTAAGCTGACCAGTCCTGTCATAGCAAATCTCTCTGTTAAGTCTTTCTCACTTGCTCCATTCCACATGTACTTATATAACTCAGTGGTGTCAGAAAGCTGAAATACTCTATGGCCATATGGTATCTCTAATTTCTCATTTTATTTATCGAGCACATTTGTGCAGCAAGGAAAATGTCCTTCATGTGCTCTAATACATTATGCTATATTACCATTCCCATGTACCCCCAACTATAAATGATAAGGATATTAGAAGTCACTGAGGGGTTGTTCTGTGACCATATAAAGACACAAGGCTGCAGGCTGAGTTATACAGGGAACTCGGAGTATCACTCATGTATTATAAGGGATAATGTACCCCCTACTGTAAATTATAAGGATATTAGAAGTCACTGAGGGGTTGTTCTGTGACCATATAAAGGCACAAGGCTGCAGGCTGAGTTATACAGGGAACTCTGAGTATCACTCATGTATTATAAGGGATAATGTACCCCCTACTGTAAACGATAAGGATATTAGAAGTCACTGAGGGGTTCTGTGACCATAAAAAGGCACAAGGCTGCAGGCTGAGTTATACAGGGAACTGTGAGTATCACTCGTGTATTATAAGGGATAATGTACCCCCTACTGTAAATGATAAGGATATTAGAAGTCACTGAGGGGTTCTGTGACCATATAAAGGCACAAGGCTGCAGGCTAAGTTATACAGGGAACTCTGAGTATCACTCATGTATTATAAGGGATAATGTACCCCCTACTGTAAATGATAAGGATATTAGAAGTCACTGAGGGGTTGTTCTGTGACCATATAAAGGCACAAGGCTGCAGGCTGAGTTTTACAGGGAACTCTGAGTATCACTTATGTATTATAAGGGATGATGTGTCCCCTACTGTAAATGATAAGGATATTGGAGTGGCAACCCTAACAGCTAGTGACGTTTGTCACGAGTTAAAGAAAAATTGAGAATAGTCTTTCAGTTTCGATAATCAACTTGTCAATTTGTCAAAATTGAAAGTCAACTTTCTGACAGTCACCCACCTCTGCCTGGGAAAGTACAGACCTGTAAGTCTGACGTGGCACACTGGCTACCTGTATTATATGACAACAATCAATCACCATGAGACTGTCATTTATATCAGTATTTATACTAGTGGTTACAAAACTGTTTGACTGCCTCCCTGGGGTGCCTGGAGCAGTGTGTGTGTGGGGGGGGGGGGACTTCAGTGTGAAGGCTCATTAGTGTGAGGTTTGGGGAGAATGCCTATTTGCTCTTCTAGATACACATGAAAGCCCATGTACTGTAAATAAACAATAAGGCTGAGTTTGTGGGTGATATTCTTGGAACTAAGACTGACTGAATGACTGATATACCTAGATATCTAACCTTATTATAAATTAAGGGGGGCTCCAGCTAAAAGCTGAATCCCCAAGTGCCCTCGAAGCCGAAAACTCCCAACAACCTCTGATTTACATTGTATCCTGGAAGTTTACCAAAACACGTCCGCCTCCCTGTCCCATCCCCTACAGTAGTTGTAAATCTGCGGTGTGATGGACTCCATGCCTCCCTGTGGACCTGTTGCACCTCGGGAGTTAAATGATGCAACCGGTCCAAGACCTGCTCGTGTGTCCTGCACTGGAAGCTGCTGTTCCCAGAATGTGTTTACTGCAGCGTAGATCAGATAAAAATAAAGCTTCTGCTTCCCAATCACCATTTTTCCGATGGATAAAAAGCTTTTCACTTTAGATTAAATATACCCAGCTAAATTCAATTTTAGGGAATGGGACACAGAGGGGAGGCAGACGTATCTGTCCCCTGGGAATAAAGCTGCTTCCTCAATGCCAACAGATGGACTTAAATCGTTAAACCACTGGTTCTTATTTATAGGCCAAATATTTCCATGGCTGTGATGTGTGTCTAGACCTGAACTAAACGTTGTTTTCTGCTACGGGGTCGGGGAAATGCCTTTTATTGTTAGTATGAAACTTTTCCTCCGTCGCTATAAAATGTAATGGCTTTTCGGCCGGTACTGTTATCCTTTGTGTATATCATATTCCAGTTCAGCGTCTGTAACTGAGCATGTCCTGGCATAGGAGCTTTTATATTCGTGTTTAGTCATATGAATAGGCAAAGCCATACTGTCCATCATCACCCAACAAAGACATGGGAGAAGCCTGGTGAGAAACACTGATGTAACAGTCACCCTTCTATAGTTCCAGGGGTACCCAGTGCACAAATAAGCACTCACCCCAAATCTCCTCCTAACTGACCTTCAGACTGGGCCCCCTTAGCTCATAACAAGGTTACAGATATATAGAAACATTGGGGTAACAGTCACCCTGCTATAGTTCCAGGGGTACCCAGGGTACAAATAAGCACTCACCCCAAATCTCCCCCTAACTGACCTTCAGACTGGGCCCCCTTAGCTCATAACAAGGTTACAGATATATAGAAACATTGGGGTAACAGTCACCCTGCTATAGTTCCAGGGGTACCCAGGGCACAAATAAGCACTCACCCCAAATCTCCCCCTAACTGACCTTCAGACTGAGCCCCCTTAGCTCATAACAAGGTTACAGATATATAGAAACATTGGGGTAACAGTCACCCTGCTATAGTTCCAGGGGTACCCAGGGCACAAATAAGCACTCACCCCAAATCTCCCCCTAACTGACCTTCAGACTGGGTCCCCTTAGCTCATAACAAGGTTACAGATATATAGAAACATTGGGGTGTCACCCTGCTATAGTTCCAGGGGTACCCAGGGCACAAATAAGCACTCACCCCAAATCTTCCCCTAACTGACCTTCAGACTGGGCCCCCTTAGCTCATAACAAGGTTACAGATATATAGAAACATTGGGGTAACAGTCACCCTGCTATAGTTCCAGGGGTACCCAGGGTACAAATAAGCACTCACCCCAAATCTCCCCCTAACTGACCTTCAGGCTGGGCCCCCTTAGCTCATAACAAGGTTACAGATATATAGAAACATTGGGGTAACAGTCACCCTGCTATAGTTCCAGGGGTACCCAGGGTACAAATAAGCACTCACCCCAAATCTCCCCCTAACTGACCTTCAGGCTGGGCCCCCTTAGCTCATAACAAGGTTACAGATATATAGAAACATTGGGGTAACAGTCACCCTGCTATAGTTCCAGGGGTAGCCAGGGCACAAATAAGCACTCACCCCAAATCTCCCCCTAAGTGGTATATATGAAGCTGTGTTCCATTAGTTGGTTTCTCTTATTGACATATATCACATATACATATTCCAATCTTATTGTTATGAACATAAATATAACCGTTGACCCCCTGCCCTTATTTATGACCCGGTAATCTTACTGTCTCACTGTCCTTCAATATCCCATGTCCAGAAAAATCATTGTGTGAATTTTGTTTTACTGTAACCTTATTGAGCGACACCGGAGAAGATGTTCATAAATAAATCACTGGCCGTTGCCTTGTCACATAATCCATTTTCATTAGTGAGGCAAGAGTATAGCTAAAATCCCACAAGCCGAAACCATTCGCTCCTATTTATATATATATATATATATATATATATATATATCTATCTACACACAGTCCTTACCTTGGTTAAAATTAGGAGACACAGGATACGTTCTTGCTAGAGTGGAAGCAATTTCCCTTGCATCCTTCACTTCCTGCTGTGACTCTCCGTGGAAAATTGCAGCCTTCATGTTGGGAAGTGAGTGATGGAATGAGCAGTTCCCTTCCCCCTAATAAACACGACTAATATAACACTGAAACGTTCTTTTATTTATAAATATCCATGGGCAATTCTTTTTACAGGGGGCAATTTTTTTTAAACGGTATTATGGTTTAAAAAGACAATTGTACACCCAAATATCCATGCTTTTCTCATTTTGTGCTCAAATGTGTCACAAAACTGAGCACAAAAAGTTGTGTTTTGCAGGCACCAACTATATATAGAGGCCAGGCCCACATTTGTTGCAAGGCCACAAAGGCCCTGGCCAAGGGACCCTAGGCAGGTGCCTATTCTGCCTACTCCAGCCCTGCCTGGAGGCCTAGGGGCGCGGAAAGAGTAAATCCGGGCCTGGTCATAGGCTGCTCACAAAGATACAGGCCCGGAAGTTTATCAGAACACAAGTCACATGACTCGGGGCAGCTGGAAAACTGACACTATGTCTAGACCCATGTCGGATTTCAAAATTGAATATAAAAAAATCTGTTTGCTCTTTAGAGAAACAGATTTCATTACAGAATTCTGCTGGAGCAGCACTATTAACTGATGCGTTTTGAAAACAGCATTTTTTCCCATGACAGTATCCCTTTAAGAGCTGGGGTCCCGGCAGCTTCACTGGGTTGGGACTGTGGTGCAATCCTCCAATTGCTGGATTGGAAATGTAAATAGTGCTTCAACCTACAATAATACTATCAGCTGAGCATGGAGAAATACAGAAAGCAAGTGTTGACCTGGATATACTTTCCAATAACCATCCACAATCATTTTCTTGACTTTGGGAAGGTCTTCTCCATTTACCATTACTGAAATTTAGAGTTGACCCAGGTGGGAAGGGGTTTGGAGCAGTAGCAGGGTGCCCAGCTTGAAGGTTATTTAGGGTGAGATTTTAGGGTACAAACTTTTTTTTCTGCCCTAGGAGTTCTACAAAATGTGTCCAGTGTTGGACTGGCCCACCCGGATACCAGGAAAACTCCCCGTGGGCCCAAGTGTCAGTGGTCCCTCATGCTACTAAACAATTGACCTATTTCATGACCATTCCCTATTTCTATGAGAACAAAGAGGCTAAATAGATGGAATAATTGATTATAGTATAAAGCGAGCAGACTAGGAGAATAGAGGTTGATTAAGGAGATGAAGAATATTAGTACTGAGAGTGGTCCCCTGGTCTAAGGTTTTATGGTGGGCCCCTGGTGTCCCAGTGTCTGTTAGCTTGTTATGAACTAAAAGGGTCCCTGACCAAAGGTTGAATCTTCATGGAGGACTTGGACTGAAAAATGTCTTACAACCCATGGGACATCAACATTCATGTTCTGAGGGCCTGTACACTGCTCTGCCCATTCAGTGTTTTGTGTTTGCCCACTTTAAAATGAACCTAACTCTAGAACACAGTCAGCAATAGCTGTAGGCTCAAAATGGGCAGCTCATTGCTGGGGTGTTGTTACGGACAGGGTCCCAAACCCAGAACTAGCACCAAGGTCCCAGTCGCAGGGCACTCTTCCACCTATAACAACCACCTTTCACTTCATGAGGAGCCCTCTGCTACTTGGGTGCCTCCAGATCTTGAGAGGACCAGGGAGAAAGTTCTGGGCAGGCAAGGGAACAAACATGGACAATGATCGTGGTCAAGGGCCAGGCATGGTCGATATCAATCAGGAGAAGCAGTACATATTTAAGAGACGAAAGAGTAGTCGAGGTCACAGGCAAACATACCAATAACGCAGTACAAGGCAGAATCCAAGAGAGTCATAAATACACGGCATAGGTCAGGACTTGCAGTGAACTAGACATGGTCAGGGACAGGCAGGGTCAGCAACAGATCAGGAACACTCAGAAACACACCCAGAAACTATAGAAATAAAAGGGGTAAAGTCCCAATGCCAAAAGCACCCTTTCTTGCCATGATTGTGTGGATTCCAGGAATTTGGAGCCAGGCTCACCTTTGTAAGTCACCATCCTCCTTACTTTATAGCATGGTGACAGCTATACGTAAATATTGTATGATTGTCCAGCTCTAGTTCCAAAGGCATAGAATGTTCAACTTTCATTATTCGTCACCGTTATTGGCCTTCAGGATGGGTTTCTGTATGTAGGCAAGTTAGATTAATTAGATTGTAAGCTCCAATGGGGCAAAGACAGATGTGAGTGGAGAGAAATCTCCATAAAGCTCTATTCGGAATGTGTCGGCAGGATATAAATAAAGGCTAATAATGAAATGAATCGGACTGAATCCAGCAGAGAGCTGAATGGACAGCGATAAATTGCACAGTCAATATTTCCCATGGATCCGAGCGTCTCCGGGAAGCAGAGGTTAGTAATTGCACAACTTCATGCCCCATGGGAATTTTGTAAGAGGTCATTTATGAAAGCAGAGAGGATAATCTGCCTCTAAATAACTGCTGCGGTGGTGACTCTCCTTTGTCTGTCTGTCTTCAGTTTATAACATGATTAGTGGCTGTGCCCTCTACTGTATCTGAAATCGTTATCTATCCCATCATACACTGGTGTGAAACATGTTACAGGTGAATAGTATAATATAATATAATATGTGGTCTAAGGATAATGACAGACATGACTGGGGCAGGAACAGAAAATCATCTGCCAATACTTGGCCAGTGACTGCCGCACCTCCTGCCATTGACTTGCATTTCTGGACAAAATCTACACCAAAATCTTGTTTGGTGACAGTAGCATTGAACCATGTCATGGAATTGTTGGAACTGAGAGAAATCCTTGACGTCAAGGTGACAAAGAAATTCTGGTGTTGAAGGACATATCAAGTCATTTTGGATGTGCTGAGATCCTTGTCCACAGAACCCACCACATGAGACTTGCGAGTGGACTATATTGGTGAGATGGGTGGAAGGATATTGCTAAGTCATGGATGACTCTCAGGTCAGCCACGCAACTCCCATGTCATCAGAGATACAAAATGTATCCAGTTGTTACCATGTTTACACTGGATTTGGCATTAAAATTAAAACATTTCCCAAGCCCAAGCCTCAATAGAGCAACAGGCACTATTCCCAACACTGACATGGACCAGGGTAAAAAGAAGGAGATAAGTCTACGAGACCTTGTGGGGGAAACCTAGAACCTCAGCACTGAAATCCCATTTATCCATTAAGCTCACCTGTATAAGGGTGTCCTATATATATATATGTATATATATATATATATATATGATCAATGTACCTTGCAGCACTGACGTCCTTGGTTCAATTCCACCCAGGGTACTATTTGTATGAAGTAGAATGTCTCTGTGTCTGGGTGGGTTTCCTCCCACACCCAATGGCCTAACTAGATGTTACTGAGTCCCAAAGCAAATTATTTTTTTAGGGCCCCCTACATATCCAGAGGTTGTCTTATTTTATAATATTTTATAATATATTTTGAAACTGCTCATTAATTAGGGCCTATTGGGACCCCGATACCTCTTGGGCCCCCCTGCAGCCCCAGTGTCTGCTTCCTCTATAGTTACACCCCTGCCCGCACCCCAAAAATATACAGGCAGGTTAACTGGCTCCTGATAAAAGTAACCGATAGGGGACTCACGTTTGATCTCTATAAAGGAGAACCAAACCCCTTATTCATAAAAACCCCTACCCCCTTCCCTACACAGTCCCCCCCTGCTCCCCCCCAGCTTAGGTGTAAATTCTGGTTATTGCCCCTGACTGACCTTTACTGACCTTTCTTCTCTCATGGGCGTCATCTTCCGGGTCTTCTTCCTTACATTCGGCAATTTCTGTCACTTTAGTCGCATGCGCATTTATCAAAAAATGGAAAACTGCTCCAACTGCGCATGCGCCGATATGTCGATTATTTTCCAAAATCGACCGAAGAGAAAAAGATGGCGCCCGTGAGCTCTACTGCGCTGAATCTGCAAAGAAAGATAAGTAAAGACTTAGGGGCAATTACCGGAGTTTATACATAGGCTGGGGGGAGCAGGGGGGGCTATGTAGGGTAGGGGGTAGGGGTTTTTATGAATAAGGGGTTTGGTTCTCCTTTAAAGCACTGGCGCTATAAATAAAGACTAACACACAATGATGTTAAGGGCACAGGAAGGTTACACATTCTGCAGTGAGTAGACAATTGCATAACATTTTCCTGTGGGTTTTTCACAAATGGAAGAGAGAAGCAGTTTCAGCGAGTTCCTCTTGTTCTGCCCCCGGCCAGTTACGGTGCCGCTTCATGGGGGGCTCAGCCAAGCACAGGATTTCTCAATATGTTGTACATCTGGCAGTCACTGGGCTGAACGTTTTATTAAGATGCCCACACACAATCCCTGCTCGGAAATTGAGAAAGCCCTTATGTAAATCCATGCCCACGGCCCACCAGTATTTCTCCGCTGAGCAATGGACTCCAGTCATTACTGGGATTGGTTGGGGGGCAGTACTGACCTATTACACACAAGTTCATCATTGGGGGGCAGTACTGACCTATTACACACAAGTTCATCATTGGGGGGCAGTACTGACTTATTACACACAAGTTCATCATTCCAGTGGCCATGGTGCCAGGGACAATCTGCCATTTGTGTTGAGTTGAGAAACTCGTTTCAGAAGGCAACTCCCTACAGGTTACCAGGGATGGCAAAAAGCCATTGCTGGTTAATTTAAAGGAGAACTAAAGTTTAACTAAAGAAGTAGCTAGAAATGTTGTACATGATGTGTTGTGCTTCTGTACCAGCCCAAGGCAACCACAGCCCTTTAGCAGTAAAGATCTGTGTCTCCAAAGATGCCCCAGTAGCTCCCCATCTTCTCAACAGCTGCTCAGGGTGTCACAGACACTTTCCAAGATGGTGACCCCCTGTGACAAGTTTGAAGTCCTGGATCATTGCTGCTATTGACAAGATGAAACATTAGCCTCGTGCAATAAGTTCAGTCTATAAAATATGAAATTTTTAGCCACATTAATTTTTAGGGTTGATTCGGTGCATCCCTAATAATGAACTTCAGTTCCCAGCATCCCTCCTCTAGTTGACTTGGCAAGTGAGTGTCATTTTCATACCGGTGCAGTGAAGTGGGGACAGATAACAGAATTAGGTAACACTTATGTAAGTAAATAGGGTGCAATATATTCTTCACTTGCATTTTTAGGAAGCAACATTTGCACCGACCCTAAATAACCCTACTGTGTGTGAATGTGATAAGGACCTTAGATTGTAAGCTCCACTGGGGCAGAGACTGTTGGGAATGATGTATAATCTCTGTTCAGAGCTGGGGAATATGTTGGCGCTATATACGACACCAGCACAGAATTGCAATGATAATTATAGAGTCAGGAAAGTCACAGCAAATAACAGGAGAGAGAGAGGAAACAATGCACAGTTAATTGCTTCCTACTCCCTGGCACCGAAGGGAATCTCCACTCTCCCATTGGCCGGCCAAGCATTGATTCTTCTGGAAATAGCAGCACATGGGACTCCTGCCCAGCATAGAAATGAGGCCTCTCTGCCGAGTGGATTCACTGCCCTGACATCAGTTGTCTGTGTAATGCGAGGGCTCCCTCTCCACTCATAGCCTTATATGGAGAGAAGCCTATGGGCCTTCTGATTGGCTGCAAGAAGACCTGAGAAGCAGGAAGAAAGAAAAAAAAAAGCTCTAGGAGGGATAACAGGGTGTTGAATGTGTGGGAGAGATGGAGGGGAGGGTGTGAAGGGGAACTACTCATCTGCTTGAAGTCGGATACCACTGAGACTCAGCCTGCAGGTTTCTTTATAGGCAGCAGAATATTACTCATACTTAATAAGATATGTAGATAGATAATTATAGATCAGATAGATAGACAGATAGATAGATAGATGATAATGATGATGATGAAGAAGAAGAAGAAGGAGGAGGAGAAGAAGAAAAAAAAAGAGGACGGATGGATAAATAGATGATAGATAGATAGATAGATAGATAGATAGATAGATAGATAGATAGATAGATAGATAAATGATAGATAGATAGATAGATAATAGATAGATGATAGATAGATAGATAGATAGATAATAGATAGATGATAGATAGATAGATAGATGATGATGATGAAGGAGGAGGAGAAGAAGAAGAGGATTGTTCGATAAATAGATGATGGATAGATAATAGATAGATGTTAGATATATAGATATATAGATGATGATGAAGAAGAAAGAGGAGGAGAAGAAGAAGAAAAGGATGGATGGATAAATAGATGATAGATGGATGGATAGATAGATAGATAGATGACAGATAGATAGATAATAAATAGATGATAGATAGATAGATGATAGATAGATAGATAGATAATAAATAGATGATAGATAGATAGATGATAGATAGATAAATAGATAGATAGATAGATAGATAATAGATAGATGATAGGTAGATAATAGATAGACATACAGACAGACAGACAGACAGACAGATAGATGATAGATAGATAGATAGATAGATAGATAGACAGACATACAGACAGCAAGACAGACAGATAGATAGATCTGTCTATTCCAGTTGGGAGTTTAGTGTTGCTAGTGTCAACCAATGGTCATTCAGTGACATAATAGGTGTCTTTCCTGTTGCTTGCATGATGTCACAGATTTAACCAGTCCCCACAATTTAAGGACATGGTGGGAACAGGGGACTACAACTAGCTGTATGGGACTACTGTCAGTGGCCAGTGGTACAGCAGCCCAGTGCCTCCAGCGAATTGACTTCTATGACCCTGTAAAATGGATTTAAAGGGGAAATAAGCACTTCTTATGAACATGGTACAATTTTGACCTTCATCAACCTACTCCTCTCTGTTCAACCGGACTTCATATAAATAGGCACAGAATAAAATAAGGATAGTTAACAAAGGTATAATGCCCAGTCATTACTGAATATGCAGGCGCATTACAAGAAAAAGGATGGATGTTTCACTTTAAGAACCTGTATCCAACCCTGTGTAGGAATGTTGTTACATTGACTATAACAGTGTTGGACTGGGCCACTGGGATACCAGGAAAACTCCCAGGTGTCAGTGGGCCTCTTGCTTCTAACCATTTGGCCAATTTCATTGTCATTCCCTATTTCTTTATGGGAAAAAAGAGACTTAATAATGGAAGAATAGAATATAGTAAGTAGATATAAAAGACTAGGACAATAAAGAGATTGAGTGAGGAGAGGAGGAATAATAGTTTGGAAAGTGGGTCCGCAGTTTAAGGTTTTCTGGTGGGCCCCTGGCATCCCAGTCCGACACTGGATCATAGTAATTTCAAAGTCCAGCAGTAAGTGGGTGGAAGGAATGAAAGTGTCCTTATACGTTCATATACAGTGAATCCTTGATTATTTGCTAATATAGGGGCTAAATTGCCATCTCTCACTGAATAGCCATACTAAATACACAGTCTGATCATCACAGTGCTCTATATACAGGAGGCAACTCTGCTTCCTCCAACATTCTGTAACCCGGCACGGCAGTAAATGAGCCTAACAATGATTTAAAGTGCCCAAAATAACCTTGCGAGAGCCAGCGGAGCGTCACAGCACTCACTCATTGCTTATTAAAGCGTTATTCTTAGAATCTATTCATAGCCATGAAATTGCCTATACATCCCAGGTCTCATAAAGGGGCCCCACTGTGACATCCAACTCTCTCTATATACTTGGGCTTAACCCACAACTAACTGGGCATCTGCAATGTGTTTGTGGATCAAAGAGCCACCACCGGGATGGAGTGTGACCTACGTCTACAATGAGTAGACCCTGTCTTATCCATAAGAACAAGGGGCAGAGATTTGTCATCTGAGGACAGTTGCTTAGATAATAGATTCTTAAACTGCCAGTTTAACCTTCCAATGGGTCTAAAATCAGTGGTGGTGCTCTTAACAAGATCGGTCATGAACAATATGGCAGCCACTTCTGCTGGTAGGCAAGATTTGCCCAGGAATGCCCAAGTTGGGGTTCCCCAGCAGGCCTACTGCTAGATACATCTACCATAGAGTTCATACCCATGTCAGATAAGTGGTAGCAGCTATTGGCCCACATGGACATGTTGATCTTGACTTTGAGGTTCTAAACCCTTGACCGATGGCCATGTAATGCGCTGCGTAACGTGAAATATCAAGGCGACGATCGACTGCAATATCTGTAACTGCTATACAGACTATAAGGGAAGAAAAAAAAAACTAATGTTGGATCAAGGTGCTTGAATCCAGTTCCTCTGACAAAGACTAGAGGGTTCATGTACTAAGGGAGTTATAAAGTGCAAATATCCATAACTGAAGAATTTTCTGTAAATGCCCAGTCAGTTAGTCCCCCATCCCGATGTTGTTGGCCTTGTGTGTGTTCCGTGCACTGCTACAAATGCTCACTGGTTATGATACACACACACTATACGCTCTATTGCCTAGCTAGTAGAAGCCGCTTTCTGTCTGGGCTTTTTAAGTATTCTGTATATTTATTTTCCCTTTAAGGGACAGTAAATGGCAGAAACTTCGGGTAACATTGTTACAGCCAAATATTTGTATTTGCAAATATCTGCATAAACAAACCCCTTCTGTATGCCAGCAATCCACAATATTGTGACACTGTGGCCCTGATTGCTCAGCCTTAGTCAACCAACTGGTAATGTCACCCGGTGAGTCTGACTGTCTGATTTGAGGAACCAATTGCAGTGAGTAACTGCTCAGAATAGCTTCCATTGTTACGAGAGGCAATGCCAGAGACACACAAGGGGAAGTATTATTCATGGATGGATCACCATCGTAGGCAACTTTCCCATGATTCTTGCCCCAATATTGTGCACAGTCATGTTTTTGGGACAGTATTGTGTGACAGTTGCTCAAATTGACAATTTAATCTTATTTTCATTGAGGGAATGGAACTTTATTTGGGGCATTTTAACATCACATTTGTAGAAAGGAGAAAGTGAGGAGAGAGAGAGAGAGAGAGAGAGAGATTATTAGTCAGTGCCCAACTGGTCCTCCTATACCTCATGAGGCCCCCAACAGGTTCAAGGTGTATTTCCTCCTATAGTTACACCCATAAGTAATACGATATTCAGGCTCATTTTTGCTGTTAACAGGGAGGCAGTGAGATACAGTAGATAGGAGATAGATTACTAAACTTATCTTAACAGCAACCCAGAGCACACTGAGCATGTGCAGTGCCACTGACACTCAAAAGTTGGCCTAATAAGATGCAAGATGGCAGTCTCCTGTGGCCAACTTTGAAGGCCAAGATCATTACTTTTATAGAGCTTCTGATCCTTCAAAATATAATTATATAATTCTAGCCCTATTATGTTTTTGGCTTTTTTTCTTCTTTAAGTGACAGGTAATATAAGACTTGCAAGTCTGACCCACTTTGCCAATATTAAAACATGATACACACATGAACCACATAAAAAAAAATTCTGTAAAATACTCATATCATTTATTCATAATCACAGCTTCGTTTTGCTATTTTGCATTTTTGCTATGGACAAGTGACCCCGGAGAGAGCCAAGGCCAAGTAATATCAGTGCAGATTATCTTCCTCCCCCAATCCCAGAAGGAAGAAGAAAAAGTTTGACACAAAGAAAAGGAAAAAAAATACAGTCATATACAATGTCATTATGTCCAGTTGATTTACATTAGCAAATTAACAGCAGATCCCATAGTCAGCACCGAGAGACAGGCAGATGGATTTCATGTTACTGCTCACATAAGAGGAGGAGGAGACATTGGAATCGCCATGAACCAATAAGAACAGAGATTGGATAATCTGAGCCCCCTGGTGGTGGTAGAAGGGATTGCAAGTTATGCAACAACAGCTACAGAAGCCTTTTCCTGAATTCCGTGTTCATCTTCTCTTCCACGAATTGTGCAAAACATTATAATTATTGGGAAAAATAAATCATGTTCCCAATTTCATTCAAATGTCAAAAAAATATATCAAATGTCTTTAAACATGTTGTGTCCTTTTGCAGAGCAAAGCTGGGATTTTTTAAGGGGAACTAAAGCTCATATATAACACAAAGCAGCTTGGGCTCAGTTTAGCTCCTTTAGACGTGCAGTCGGGATAGACAGCATTCCGTGCACACTACAAAGCACTCGAGGCTTATATATCAGCCCATACAGGTTACACACACATACACAAATATACTCTAAAAATTGCTGTTTAAATAAAAATGTTTTTTTAACTAAATATTATATGTGCTGAAGGGGGCATTCTTATGGCTATTGTATGCCAGGCTGGCCCATTACTGTTATCGGTACAGGTATAGGATACGTTATCTGGAAGCAACGTTATCCAGAAATCTCCGAATTATGGAATGGCCGTCACCCATAGACTCCATTTTATCCAAATAACCCAAAAATTATTTCTCTGTAATGATAAAACAGTACCTTTTATTTTATTCCAACTAAGATATAATTAATCCTTATTTATAACCAGCCTATTGGGTTTATTTAATCTTTACATGATTTTCTAGTAGACTTAAACCCAACCCAACATTCAGATGTTAAATGAGTTGGGGAGCAACGCTAGCATGAAAAATGTTCTTGGGGTGCCATTTAGTAGCCGCTATGTGGACTGTCAACCTACAGGAGGCTCTGTTTGTCAGAATATGTGTTTTTTTATGCAACAAAAACCTCCAAGTCAGTAATTCAAAGATAAGCTCTTGTTGAGCAACATCAAAGGGGTTGGAGAGCAACATGTTACTCACGAGCTACTGGTTGGGGATCACTGGCTTAAGGTATGAAGATTAAAATTACAGAACGATCCATTATCTGGAAAACCCCAGGTCCCGAGCATTCTGGATAACAGGTCCCATACCTGTAGCAGTGTTGACTGCTGCCTATTCATGATAATAGGAAGCATAATTAGCATTCTGCCACAGGCCATGGTCTCAATAGAGCAAAACTACTTTGTGGTCCAACATGTGATTGCCCTTAGCTCACAACACAGTTACAAGTATAATATATGGTCTTAACAGTCACTCTCTATAGTTCCAAGGATATCTAAGACCCTTATCATCCCTACATTAACTTGTGCCCCCTACAGGGCTAGACCAAAGGATAAACAACCTTTGCTCTAGAGTGTGACCTTTTTGGGTGAAAATCAGTTCTTTCTAGTCTTTCCAAACCCAAAGTAATGCCCTCTCAACATGTCTCATGTGCCATAGACTTCATACAGTGAATATACTAGATAATAAATACATGAGGCAGAAGGTCATTTGGAAATTATAGTCATATTATTATTATAGTCATAATCTTACGGGGTCAATATAATAATATGGGCAAAGTTCTACTATTTAGTATACCATAGCAACCAATCATATGTGTGTCTTTAAACAGCTGTCCAGCTTCCTGATTGGCTGCTATAAGTTATTATAGGTGTAGAGGACTTTGCAGCCCTTTATTACATTAGCCTCCAGAAATATGTCATTTTCTTGCAGATGGTTTCATTGTAAAGTTCCTGTTGGTTTGAAAACCAGTTACTTGCTATTTAATGCTGCAGACAATGATGGACTGGTGCCCATTAGAAACCTGAGCCAAGGGCACAACACAGTTCCATGGTGGCCAGTCTGACCTGGGCCAAAACGTATATGATTAAAACAAGGACCCCTTTCAAATTCTCTACATTACCCAAAACATTAAATTTAAGGTGAGTGTTCACTGTAAGCCGACAACTAAAAGTGCAATATAATCAGCCAGTCCAGGTCCATAAATGTAAATATTGAGCAGAAAGAATAACAACATCCCTGGTGCTCATCATAGTTGGCTAAATGTACATGGAGGTTCATGAATGATAGTAGGGTGGCAGTTCCATTAAGCAGTAAACATATTCATAAAAGAAATGCATGTTTCCCTTTAATAACTGCATTGCAGAAAATGTAAAGTTTGGAGACACATATTATTGGCTAACTGAATTGCAAGCTTTCCAAGCTCACAGGCCCCTTCGTCAGGCAAAATACAAATGAAAGCTGGAAAGGCACAGTATATATACACTGATAGATCACTGAAAAAGGTTTATGGGTAATACATTTGTTAGAGATAGATAGAAACACAGGGGATCATTTATCGACACTGGGCAAATTTGCCCTTGGGCAGTTACCTATAGCAACCAATCAGTGATTAGCTTTTTGAAACCAGCTGCAAGTAGAACAATGAATGCAGCAATCTGATTGGTTACTGCCCATGGGCAAATATGCCCAGTGTTGATAAATGAGCCCCAGTGTCTGGGTGCTCGGAAAGGTTGAAATTTTTACATATTCCTTTAGTTAAAAAAAAGGTATCACCAGACTTTACATTTTCTGCATTTTTTAAATGGCTAACATAGTACAAATATGGGATCTGTTATCCGGAAACCCGTTATCCAGAAACCTCCAAATGACCGAAAAGCCATCTCCTATAGACTACATTATAATTAAATAATCCAGATTTTTAAGTAGCTTGTACTTGATCCCAACTAAGATATAATTAATCCTTATTAGAAGCAAAACCAGCCTATTCGGTTTATTTAATGTTTACATGATTTTCTAGTAGACTTAAGGTATGAAGATCCAATTAATGGAAAGATCCGTTATCTGGAAAACCCCAGGTCCTGAGCATTCTGGATAACAGGTCCTATACCTGTAAAACATCTTAAAACTATAACTGCATTGCAGCAGAGTTGAGTGATTTATATACAGTATATATACTGTATATAAAATGCAGTGTATTGTCTCTCCTGCAACTGACTTTTGCTCTCGGTGGTTGTTGTGTGTCTCATTTATGCTGCTTGAAGTGTGAGAGACCTACACAAGCGTTGTGCTCACTATTTCATTTTTACTACTGTGCCAAGACAAGTACTCAAGGGCCTTTGTATTCCATGTGTATCTAGTACATCTGCACCTAGCACCTGCTAACTATAACTGCGATAACTGTGAAAAAAAGTAAAGTCTGTGGTTTTTGTGACCAAGAAACTAAGGAGCACTAAAGGGCAAATTTTCGGCTCAGAAGGCTCCGACACAGTTTGTGCCACTTAGGGTCACTTACTGAGCTTAGGGACCCACTCAGAATATACAGTACACATAGAATAGAAATGTCACAATATAAGGCTGATTAGTAATTAATACACATAATTACTACATGGCAGCACAGAAACCAGTGCAATTAGCATCAGAATTGAATAATCAGCAAACCTGTAGCATCAGTTTATATTACAGCCAGGGAAGCTCATTTTCTGCTGGATAATTAGTGACGAGCCCTAAGCTTAGCTTCTCAACAGCCAATCAGAGCCCACTGAGCATGTGAGTGTCACAGACACTTTCCAAGATGGTGACCCCCTGTGACAAGTTTGAAGTCCTGGATCATTGCTGCTATTGACAAGCTGAAATTTTAGCCTCGTGCAATAAGTTCACTATATAAAATATGCCATTTTTAGCCACATTCAGTTTTAGGGTTTAATTTTCCTTTAAACAACAGTAGCTGCCTCAACTCAACTCCCAGTAATAAATATAAACAGTTGGAGAAATAATTTCCTAGAGTTATCAGATGCCAGTCTTGCGTGTGACAACCTTCCCTCCATGTTTCCATAACACCTTTCTTGATCACTATCCCCATGAATATCATATCCAGTTGTAGGCAAAGCCGGCCAAAAGGAGGGCGTTATTTTCCTTTCCCAACCTATTCACAAGTTGTTTTCCAACGCAACAGTCTTTCTAAAACCCTCGCTTAAATATGCATGAACACGGCTAAATAAAAAATGAAACGTTTTAAACAAAGGGTTTAATCACAGAAGGAAGTGTCAGGGGGAAAAAGCATCGCCTGCTTTGTTAGACAAAATACCTCTCAATAGTTTGAGAAATAGAAGCCCCTTTTTATAATGTATTATTTTCTTAGACAAAAAGAAGGCTTAAGTGTCTTGTATAAGGTTTGCTCATAAGGATCAGAACAGTATAATTGCAAACATCAAAAAATGAAGGATAATGGTTCTCTTTAATCCGTTTACAGATGGGTATATTAGGGTTGCCAGCTGTACGGATTTCACCCAGACCCAGTTCCTGTCCGGATTTCCAAATTAAGAAATCTGTACAGGACATAGTCAAGTGAATGGCATGGAGATCAGCCAATCGCTGATCACCACGTCATCAGTCCCACCCCTGATGTCACCTACCCCGCCTCCCCATGTCACCCACCCTGCCCCCCATCACTGCCCCGCCCCCTACATCACTACCCCGCCCCCTACATCACTGGCCTGCCCCCTGCCCGTTTTCAGTGGCAACCCTAGGGTATATGTTCTTTTTAATCTCTTTTCCCAAGCATGGAAATTCCAATACTCTGGTCTCCGAACTACTCAGCTTCCGGCATGAATACAGATACAGGATCCTGATATATCACTATGTAAGGACGGAGTGATATTAGGGCCCTGTGTACGTCACTAATGAAGTTTAAGGGTCTTATTTATCAAAATCCAAATTTAAATAAAAAAAGACCTAGAATGCACAATGTGACCTTATTTATTATTAAAAAAAAAGCCAGATTTAATCGGGCAAATGCGATAAAAACTGAGCATAAACTCGAATTGAATGATTTTCATTCTGGCTTTTTCCCGAAAAGCCCACATTTTTCAGATTTTTGCCTGAAAAGTCTGAAATAGTCAGATTTTCAGGCTAATTCCAGAGCAGACCACAGATAGGACAGGGACCTCTCCCATTGGCATATACAGTACAACCACAGCTGGTCTGAGATGCCGGGTTTTCAGATTCGCAGCATCTGGTTTTAATGAATCCACTAAAAATTTGATTTCATAGTAAAAAAAACTCAAATTTTTAGAGTTTTTAACATTCAGACTTTAATAAATAACCCCCTAAGTGTTACCTCATCATCTCAGGAGATTATGAACAATGTTGCAGCTATCATCTTGAAAATATGGATCTACCTCCTACCTGCCAACACCAAAACTGTCCACTCATGGAGTCTTCAAACTACAGAATAAAACACAATAATGTGTCAACAATGTCAACAATGATAAAAACCAAACAAGGCAGGCCATGACTGGGTACTGTCTAGAAGTCATAGAAAAAGTCACATTTCACGGCACCAAGAAGCTTAATTGTTGCGTTACTGATCACAAGCCTGAAGAAGGCCACCAGACATCCTTCTTGATGGTTTATGGTGACTGCTCCTAAATGTAAAACTATGACACAACAGCTTTATCTCAGTCTTTAGATGAACACAGGGATGTTCTACAAAAGCCACCATAACATTCCATTGGGTATGAACATCTGTGTTCATAAATCAGTTCCACATCTCTTTCTTACTTCATGCATAGCTTAGTTTTGGTAGAGAGGATACATAAAAAGGTGACATTACCAAATGTGGGGATCAGGCTTTCCAAAAAAACCAAACACATGACCATGCCATGTACAACATCAGGAAAATGTGATTCATAAAGACCTTATATGTATTATAGACAAGAACATGAACATACTGTATGTCCGTGCCTGGTTGAAGATCAGTATGCAGATAACACCTTTCATGCAACATTCCTTTGCTAGTAAAACCCTAGATTTACCCACTAAATGTAGAATCTTGGCATTGTTTAAACAGCAGGAAGAATTGATCCTATATGAAAACCTTCACCTTTGCAATGTTGGACTGGGATGCCAGGGGCCTACCAGAAAACCTTAGTCTGTGGACCCACCAGAAAACCTTAGACTGTGGAATCACCAGAAAACCTTAGACTGTGGACCCATCAGAAAACCTTAAGTCTGTGGACCCACCAGAAAACCTTAGACTGTGGACACACCGGAAAACCTTAGACTGTGGATACACTTTCCAAACTATTATTCCTCCTCTCCTCACTCAACCTCTTCTCCTAGTCTTTTATATTTACTTACTATACTCCAATATTGTCTCCTTTTTCTCATAAAGAAATAGGGAAGGACCAAGAAATTGGCCAGATGGTTAGAAGCAAGAGGACTCACTGAAACCTAGGCCCACCGTGAGTTATCCTGGGATTCCAGTAAGCTAGTCCGACACTGCACGTTTGTGTTGGAAGGTAACTCCTCTACCCTAAATGCAAGGTAAGTGGTGAGATGTAGGAATTTAAAGTGATCCTCTGCTCACACACTGAAATTAAAAAAAAGTTCATGTGTGATGAAGGAAAAGTTTTTTTGATGATTATAATAGGTCAATGTTAGACCACATTTTATGACATATATATTATATATAAGGATAGGTAATGGTTCGGAAATATATGTTGAGATTCACAACTATCTGCATTTGGTCTGGGAAGAACATCAGAGCACAGGTGACTTTGGGTTTGGAAGAGCAGCGGATTATAAGTGACACTGGCTGGGAAGGCAATGATTGCAAAGCTTTCCATAAAATGAATGTTAAAAAATATTTAGGATCTTCTTTAAAGGACTACCTTCTAGAAGAGGTCCATGTTGCCCAGCTAATATGGCTGAAGAAGTGTCCTAGGTTGTCTTTATAAATTTCTATATTGTCCCTAATATTGTCCTTAAGCTAAGAACATCTCATTTCATGGCTAACACAGTGCAACCTTCATTTGGTTTTCCCAGCACAAGAAGAAAGACACTCCTACCATACTGCTGTAACTCCTAAATTTTGAAAGGCCATTTTAAACAAGCGACACTATTGAAGGAGTTCATCTACCTCCTTTACATCTCCTATCTTTGAAGGACACCATAGCTGGTTCTGGAGTGTTACGATTAAAGCAGCACCCAGAAATTTAAAGAAACTTAGGGGTAGAGGGGTTGGACCAGCTAGAAAAGTGCATAGTCAGTCTCAGTACGACTCATGTAAGTCTGAGGAAATCTTTAACCCAACAGGGAAATAAATATTTTTTTTTAATTAGTAGAAATGTAACAGTTCTTATTATGCAATGCTCCTCTAGTTGCCCTATCAACCATTTGCAAGCACAGGGAAATGCTTTAGTCAAAGGACAGTCGCTTAGGCCTATCTGCTAGTTGGTCAACCTGAGTGGAATTGTCTTCTGACACAGGGTATACAAGTTGAGTTTCCTTACAGATATTTCCATGCTGCCTTGTTCACATGGTTGATAGAGGTAATTGGAGGCGAGCAACACAGTATTTTATTTTGATAAAATACCTTCACATTCCCATTGCAAAATACATTAAATAAGAGCAGGCCCATGTAAACTTGGGTAACATTATAATGGGGTTGTATGCTTTGTATTGGATAACACATACTACATAGGCAATAGAGTTGGCCTACATTCCTAATCCAGTTGGCCTATTTCAGCCTGCCATTAATCACCCCACTGTTAACACTGCAGACCTTAATGATTATGAGCCTGGACGGGCAGCCAGCGAGTGTGTGCGTGCGTATGTTAGTAGATCCAAGCTCTCCAATGGGGATTCCTGCATATATGGTTAGCCTGCTCACATAAGAGCTTCTGCAGCTACCCCTGGAGAAAAGTAAAGTGCAAAGCCAAGAGACCCTTCCAAAGACAGCTCGTCTTCTAGTATTTGGGCTTCATTAGCCTTGTTTTTGTGTAATAAAGCCGTAAGCAGGTATCAACCAGGAAATATTCCTTTTGATTTGAGAGCTCAAGGGTATAAAGAGTGCTTGTGTCCCTCACATTAGACTTTTCCTGTAATGACTGGCCAGTTTCTGATTAGGATCTGGGGACTGCTTGTCTGCTTGTCTGCATAGGTCTCTCAGTTCCTTTATTTCTTGTAAGACCTTTCTGGCCTGTCTCCAATTGGAGGAAGCTTCTCCTAGAAGCCTCTCTGCTTCCTGAAGGACATTTTCAGAGTCCACTTTGCAAGAAATTTCCTTTCCCTTTTCCTTGCTTTCTCCACAGTCCTTTACTTCTGTGAGCAGTTCCTGAGTTTTATCAATCTTCTCTGTTATCAGTTCCTGTAAATGGGTTAATCTCTCTGATTCAGGAGGCTTTTTGGACATTGGGCGTTGACCTGAGGAGTCTGATCTCGATAAGATCTCCTCCATAGAGGCACATTTGTTCTTCTCAGAATAAGATAGCTTTTTAGGGACCTGAGGCGTGTAGGTTGTGCCCTTCCCAAAGGAGTCATGGTGAGGCCCCAACTTATCCCAGAACACCTGATCTTTCCCTTGCAGATTCTCTGACCTGCCCTTTTCTGGGCACTTAAAATTCTCAGAGTCTGATCTGCGACGCTTGGAAGATAAGTGGGCTATGGACTTGTCTAGGTCAACTCTGAAACTTTTATCACAGCTGCCTTGATCTTCTTGTGAGGCATCCTCTTCCTGTATTAGATCTAAAGTTAGCATTCCATCTGACGTTGAGGTAGATGCCTGCAGGTGATTGAAGCAAATATATAAGCTATGTCATAGATATTGGGTTGTTTTAGCAATATATTTAACTCATAGTGAGTATCATAAACCCACCTCCCCAGCCTCCTCGGTCAACCTTCCCACTGATGATAGCATCATGCTTGCCTAGCTATCTCTTCCTTACCCAACAGTCTATAAAAGTCAAAGAGAATTAAATTTCAGCCGCTTAGAATGCTTCCCCTTTGGAAACTAACAGGTACATATGTCCAGCTTAAGTAAATCAACAGTAAGTCAGAGGTCAAAACAAAATCCTTCTATTTAGACACTATTAAAAGATTAGGACAGAGGTCATACCAATTGAAGTCAAACGATATAATTATTCAGCACTGTGAATCAATTACTCACCACTGCCATAAGGTGACCTCTTGTAGGAGGGCGCCTGGTATGCTGGATTTTCGCTCTATCACGCGTTGGATGAGCAAGATAACTCTCCTCTTCCACTGTGACCTGCAGGAATTAGTGACAGAGCTTGGATTATGATCTGAACGTCTAGGATGTGATGGTAGATTTCCAAATAAAATCTTGTGGGGGGTGGTCAATAATCATATAACCAGTGGATTATTTACATTGGCAGTTTGCAAAAGCAGGAGCTAATGTACAGTGGAGCCTCAATTTTACATCCCCTGATATTAAGTTTTCCCTCATTTTACATTGTTGTTTTGCGGTCTCGAGTATATATTATACATTCCCCTGATTTTACAGTTTCCTGGATTTTACACCATTTTTTTCTGGTCCCCATAAAATTGTAAAATGGGGGTTCTACTGTATTTGCTTCAATGGCAATTATGCTCACCAGCATATGGGCTGCAAGCTATATATTTGAGCTATATATTGAGTTGCCAAGTTTGCCAGCAGCTAATCTCGAACAAAGGGGGCGGGGCAGAGGTGGGGCTGTGATGTTGAGGTGGGCAAGCCCTAGGCGACCTGGTCATCCACCACGCTCCCCCTCGACTGACTGCATGCGCAGAAGGCGAGAGAGCATCGGAAGGGAGGGAAGGGGGAGAGAGCGCCGGAGGGGAGGCGGGAGAGTGTCGGAAGGGAGGGGAGAGAGAGCAGGAGGGGAGGGGAGAGAGCGCTGGAGGGGAGGGGAGGGAGACAGGGGAAAGTAGCGAATATGGACTAGGGGCAGGCAGAAGACACGTAGCTACCCAGCGCTCCTATTCGCCCTAGGCAGGTGCCTCTTTTGCCTACCCCTAGTTCCGGCCCTGGTGGGCATGATGACATCAGAAGTGGGCACAATGATGTCCGTGGAGTTATGATGCTGTGGTGGGGTTATTCCATCACTTAGACAAAACTAGCTGGATTACTGTCCAGTTTTCTCAATGTTTTAAACTGGACAGAACATTTTGAATGAACAGCTTTTTGAAAAACTGAGAAGTCTATTCCAAGACCACATGGGTGCAGGGGTGATTCTCATTTCCTCCTCTTCCCACCCTCACCTTCCCGGGGTTTCAGAGGGATCCATGACAGCAATTATGCTCTTAAAGTCACAAGAAGTGGGCGACAACTCAATCTCTATCCATATTCTGCTTGATGATTAATCCCAATCCATTAATTACAGCTACGGAATCTATTATACAGAAATCAGCTATCGCTGTTAATCAGTTAGAAATGCTAATTGCTAACAATTTTCTATTTTTGATTGATTTGCTTTTTTTTTTGGTTTCTGTAATAATGAGCAATTAACAGCACTTGATAATACATAAGTGATGTCAAGGTGAGTATCTGCAAGACGCGCCGGGAGATTGTTGAAATCTCTTACCTCCCGGCGTGTCTCTCCTAGATTGACGGTGCGCATGTGCGCACTTCGGGGTTTGCGTCCCTGATTGATGCAGACAGCCTGCGTCATGATGTCACCAAGGGGCGCCAAATCTTGTTTAAAAGGCTACTCCTCCATTTTTTAAATGCCCAAGCTGTCTTCAGTTCAACTATTCCTGCTCAAGCGTTACGTTTGATTCCTGATTTCCTGGTTTTGACTTCTGCTGGTCCTTTGACTACGATTTCTACCGCCTGCATCGAACTCTTCACCTGACCTTGACTACGTCTCCTCTTCCCCTGCCGGTACCTCGTTTATGGACTTGCTACGCACTACCTTGTTGGCTTCTGCAGCAGAAAGCCCGGGGCCCCAAAAGGGCGTTGGTGAACACTGGAACCCACAGGGTCCATCTGTGTGTCTGAAGGTACCATCACTTAACAAGGTTCCTGATAACGTGACCGTTACAGTATCTTGGTATTTAAATGTTTTTCATTTATTGGTCAAATTATTGTTCGGGTTTCACAAAGCTGAAAAACCGAACAGAAAGTTGAGACCCATTTTACATAATCTGTTCAAAATTAAAAACCTTTTGTGTTTTTGGAAAATCCAATAAAAATGATGACAAATAAGAAAGCTGAGAACTGACCGAACTGTAGTGTTCAGGCTGAACCCTATATGTAGGTGGCTTTTTCCCTTTGCGACCAGTAGAAAATGGTACAGGAATGGTGATAAGTTGCCACCAGAGGAATGTACAAGTGTGGGAGAAATACATGGTTAATAGTTGCAAGAGGTCCAAGGATTTCGATTTGACATGCACAGCCTCCAACGGGTTCTTTTATTTCTACATTGTTCACGGCAAGAAGGGACCCTGGCGAGCCGCCCTAACGCAGCCCTACTTCTTTCTGCTTACCTCATCTAAGATGCGGTTCTTGGCTCGTGTGATTGCAGAGTTCAGGGCATTAATCCAAGATTCCTTCTCTTCGGGGCTGACTGCGAGAAAGATCAGGTTCGGTGCCTAGGAGGAGAAACGAGGTCAGTCATCCAATTCCCAATAATAAAGACCTGCCTGGATAAAGGACGATGCAAAGCACATGAAGACTGAAGATAATTAGAAATAATGTCCTCTTAGGTTGTCCTAGGTTTCTAACGTTTGTCATTCTCAGGCTGCTGCACAATCAGATGCTGTTTTTTTCACTATGTTATTGTCTAGCTGTTATTTAAATACCCATCCCAGCTTCCTTTTTCTGCTCCGGGGATGTGAAGAGGAGCCAATTTGTTAGACACCCTTAAAGCAAAATTATTAACTTCTGGAACTGGGCTGGTGCAAAGCTTTTATTAAAAAGGAACAGTCCCATTGAAATTTGCTAGGGAACTCAATGCCACGACTTTTTCTTTTGCTCCCAGGTGCTCTTTGTATAGGCTTGGGCTGGTCACTTGTGTAGCGCACTCTGACCTACAGATATTATTGATCCAAGCCCATGCGAGGAGCATCAAAAATATTATGGTGCCTCGATTCCTAGCAAGGACACAGCAGGACAGTCAGTTTTTATAGACAAAAATGACGACCCCAGTGTGGGGGGGACACTTCTAATGAATGCAAGTTGCAGGGCTATGCTATCTGCAGCGTTTGCTGAAGGTCTACTAACCTATTGCAACCAATCAGAAGGTGGCATTTACTGGTCAACTGTTTGAAAGCAAACATCTGGATGGTTAGTATGAGTAATTAGACCACAGAAAATGTGGCTATTTTTATTATTTTATTACATGACCCCTTTGTCTATAAGGACAACACCAACTAGGACAGTAACTCACACCAACCAAACAATGTACATGACTAGCTATTGGGTTCTCTATAAGTGACCTCCCTCCATCTTGGTATCTCCACTGAAGGTTCTGCACAAAAGAAACGTGACGTATGTGGACAGAGTTTAGGTGGCTACGGAATTATTCTACTTTACATGGGGAATCATTCATCACCACGATGCTATCTAACAAGCATCAGAGTTGCTCTGGTGATGACTACACAAGGGTTACACTATGCATGGCTGCAGAAAAATAACATCAATAAAACTCATGTATGGCCTTATACTCTCATTTGTGCAATTCCTGATGTTTTGCAACGACAAAAAGCAATAGTTTAATAGCTTAATGTAATGCCCCGTAATGAACATAATGAATATTTCTTGAGGTGGGGAGTATGTGGGGGCGACTGTACAGTTCAACAGACAGCTTGTATGGGTCACAATGTCTGCCAGTCACGGCCCCAGCCGTTGATCCAGTCTGAAGACTCCTTCTTGTCTAACGGTCTCTGCCCCCGAATTCAGATAGAATTCATAAACTGCATCTGTATGTGGTGGGTATGTTGCAGCATCTTCAGCCTGATAAACATCAACCCAAAATATCCAGAATTCCTAGGATAAGCCAGGACAGGAATGTAGAGACTCACATAGAACCCTGGGCTGCTCTTGCCATGAGAACCTTGCCTCAGGCAGCAGCGAGTGGCCTGTTACAATAAAAAAAGCCTCTTGTAACTTTAAGGGCCAAATTTCTGTTTTAATACAGAAATTTGGTTCCGCTCAGGGGCGTAACTACAGAAAAAGCAGACCCTGCAGCTGCACGGGAGCCTAGGGGGCTGTTTAAATATTGGCAAAACAATAAACAATAAATATTGGCAAAACTGGTCAACCTCTAGACATTTTGGGGGCCCTTAAAAATAATTTGCTGTGGGTTCCCAGTAATATCTAGTTATGCCACTGGCTCCAATAGTGCAGAGATTACTATTACACTCATTACACTAGTGATGCAGACCCCCTTTGACCCTCTCCGTGAAGTGGGAGGCCACAGCAGCCCAGGATCACCCCTGAGAGCACTCATCCATAACAATAAGGTCCCATGCAATTTGCCCATATAGATAGATACCTATATGTAGCAGGGTGATCATTGGCTTTTTCACTGACCAATGCATTCCAGTGCAATCTAGCTAACATAATAACATAACATAGTAAGTTATGTTGAAAAAGACACGTCCAAGAAGTTCAACCTTAAAGGGATACTGTCATGGGAAGAAAATTTTTTTTCAAAATGAATCAGTTAATAGTGCTGCTCCAGCAGAATTCTGCACTGAAATCCATTTCTCAAAAGAGGAAACAGATTTTTTTATATTCAATTTTGAAATCTGACATGGGGCTAGACATATTGTCAATTTCCCAGCTGCCCCAAGTCACGTGACTTGTGCCTGCACTTTAGGAGGGAAATGCTTTCTGGCAGGCTGCTGTTTTTCCTTCTCAATGTAACTGAATGTGTCTCAGTGGGACCTGGATTTTACTATTGAGTGCTGTTCTTAGATCTACCAGGCAGCTGTTATCTTGTGTTAGGGAGCTGTTATCTGGTTACCTTCCCATTGTTCTTTTGTTTGGCTGCTGGGGGGAAAGGGAGGGGGTGATATCACTCCAACTTGCAGTACAGCAGTAAAGAGTGATTGAAGTTTATCAGAGCACATAGTCTATATTTAACCTGCCTAACTGTCAGTTGATCCAAAGGAAGGCGGTAAACCCCATTTGAAGCCTCTCCAATTTGCCTCAGAGGGGGAAAATTCCTTCCTGACTCCAAGATGCAATGGGACCAGTCCCTGGATCAACTTGTACTATGAGCTATCTCCCATATCCCTGTATTCCCTCACTTGCTAAACACCATCCAACCCCTTCTTATACCTATCTAATGTATCAGTCTGTACCACTGATTCACTTCCCAGCTCTCCCTGTATCACCCCTTTCCCTCCTCTAATCTCATTGGCTCCCTCCTGTCTGCTGGGAGGAGCTACTGGTGAATAAAGCATCCGACCCTTCCTTGTACCTATCTAATGTATCAGCCTGTACCACTGATTCAGGGAGACAATTCCACATCTTCACATCTCTCACTGTAACAAACCCCTTCCCAATATTTAGGCGGAACCTCTTTTCTTCTAATCGGAATGGGTGGCCTTGGAGAAATGTGAGCTAAAGCTAAGCACTAGGTAACTTGCTGGCACAATATAAATGATGATCTGATTTTCTGGCAGAAGAAGTAGAGTCACTCACAGTGTTCCCTGGTTGTTTGGAGCGTACAAGGGAGAACCTGCTGTGGTTCTTTTTGGACCGACTTCGAGATTTCCGTAGCTCCTCACATTTCTCATAGTCACTCAGGTCAAAGACTTCATGCCCATTCTTTTCATCTTTCACCTACAAAAAGACAGGGCCACAGGTTAACAAAATTAATTTGGGATGATGGTCCCTCAACCCAAGGTTTTTGGCCAATCAAATGTTCTATGTAACAAGCTTTATCCCAAGTCAAGATACAAATCCAATCTATCATCAATAAAGAAAAGTTTCTTTCCTAGCTTTAGACATTGTGATAAAATTTCCCACCATGCGAAAACATTTTCATGTCAAGTTGAAATCTGAAGGAAATTTGGAAGTTTTGTGCCGTGGGATAAATGGGTTTTCGACAATTGGGGGACACCTCCGGGAGAAGCGAAATAAATAAATGAGCCAGATCATTAATTTTGTTGAAAGAAAAAAAAAAAGTTGGTGAAAAGTTTCAAAATAGTGGGAAAACTTTTCAGAATGTCGGGAAAATTTTTTGTAAATGTGAAAAAAATTGAACCAATGTTACAAAGAAAAAGAATTTGACCATTGGCAAATCCTCCTCAACATCTGTTTATATAAAGGGTATATCTTACAGCTATAATCCTTACATGGCCCAAGCCTCACATTTGTCAGATATTCTTCGAATTTTGCATAAAAAATAATTACACTTTTTTTCCTTGTTCCATTTTTGTTAAAAAAAAAAAGAAAAGAAAAACAAAATTGTTCTGAGCTGATAAATCCCTTGGCTGGATAATAACTGGACTATTGTTCAAAGCTCCTCCACAATAATAAAGCATTATTTCATTAGGAAACCAAGGTGCCCCCGTATTTATACTAATGAGGAGGGGAGGCCTCTGGGCCAATTTCATTTCTTGCTTTGGTTGCATCTCTAGTGGGAACTCGCAAGGGCTTCGGTTTCGTTTAAATTTATGAATGTCAACATTTTTTTAAAAATAATTCAATTCTAATCAGTTTGAGGCACTTATTGAATTCACAGTAGATAACAGATAAGTACTACTATAGTTTATATAAACAAGCTGCTGTGTAGCCATGGGGCAGTCATTCAAGCACAGGATACACAGTAGATAACAGATAAGTACTACTATAGTTTATATAAACAAGCTGCTGTGTAGCCATGGGGCAGCCATTCAAGCACAGGATACACAGTAGATAACAGATAAGTACTACTATAGTTTATATAAACAAGCTGCTGTGTAGCCATGGGGGCAGCCATTCAAGCACAGGATACACAGTAGATAACAGATAAGTACTACTATAGTTTATATAAACAAGCTGCTGTGTAGCCATGGGGGCAGCCATTCAAGCACAGGATACACAGTAGAGAACAGACAAGTACTACTATAGCTTATATAAACAAGCTGCTGTGTAGCCATGGGAGCAGCCATTCAAGCACAGGATACACAGTAGATAACAGATAAGTACTACTATAGTTTATATAAACAAGCTGCTGCGTAGCCATGGGGGCAGCCATTCAAGCACAGGATACACAGTAGACAACAGATAAGTACTTCTATAGTTTAGATAAACAAGCTGCTGTGTAGCCATGGGGGCAGCCATTCAAGCACAGGATACACAGTAGATAACAGATATGTACTACTATAGTTTATATAAACAAGCTGCTGTGTAGCCATGGGGGCAGCCATTCAAGCACAGGATACACAGTAGACAACAGATAAGTACTTCTATAGTTTATATAAACAAGCTGCTGTGTAGCCATGGGGGCAGCCATTCAAGCACAGGATACACAGTAGATAACAGATAAGTACTACTATAGTTTATATAAACAAGCTGCTGTGCAGCCATGGGGGCAGCCATTCAAGCACAGGATACACAGTAGATAACAGATAAGTACTACTATAGTTTATATAAACAAGCTGCTGTGTAGCCATGGGGGCAGCCATTCAAGCACAGGATACACGGTAGATAACAGATAAGTACTACTATAGTTTATATAAACAAGTGCAAAACATAATCAGCAAAATCTATGGATTTGGTTATTTCCTGAGCTACACAGGGCTACTCCATGTTTGGTCCTTGCGAGGTGGATTTGATTCCCAGTATACAACCCCCTCCCTTCAACTTTTGTTTATCTCTTTCTGTTCTCTGGGTCTGACTCTTAAATCAATGTAACAGGAGTCGGTTCTGCCAAAGTCAGTTCTGGCTTCTGATACATTGTTTAAGCAGACAGAGCATGGCTCGCAGGGAACACAAATGGCACTGCTTTCAATTGCAATTTCGTAGACACGAAGATTTAAAACCAGTGACAATGGGCAATGAATGCATATAGGAAAGTTGCTTGGAATTATATTTCCTTTCATTACGCAGAAAAAAAAAAAGATTTTAGTTGGAGATGCCCTTTAACTGCAAATCATATTATCGGAAGAAACCCATTTTCTGAATGAAGCGTCAGATTGGCTTTCACTTTGCTAGCCACTAAATCAAATGGAATGCTTTTAAAGGGGAAGTTACGCCAATACCCTCAGTTTCAATTAACAGGGAACCAAAACAATAGCTTGCGTCTGCCCAAGCTCTAGTCACATCCTAAACTTGGTTATAGGATTATCTCCTTCTATTTTTGGCTGATCCGTGGCACAAGCAGGAAGTAGATTCAGCTGGAAGGCTAAGCGCTCGGCAATTTCTCTGCATCACGTAGAGAAGAGGAAGGTGTATGTCTAGTGATGAGTCTTCCTGGGAAGTACAGCAGCTCCATTTCCACTAACTGCACAACAATGAAATGTTCTCAAATAGAAACCATTGTTTTTGTGTGTGCGTGACCTTGTTTCTAAACACCGCTTATAACAGGAATCTACTTTCACATCATTGTTGTATAAATCCGTTATCCTGCATAGAAAGAACTACCATACCGCTTCGGTGCTTTACTACGTATTAAATGGGCGGTTCACTTTTAGTTATAGAATGTCCAGTTCTTACCAACCCATTTTTATAATATCTGCCTTCTTCTTCTGACTCTTTCCAGCTTTCAAATGGGGGTCACTGACCCCCCCATCTAAATACAAATGTTTAGTAAGGATTCAGAGTGCTGCTGAATAACTTAAAAACCACAAATAATAAAAAATGAAAAGCAAATGCAATTTATCGCAGAATATGGCTCTCTACATCATACTATGGGGCAAATTTACTAAAGGGCGAAGTGACTAACGCTGGCGAAAATTCGTCATTTTGGAACTTCGCCGATTTACGAACAGTCGATTCATTAGCGAAGGAGATAGACTCTAACGGTACTTCGCTCCCTAACGCCAGGCAAATTTGCTCTCTGGCGAATGGACGTAACTACGCAAATTCACTAAGGTGCGTATTTTACTGAACGTTACCTCTTGCGTCAGACTTGCCTTTGCCACCTCAGACCAGGAGAAGTGCAATAGAGTAGATAGGACTTCCTCAAAAAATAGTTTAAAATTTTTCTAAGTCCCAAAAAACGCTTGCGTCTTTTCCTTTTTTCAGGGTGATAGGCTGCAAAAGAGCGTACATTTTTTTGGGGGGTAACCGGCTTCCCCCTACATTTCCTAACATATGGCACATAAACTATACACTGGGCTCATGTGTAGGGAATTATAACAACTTTATTTTATTTTATTAAGGTTCCCTGGGCTTGTGTAATGTAATGTATTTGCTGCAACATATACGTCCATTGTACATTAACTTCCTGTCGTATGCAAATTAGGCGACGCTAGTGCAACTTCGCTTTGCTTGGCGCAGTAACGCAGTGGACGCAACTTCGGATTTTAGTGACTTAGCGTTGTCCTGGTGAATCTACGTCTGGCGAAGTGTTGCGCTATGAGCGAAGCCGTCACTGGCGAAATTTTGGAGGTTAGTAAATTTGCCCCTTTGACTCAAAGGTGAACAACCCCTTTAAGGAAGGTAGGAGAGAAAGTATAATACTGAAAGTGCTACAGAGTGTAGTGGTCGTGTATGGGGTTCTCCCTAGTGATCAGCAGATCAGACTGTCTCTTCTACACTGGGAGCAGACCCTACTAAGAACCCGCAGCCCCATACTTGGACCCCTGCACTACAACTAGAGATTTGAGAACGGGGATTGCAGTTCACAAGTAGAACAGGTTGATGAGTTGGGTGTGAGTGGTAAAAAAAGCCCACTGATCCCAATAGACAAGACTGCCCATCTCAACACAGGTCTGACCAAGCCTAACGTTGAGAAGGTCCTTCGGAACCCACTCAACCCTCTCCAAGCAACTTTTCTATGTCCATAATAATTCTTCTCTATAAATAACATTGATATCAGGCAGTGATTCCACCAATCAAGGCATAGAATACTGAAGACAGTGTCTCCCTGCCCTTTACAATGTCTGCACTGCTGATCCTCACTACATGTACCATCAAGATTTGCCTTAGTAGTCGGCTCCCCTCCAAATTAGCTCTCTGTTGGCTTGTAAAGTATTTCAGTTGCCATTTTTATCAAAGGGTGAATGTACATATGCTTTTGTAAAGTTCTATATCTGGGTTTACTTCCCCTTTACAAAACAAAATCCCTCCTTTAACTTTAGTCTGAACAGCAGTAGGAAAAGAAGGCGGTTATGAGTGGCAGAGAGCATGACTGTCTGGGTAGAGTCCTCCAGCAGGTTGGATACCCGCAGGTTACCCGCAAAAAAAACGGGTACCCTGTGGGATGAGGGTAGGATATTCGGGTGCGGGTATAGATGTGGGTCTACGGGTCTCATCTATATGTTATGTTATACTGTTTATATTTTACTTATATTTTACAAAATTTGTTTTTGTCTCCGCCCACTTTTGATGATGTCACTTCCGGTTTGCAACAACAGCACATCCTATCTAATGGTGGTCGGCGGGTTGCAGATTGGGTTGCAGATACGGCAGTTGCAGGGCCGGGGTTGGATGTCCAGTCCGGGTCTCAAAAATTGGTTCCACACAGGACTCTAAGTCTGGGTGCTTGTGGGATGCCTACGTCTCTATATTTCTAACTGTCAGAAATAAGGAAATCTATTTTCACCCTAAAAATGAGGAAAGGGACAAGCCAGGGAAAGGGACAAGCCAGGGAAGCGCAAGTGTCATTATCACAAGTTCAGCCTTGCTGACTGTCAGCTCTAGTGTGAGTTCCTTCAGTCACACTGAAGGAAACATATAACCTCTTTCTGAATTATTTATCTTTATCTTTAGCCTTTTCTGAATTGTTTGCTTGTATGTAAGGAAGTATTTGTATTAAGGAAGTTTGTCAGTATGGCAGCACCATTATGTGCGCTGCTGCACAGATGTCTGTTGGGTATTACGTAGCCAGTGCTTGATATAATATGGATACCTGCAAACATGCTGATGAGCAATGGTATGTACAATCTTTAATTTAATTGCACAAATCAATAAAAACTTTCTGGTTATTTCTTTATCCCTGTATTTATTTTGCTCAAGTGTTTTTAAAGGGGAACTAAAGCACTTCTTCAACACACTTTTAATTCATCGGTTACATCAGCTGAAGCCCAACCCCTAAACTATTTTTCTTGGGAGTTAATCTGCATTTTTCCATCTCTTCCATGCCCTCCATTTTCCATGACATCATTGCCAGCTTATTTGACTTGGGAGGGAGGGCCAATTATTCAAATATTCAGATATGCAGAAACAACTGCTGTCCAAGGTTCTCAGATGTCTGTTATAATTGTTCTTTGGACTCACGCTTCCTTAAACCATATGAAATCGTCTATCTAACAATGTTCAGGTATGGTCAGCTTAATAGGCATGTCTACTCTCAGCTCTTGTCTCGCCCTCTACTTTCTTCTTCTTAGCTGGTTGTCTTCTCTTTCTTCTACCCCAACTCCGATCCCTCTCTTCTGTTTCCTTTCCCAGTTACTGTATCTTTTCTATCTCTTTCCCTTGCTTCTATTCGTCTATTCTTGATGCTTCTACAATGCATTTGTCTCCTCTCCTTCTTTATTTCCATTCACAAGCTCATGGTCTTTCCCCCTTCCTAGTATTTCTCGCTTAGGTGGTTTCAAATATTTCTCCATCAGCTATGACATTAGTCCAGTGATCCCCAACCAGTAGCTCCTGAGCAACATGTTGCTCCCCAAACCCTTGGATGTTGTTCTCAGTGTCCTCAAAGCAGGTGCTTATTTTTTCCTGGCTTGGAAGCAAGTCCAGGAATATTTTTCATGCTTGTGTTGCTCCCCAACTCTGAATGTTGCTCATGGGTGAAAAAGGTTGGGGATCCCTGCATTAGCCTAAGTTACGTGTCACTGAGTTTAAAGCATAAGGAAACCCTCACCCTCCCCTGTTCTATTATGGTTCATATTTTCTACTACCAGCAACATCAAGCACTCCCCAAGAGGCCACCAGCTTCCTCCATACCTTGTCTTAGAACACAGCGGGGTTGGCGACCACTTTGTCTGGTCAAAACAAATCTTGTGCCAGGCTTATTCAGTGACCAAAAGCATGCATACTCAAAGCTTATCTGGTTCTTTGTAAAACAGGGTAGAACATTGTACTTTAATAGTGACTGTCACTGCTGGTACAAGTGGTTTCTGGGCCTGAGTGTGAATTTGCTAGCCAAAACCAATGTGTCATTATCCAAATCTTACCTTCTCCATTGCTTGCCTCTCCCCACCCCAGTCTCATCTACTCTGCTTTCTCCCTCCCCACCTCATGTTTCTCTCTCCTTTGCCCCCCATTGGTTCTGTTTCTCTCATCTCTTCTTCAACAGCTTTGCTTATTTCTTTCTTCTCTGCACCCCCACCAGCTCCTGTCTCTCTCATCTCTCCCAGCTACACAAACACACACACAATATAAAGAGAACTTTTGTACACATTGATGTAATTAACCAAATGAAGGCATCTCACAGCTTTGAAAATCTGCATGAGAATGTTCCACTTCTCATACTTTCCAGTTTAGAAAGGGCCTGGCTTGTGGCACTTATTCTTGATAGGCAGCAATATAATTCTAAATTTCAGACAGACTTTGTGCACAGAGGAATGGGTCAGTACTAAATTTGTTGTGTGCACTTGCACCATAACTTGTGTGTTCAGACTTCTGCGCACAACTGATTCCCATTGGAAGACCTGTAGTGACTGGGGTATCTCAGTCGGAGGGCAAGTAAGTGTGAGATTTGTGTAGAGTGCCAATTTACTCTCCTAGTAAGCCCAACTTGAAGGTCAATTAGGGTGAGATTTACGCCACCCTACATATTCTCAGTGTTCTCTACCAGTAACCTTGTTATGAAATAACAAGGATGGAACCACAAGGGGGATTGACCAAAGGATGGAACCTCAAGGGGGCTTGACCAAAAGATGGAACTCAAGGGGCTTGAACAAAGGATGGAACCTCAAAATGGAACCTCAAGTGGCTTGACCAAAAGGATGGAACTCAAGGGGGCTTGAACTAAATAAGTTGGTCACTTTACTGGAACCTACACTGGAGCAGAGGTATAGGTTTGTAATGATTCTCTAGAATGTCAGGTCTATATCAGTAGAAGGTTGTAATGATTTCCAATGCATTCCTTTTTCAGTTTCCAGGCCTTTGTGCAAAGCCATGTTGTGTTAATGTATCCAAAAGAGACTCAGCAAAGAGCTGCAGTTCTAACCGCACCTAAATATAACATCAGAAAGGAAGATTAGTGAGTGGGTATATGAGAAGCTGCAGTGCATGGCGCTCAGTGTACAAGCAAACCATAAATCCAGGGGAAGGGTTAAGACATACAGATGGTTCACATAATTCTACCCCCAAGGATAGAGGGTCTGGCTGTCACCAACATGACAGAAATAGTCAGCTCCTCTGGGTCAATTAAAGGGTTCCAATTACCTCTCCAGGGTGGTGCTATGGGAATCGCGTCGACATTTGATGTTGGTTTTTTTAACAACACATTATGCGTATTTGGTCATCATCAAAGTATCCAGAGAGGAAGTATCAGAGATTCATATATTCTTTGCAACAATTAAACATATTTGGTATCTGGGTCTCAGATTTTAAATACAAGATGAACAAAGGCCAAGTAAAGGATGCTCAGTTACGTCAAGTTACTTTGATCTTGCTCCATAATGATTTGTCTTAACAGCTACGAGCAGAAATACTTCTCAGTTTCATTAACATTTAAGGATGAGCCTCTTTTTTACTAGAGTACTTGGTATATCTGATGTTGGGAGCAGTGTGTAGGAAGTAGGAACCAATCAGAAATGTGATTGATGGTTTCCCGTGTTTTACTGTATTGGCTGTGGACATGTAAAGGAACAATTCCTAAAAACACAGTATAACAAATAGAATCGGGGTATCAAGCAAGACTAATTCAGTTTTCATTTGAACATAATTCCCTTTAAGAGTGGTAATGATAGGGGCGCATACCCTAAGCAGGAAGCCAGTTAACCAATTGTCAGGAACTCCTTGTTTTCGAACCAGTGACAGGTTACATTCAAGGCACTGCTCCTCCTGCCTGAACCACAGGAGGCAGTGTGGTGGCAGTCTGGATCTTGTGCATGACTTTTGCTTTTGTTGCCTTTTTGTCATGTTTTCCTTAGTCCTTGCATGGAATATTGTCCAAGTCTCGCAGAAAATCCTGTATATGATCCTGTTTGGTTCCTGTTTTGATCCTGTTCGGTTCCTGTCTTTCCTCCAGTCCCTGTATCCAGTAATTTTGTTCCTTTTCCTGCTCTGTTCTAATTTGTTTCCTTCTCCCTTTGATTTTTGGATCTCCTGGTATTGACCTAGGCCTCTTTTTGACCTTGCATGAACTCTGCCCGTCCCGACGTTTGGCCTGTCCCTCATTTATTTGTCTGCCGCCTGCCCTTGACTTGCAGCCTGAACCTGGACTTGTTTTTTGTATTGTTGTACCATTCTGCAAAGGTCTGCATATTTTTTTCTTATTAAAAAATGTAAAGTTATACAGCACATTGGCTCCTGTCCGTGAATCGTCACACCAATGGAGGTGGGGAGGAATAGTCAGTGGTAAGTGGTTGAAACATGGGGGCTCAGAGGGCACAAGTTAAGCTGGCCATAGATGTAAAGATTTTTAAAAGATCCAATCGTTATCGTGAGACCACGATTATCTCGAAACGATCGTTTAAATGTACGATGTGTCCATCAACTAAAAAGACCATTTCAGGCGATATTGTCAGCAAAACTGCTGCCTGCTTGGCCCTGCAGACATAGATAGACTGCACTGGGACCGATAAAGGTTTTTTAACCTGGCCGATCAATTTTCTGACATATGTCGGGCAAAAAATTGAGTATTGAGTATTATGGCAAGTTTCAACCACAAAGCACTAGTGCTCATGATCCAGCCAATAACTACCTATGACAGTTTCCAAAGTAAGGATAGTTTTCAAAGCAAGGACAGCTGTGGGCATATTCCTGCTGTAGGAGAAACCATCTGATTAGCCTGAGGGTAAAGACACACAGGAAAAAAAGCCCCTTTCTGTCTGCCACCATTTTTGACACACACAACGTTAACAAGATGAACTCCTCAACAAACCGCTCAAAAGAAACAGGCAGTTGCTAAGTGAAGGCCCATCTGTCACCTCCTTGATGCATCAAGCTGGGTGCTTGTCATTCCATTCCATTAGGAGCAGGAGGACTGGGGAGTTTTGATTACCAACATCCCTGGCTGGCACCAACACACCAAAAAGCACCATTGAAATTATCTAGCTCAAGGTTAAATCCTAGGTAACAAGCCTATTCTGTTCTTTGAATTTTAGGAATTGTGTTCTCATTGTGCACCCGTGAGCAGTTCTCTCGCATTCCAGAGACCCTACGACGTGTTCATCCCATGGAAACAGGATAGAAATATTTCCACTATAGGATGTGTAAGGCTTTGGAAACCACTGATCAAACAATCTATGGAGGGGAACCATCTGTGCGAGGCAGGAGTCATCGTCTGGAATTCATCCAACCAGGAAGAACGTAAGATACCATACATCTGCTCATGACCTCATGCTCCAAGCCTAGGTGGGATCACAGCCTTTATTATTGTTATTATTACTCATCACACGCATGAAGGTTCAATTTTAGAACGTCAAAGAATGAATCAAAAATATTTTTTTCCATTCATTTCTCAGGGTAATATATATGCGTATTAATTCATAAATCTGGGTGCCTCCATAATACCTGAATAATATGTGCCGAGTGCCGGCAGTAATCCCTTTTGCTAACTCCCACTCTAGACTTATTATCAATTACAGGGTTATGATAGTTGCTGAAGGAAGAGACCTTATTTGGACCATTTAAAAAAAATACATATGGGTCCTTTATAATCGGAAGGTTCCATTGTTTGTGTAACTTGTGTCACTGTTTCAGTCGTAGAGTCTAAAAAGGAGCATAAATCCTTGGCACAATCATGGCTGATCCATTTCATATGAATTAACACATATATATATATATATATATATATATATATATATATATATATATATATATATATATATATATATATATATATATATATATATAGACAACTGATGCCCTTTCTGCATAATAATGGACTCTAGAATGTTATACTTGGCATCAATAGTTCATAACGGGGTATACTTAGTATTTGACCTAACAGACAATAATGAAAATCAATATAACAGGCTAGTGACTACTATATCGCCAAGTTCTAGCTGCCATACTCTAGCTGTCACTCACATACATTTCCCAGCATCCTCTAATGACCTGGGAAATAAAGTTTAGCAGCAGATGGGCTGATACACGCTCGACATCAGTACTGTAGGCTGATGATAGAAACAAAATGTTGTTTTCTTCAATACTGGAAATGGCACACTCAAAAGAAAATCAGTGCAGATGTAACTGTCAGCTTTTGGCATTTCATAGCTGGAGAATGAGTGAAGGACAGTTGTGTTTGTAAGAAAAAGAGAATTCATGAAAATGAATAGAAATATTACTGTGTATGCTTCTAGTACATTGTGTGGTGAAAACACAGACCTGTGTCAACCTTCCCAGGATTTTTGGGAGTCACCTCAATTGGGATCTGATCTGGGCAGAATGGGTTGTGGTCTGAGAGGAACAGGGCATGGCCAAGAATTACTCAGGTTCAGAGTTTGGGGGGGGGGGTGCTTCTATCAGTCCATACTCTTTTGGTGTACCAGTAGCATGGATTTTTGGGGGAGTCGACATTTTAACCTTAAACCCAGGCCAATTCAGGACTGGCCAAGTAAACAGGCTAAATATAAGAAAAGACACTTAGGCTAGACACATACTGGTTACCTATTGATGGAATCTTTTTAAAAGGTGGTCAAAAAGTCACAGGTGACATAAGCCTAATGGCCAAGATAAGGTGACAGTTTTTTAGTTCCAGGGAATATGAGCAATCTTCAACCCATGCCTGACCCTGACTTGCAGCAATTATTAGTAAACACCATCCCACCCCCTATGGTGACATCCTACATGGGTGGAATTGAAGAAGAAGGAGAGGAGGTTGGGACAAGAACAAAGTCATTGGATGTTACGTGGCAGAGGGTGGTGTCAGAAGTGGGAAGGGTCTTGGATAGAGTTAGGCCCATCACCAGGCTTTGGCAATACCAACAGAGTTGTGATGTAGAGGGGCAGACCAGTTGGAGATTTGGGTTAGAGGGGGAGCTGCCGAGGGATTTAGAGCTAAGCTGGTGGAATACTGACCAGGTTGCAACCCTACCCACTTCTGGCCGGCCAGAGGAGCAATAGGTCAGTCCAACAGCAAACCCATAGGTATTAGATCTGCACACCAATAATACAGACCTCTAGTGATGGGAGAATTTCTCCCGTTTCGCTTTGCCGAAAAATTTGAGAATTTCCCGTAAAATTCCTGAAAAATTTTGAAATCGGACAGTTCACGGAAAAATCATGTAATTCTAAAGTTTTCACTAAAAAATCAGGAAATTCGGACGTTTTCACGGAAAAACCGTGCAATTTGAAAGTTTTCACAAAAAAGCATTCAAATTCGAACATTTTCACAAAGTCGAGAAATTTGAGAGTTTTCACGGAAAAATAGTGAAAATCGGCGGCAAAACGTGGAAATTCATCGTGAATTTGTGCTGATCAAAATGGCTATACTTGCTGACACATGAACATGAAATGTGTCCCTATTAATATATTTCAATAGGTAATAAGCTGTACTCACATCCCTCTGTTCATTAAGGTACATGTAAATAAAGAAAAAGACAGATTATAGCTGAGTAAATGTTTAACCATCCCTATTTCCACATGACTCTTCATGCATTTGTATAGAGCATGTGAATGGAAATATGCAAAGAAGCAATGCGCAGTCACACTCTGTTGTGCATTTAAGGGAATATAACCCCTTCTCCTAATGTTTCCCGTCCCAACGATTTATTAGGATCTATAGAAATCGAAAGAAATCAGGGGAAAAAAACTTTTCCATACAAGGTAATAAAATGTGTCCCCGGTGGAGCTTACAATCTAATTAAACTCCCCACGCAGAACACACTAGAGAATATTTGCCAAATATCTGAAATTGCCACGGAAACGAACCAGATCAAATGTAAAAAGTCACACTCCCATTGGATAACTAAATATGGCGGTGTTTAATAAGGTTGTCTCCTTCTCCCGGTACAGGAGAAGCAGCAGTTTTTTTAAAAGAAAAAACCAATGATTAAGTCGGTTAATGAGGCCCTATTCTGGCAGCTATTTCTCCTGCTCCGTGCAGTGAGTCTCAGGCCTATAAATAATGTTTATGTGATGCATTTAATGCAGGAATAACTCATAAAGGACTTCAAGCAGTGGCTCCAGTGGCCCAGGTCTCTTGGGGTCAACTAATCTTGATGCTTCTAATTTGGAGACGGAAGTCATGAAAAATGGAAAGGAAAATACACGGATGTCACTTGGCTTTGATGATACATAGACTCTGCAGGGAACATACTGTTTGCATATTCATCCTTTCATCTCATAGGAAACAGTTTGCCCTTGGTGGAGACTGGGGGTCCCCAAACTTTTTAACCAATGAGCAACATTCAAATGTAAAAAGATTTGGAAAGCAACTGAACCATGAAAAAAAGTGCATTGGATTAGCTCTTTGGTAGCCCTTATGTGGACTGGTAGACTACAGGAGACTCTGTTTGGCAGTACAACTGGTTTTAATGCAACAAAACTTGTCTCCAAGTCTGGAATTAAAAAAGAAATCACCTGCTTTGAGGCCACTGGGAGCAACATCCAAGAGGTTGGAGAGCAACATGTTACTCACGAGCTACTGGTTGGGGATCACTGATGTAGACTGTAACCTATCAAATAAGTGCATTATTAGCAAGCAATAGCTGCTTTAACATAAGATATTGTTCTGGTGGAAGATTGTCTGTTATAGAAGTAAGATTTCTCGGGGCAAAACCTCGCAATGTATTTCACTGTGTTTAGAAGAAGAAGAAGAGCCAATTACATGTCACTCTGTGCTTATCCCACATCAAGGCAGGAGACCGTCATCCACTCGTTAACTAGGTCATTTCTAAAAAGCAATCAACTGTGTGTCCTCAGTCCTGAAGCCGTCTATAGCTGCCTGTACAATGACAGCAGGGGTCCTCATAAACATTAACCCCTGCCTGCACTCTTCATGGGAAAAGGTATTGTAGATGATAGATTAAAAAAAACTACTGAAAATGATAAGGATATTAGAAGTCACTGAGGGGTTGTTCTGTGACCATATAAAGGCACAAGGCTGCAGGCTGAGTTATACAGGGAACTCTGAGTATCACTCATGTATTATAAGGGATAATGTACCCCCTACTGTAAATGATAAGGATATTAGAAGTCACTGAGGGGTTGTTCTGTGACCATATAAAGGCACAAGGCTGCAGGCTGAGTTATACAGGGAATTCTGAGTATTACTCATGTATTATAAGGGATAATGTACCCCCCACTGTAATTGATAAGGATATTAGAAGTCACTGAGGGTTGTTCTGTGACCATATAAAGGCACAAAGCTGCAGGCTGAGTTATACAGGGAACTCTGAGTATCACTCATGTATTATAAGGGATAATGTACCCCCTACTGTAAATGATAAGGATATTAGAAGTCACTGAGGGGTTGTTCTGTGACCATATAAAGGCACAAGGCTGCAGGCTGAGTTATACAGGGAACTCTGAGTATCACTCATGTATTATAAGGGATAATGTACCCCCCACTGTAATTGATAAGGATATTAGAAGTCACTGAGGGTTGTTCTGTGACCATATAAAGGCACAAGGCTGCAGGCTGAGTTATACAGGGAACTCTGAGTATCACTCATGTATTATAAGGGATAATGTAGCCCCTACTGTAAATGATAAGGATATTAGAAGTCACTGAGGGGTTGTTCTGTGACCATATAAAGGCACAAGGCTGCAGGTTGAGTTATACAGGGAACTCTGAGTATCACTCATGTATTATAAGGGATAATGTACCCCCTACTATAAATGATAAGGATATTAGAAGTCACTGAGGGGTTGTTCTGTGACCATATAAAGGCACAAGGCTGCAGGCTGAGTTATACAGGGAACTCTGAGTATCACTCGTGTATTATAAGGGATAATGTACCCCCTACTGTAAATGCATGACTTTGCTGTGATATAGTTTATATTAAAGGTTATTTGTGCTTTTCATAGACAGTCTACTTGATATCGACCCTTGCATGGCTTTACTCATCCAATGTATCATTCACACGCCCCTCGTCTCATCCTTCTCTCTGCAGAAGTAACTGAATCCTCTCTTGTGTCCCTTTTACTTTCCTCTGCCTACACAACTTCTCTTGCTAAATATCATCTTGCGGACTTGCCCATCATCTCAGTGGCAATACTCACGTCCAACATCACAGGCTGCCTATTAACAAAAGGTTCATGGATGTGCTCAAGGTCACTGCCAATACAAAAGGTGTCGGGAGGCTCAGCCGGGTCAAGGAGCACATAGAGATCTCAGGATGGAGATATTACACCATTCAGTGTTGGATTGGCCTGCCGGGATACCGGGAAAACTCCTGGTGGGCTCAGGTGTGAGTGATCTCTACTGCTTGCCTTCTATCTATCTGGACTGATTCACAGTCATTACTTCTTTCCAAGCAGGTTAACTAGAAGATCAGTGTTTAGTATGTGTATAATAGAGACTACAGAATACAGAGTTTGGAAGAGGAAAGGAGGAAAAATTATTTGGAGAAGATGGTTTAATGTTTCTGTCCGACACTGACATTAATGGACTGTGATGATATCACGAGGCCATATTTTCTATAAGGCCATCCAAAAATGAAAAAATAAAGCGGAGTCAGTCTTCAAAAGTGGCAGCACCCACAACCTTGTGGCATGGCACAATAACTGTGGGTCCGTTTAAAGGGTCCAGATACGAATTTGGGGATAAAATACCCCTTGTAATGAATGCAGTACATCTTTATACATCATCATTTTTTGTTTAAATATGAATTTTATATATTTACTGAAATATTCACTTGCGCAAGCTACGTAAACAGCTGATAAATAGCATGTTTTCTGTTTTAATTAGTAGCCTGCTTGATGGAAAACAGACAAATACCAAGGCTGTTTTTGCAGCTGTTTCACAACTACGAGGCGGGCGGAACATAATATTGCTCTTCTTTCCCATAACCCTCTCTAGATCCGGCTCCCACTGGTTCCCCACCCACGTATTCCCCAAGTGCCAACCCCGTGGCGTTTGAAAAGCTGCAAAGGAACAAAAATGCTCCAGACTTGGAAGCTTTAATCACTAGGAAGCTTCTAGGCTTTCAGTTGTGAGGATTCCTACAAAGCAGTTAATTAAAGCTCTGCTCCTTTTCCCACTATAACCTGCACGGATATCAGGGAAGGCTCATACGAGAGGAATAAGTTGGATGGTCTGTTCTTTCCATTCATTCCATAGAAAAATAACATTACCTTGCGAGGCCTTTGTGCACTATTGCTCCATTTACTGCCAAGCTGCAGAGACTGCAGCCCCCAAAATCCAGGTACCCCATAGGGCTTCTGTATCACCCGCCGGTATTGCAGCCCTTGGACAAAAACGATCTGAGCCTCAAAGCTCTTTAAAGGGATACTGTCATGGGAAAAAAATTTTTTTCCAAAATGCATCAGTTAATAGTGCTGCTCCAGCAGAATTCTGCACTGAAATCCATTTCTCAAAAGGAAAAACAGATTTTTTTACATTTAATTTTGAAATCTGACATGGGACTAGACATATTGTCAGTTTCCCAGCTGCCCCCAGTCATGTGACTTGTGCTCTGATAAACTTCAATCACTCTTTACTGCTGTACTGCAAGTTGGAGTGATATCACCCCCCTCCCTTTCCCCCCACAGCAGCCTAACAACAGAACAATGGGAAGGTAACCAGATAGCAGCTCCCTAACACAAGATAACAGCTGCCTGGTAGATCTAAAAACAACACTCAATAGTAAAATCCAGGTCCTACTGAGACACATTCAGTTACATTGAGTAGGAGAAACAACAGCCTGCCAGAAAGCAGTTCCATCCTAAAGTGCTGGCTCTTTCTGAAATACACCATAAAAATCATGACAGAATCCCTTTAATAATAAATCTCTCAAATTCTCTAGAACTGGACCTGTTGACTATTTTGTGCAGCTATCTTGGCTCAGCATGGACACATTCTCCTGTACATCACTAGTTCCTCCAATGTCAGAGTGGACCACCTAGGGCTCACCTGAAAACCCAACATTGAGGCCCACTCTCACAACAAGGATATATTGACAGTGCTACGTATATATATAGACTGTCAAAAGGGAAAAAAGGATTGAGGGTAATAATCCTTTACCATTCTGGGGTCCACTGGGAGATACTCTTACTCTGGCAGGCCATTCTTCTCTGGACTCACCAAGCAGACTGGTAAAGTTTGCACTCCAAAATTAAAGCACACACTCCAAACAAATGGAGTGAGTGTAATTCTGCAACCCACACAGATGGCCAATGACCAGGTTGCAGAAGAATTATGTCTAAGTTTCTCTCAGTTAAATGAGGCTACTTGCATTGGGGCAGTGGTCCCCAACCAGTGGCTCGTGAGCAACATCTTGCTCACCGACCTCTCAGTGGCCTTAAAGCAGGTGATTATTTTTGAATTCCAGGCTTGGAGGCAAGTTTTGGTTGTATAAAAAGTAGATGTACTGCCAAACAGAGTCTCCTGTAGGCTGTCAGTCCACATAGGGGCTACAAATAGCCAATCACAGCCCTTATTTTGTACTCCCTAGAACTATTTTCACGCTAGTGCTGCTCCCCAACTCTTTTTTACATTTGAATGTGGCTCACGGGTGAAAAAAGGTTGGGGATCCCTGATTATGGGCACAAAAAGAGAACAACTGCCTGAAACAGCATTATGGTCAGCTGACAGGAAGTGACAGCTAAAAGGGTGTACAAAATGTGTACTGAAGTATGAGCACCCATCTGCCAGTGAGGCACCTATTGACATTAGCCGCCCCAGGGAAATGCCCGTAACATTTTACTTACCCCTCGGCGCAGATTCTGGCATCAGAGTTCCACGCAGCCATCTTCTGGGTCTTCGGTAATCTGAGACGGAGACAACTGCGCATGCGCCAAAATGGATGGAAATTGCCGAATCATTGGAAGAAGACACGGAAGATGGCTGTGGCGAACTCCGATGCCGGAATCTGCGCCAAGGGGTAAGTAAAAAGTTAGGGGCATTTCCCTTGGGGGGCAGTTAGGCTGGGGCGAAGAGGGAGGGGGTCTACGTGGGGTGGGGGGTACAGGGTTTTTGTTTTGCTAACAGGTTGAATTCTCCTTTAATGGAAGCAAATCCCACCAGCAATGTTCTAACATCTAGTGGAGCCTTCACAGAAGATCGGAGGTTGTTTTAGCAGCATGGGAGGAACACCTTTGCTGTTATCTTTAGATTTGGAATGAGATATTGGAAAGGTGGGACACCTGTGGCCGTATAGTGCACCTGCTGCACATAGCATGGAAAGTTGAGGCTCCTTACTGCAATTAACTGATTAATGCAAGCTGGTCTGCTCCAGTAACCTATAGCAACCATGCAGCAGTGTACTCTAGTGCAGTTACAACAGGGATCCCAAACCTTTTTCACCCGTGAGTCACCTTCAAATGTAAGAAGGGTTGGGGAGCAACATAATCATGAAAATAGTTCCTGAGGATGCCAACGAAGGACAGAGATTGGTTATTTGGTAGCCCTATGTGGACTGGCAGCCTACAGAAAGCTCTATTTGGCCAACCAAAAGTTAGCCTCCAAGCCTGGAATTCAAAAATAAGCTCCTGCTTTGAAGCCACTGGGAGCAACATCCAAGGGGTTGGGGAGCAACATGTTACTCACGAGCTACTGGTTGGGGATCACTGAGTTAGAATAATAAACGCATACAGTTGGTTACAGGGAGTTGCTGGCATAAGTGATTCTCTGCATCACCCTGAAGTTCACAGGTGTATCTAGGTCATTAGGTTTCCGTTCCTGCTGAATAATTAATTAAGAAACCACTGATAACCCAAAACGTCTTGGAAGTGATACGGCAATCTGCCAAACGTGTGTCTCCAGCCATTGGCCCAGCCAGCAGCATGCTGGGAGTAATGTTTAAAAACAATGTTGGGAGTCCAGGATCCCGTCTACTAGGAGAGTGAAATGAAAAAGAACTAGGTCCTATGCTAAAGAATCTCTGGCTCATAGTCCCAGTAGGTGGAAGCTCCAAGGGACTCCCAGGGAAACAGTGGGCAAGTACAGAAGGGCAGGATGGTGGTTAAGCTGGTTACAATGTGCTGGTGTTTAGGGTTCTGAGGTTACTAAAGAAGTAGACAAAGAGGCCTGCCTTGTTGCGGCAAATTCATTTCTATGAATGCCTTTGTGATGATGGGTTTTATGTTTCCTCTCTCTAAAGGAATGTGAACACGGAAACACAAGCTCCCTAACCAGGAATGATACAGTGTAACCTACACGCACACACATGAACACGCCATGCATCTCCATCCAATCATATACACCCAATGCCTACACACCAGCCTTTGTCTACTAGTTTTAGATGCTTTCTCCAGAAGAGGATTATCTCGTGAGTGAGGATAACAATATCTATCCGTGCCTACATGTGAATGTCTATATTATATCCAATATATGCCATGGATACAGCTTGTAGAGATACAAAGAGCAACTGCAGTAACTGAATCTTCCCCAAGCCGGCTTCAACTAGTTCAACAACAGTTTTTGGGCCTTAAATCCCAATGATGGTCGCTCAGGGTATGGCAGCTCCACAACAGCTGGGCTAGGCACTCAGAGGGACCGTTACCACCTTGAGTAATACAGGGATTTAGCCCCAGGAACCATAAATAGAACGAGCCTTGAAATTTAATTATTTTCAGGAAAACTAAACCCTATTAAGGTATATGGCTAGAGGTGCAGTATTTAATGTACTGAACCCAGATTTTCAGCAGTCTTATACCAGTAATGACCCCTTGTTAGACCACCTTTTGTGTGTCATGTAGTATGTGTAAGGTGCCCTGCCTGTGTACTCTCTTACGTTCTTGAGTTCTGGCCGGAGGTCGCCATCTTTGTTTTTTGTTATGCTTTATTTTGCCCTTACTTCCTTTTTCCTGTTTTTTGGCACCAAATCTTCCTATTTAAACCTGCTCAGTCATTTGTTCTCTGCCCAAGCTGGCTTCTGGTTGTCTCTGATCCTGCTAAAGCCCTTGTTTTCCTGGTTTTGACCTGTTTGCCTGTTGCTTAAAGGGATAATGTCATGGGAAAAAAACAGATCAGTTAATAGTGCTGCTCCAGCAGAATCCTGCAGTGAAATCTGTTTCTCAAAAGAGCAAACATTTTTTTTTATATTTAATTTTGAAATCTGACATGGGGCTAGACATATTGTCAGTTTCCCAGCTGCCCCAGTCATGTGACTTGTGCTCTGATAAACTTCAATCACTCTTTACTGCTGTACTGCAAGTTGGAGTGATATCACCCCTCCCTTTCCCCCCCAGCAGCCAAACAAAAGAACAATGGGAAGGTAACCAGATAGCAGCTCCCTAACACAAGATAACAGCTGCCTGGTAGATCTAAGAACAACACTCAATAGTAAAATCCAGGTCCCACTGAGACACATTCAGTTACATTGAGTAGGAGAAACAACAGCCTGCCAGAAAGCAGTTCCATCCTAAAGTGCTGGCTCTTTCTGAAATCACATGACCAGGCAAAATGAGCTGAGATGCAACTACACACCAATATTACAACTAAATACACTTGCTGGTTCAGGAATGAAATTTTATATTGTAGAGTGAATTATTTGCAGTGTAAACAGTGTCATTTAGAAACAAAAACTACATCATAAAAATCACGACAGAATCCCTTTTACTATGATCCGTGCTGCCAGCCCCTAACCATTGCCAGTTTTGACCACGTCTATCCTGATCCTTGTCTGTACCTGTTTTTTGCCATTTGTAGGATCTCAGTTAGAACTGCAGCATATAATCCAGGGCGTTTGTGAAAACCAGGACTAGCCGAGCTCTCCTGCTCATTAAAGAGTCCGATTTAAAGCCGTAGCCTCACCACCTGGTTCCCATCTAACTAGTACGTTACAATATGAGACTGAATTAATTACTAATCAGACCGGTATTGTGTGTTGGTCCCTAAGCTCAGTAAGTGACAGCAGTACAGAGCAGAGAATCAGCAGAAAAAGAAGACGGGGAGATAACGGGGGATCCCTTCAGAGGCGCCAATCCTTCCTGCTAAAGGGCTGACGTAGCCCAAAACAAGGTCTTGCGTGTCTAGCCTAATTTCTTTCTGAGATTTATCTCTCTTTTAAGTTTCCCTTTCATTTTTTGCAGGTTACACCATGCTTTGCTCATCAGCAGGGCATCATCCATTCACCTTGGCTCACATATAAAGAGCTGGGACTATAGTGGACAAGAGGGAATAACCGCAGCCATAGAGAATGAAGGCATATTAGATATATTACTAGACTGAATCATACCCATGTTCTCATCCACACATTCCACACAAGGCTGGTTTTCATTACATTGTACAACATTCTCTGACACTATAATGTATACTGTGCCTGTGATTTATATATTATACATCACCTCTTTCTCCGACATGCAGAGCTGATCCCCTCGTATAGCGACGTAACGGTTTTTCCACAGCTCCCTGAAGATGCCCTTCCCGCAGTATTTTCGAATCCATCCCACTTTTTCTGGCTGGCAGGGGGCCTGGTTCCCGTCTGGAGGTCCCTAGAGAGTCAAGTGATGGAAGACATGAAATACGGAAATTATTACATATCAGGTTGGCAGACTCGCAAGGGCCGGCTAAGGTTAAGCAACAAACCTACATTCCAAGATGTAACCAAAGTGAGAGTAGAGCCCAAGATAAGGGAGTAGTCGCCAGACCCCCGTTGTAGGTGCCTATTCATTAGGGGGCGAATAGTCAATTCAAATTTTCGAGTTTAAAAAAAAAATTTGAATGTGAGATTTATCACACGTCGGTAGGAATGGGCGAATTTGAGCCATTTCGTCCAAAATTGGCCGGCGGTAAAATTGTCACCGACGCCCATTAAAGTCAGCAAAATTTTTTTTGAAGTGCGTCTTTTTTTTTTGACCCATACAAGTCTATGGGCGTCATTTCGAAACAAGGCGAAAAAATGTGCCCATCCCTAATGTCGCCCATATTCGCATATTCGCCACCTCAAACCTGACGATTTCATGTACAAGTCAAAGGCAGAGGTTCGCTGAGCCATTTGGAGATGTTAATAGTCTTCCTGATATTCAAGCTTTTTTAGGGAGAAAAATTAGATTCGTACGAATCAAATACGAATTGAATACGAATTCGGGTCGGAACCATTCGATCAATTATTAGCCATTCAAATTCTTTTCTCAGTCGAATTGTGAGTATATTCGAATTTAAAAATATTCACCTGCATTCGAAATATCGAGCTTTGATAAATGGGCCTCCAGATATAATTATATGCCATGTTGGAACATACAGTTGCAAGACACATACTATATATAAATCCATCCTTTTCCATATCCACTACAGTGGTCAGGTCAACTGTGGTTCTCCAGCTCTTCCTGAACTACATCTCCCCCCTCCTAAGTGCTGTCAGGAAGCTGCGAGTCCTGTAGTTCGGCAACAGCTGGAGAGATACATGGCTAGATCATGTCTGCTGGTAGATGGCCATAGCAGTTATTATTTTGCTTATATATATATATATTTAATACTTGATGCATTTGTGTGTAAGTCAGGGTATGGAATAATGCATTTGTGAGCCTGTTCAACCAGACAGTATTGCAACATCGTTCATACAGTTACCCCCGACTCCTTCTAGATTGTAAACCCTAATGAACAGGGTCCTCTTTACCCCCTGTACCAGTTAGTAAGTTTTATATACACTCTTGGTATGATAAATTAAATACATTAACCTGATTTTTTATATTAGTGTGTGAACTTTATATCATATATATATATACACACACACACACTTGGGTATATGTATACACAATATGACGTAAGTTATTTAAAGAGGACCAATATACTCTGCGTATATACACACATACATATATAATTATATATATAGAGAGACACATACATATACACAGACACATACACACAGAACGAATGTGACGCTATTATTATTATTAACATGTACCGATTAAGCGCCAACATATTCTGCAGCGCTGTCCTGTAGAACATTATATAAATCAAACATACAGATACCAAGCAATAAAGGGATGAAGAGGGCCCAGTTAAAGAGCTTGCAATCTAAAAGATGCTCTTTCTACATGTTTATGCAATGCAATGAATGTGCAGTAAACTGCAACGATACAGTATATAATCGTAGTAGGAGAAAATGACATATATAAGAGAATATAGATTATTGCTCACGCCGATAGATAATAGATTGATTACATATATGATAGATAAATATCAAATAGACGGACAGACACCTGATAGATAGATAGATAGATAGATAGATAGATAGATAGATAGATAGATAGATAGATAGATAGATGATAGATAGATGATAGATAGATAGATAATAGATAGATAATAGATAGATAGATAGATAGATAGATAATAGATAGATAGATAGATAGATAGATAGATAGATAGATAGATAGATAATAGATAGATAATAGATAGATAGATAGATAGATAGATAGATAGATAGATAGATAGATAGATAGATAGATAGATAGATAATAGATAGATAATAGATAGATAGATAGATAGATAGATAGATAGATAGATAGATAGATAGATAGATAGATAGATAATAGATAGATAGAGATAGATAGATAGATAGATAGATAGATAGATAGATAGATAGATAGATAGATAGATAGATAGATAGACAGATAGACAGGATTATTACACAAGAGGAATGTATATAAAACAAAAGCTACTGTAAGTGACATGAATGCAATGCAGTGGGAGCTGAAGGTGTCAGCAGAGGAGAGATATATTTATATATATTATATATATATTATATATATGTTGGTGCTTGTGTCTATGCTGCATGCCTGGTTGGCTGGGGGCAAGTAAGGAAGGGCCAGTAATTGGGCAGCTCAGACACATAACAGCAGGGAATGTAGGGCAGAGACTGGTGGCCAGACAGGGGCAGATAGAGGAGAGATCAGTGTAGGAGAGTAACAATCACTCACCCTCTTTGCAGAAAGGTTCTTCTTCATGCTGCCAGCTCAGGGCTGAGGATATAGAGGCCACAGTGTGAGGGGAGGATGGGAAGGAGCTGCCGGGTGTCTGGTGCAGCAGTGGATGTGCTGCTGTCTGAGCTCTCTGCTCCCTCTCCTCCAGCTTCTCTTCTGCAGATCAGACTCACAGGATCTGGTTTCACTACCTCCAGCCAAACCTCTTTAACACACACACACTCATGTCCCCACACTCACAGCAGCAGCAGCAGAGACTCTCACACACAGAGACTTCCCCCTCCTTGTCTCTGCTCTCTCTCTCTCTCTCTCTCTGTTCAGCAGCTCCATCTGTGGTGAATCACTGTGATGTCAGATGAGAATACAGAGGACATTACATTACAGCACGTGAGGGTTACTCCTTTGTTTCCCATTTATTCCCCCCAAGCTGGAAGACATGGAAGGGGGGCTGAAGTTCTGGGAAATCAGGAGGAAGAGGAGTGGGATGTCGGATTGTGTCATTCCCAGACCCCCTCCTGAGCCTGACCTCTCATCTGCAATCACATGGCATCTCCCACAATTATCCACCTGCCTCTACAGGGTCATGGTGCTAAAGAGCCGGGGTATATCTGTATTATACACAGAGAGTCAGGGGTATATCTGTATTATACACAGAGAGTCATGGGGTATATCTGTATTATACACAGAGAGTCAGGGGTATATCTGTATTATACACACAGAGTCAGGGGTATATCTGTATTATACACACAGATTCAGGGGTATATCTGTATTATACACAGAGAGTCAGGGGTATATCTGTATTATACACAGAGAGTCAGGGGTATATCTGTATTATACACAGAGAGTCAGGGGTATATCTGTATTATACACAGAGAGTCAGGGGTATATCTGTATTATACACAGAGAGTCAGGGGTATATCTGTATTATACACAGAGAGTCAGGGGTATATATGTATTATACACAGAGAGTCAGGGGTATATATGTATTATACACACAGAGTCAGGGGTATATCTGTATTATACACAGAGAGTCAGGGGTATATCTGTATTATACACACAGATTCAGGGGTATATCTGTATTATACACAGAGAGTCAGGGGTATATCTGTATTATACACAGAGAGTCAGGGGTATATCTGTATTATACACAGAGAGTCAGGGGTATATCTGTATTATACACAGAGAGTCAGGGGTATATCTGTATTATACACAGAGAGTCAGGGGTATATCTGTATTATACACAGAGAGTCAGGGGTATATATGTATTATACACACAGAGTCAGGGGTATATCTGTATTATACACAGAGAGTCAGGGGTATATCTGTATTATACACAGAGAGTCAGGGGTATATCTGTATTATACACAGAGAGTCAGGGGTATATCTGTATTATACACAGAGAGTCAGGGGTATATCTGTATTATACACAGAGAGTCAGGGGTATATCTGTATTATACACAGAGAGTCAGGGGTATATCTGTATTATACACAGAGAGTCAGGGGTATATCTGTATTATACACAGAGAGTCAGGGGTATATCTGTATTATACACAGAGAGTCAGGGGTATTTATGTATCATACACAGATGAGGAGGGGGTGAGGGTTATTATACAGTACATTGATTTGAAGGTTTATAACACTAGGGGAAAGTGCAGTTCCCATGGATAAATATGAGACCTGAAATCCACTCAGCAAAACAAATACAAGTGATTGAGTGGAGGGGCTGCATCAGTACAGAGGATACAACGGCATCCGTATCTACACACTATATAACAACGCTTTATGGGCACATTTACTAAAGGGCCAAGTGACTAACGCCGGCGAAGATTCGCCAGTGTTAGTGCAGGACTCTACGGACGATTCCGCCGCAATCCGCCGCGCTGTGCAAAAACGCAGGCATAACATCGGATGCGACGGAAATAAGGTAAGTAATTCTATTGTCGTTGATGCGACACGACTGTTGGACCCAGACGCTGTATCTCCATCCGATAGTCGCGTTGCATCAACAATGCGACACAATCCGACAATAGCATTACTTACCTTATTTCCATTGCATCCGTTACGCCTGCGTTTTTGCACAGCGCGACGGATCGCAGCGTAATTGTCTGTGGAGTCCCGCCCTTACCGTTTTCAGATTCTTCACCGATTTACTAACGGGCGCAGGTGTCACTTGGCTAGCGAAGAAGACAGACGCGAGCGGTGACTCGCACTCTATTGTCAGGTGAATTTCCGCTCTGGCGAATGGATGTCGCTCCACAAATTCACTAAGATGCGGATTTTACAGAACGTTACGTCTTTCGCCAGCTCAGACCAAGAGAAGTTTATTGGAGTGCATAGATTTTCCTCATTCTTCTGTTACTTACCCGTACATCATATTGTTAGTGGAAAAAGTCCAAAAAAACGCTTTTTTCTGAGAGTCTTTAAAATCCTTAAATTTTTTTTTTGGGAAACCGGTTTCCCCATATATTTTCTAACATATGGAACATTAAGAGGCAGATATATCAAAGGTCGAGCGGAATTTTTAAATTAAAAAAAATCGAACTCCGAGTTATGTTTTGTGTATTTCAACTAGGGAATAGTCCAAATTTGATTCGAATTTGAAATTTTTTTTAAAATTTGAATATCGAAATTTATCATGTACTGTACTGTCTTTTTAAAAATTCGACTTCGACCATTCGCCATCTAACACCTGCCGAATTGCTGTTTTAGCCTATGGGGGACCTCCTAGAACCCATTTGGAGTCAATTGGTGGACTTTGAAAAATCTAAGTTTTTTTGGGGGGAAAAACTTCGAATTGAATTCGATTGAATGTGCTATTCCTTTGATTCGTATGATTCGAATTTGGCCCAATACGGACCTATTCAACCAAAAAAAAAACTTCGACTTAATTTCGGTTGGTCTTTTTGAATATACTATAAAGTGGGCTAGTGTGTAGGGCAATATAACAACTAGGGATGCACCAAATCCACTATTTTGGATTCGGCCGAACTCCTGAATCTTCCGTGAAAGATTCGGCCGAATACCGAATCGAATCCTAATTTGCATATGCAAATTTACACTGGGGGTGCACATAACACTAATTGCTCTCATTTGCATTTAAGTCAGGCAAATTGATCCGATACCAGTCAGCCTTATATGCAGTGTCCTGCCCGTCGCTTGTTAACTAAAAAATGGGGATCTCACACCAAAGCGCCATGACTTTGCAGCAACCTGTCACTGCACAAACAAGATGGATTTGGGCTGGAAAATGAAACTGTGCTGAAACCTGGACCATGTGAGCAGTGACAGGCCGTTGCCATTAAAGTCAATGGCTGCCTGTGCAGCTAATACAGAGGGGCAAGGAACATTTAATGGCAGTGCCCACACATTGATATGAAAATACCCTGCGATTCCCATAGAGTTAAAGGGGTGGTTCACCTTTAAGTTAGTATGTTATAGAATGGCCAATTCTAAGCAACCTTTTTAATTGGTCTTTATTTATTTTTCTTTTTTTTTTATTTGCTTATTCTTCTTCTTTTGACTCTTTCCAGCTTTCAAATGGGGGTCGCTGACCCCATCTAAAAACAACAAATGCTTTGTAAGGCTACAAATTTATTATTACCGCTCTCTGAAGAGTGTGAATGTGCCATTTTGGAAGAGTTTATGTGCCAAGGATTTCCCACACCAGTCAGTTGAACTGAAGAGGCTGCTCGGATGAGTAGTGAAATGTCTTCATTGAGTCCAGTTGTTTTTAGATGTACCGTATATACTCGAGTATAAGCCGAGTTTTTTAGCCCCCAAAATATGCTGAAAAACTCTACCTCGGCTTATACTCGGGTCAAGCGCAAAAACGGTCACCGGCGTCTAAGAATAATCACCGGTGCCCAAGAATAGTCGCTGGCGTCCAAGAATAGTCTCCAAGAATATTCGCTGGCATCCAAGAATGGTCGCCGGCATCCAAAAATGAGACGCCGGCACCTCCAATGGGAGCAGAAACCCTCAATTTTTTGATTGAAACTTACCAGAAGCTGCTGCATTTCTCACCCTCGGCTTATACTCGAGTCAATAAGCTTTCCCAGTTTTTGGAGGTAAAATTAGGTACCTCGGCTTATACTTGGGACGGCTTATACTCGAGTATATACGGTACTTATATTAGACGTACCATGACCTGGGTGAATGGAAATCTTCATAGTCAGGCTGCTACTTTTATTACTTGTCTTTATATTCAGATAATCTCAGGCCATTTTTACCTGCGTTCCTGTTTCTTCCGTTCAGCCGCAGGGGAGCGCACGAGTAGGCGCACTCAATTATTGTCAAGGGGGGCTGTACTCACACAGACGCATGTAAGCGCCAAATGCAGGTGGGACGCAGCATGTCGCACTTCCCTTGCATTCGGCGTATACATACGTCTGTGTGAATTTTAGTTCAATGATCTTTTTTAACAACAGACCTAATGTAATTGTTACTTGTGGAAAAGGGCATTGTGAGTGTTACTGGAAAAGTGTAACTAGGGTTCCCACCCGGCCGGTATTTTAGCCGGTGAAATACCTGCCAAGGCCGGGGCCGGTATTACAAATTGTAATACCGGCAATGTAGCTGGAACTTTTTTCTTTTGCTTCTTTTAGCGTCCGTGGAGCAGCCCCGCCCCTTTTGACATCACGACCCACCCCTTTTGACATCACGGCCCGCCCCTTTGTGTCCCTGCCCCCCACCAGCCAGTAAAGAATTTTAAAAAAGGTGGCAACCCCATTGTTCCTTTGTTTGGCTGCTGGGATGAAAAAGAACGGGGTGATATCAGTTCAACTTGCAGTACAGCAGTAAAGAGGGATTGAAGTTTATCAAAGCACAAGTCACATGACTGGGGGCAGCTGGGAAACTGACAATATGTCTAGCCCCATGTCAGATTTCAAAATTAAATATAAAATAATCCGTTTGCTCTTTTGAGAAATGGATTTCAGTGCAGAATTCTGCTGGAGCAGCACGATTAACTGATGTGTTTTCCATATGACAGTATCACTTTAACATGTTCAGTATTTAGTGGAAAGTAAAATTTACCTTCAAGCCTTATAAGGCAGTAGCTGAAAAGACATTTTTAAATATTTAAGTTGATATTCAGGCTATTCCAGAAGCAGCTGCAAGGGGGAACATTGCAAACAAAACACAGCCGTCGGTTTGTATTTAATCACCAGTTAAATCTTTAATAGAACGTCCTCGAAAGAAGAGAAAATGATAAATATACATATTGTGTTCAGCGCTGGTAGAGCCCTTGGTGCAAGACCTTGCCGGCCTGGTGTAGCTCAAGGATAAGGGCAGCCTTAGTGTTAGTGGTTGGTGCAGGGCATGCACTTGCAGAACTACAACTCCCAGAATTCTTGTAAAGGATGTTGAGAGCTGTAGTTCAGGAGCAGAACGGCAGACTGTTACCAGATTGGTCCCATTAAATATATATTTCCCTGTTGTTAACCCACGGGGTTGATGTGTGTGTGTGTAACAGACTATTGTCCCTGTTAAGGCAATGAAGACGGCTGAGACATAATCAAACAGGTTAAACTGCTGGGCATAATAACACAGGGCACTAAATAGCTCATTAACACAGAGTGACAGGCAGTCCTCCTGCAGGGGTCAGGGACGAATGATTCAGATGAACTGCATGGGTTTTCTCCTCATCGTCTGACCGATGACTTCACTGCAGCCTGATAACCTTCCCCGGACCGGCCCTGGAACCCAACTGCTTGCACTTCCTCCAGAAAACTGAAAGGACAAGGAGGATACGGTTAGACACACAGGAGAGACACTATAGTAGTACTTATCTGTTATCTACTGTGTATCCTGTGCTTGAATGGCTGCCCCCATGGCTACACAGCAGCTTGTTTATATAAACTATAGTAGTACTTATCTGTTATCTACTGTGTATCCTGTGCTTGAATGGCTGCCCCAATGGCTACACAGCAGCTTGTTTATATAAACTATAGTAGTACTTATCTGTTATCTACTGTGTATCCTGTGCTTGAATGGCTGCCCCCCATGGCTACACAGCAGCTTGTTTATATAAACTATAGTAGTACTTATCTGTTATCTACTGTGTATCCTGTGCTTGAATGGCTGCCCCATGGCTACACAGCAGCTTGTTTATATAAACTATAGTAGTACTTATCTGTTATCTACTGTGTATCCTGTGCTTGAATGGCTGCCCCATGGCTACACAGCAGCTTGTTTATATAAACTATAGTAGTACTTATCTGTTATCTACTGTGTATCCTGTGCTTGAATGGCTGCCCCCATGGCTACACAGCAGCTTGTTTATATAAACTATAGTAGTACTTATCTGTTATCTACTGTGTATCCTGTGCTTGAATGGCTGCCCCCATGGCTAGACAGCAGCTTGTTTATATAAACTATAGTAGTACTTATCTGTTATCTACTGTGTATCCTGTGCTTGAATGGCTGCCCCCATGGCTACACAGCAGCTTGTGTATATAAACTATAGTAGTACTTATCTGTTATCTACTGTGTATCCTGTGCTTGAATGGCTGCCCCCATGGCTACACAGCAGCTTGTGTATATAAACTATAGTAGTACTTATCTGTTATCTACTGTGTATCCTGTGCTTGAATGGCTGCCCCCATGGCTACACAGCAGCTTGTGTATATAAACTATAGTAGTACTTATCTGTTATCTACTGTGTATCCTGTGCTTGAATGGCTGCCCCCATGGCTACACAGCAGCTTGTGTATATAAACTATAGTAGTACTTATCTGTTATCTACTGTGTATCCTGTGCTTGAATGGCTGCCCCAATGGCTACACAGCAGCTTGTTTATATAAACTATAGTAGTACTTATCTGTTATCTACTGTGTATCCTGTGCTTGAATGGCTGCCCCCATGGCTACACAGCAGCTTGTTTATATAAACTATAGTAGTACTTATCTGTTATCTACTGTGTATCCTGTGCTTGAATGGCTGCCCCCATGGCTACACAGCAGCTTGTGTATATAAACTATAGTAGTACTTATCTGTTATTCTACTGTGTATCCTGTGCTTGAATGGCTGCCCCCATGGCTACACAGCAGCTTGTGTATATAAACTATAGTAGTACTTATCTGTTATCTACTGTGTATCCTGTGCTTGAATGGCTGCCCCCATGGCTACACAGCAGCTTGTGTATATAAACTATAGTAGTACTTATCTGTTATCTACTGTGTATCCTGTGCTTGAATGGCTTGCCCCCATGGCTACACAGCAGCTTGTGTATATAAACTATAGTAGTACTTATCTGTTATCTACTGTGTATCCTGTGCTTGAATGGCTGCCCCAATGGCTACACAGCAGCTTGTTTATATAAACTATAGTAGTACTTATCTGTTATCTACTGTGTATCCTGTGCTTGAATGGCTGCCCCCATGGCTACACAGCAGCTTGTGTATATAAACTATAGTAGTACTTATCTGTTATCTACTGTGTATCCTGTGCTTGAATGGCTGCCCCAATGGCTACACAGCAGCTTGTTTATATAAACTATAGTAGTACTTATCTGTTATCTACTGTGTATCCTGTGCTTGAATGGCTGCCCCCATGGCTACACATCAGCTTGTGTATATAAACTATAGTAGTACTTATCTGTTATCTACTGTGTATCCTGTGCTTGAATGGCTGCCCCCATGGCTACACAGCAGCTTGTGTATATAAACTATAGTAGTACTTATCTGTTATCTACTGTGTATCCTGTGCTTGAATGGCTGCCCCCATGGCTACACAGCAGCTTGTTTATATAAACTATAGTAGTACTTATCTGTTATCTACTGTGTATCCTGTGCTTGAATGGCTGCCCCCATGGCTACACATCAGCTTGTTTATATAAACTATAGTAGTACTTATCTGTTATCTACTGTGTATCCTGTGCTTGAATGGCTGCCCCCATGGCTACACAGCAGCTTGTTTATATAAACTATAGTAGTACTTATCTGTTATCTACTGTGTATCCTGTGCTTGAATGGCTGCCCCCATGGCTACACAGCAGCTTGTTTATATAAACTATTGTAGAGTTTCTGATGCAAACATTGCAGCACAATCGGTACATTATATTTTCATTACTTTAAAAGATTTTCATTATTTGGCGTTAGCGTTTCTTTAAGGGTTAGTTCACATGAGGAGATTTGGGCAGATAATCGCCTCTTCTTCTGGGCGACAATCTCCCAGAACTGCCTCCGCGTGTCTTCCCATCCGCTATAATGGAAAGTCGCTTGCGCTAAAGCTCACCAGGCAACTTCGGGGCGACTTTGGATATATTTATTTATTAATTTTATATGGTAGAGTGAATTATGTGCAGTGTAAACAGTGTCATTTAGAAATAAAAACTAGACCATAAAAATCAGGACAGTATCCCTTTAAACGAATACTCCCAGCACCCTCTGACAAGCAAACCAATACAATGATCCCTATTGTCTCTACACTGTCTGCAGCAGCCTGGCAATGACACTGGCAGGTATGAGACCCCCTATAGGGATCAGTTGAATCCACAACACTGGCCGCTCAACACCTTCACCCCGTTACACTGATCAGGTAACGCGAGACCCCACTCTCTCTTCGCACGTGATGACAAACCTGGAAACTAGAGCATGAAACTGGGCTCCGGTGTCACCCGAGAGGTGGCGTTAGTTACACAGCACAGTTAGTCCCGTCTAATAGTGTAGTCCCTGCTGGGTTTCCATTGCGGCGTTAGAACAGAGATACAGTGGGGGGGCTGATGAGGTGCTAAAGGGGTGAAGCGCAGTGTGAGGGGGGGAAAAATATAAAAGAGATGTGATTCCTGCTGAGAGGGCCCAATAAACATGATATACAAACCAGGCATCGCACACTTAGTACAGGATCTATTATCGGAAACCCGTTATCCAGAAAGCTCTGAATTACAGAAAGGTCTTCTCCCACAGACTCCAGGGGGCAAATTCACTAAGCGCCGAAGCGCCCAACGCTAAGCATTGGGCATTCGCTAGTGTTACTTCGCACCCTTACGCCTGGCGAAGTTGCGCAACGGACGTAACTACGCAAATCCACTAACGCGCGCGTTGTTCTGAACGCTACCTTTTACGCCAGACTTCCTTCGCCACCTCAGACCAGGCGACGCGCAATAGAGTAGATAGGGATTGCTTCAAAAAAAGTAAAAAAAAATTTCTGAGTCCCAAAAAACGCTGGCGTTTTTTTCTATATTATGGGCGATAGGCTGAAAAAGAGCAAAAATTTTTTTGGGGCTCCCCTCCTTCCCCCCTACATTTCCTAACTCATGGCAACTTAACTATACAGTGGGCGCATGTGTAGGGCAAAATAAACAATTTATTTGATGTTTTGAAGGTTTTCCAGGCTTGTGTAGTGTTGCTTGCTACGAATACTTTGAAATTTGAATTTGGCGCCGTATGCAAATTAAGCATCGCTAGCGTAACTTTGCATCGCTTAGTGAATCAACGCTAGCGCAACTTCGCAACCTTACGCTTCCCCTGAGCGCAACTTCGGATTTTAGTGAATTTGCGGAGCCCTGGCGAAACTACACCTGGCGAAGTGCGGCGAAGCGCAACAGGGCAAACAGATTTTTTTTATATTCAATTTTGAAATCTGACATGGGGCTAGACACATTGTCAATTTCCCAGCTGCCCCAATTCATGTGACTTGTGCTCTGATAAACTTCAATCACTCTTTACTGCTGTACTGCAAGTTGGAGTGATATCACCCCCCTCCCTTCCCCCCCAGCAGCCAAATAACATAACAATGGGAAGGTAACCAGATAGCAGCTCCCTAACACAAGATAACAGCTGCCTGGTAGATCTAAGAACAACACTCAATAGTAAAAACCCATGTTCCACTGAGACACATTCAGTTACATTGAGAAGAAAAAACAGCAGCCTGCCAGAAAGCATTTCTCTCCTAAAGTGCAGGCACAAGTCACATGACCAGGGGCAGCTGGGAAATTGACAAAATGTCTAGCCCCATGTCAGATTTCAGAATTGAATATAAAAAAATCTGTTTGCTCTTTTGAGAAATGGATTTCAGTGCAGAATTCTGCTGGAGCAGCACTATTAACTGAAGCGTTTTGAAACAAACATGTTTTCCGATGACAGGATCCCTTTAACATGAATGAGAGTCTGCTGCACTTCTATTATCATTACTGTACCAACCAATTGTGATGTTAGAAAGACATGTGACCTCACGGAGAAGCACTAAGTCCATCTGACTCCTCACCTCTTAGTGTTATGGATGGCCGTTCCTCCCAACACAATACGGACCCCTGGAGTTGTGCGGTTCAGATTATAAACTGCAAATGCCTCCTCGTACGTCGCTCCTCCCACCATAAACACGATGATGTCTTGAGGCCTGCAGAGAAGAACAGAAGCAACAGATTTATTCAGCGGGGCATTAAGGTGAGTTTGGAGCACAATCCTGTCACATTTCCTCCTCCCTTATAATTAGCGACTGGCATAGTTGAAGAGTGGGCGGCTTATATGTGGGTGGGAAATACAGGACCAGATGAGGGGAGATATAGAAATAAGAGAGGACGCGGTGGGGGGGGGAGCAGTAGATTTTATGCAAATCTGTTCCTTCCTGGAATTACTCACTTTAATGAGTGCCAGCTCTGTGCCATACTGTAAGCAGAGCAAAGGATGTGTTTGATTTGATATTGTTTATTAGCGTGTTGATCCCTTAGTCCCTTTATTATTTCTGCATATGTTATCTGTTCAACATGCAACACACGGTCACTGGTTGGGAAGCTGATTGCAATGTTTGTACATACGTATCCATTCTGTTGGATGTTGGGGTGGTATTGCTAATTTGCAGTGCTAGGGTCCGGATTTCAATTCCCACCGTGGCACTATCTGCGAGTATTATCTACGAGTGTATATTCTCCACGTTACGCACACGTTGTGGATGATGTAATCCGTAGTGATCAGGTATACAACGTTCATTTTCAGAGTAAAGGTGGCCATACACGGGCAGATAAAAGCTGCCGACAGACCGTGTCGGCTTCCCCGCTCGAGATCTGGCCGAAAATCGGGCAGATCTCGATCGGATGGGATGAAAAATCCCGCCGGATCGCGGTCGCATCTGTTCGTTGATGCGGTCCCGCGATCCGACCCCCGTTTCCCATGCGTTAGGATCCGATTGTTGGGCCCTAGGGCCCACGATCGGATCAGCACGATATTGCCCATCTCAAGGTGGGCATATCGGAGAGAGATCCACTCGTTTGGCGACATCGCCAAACGAGCTGATCTCTCCGTGTATGGCCACCTTAAGGTACCGCCAGACTTTGCAAACATTCACAAATTGTGGAAATCACTCTGGAAAACCAATCACTTTAGTCCGTAATCTCTTTATTTGGTAACACACAATATGTTTCTGATCTTGTGCTCATATAAAACATATAGAACAATGGTTGTATCACATAGGGGTATATTTATCAAAGAGTGAAGTTAATAGTGAAGTTCCACCACTCTCCATTCATTTCTATGGGATTTTTATAGGCGTATTTATCAAAGGGTGAACTTTCACTTTCACCCATTGATAAATACGCCTTTCAAAATCCCATAGAAATTAATGGAGAGCTGCGGAATTTCACTCTAGTGGCGGAACTTCACTCTTTGCATTGGGACCCTTTGGGGTAAATTTATCAGAGCCTTGGTCTGCTCCTCCAATGGGATTTTCCTTAAAATACATCAGTCAGTAAGAATGTCCTAAACAATTTGGGGGTGAATGCTTATTTGCTATCTAGATAATCCTGGACAACCTTGCAAAAATTACTATATTGCCTCCTCAATTGATCTGGGAAAAACAAAGTTCTAATTTTGGCAATATTACAAATTATTATTTGGGAAGCTGCAGAAGGCTCATAATCAGGCGCTGTGTGCTGTGTTGCCAAGTGATGAACCAAAAATGAAAATATATGTAGGAGTTCTGTCATCTATCTATATCTATATCTATATCTCTATATCTATATCTATCTATATATATACTATATATTATGCATAATACATTTGATAGATTCTAAATTTTCCTAGATTTTATACCATTTTTTTCTGGTCCCCTGAAAAACTTAAAATGCCTGGGTGCAGTATCCAACATGTTTTTCCATTCAAATGAGATCAGCGCTCTCAGGTCTTTTTAAATTAAAAAAAGTTAGTAGGGATACAAAGGATTCGGCCTTTTTCAGCAGGATTCAGACGAATCCTTGTGCCTGGCTGAACTGAATCCAAATCCTAATTTGCATATGCAAATTAGGGGCAGGGAGAAAAATCGCGTGACTTTTGTCACGAAACAAGGAAGTAAAAAATATTTCCCCTTCCCACCCCTAATTTGCATATGCCTATACCTATCTGCATATGCAAATTCGGGTTCAGATTCGGTTCGGTATTCGGCCGAATCTTTCGCGAAGCATTCGGTGGTTCGGCCAAATCCAAAATAGTGGATTCAATGCATCCCTACTGCAAAGCTATAGACTGACGTTTCGACCTATCCCATCTATCTAGATATAGATATATAGATATATATATATAGATATAGATAGATAGATAGATAGATAGATAGATAGAGAGAGATATATATATATATATATATTAGGGATGCACCGAATCCACTATTTTGGATTCGGCCGAACCCCCCGAATCCTTCACAAAAGATTTGGCCGAATACCGAACCGAATCCAAACCCTAATTTGTATATGTAAATTAGGGGTGGGAAGGGGAAAACATTTACTTCCTTGTTTTGTGACAAAACGTCACGCAATTTCCCTCCCCTAATTTGCATATGCAAATTAGGTTTCGGATTCAGTTCGGCCAGGCAGAAGGATTTGGCCGAATCCTGCTGAAAAAGGCCAAATCCTGGCCGAATACCGAACCGAATCCTGGATTCGGTGCAATATATATATATATATATATATATATATATATATATATATATATATATATATATATATATATATATATATATATATATATATATATATATATATATATATATATATATATATATATATATATATATATATATATATATATATATATATATATATATATATATATATATATATATACACACGTTTTAAAAAATAGTGGTGAGCACAACTTTCCCTTGTTTGTTATAGTTTATACAGGAGCAGTGACCAGCTCCATGTTGTAGCTCCCACCCCCTCCAACTATAGTCAGGTGATCCCACTGGTGTCTAATAAAAGGGCAGCCAAGTTTGGGAGTTTTACTTTGAAAGCAGCAAGTAAGTTGCAGGTAAAACTTAGTCCCTTTGTAAAATGTATAATTAAGCAATTGAATGCTTAATCAGATAAAATTAAGCGTAGGACTGGCCAGATATGGGATGACTGTGACGTAGTTGTTCAGCTTAAATATATTGCAATATATGGACAAACAATCCCTGTGTTGTTTAAAGGGTAAGGCATTTTTTAGTAGCAGTATGCACAAAATGTCTCTGTCTTAAATAGATTGATAATGGGTTGAGTGCAGAGGATCTCTTGTAGTTGACTATATATGTATATACTGTAAGCTGCTCCCCACTGCAAATATAAAAAGTACCTGTCTCTGAGAGTGTTAGGCCCCAGGTATGGATACAGATTGTCCTTCAACTTCCCCTTGATGAGCTGATCCAAAGTGTCAAGGAGAAATGGCTGATGCTGAGTGTAGACGTTTTCCACTCCCTGAGGAACAATGACAATTGGGATTGTTGGATTTTTCACAGGACAAGGAGGTAGGAATGAAAGGTGTGATGATTAGCGAGACATGGCTGTTTGTTTTTTATTTGTACAGTGCTTCCAAAGTTAAATTAAAGGGGAAGTTTCTTTCAAATTTACTTTAAGTATGATGTACACCAGGAGTGTCCATGCTTTACTAATGAGAGGTCTACTTTTAGTGATGTTGTCCCATTATACATCCATAAAAGCATTGTTAGCATGTTGTTCCATGGATAATATTACTTAAATATTATTTATTGATTTATGAAAAAATGAATATTGCTATGTTTAACAAACAACTATTTCTTAGGTAACCTTAGCATAAAAATATCTGAATGAAAAGAATGAAATAGGAGGGTGATATTGACAAGCTGTTTGTTGACAGTGTCTTGAGATCTACTGATCACCAGCTAAAAGTCTACTACTAGATCCCGATCCACCTTTTGAGTTCCCCTGATGTACACATTAGTGTTCCAAGACAGTGCAATGATGTATGTTAAAAGAACATAAAGAGATGGCTCAGGATTAGTGAAAAGATATGAAGAAATCGCACATTATTTCTATACAGGAAGTCACGTACCTTAAGCCCTTTGAAGAACTGTTTGGTGATTGCCACGGCATCCTTTGGACTAAACAGGTCGCTCCCTCTTATTCTCTTTCCACCATACTCCACCACTGCAGACACCAGCTGCCGGGTCACAAAGAGAACAAAGTTAACCAACTGCAATTCTTATAATAAGGACTTCCCTGAGCAATGACCCAATCTGAACGCGGCCCTGGCCCACAGCAACCAACTAAATTGCAGCTTCTGTGGATGTCTCAGTCTTCATCAGACAGGGCCCTGCAAGTTCCTACAGTGTGGCTACAATATATAATTTAATGATATAATTTAATATGATAATACTGCAGTTGTCTGCATCATTCGGCCCCATGATGTCACTAATGGGCCGGCTCACTGCAATAAAGTACTGGGGAGCAACTACTGCCTCAAATAAAGGTCAGGTATCGCAGGCCACCAATCCATTCCCCCAAGATTTATTATGAAGGTTCAGGTAAGAAAGGATTTCCTGTACAACATATATACAAGCTTAACCCAATCACTAGCTTGTATGATTACATGACTGGGCTTGTAAAGATTCCCTCTCCATGCTGATTATACTTAAAGGACATGTAAACCCAACACGCAAAAATGTAATCAGTCAACAGCCTCTTTAAAATCTCCAAATACCGGCCACTCTGGTTGCTCAAAGGTTAATAGTAAGGCTGCAGCATCCCCCTAATCACTTAGAATTCCTTCTGCTCCTTTGACCCACTCTGCCCCCTCCCTCTGGAATTTCCTTTGGCTGTTGGCTCAGGAGCATGCTCAGTCCTTCCCAGCTCAGATTACTAAATACACTCTCCAGTCTAGTAGCCAATGAAGAGATGGCATTGCTGGTTCCCATAGAAACTCTGCTCTAGCTGTCTGCTCCTATTTTTAAATTCTTACCACCTCGCCTGAGCTCAGAGTAACCATTACAGTGCTCAATCCAAGCAAGACTTGTCATCATAGTAAGTTCTGCCTGTGTTAGCCTGCATTCTTTTATTGCATGATTTACATTGCATTGTGCTGTTTGCAGATATACATGCACTGATGTTGTGTCAGAGGGAAAATGGCCACCAGGTGAAAGCTGTTTGTTTAAGGAAAATGTGATGGTGCTGGCAAATGGAGGGGGTATATGCAGTACCAATAATGCCATATGGGTGGGGAGACGTGACCAACTTATATACATAGTAGGAAAATGTAGGCTTTACATTGCCTTTAAGACTAAGGAATATAATTGTTTGTACCCAGGGCCGCCATTAGAAATCACAGGGCCCTGTAAAGCAAAATTTTCTGGGCCCGCCTGGTCCCGCCCACCACAGCCCACAGACATCAGCGGTGCTCAGGGTCCCCTTATAAGTTAAAAAGAAACCCATTGGCATCAGGGCCAGTTTTTTTAAAAACTACAAGTTAGAAAAAAAAAAATCATTGGTTGTCAGGGTCAGGGCAAGTTAAAAAAAATAATAATTGGTGGCCAGGGACCCCCTATAAATTGAAAGAAAAACATTGGTGGTCAGGGCCCCCTTAAAGGAAAACTATACCCCCCAAACAATGTGGGTCTCTAGAAAAAGATATTGCATAAAACAGCTCATATGTAAAATCCTGCTTCATGTAAATAAACCATTTTCATAATAATATACTTTTCTAGTAGTATGTGCCATTGGGTAATCATAAATAGAAAATTGCCATTTTAAAAAATAAGGGCCGCCCCCTGGGATCGTAGGATTCACTGTACTCAATAACATACCAACAAAACATACATGTTAGGTCACATGAGCCAATTAACAGACAGAGTTGTGTCATTTGCTTCCACACTTCTTCCTGTTACAGTTAGAGCTGCAGTATTTCTGGTCAGGTGATCTCTTCCTGTTACAGTTAGAGCTGTAGTATTTCTGGTCAGGTGATCTCTGAGGCAGCACACAGACCATCACGAAATGGTGGCTCAAGGCAAGAGATGTAAAAGGGCAATATTTACTTAAATATATATTCCAGTTTGGTAAGATTCTTTAATATGCCACTTAATATGATATAAACTGTTGCTTAAGTGTTCATTTTGGGGGTATAGTTTTCCTTTAAAAGTTAAAAAGAAAAGGCAGCTTCAGTTCTTCAGCGATTCTGGTCTTTGGCTCTTTTCAGAACTTCGTAAGTCCTGCGGCACATCGCATAAGGGGGGGGCCCTGCTAAATTCGAAAAACTGCAGCAGCCCCTTCAGGCCCGAGCCCGGCACAGTTGTAACCCCTGTACCCCCTGATGGCGGCCATGTTTGTACCATGTAAGAAAACAAATGTGGGAGGAGCCTGCAGCTACACACTTACCCGTCGGTACTTATCAGATACTCCTCGGACTCGGAGGTCATTTAATAGACTTGACAGAGCATTATTACTGTGCCTTTCATAGTGCAGTGCATAAAGCATGACCAGCCGCGTAGCATCCAACTCTGTTAAGCGCTGGTTCTGAAGAAGTCGTTTCACATTCTGTAACAGAAACAAGGAACATAAAACCTCCCTGAATAGATTGGGCATTTACTAGCACTTCTTTGTACTAGGGATGCACCGAATCCACTATTTCAAACCCCCCCGAATCCTTTGTGAAAGATTCGGCTGAATACCAAACCGAATCCGAACCTTAATTTGCATATGCAAATTAGGGGTGGGAAGGGGAAATTTTTTTTACCTTGTTTTGTGACAAAAAGTCACGCGATTTCCCTACCCACCCCTAATTTGCATTTGCAAATTAGGATTCGGTTCGGCCGGGCAGAAGGATTCGGCCGAATCCTGCTGAAAAAGGCCGAATCCTGGCCAAATCCCGAACCAAATCCTGGATTCCGTGATCCTTACTTTGTACTAACCTGCCAATAAGAAGGAAAGAGCAACAATCAAATTGGCTATACATGCTGTGAACACTTTCTTCTACGGACAGCAGCAACAGTTCAGTATAAAAATAAAAACTGGGTAAATAGATAGGATGTGCAAAATAAATCTATTTCTAATAGGGCTATTGACATGAAATTAACACCAGATGTCGGTAACAACCCAAGTAATCCACACATACAAAGAACTCAAAACAAATAAAGTCCATAAATTAAGTTATGTGGAATGACACAGGGAATAAGTATTGAACATAGAAAGAAAAGGAGGTGCAAAAAGGCAAGAAACCTGCTGAAAAAAAAATTCCCTATATCTATTTTAGGTAGGGTGGGTAACCATTTTACATTAGTAATAAGAAAGAAAGACTTTTGTGCCTAGTCACAGTATGATGTATTTCCAGTAATGAATGGGGGAGATATTAAAGGGATTCTGTCATGATTTTTATGATGTTTTTATTTCAAAATTATTCTGTTTACACTGCAAATAATTCACTCTACAATATAAAATGTCATTCCTGAACCAGCAAGTGTATTTAGTTGTAATATTGGTGTGTAGGTGCATCTCAGGTCATTTTGCCTGGTCATGTGATTTCAGAAAGAGCCAGCACTTAAGGATGGAACTGCTTTCTGGCAGGCTGTTGTTTCTCCCACTCAATGTAACTGAATGTGTCTCAGTGGGACATGGATTTTACTATTGAGTGTTGTTCTTAGATCAGGCAGCTGTTATCTTGTGTTAGGGAGCTGTTATCTGGTTACCTTCCCATTGTTCTGTTGTTAGTCTGCAGGGGCAGCTGGGAAACTGACAATATGTCTAGCCCCATGTCAGATTTCAAAATTAAATATAAAAAAATCTGTTTGCTCTTTTGAGAAATTGAGCTGGAGCAGCACTATTAACTGATGTGTTTTGGGAAAAACAAAACCCAAGACAGTATCCCTTTAAGAATACTGTGCAATATTAGAAGGACTGACTGACCTGCAGGGCGTTTGAGTGGTCATTCTGGCAGGCCAGTTCCTGCTCCACTTCCGACACCTCCATGAGATGCCTTTCACTGACCAAGCGGGACAGCTCCCCAACCACTGTCACATGTTTAGACACCGTGCCGGACATTTTCTTGAACTGGGGGTAGTTTTCCACAAAAGCCTGCAAGAATCAGGAAAAAAGACCTGTATATATTAGTAAATATACCACACTCACATTGTTGCAGACAAAGGGGTAATGTAATAAAAGGCACTTAGTTTGCCCAGGACCAGTAACTAATAGCAACCAATCAGCAGGAAGCATTTACTGCCGACCTGTTTAAAAACAAACATCTTATTGGTTGATATGGGTTATACTCCTGGGCAAACATAGTGCCTTTTATTACATATGGGATAAAGAGTAGAACACACTGGTCATTTTAGTTCTCTACAAGGTTTAAACGTTGGAACACTCATAGACCTGCTTTCAAATCAAATAAGATTGAAAATAAAACACTGAAAATAAAAATAGGATCTTGACTCCCGCCCAGTGGTAAAAATGCATTAAGACAAGCTCTCAAGATTAAAGAAAGTCGGTTCTCCTTTAGGGCAGAGACAGGCGAGAAGATTCGGGGAGATTAGTTGCCCGGCGACCTATGACTTCTTCTTCAGGCGACTAATCTCCCCAAACTGCCTTCCCGCCGGCTAGAATCTAAATCGCCGGCGGGATGGCACTTGGAGAGATTCGTTTTCCAAAGTCGCCTGAAGTTTCCTCTTGAGGCAACTTCGGGCGACTTCGTAAAACGAAGCGCTCTGAGTGCCATCCAGCCGGCAATTTAGATTCTAGCTGTCAGGGAGGCTGTTCAGGGAGATAAGTCGCCCGAAGAAGAGGAGATTCGTCGCCGGTCGACTAAGTCTCCCCGAATCTTCTCATCTGTCTCTGCCCTTAGCGGTTATCATTGTAAGAAAAGTGGATTTTATTTAAATAGCTTTGGAAGGATAAGTAAATCCTCATTCCACAGGATTTTGCTTAGTACAAGGGAATACCAGTGCAGGTACAGTTTAAGAGTATTTCTCTGGGTATACCAGGGTCGGACTGGCCCGGCGGGAAACCGGGAAAAAACCCGGTGGGCCCCGACCCGTCATGGGCCCCCGCCGGGCCAGACCCCAATCGTGTTATGTAAAATAAATAAAAAAACCGGAGCGCCGCACCGTCTGCGCATGCGCGCCAGCATCGCACCGTCTGCGCATGCGCACTGCACAGAAGGAAGGGAGCGCACTGCAGGGTAAGGTGCGGCGCAGCAAGGGGGGCCCTGGACAGAAGTCCCGGTGGGCCCCGGGCCCCCCAGTCCGACACTGGGGTATACTATAATAAAACATAGTGAGTTGAGCTATTACACTAATGCTCTTATGATGTCCTAGCTCGCCCACTGCTTAGCATAATGGCTTTATAACACAACAGGAGGTCTATGAGCAATGACAAGGATACTTGTGACCAGCCTGCCAGACAGACAATGCTTTCTGAACCAATAACATTTTCATAAAAGGCATAAAAAATTAACCAAAAGTATAAAAAAAATACACATTCATATTTTCATTAGAAAATTCCATATGGAAAAAAAAAAAAAAAGAGGATAGAGTGACATAATATCTACTGTATGTACTGGAAGCAAAAATATTTTCACGTGGCATAGGAAACAGGGTGTAAGGTGAATAAATGCTGTAAAAACTGTTTTAAGATCATAGCAATCTGTAGCTGCAGCAGCAAACAGAGACTGAAGTTTATAAGAGCACAAGTCGCATGACTAGGGGCACCTGGGAAACCGACAACGTGTCTAGCCCCATGTCAGATTTCAAAATGAATTATAAAGAAATCTGTTTGCTCTTTTGAAAAACTGATTTTAGTGCAGATTTCTGCTGGAGCAGCACTATTAACTGATGCATTTTGGAAAAAAAAAAAATGTTTTCCAATGACAGTATCCCTTTAAGCAATAAAGAAAGAAGAAACTGCTTACTGTTAGAAGAATGCATTTTCCTTGCATATATGCACTTTCAGAGTCTGCTACCTTGCTTATTTCTCTCTAGACAATAAAAGGCAACCAATATGGTTTCTTCCTAATTATTAACACATCTCTATATGCAATGGCAGGTTCAGTGCTCATTATATGATCTGGAATAGCTTTTTTTAAAATAAATTAAAGAGGTACTGCTTCTCCTAAAATGACCAAGCATTCCCATACACTGTCATCCATAACGCATGGACAAACAAAGTAGGGATGCATTGAATCCACTATTTGGGATACAGCTGAATCCTTGGTGAAAGATTTGGCCGAATACCGAACCGAATCCTAATTTGCATATGCAATTAGGGGCAGGAAAGGAGAAAGTGGAAAAAAATCTTCTTTTGTGACGAAAAGTCATGTGATTTCCCTACCCACCCCTAATTTACATATGCAAATTAGGATTCGGTTCGCCAAGCACAAGGATTCAGCAGAATCCGAATCCTGCTGAAAAAGGCAGAATCCTGGATTCGGTGCATCCCTAAAACAAAGAAAATTCTGGCGTTTAAACCGCATGCAAGCACATGCAGAATTGCATTTAATTGCAGTTTAATGGGAGTCTGGCCCACCAACACAACATTTATGGTCCAGCCTAGAGTCCTGCAGCGGGTCGGGTACCCGCGGGTTACCCACAGAAAAAGCAGGCACGAGGGGAGGATTTTCAGGTGCGGGTATACCCGTGGGTCGTGTTGCGGGGCTCATAGAAATTTCTTATCTTATTGTCTATATTTTACTCCTTTTAAAGTTTTACTAAAGCGGTTTCTGTCCCCGCCCACTTTTGATGACGTCACTTCCACTTTGCAGCACCATCACTTCCTGTTTGATGGAGGTCGGTGGGTTGTGGGTCGGGTTGTGGATAAGGCGATTGCGAGTCGGGGTCGTGTAGCGGATCAAAGTGGGTAAAAATGCGGGGCTGCGGGCTGCGGGTCCGGGTCTTAGAAATTGGTTCCGCACAGGACTCTAGTCCAGTCCCAAAGGCTAGACAGCTTCAAAACAGATTGAGTCACTTACCTTCATGTCAGAAATAGACTCCAGTTTCTGCTGCTCTTTAGGTTTCTTCTTCTGAAAATCTTCCATCAGATTCTTGATGTTGGTTCCAATTTCTCCAAAGTTCAGGTACATGTTCTGTGTGATGGGAAAAGGGTTTAATCGATCAGTTTTTAGGACAGAGGGGGTATAAGTCGTGTCATTACATTTTGTATGAACAGATGAATTTGGCACGTTCCATGCAAAATGCTACATATGAGTTGTGCAATATGTTAAAATACCATTATTGGGTACATCTTACACAACAAGGCAATAGCTCTGCGTCGCCCTACTAATTGGTAAAAACTGGTAAACTTTGCTTTGCTCTTAGGAAAAAAATTAGAAACCTTTCTCAAATCTTTCCTAAGCAGAAGAACATCAGAGCAGCCTCTTTCTTTCTCCTGACAACTTCCTTGACTACTTGGTGGTCAGACTGGTGGGAAACTGACCAGCAGGTGGCGCTGTTGTAACAAAATTCATTCATATCAACAGTACATGTATCCCTTAATATCTTGGAATAGAAATAAAATAAATAATGAATGTAAATTACAAAAGTGCTTAGAATAGCCCCCTCATCAATTTTACATTCACTTATATTATATAAGGTTTACTTATCCTTTAAGAAAACAAAACTTATGAAAATGTAATGTATATATATATATGTATGTATGTATGTATGTATGTATGTATGTATGTATGTATGTATGTATGTATGTATGTATGTATGTATGTATGTATGTATGTATGTATATATATATATATATATATATATATATATATATATATATCTCATGATATTTCTCCCTCACAAGTTAAAACGTCCCACCAGGGCCGCCATTAGAAATCACGGGGCCCCGTACAACAAAATTTTTGGGGCCCCCTGGGCCCCGCCCACACTGACAACCAAGCTCCGCCCCATATCCCGCCCACATCGCAGTTAAAAGACCACACAGACATCAGCGCTAAAAAAGTAACCCCCCCCCCACACAAGTTGTAAAAAGCTATTGATGGTCAGGGCCCCCTTATAAAAAAAATTGGGGCCCCAAAAAAAAAAAAAATTAAAATTTTTTTTTTTAAAAAACATTGGTGGCAGGGGCCCCCTGTTAAAAAAAACTTGGGGCCCCAACAAAAAAAATTTAAAAAAAACTAAAAAATAAACAAATATTGGTGGCAGGGGCCCCCTTCTAAGTTAAAAACAAATTGGGGCCCCAAAAAAAAATTTGAAAAAAAATTAATTTTTTTTGAAAAAAAAAAAACATTGGCGGCAGGGGCCCCCTTATAAGTTAAAAATAAATTGGGGCCCCAAAAAAAAAATTTGGAGAAAAAAACATTTTTTTGAAAAAAAAAAAATGGTGGCAGGGGCCCCCTTACAAGTTAAAAACAAATTGGGGCCCCAAAAAAAATTTAAAAAAAAAATTTATTTTTGAAAAAAAAAAAAAACTGGTGGCAGGGGCCCCCTTACAAGTTAAAAAAATTTGGGCCCACCAAAAAGAAAATTAATTTTTTTTTTAAAAAAAAAACCCCAAAAAAAAACAATGGTGGCAAGGGGCCCCTTACGAGTTAAAAAAAAAATTGGGGCCCCAAAAACAAAAGTTTTAAAAAAAAGATTGGTGGCAGGGGCCTATAGAATATTAAAATAATACATTGGTGGCCAGGGGATTAAAAAAAAAAAAAACACAAACTGGTGTTCAGTAGAATTGAACTCATGGCTTCAGTACTTCAACTTCGCCTCCTTTCGTGACTTCGGGTCTTTTCACCGCTTCAGGACTTCGGCTTCGGCTGTTTTCGTGACTTCGGGTCTTTGCGCTGCTTCAGGACTTCGGCTTCGGCTGTTTTCGTGACTTCGGGTCTTTGCGCTGCTTCAGGACTTCGGCTTCGGCTGTTTTCGTGACTTCGGGTCTTTGCGCTGCTTCAGGACTTCGGCTTCGGCTGTTTTCGTGACTTCGGGTCTTTGCGCTGCTTCAGGACTTCGGCTTCGGCTGTTTTCGTGACTTCGGGTCTTTTCGGCGCTTCGTGACTTCGGGACTTCGGCTTTTTCCGTGACTTCGGGTCTTTTCGTCGCATCGGCTTCGGCTTTTCGGCACTTCCGCATTCGGCACTGAAGAGGCAAGACGTACGGCTCGGGCGCTCGTAAGGGGGGCCCGGATCTTCAAAAAAATGCAGCGCTGCCGGGCCCCCCTTCATGCCCGGGCCCGGTACGCTTGTCCCCCCTGTCCCCCCCTGATGGCGGCCCTGCGTCCCACGTACACCCACCAACTGGCTGTGGATCTTACATTGGCATAAAATTCGTCATTCTCAGCAGATAACACCACTTCCTTCAGGTCCTTGCTTATCCCCGGCACACGAGACAGGTCAATACGATTATTATTGATGCCCAGAAGCTCATGAACCATGGCCTGGTACGTCCACTGTAGTACGGGACAGGGAAACAAGATGACAAAGATGAAGTGTATATTTTAATGAGAACACATTTCTAACAAATATAAATATAATGCAGGTCTGCTTTGTGATGTAACATTCTTTTTGCTATGATTTTCTTAAACAGAAGTGTGCCCTCTGGTTTTGTTACCAAGGGGTTATTCTCCTTCATAAATTCCAATAGTGCCCAGTGTATTGTCAAAACAGTGGGGTGGGGCCCACTCCTTATTAAACTGTGTTGTTAAAGGAATTCTGTAATGAACGCAAATGATCTGCACAACCTGATGCCAAAATTCAAGCTGGGTGCTAATCCAAGGAAAACATATAGAAAATGCAATATGCCAAGGATTTTAAACAAGGTAAGGTATCAAAAAAGGTAGGTTTTTATTGAATCCGACATTTCAGTATCTGGGGACAGGCTGGGCACTGTTATTTCAAATGTGTCCCTGCTGCTTAAAGGAAAACTAAGCCCTAAAAATGGCATATTTAATATACTGAACTTATTGCACGAGGCTAAAGTTTGAGCTTGTCAATAGCAGCAATGATCCAGGACTTCAAACTTGTCACAGGGGGTCACCATCTTGGAAAGTGTCTGTGACACTCACATGCTCAGTGGGCTCTGATTGGCTGTTGAGAAGCTAAGCTTAGGGCTCGTCACTAATTATCCAGCAGAAAATGAGCTTCCCTGGCTGTAATATAAGCTGATGCTACAGGTTTGCTGATTATTCAATTCTGATGCTAATTGCACTGGTTTCTGTGCTGCCATGTAGTAATTATGTGTATTAATTACTAATCAGCCTTATATTGTGACATTTCTATTCTATGTGTACTGTATATTGTGAGTGGCTCCCTAAGCTCAGTAAGTGACAGCAGCACAGAGCATGTGCAGTCAATCAGCAGAAAAGAAGATGGGGAGCTACTGGGGCATCTTTGGAGACACAGATCTTTACTGCTAAAGGGCTGTGGTTGCCTTGGGCTGGTACAGAAGCACAAAACATCATGTACAACATTTCTAGCTACTTCTTTAGTTACGCTTTAGTTCTCCTTTAAAGAACTGAGAGATGTGGGTGCTGCTAATATGGTCTAAATGACTGCACTGGGTATTTTTCAAGGCTGAAAGGACAGAGATGGAGGTTATAAATACCTGGTTTAGGAGTGGTGTGATGGCATCATCGGAGCGGTCTAGTATAAGAAGCAAAGGCGGAACCTCAGTCCGGCGGAAATCAAACAGCTCATATTCCTTAGTGATGACTTGCTAAAAGGAACATATATTTAATGTAAGTCTGGTTACAGGTTAGAGAGAGCAATCATTGTATCTGAACACTTGCAACTCTCTTAGAAACTATAAAATCCTCCAGCCGCTCTACAAAGTTGCAGTGAACAAATAATTAGGAGCATCTTAACGAAAATGCCATTTTGATCAAAGCTAGGTCAGATATTTATAAAGGAGAACTATAGTGAAAATGAAATTTTAATATAAGCTTCATCATACTGAAATTAAAAAAACTTTCTAAACACAATCAATTAAATATTTTTAATCGTTTCTGAAATAATCAAGTTCATCTTCACTATTCCTCTCTCAGCATCTGTTTCTCTTCATTCTCTCTTCATGCAGCAGTTGGGTGTCAGATATTTATTGACAGTTAGATCCAATATATCTTATAGGGGGGCTCCTTTCCTAGCAGATGAATTAGAACTCACTCAATTAACCGATTCCAGTACAAACAAAATCTAACAAAATAACTGCCTTTTGCACAAATTCTGCATGTAGAGAGACATGATGTCTGGTGAGTTTAATAGAGTGAGCTCTAATACATCTTCTAGGCAAAAGGAGCCTCCCTATAAGATATATTGGATCTAACTGTCAATGAATATCTGACACCCAACTGCTGCATGAAGACAGAATGAAGAGAAACAGATGCTGAGAGAGGAATAGTGAACATAAACTTTATAATTATTTCAGAAACAATGCAGAATATTTAATTGATTGTATTTAGAAAGTTTCCATTGTAGAATAATGACCATTATTTTTTTCGACTGTGAGCCCACATTGGGATGAGCCTGATTTCGCCCACCGTTTTGTTGGCCAAAGTCGAAAAGATATGATCACAGGCCAGATTTGAAGTAAAAGGTGTGAGATGTTTATCCGTTCACTTATACATTACAGTTAAACTGGCTTTCAATATGAAACCCAATACAAATATTTAGAGGCATTACATTAAGGGGCAGATTTATCAAAGGTTGAGGTCAAATTTTGAATTGAAAAAATTTGAATTCCAAGCTATTTTTGTGTACTTCGACTATTTGAATATCGAAATTTATCATTTACTGTCTCTTTAAAAATTCAACTTCGACCATCGGCCATCTGAAACTTGCCGAATTGCTGTTTTCAAAACAAAACCTACTAGAACCTATTTGGAGCCAATTGGTGGAGTCAATTTTCTTGGGAAAAACTTCAAATCGAATTTGATATGCCTTCTATTCGAATCCGGCATAATACGGACCTATTTGATTAAAAACGGACCAATTAGAGCCAAAAAGAACGTCGACCCTTGATAAATCTACCCCTAAGGGTCAATTTTGAAATTCATGTGAGGTTTTTTTTTTTAAACTCACATGAATTAGATTTTACTCGAAATTCGAATATTCGATTATTTCTTTAAAAAGTCAATATGCAAAACTCGGATGAATTTTACCGACTCAGAAAAACTCAAATCGAATTCGACCAAACTCAATGTCAAGAAGGCTACAAACAACTCCAATCTGGTCGCTGCACCTCTCCCATTGACTTATAATGTGATTCGGTAGGTTTTAGGTGACGAATAGTCGAATACGAATTCTTAAAGGGCCAGAGTATGGTAAATCTTGAAAATCGAATTTGATTATTTTTTAAAATAACTTGAATCAAGTTTGGATAATTCCCTAGTCAAATTTGATAGTTTTGACCATAAATCACAATCAATCGGCCTGCTGCAGAATAGAACATGTAACCCACCTTCACACCTTCGGCCAGTCTCTTAGCCATGTCTGAGGACAGCTGGTATCGGATCATGGGACACTTCTTCAGAGAAAGAAGCAAGGCTGTCAGTCCTTGAGTTGATCGGTATAGGTGGACTGGATCCCAGTTCCGTCCCTGCACAAAAAGTAATATAAAGAAGTTTCGTGAAAACATCTCAATTTCATGGGTGAGCAATATGGTTAAATAAATTAGAGACTACAGTTATTTGTTTCCCAACACAAGCCCTATGAAAACATCTAATCTGATATTTATGAGAAACGTACATTTTACAGCAAGTTACAGCTCACAATATGTTTTTTTCCAATCCATTTGAGTTAACCTTTAGTACGATGTAGAGAGTGATATACTGAGACCATTCTCAATTGGTTTTCATTTTTTATTATTTGTGTTTTTTGAGTTATTTAGCTTTTTTTATTCAGCAGCTCTCCAGTTTGCAATACAGATATTGAACCCGTTATCCAGAATGCTCGGGACTTTCTGGATAACGGGTCTTTCCATAAATTAAGATAGTCATACCTAGAAAAACATGTAATCATGAAATAAACCCAAACAGACTGGTTTTGCTTCCAATAAGGATTAATTATAGTTGGGATCAAGTACAAGCGACTGTTTTATTATTACACAGAAAAAGGAAATCATTTTGAAAAATTTGGATTATTTGGATAAAATGGAGTCTATGGGAGACAGCCGTTCCATAATTCAGAGCTTATTGGATAACGGGTTCCCAGATAAAGTATCCCATACCTGTATCAACTATCTGGTTGCTAGGGTCTACATTAGCTTTAGCAACCATGCATTGATTTGAATAAGAGACTGAAATATGAATAGGAGGAGGCCTGAGTAGAAAGAAGAGAACTAAAAAGTAGCAATAACATTACGGGGGTTATTTATGCAAGTCTGAATGTCTTGTTATAAAATTCTAATTTTTTAATGGAAAAAACTACTTTTTCAATATTTATTATACCCCCAGGATGGAAAAAGCCTGAATCTGAAAATTCGGCATCTCAGACCTGCTGAGGTTATATATAAGTCAATGGGAGAGTCCCTATCATATTTGAAAGTTACTGTGGTCTGTGTTGGAATTAAAAATTCTGGCTTTTTCGGAAAAAAAAATCGTATTTTCGCTATATACCGATATATATATAGGTTTTTTTCCCCCTGATTGGATTAACTTGTGCTTTTTTAATAATAAAAAGAAGTCAGAACAAACTAGAATCAACGATCTGATGTTATTTAAAGAGGTGGTTCACCTTTAAGGTAACTTTGAGTATGTTATATAATGGCCAATTCTAAATGACTTTTCAATTTGTTTTCATTATTTATTTTTTATAGTTATTTGCCTTTTCTTTTGCGTTTTTGCAGCTTTCAAATGGGGGTCACTGACCTCCTCTAAAAAACAAATGCTCTGTAAGACTACAAACGTATTTTTATTGCTACTTTTTATTACTCATCTTTCTATTAAGGCCTCTCCTATTCATATGCCAGTCTCTTATTCAAATCAATGCATGGTTGCTAGGGCAATTTGGACCCTAGCTACCAGACCGAAGGGTCGCTGAATAAAAAGCTAAATAACTCAAAAACCTTAAATAACTGTCTCATAATATCACTCTTTAAATCATACTAAAAGTTATCTCAAAAGGTGAACAACCCCTTTAATAAAATTATCAGAAAAATTCGGATTTTGATAAATAAGGCCATAAATGTGTAGCCTTACAGAGCATTTGTTTTTAGATGATGTCACTGACCCCTAATGAAAGCAGGAAAGAGTCAGAAAGAGGCAAATAATTCAAAAACTATAGAAAATAAATAATGAAGACCAATTGTTTAGAACTGGCCACTCTATGACTTACAAAAAGTTAACTGTGAGCCACCCCTTTAAAGGAGAAACAAACCCCTACTAGAAAAAACCCTACCCACCTACCCTGCGCAGACCAACCTCCCCCCTCCCCCCGGGCAAATGCCCCTAATTTTTTACTTACACCTGTGTGCAGATCTGGCCTCGGGAGTTCACGGGCGCCATCTTCCTTTTTCGGTCTTCTTCAGAATCTGAGTGGAGTTTCTGCGCATGTGCAGTTGGAGTAAATTTCCGGTCCCGAACGGACGACTTTCTACACATTTTTCGGGAAACTTTCGTGCAGTTTTTTGAGACCGTAAATTTACTCGTGCATGCACCGAAACTCCGGTCAAATTCCGAAGAAAACCGAAAAAGGAAGATGGCGCCCGTGAACTCCCGAGGCCAGATCTGCACACAGGTGTAAGTAAAAAATTAGGGGCATTTGCCCGGGGGGAGGGGGGAGGTTGGTCTGCGCAGGGTAGGTGGGTAGGGTTTTTTCTAGTAGGGGTTTGTTTCTCCTTTAAAGGGGTGGCTCACAGTTAACTTTTTGTAAGTCATAGAGTGGCCAGTTCTAAACAATTGGTCTTCATTATTTATTTTCTATAGTTTTTGAATTATTTGCCTCTTTCTGACTCTTTCCTGCTTTCATTAGTGAACTCCCAAGGCCAGATCTGCACGGAGGGGTAAGTAAAAAATGAGGGGCATTTGCACGGGGGGGGGAGCAGTTAGGCTGTGGGGAGGAGGGAGGTTGGTCTATGCAGGGTAGGGGGTAGGGTTTTTTTTCTAGTACGGGTTTGTTTCTCCTTTAAGGCCCAAGTGCTCACCTGATAGCAGCCGACGATGTTAAGAGAAAAGACGTGAGGGTTCACAGCAATGTAGTCTCCGTAGAATTCCTGATGTTGAACCAAAGAGAATGAATTAGTGCAAGTGACTGACAGTATCTAACATACGTACCTACCTATAACAGCAAAGCCTAAACGTTATATCACTAGTGAGATTCTGTTATTCTGATCCCACTGGCTTTCTGTTTGTTACAGATATATGCTGGAGATGTCTTATTATCATTCCTATCCATTCATCAGACAGAATCGCACCTCTCACTGTTGCATTAGGACAATACTGCAGCTAAAGTACAGAACCGACAAGCTCAATGGTCCCAGAAATGTATGAGGGCAGAGAGTCAGTAGCCCAAGGCAACCGATGTCTTGACTGGGACAAGAAGGCAGGTTTTGCATTGAGAATAACCCAACTCAGCCGTACTAACATGATTCCTAGATGACATAATAATATTTATTTAAAAGGAAGCATATCGTGAAGGTCAGCTGGACTATCATTAATGGAGAACTAAACCCTAAAAAGGAATATGGCTGGAAATGAAATATTTTATATACTGAATTTTTGAACCAACCTTAAAGTGATACGGATTCTGTTTTTTTTTTTTTTTTTTTTAAACGCATCAGTTAATAGTGCTGCTCCATCAGAATTCTGCACTGAAATCTGTTTTATATTTCATTTTGAAATCTGACATGGGGCTAGACATTTTCTCAGTTTCCCAGCTGCCCCCAGTCATGTGACTTGTGCGCTGATAAACTTCAGTCACTCTTTACTGCAAGTTGGACTGATATCACCCCCTCCCTTTCCCCGCCCAGTAGCCAAACAACAGAACAATGGGAAGGTAACCAGATAACAGCTCCCTAACACAAGATAACAGCTGCCTGGTAGATCTAAGAACACCACTCAATAGTAAAATCCAGGTCCCACTGAGACTAGAGTCCTGCGCAGGTCCATTTTTTGGAACCCGTACCCGACCCATACCCGCATTCGTACCCGCTTGAACCCGCTACCCGACCCAATCCGCAAGTTCCTTATCTGCAACCTGGACCCGTTGACCATCAAGAATCAGGAAGTGCTGTCATTGTAACTCGGAAGTGACATCATCAGAAGTAGGCGTGGTCAGAAAAAAGGAGTAGAAATTGCTATTGAGAAGACCCGCGGTCTGACACGCAAACCCACAGAACCGCCGACCCGAGTCTATACCCGCACCTTCTACCCACAACCCACAGGTTTTTGCGTGTACCAGACCCGCTGCAGGACTCCTGTCACGAGACACATTCAGTTACATTGAGTAGGAGAAACAACAGCCTGCCAGAAAGCAGTTCCATCCTAAAGTGCTGGCTCTTTCTGAAAGCACATGACCAGGCAAAATGACCTGAGATGCACCTACACACCAACATTACAACTAAATACACTTGTTGGTTCAGGAATGAAATGTTATATTGTAGAGTGAATTATTTGCAGTGTAAATAATGTCATTTAGAAATGAAAAATACATCATAAAAATCATAACAGAATCCCTTTAAGTGACAAGTTAAAATGAAGCCTGTATGTGTTAAAGATGCAGAGTACAACCTGTTATCAGTAATAAAATACAATATGCAGACAGGCCATAAAGGCAGCACCTGTTTCACTTTCTTGGCTATTACTTACATGCCTGTTACTGGGCCCGCGTCTCCGCAGAATATCAGAGTAGCATCCCATAAATAATACAATATGCTTTGGGAAAGGCTGTTTGCTCCCAGCTCTGGGAAGTCTTGCTATCAGTGTTCTGTCAGAGTGCTGTGCCTGCTGCTGTTATACAGGAGACGGTTATATAATCAAATACACATTGACAATTGCTTTGAGCCAGGCACTGTCTCATCTCTAAGGATCCCGGTGAGGGTGAATTTGAAATGAATCATGTTTTAGTGATGTAAGTTGTAATTGCCAACCTTGGATATCACACAAGGCTTGTCCAGCTACAGAGATGATGTCTGCCAGTGCAGTGTGTTTAATATTTATATAATACACAAAAGCCATGAATATCTTGTAAATTATATCCTTATAAACGGTGAGTTCTGATGTCATCAGTTATAAACGGTGAGTTCTGATGTCATTTCTGTCACATGACTCATTGAAATTTCTGTATTATAATAAATAATACTGAAATCCATTTCTCAAAAAAGCAAACAGATGTTTTTTTTATATTTAATTTAGAAATCTGACATGGGGCTAGACATATTGTCAGTTTCCCAGCTGCCCCCAGTCATGTGACTTGTCTCTCTTTACCACTGCACTGCAAGTTGGAGTAATATCACCCCTCCCTTCCCCCCAGCAGCCTAACAACAGAACAATGGGAAGGTGACCAGATAGCAGCTCCCTAACACAAGATAATAGCTGCCTGGTAGATCTAAGAACAGCACTCAATAAAAAAAAAGTAAAATCCAGGTCCCACTGAGACACATTCAGTTACATTGAGAAGGAAAAACAACAGCCTACCAGAAAGCAGTTCCATCCTAAAGTGCTGGCTCTTTCTGAAAGCACATGACCAGGCAAAATGACCTAAGATGCATCTACACACCAATATTACAAATAAAAAAAAATACATATAAATAACTTTACACTTCAATTGGCTACCTGAACCTCAGCCACCACTTCCTGCTCATCTGCCTCTGCCAGGGACTTCACGTCGCTTTTGCTGATCACATTGCTGAAGTCTGAAAAATAAACAGAACACATTCAATATCTGTAATGCCTTCCTGTGCTTAAAATAGATAAAAGAAGCAATCCGTTCTCTAGCCAAATAAAATTATTTGCAGAAGCCGCAGGTATTTTTATGCTCGGTCATTTCGTAATTAACGGGGCAGCCACTGGAAGAAATCAGTCTCATAATGTGTTGCCTTCATTTTACACCTTGCGTTTTGAAAGGATGAAATGGAAATACTTAAAGGAGAACTCAAGCTTAATTAAAGAAGTAGCTAGAAATGTTGTAAATTATGTTATGTGCTTCTGTACCAGCCCAAGGCAACCACAGCCCTTTAGCAGTAAAGATCTGTGTCTCCAAAGATGCCCCAGTAGCTCCCCATCTTCTTTTCTGCTGATTCACTGCACATGCTCTGTGCTGCTGTCACTTACTGAGCTTAGGGAGCCACTCACAATATACAGTACACATAGAATAGAAATGTCACAATATAAGGCTGATTAGTAATTAATACACATAATTACTACATGGCAGCACAGAAACCAGTGCAATTAGCATCAGAATTGAATAATCAGCAAACCTGTAGCATCAGCTTATATTACAGCCAGGGAAGCTCATTTTCTGCTGGATAATTAGTGACGAGCCCTAAGCTTAGCTTCTCAACAGCCAATCAGAGCCCACTAAGCATGTGAGTGTCACAGACACTTTCCAAGATGGTGACCCCCTGTGACAAGTTTGAAGTCCTGGATCATTGCTGCTATTGACAAGCTCAAACTTTAGCCTCGTGCAATAAGTTCACTATATACAATATGGCATTTTTAGCCACATTCATTTTTAGGATTTAGTTCTCCTTTAAGGAGAACTAAACTGCACAAATAAAGCCCTTCTGACCTTTTCCTAAAAGAGGTAGTTATCATATAAACAGAATACAGCTTATAAAATTGAAGTGCTTGCACCTCATGCTCAGTGTATATCACCCTATTCTTCCATACATAGAGTTGCTCTCAAAACATATAAAATACTACAGTAAAGACACTGGTCTATAAAAATATCCTAAAATAGGCATTACTCACAGAGGAAATAGACGCTGTACTTGGGCCTTCGCAGCTCCTTGATCAAATATTCCAAATTTTCCTTTGTTAAAAGAAAAATATGTATCAGAGTATGATTCTACACAATGCACAGATAACAACCAATCAGCAGGAAGCATTTACAGATCCACTGTTTGAAAATGAATAATCTGTTTGGTTGCTATGGTTTTACTAAGGAGCAGATTTATCAAAGGTCGAGGTGAATTTTCTACTGAAAAAAATTCGAATTTCGAGCTATTTTTTTGTGTACTTCGAATTCGATTCAAATTTGAAAAAAATTCAAACGTTCGAATATCGAAATTTATCATGTACGGTCTCTTTAAAAATTAGACTTCCACCATTCGCAATCTAAAACCTGCCGAATTGCTGTTTTAGCCTATGGGGGACCTCCTAGAACCTATTTGGAGTCAATTGGTCGACTTTGAAAAATCAAAGTTTTTTTTGGGAAAAACTTTGAATCAAATTTGATCTAAGGCGCTGTTCCTTCAATTCGTACGATCTGAATTCAGCCAAATATGGACCTATTCGATCGAAAACTTACCTATTCGACTTCATTTCCGGTTGGTCTTTTTGAATTTCGAAGTTTTTTCAATTTGAAATTCAACCCTTGATAAATATGCCCCTAAATGTGGGCCAACTTAAGACTTTTTATTACATTATACCTGTATGTATAATATGGTTCAGGATTCGGCCAGGATTCAGTCTTATTCAGCAGGATTCGGCCGAAATCCTTCTGCCAGGCCGAACCGAATACTAATTTGCTTATGCAAATTAAGGCCGAAGAGGGAAATCACATGACTTTTTGTCACAAAACAAGGAAGTAAAAATGTTTTCCCCTTCCCACACCTAATTTGCATATGCAAATTAGGATTTGGTTCGGTATTCGGGCCGAATCTTTCACGAAGGATTCAGGGGTTCGGCCGAATCCAAAATAGTGGATTCGGTGCATCACTATTAAAAATTCTGCATCGTTATCAAAATAATCAAGTTCATCTTCACTATTCCTCTCTCAGCATCTGTTTCTCTTCATTCTGTCTTCATGCAGCAGTTGGGTGTCAGATATTCATTGACAGTTAGATCCAATATATCTTATAGGGGGGCTTCCTTTCCTAGCAGATGAATTAGAGCTCACTCAAATAACTGATTCGAGTACCTGTACAAACAAAATCTAACAAAATAACTGGCTTTTGCACAAATCCTGCATGTAGAGAGACATGATGTCTGGTGAGTTTAATAGAGTGAGCTCTAATACATCTTCTAGGCAAAAGGAGCCCCCCTATAAGATATATTGGATCTAACTGTCAATGAATATCTGACACCCAACTGCTGCATGAAGACAGAATGAAGAGAAACAGATGCTGAGAGACAGATATCGAATATAAACTTGATTATTTCAGAAACGATGCAGAATATTTAATTGATTGTATTTAGAAAGTTACTTATATTAGTATGCTGAAGTTTATATTAAATTTTAATTTTCATGATAGTTTCTGGTTACTTCATTGAAAATATCTGCAAAATCCCTACTAGTCCTGCCCATCTGTTCCGCTTTCTGCTGCCTCCTTTCCCAGGCTGTGTAGGAGAGCCGGCAGCACTCAGCTCACTGCACTGTAGGACAGGAACCAATCAGCAGCTAGGTTGACCTGATAGGGAACTGAAGCCTGTCTTTGCTTGTGTGACTGCAGGGCTGTGATTGGCTGTCCCCCTCCTACTGTGCTTCTGGCAGGGACCGTTAGGACATGCCCACCCCTCGTTTGAAACATGGATAGGGACCAGTGAATGTTTATAAGGAGAACCAATAAAGACTGTGTAAATATCAGCTGTCAGTCCAATATAAAATAATTTCCTCAAGATTACCTTTGTGGGCCTTAGGAAACATATGGCTTTGAGGTGCTTCATGCTCTCTCGGTTGGTGGACTCTATCCGTTCGAAGAGATAGACTTCCTTCTGCAGGATCTCAGACTGTGTGTACACCATGCTCACCACGCTGGTCTGGATTTGCACATGAAAAGAGATCACATGGATTAGACTCATGGACAAAGCAACAAATTCACTATAACACCTTCACCTGCAGGTTACACCCCACTTGCTCCCATATAAGTGTCTGTGTACCACAGCCGGCCATATAAAGTTTACACCAGACTGAAACCAATATACACGTTTCACCCTACTTGAATGAATATACATAAGCAATTACAGCTCACCTGCAACCTTTAGAACATTTCAACCCACTGGCACCCATATGAGTGTTCTACTACCACACTGGCACCCATTTAAAGGATACAGCTATCCAGAACCCATATAAAGTTCTACCACATCAGTAGCCATATAAAGGTTACACCCTACATTTCACCCCACTGGTCCCACCCACAGTAAATTTCAGCCCGTTGCTTCGACCCACGGTAAATTTCACTCCGCCGGTCCCACCCACGGTAAATTTCACCCGCCAGTCCCACCCACAGTAAATTGCACACCACTAGCACCCATACCGAGGGCGCAGCCTCTCCAGGCACCCATAGCGAGGGCGCAGCCTCTCCAGGCACCCATAGCGAGGGCGCAGCCTGGAGAGGCACCCATAGCGAGGGCGCAGCCTGGAGAGGCACCCATAGCGAGGGCGCAGCCTGGAGAGGCACCCATAGCGAGGGCGCAGCCTGGAGAGGCACCCATAGCGAGGGCGCAGCCTGGAGAGGCACCCATAGCGAGGGCGCAGCCTGGAGAGGCACCCATAGCGAGGGCGCAGCCTGGAGAGGCACCCATAGCGAGGGCGCAGCCTGGAGAGGCACCCATAGCGAGGGCGCAGCCTGGAGAGGCACCCATAGCGAGGGCGCAGCCTGGAGAGGCACCCATAGCGAGGGCGCAGCCTGGAGAGGCACCCATAGCGAGGGCGCAGCCTGGAGAGGCACCCATACCGAGGGTGCAGCCTCTCCAGGCACCCATACCGAGGGTGCAGCCTCTCCAGGCACCCATAGCGAGGGTGCAGCCTCTCCAGGCACCCATAGCGAGGGTGCAGCCTCTCCAGGCACCCATAGCGAGGGTGCAGCCTCTCCAGGCACCCATACCGAGGGTGCAGCCTCTCCAGGCACCCATACCGAGGGTGCAGCCTCTCCAGGCACCCATACCGAGGGTGCAGCCTCTCCAGGCACCCATACCGAGGGTGCAGCCTCTCCAGGCACCCATACCGAGGGTGCAGCCTCTCCAGGCACCCATACCGAGGGTGCAGCCTCTCCAGGCACCCATACCGAGGGTGCAGCCTCTCCAGGCACCCATAGCGAGGGTGCAGCCTCTCCAGGCACCCATACCGAGGGTGCAGCTCAGTAGGTTATACAGAGTAGAAGCCCAGAGGTGTGTGAGAACCACTAATCCCAGATCCAGTTATCTAGACACCAGGGCTCAGATTTCCACAGTCCCTTATTCTGGATTCCACCCTCCCCATTTGGAATCTCACCGTCTCCTTGTCCATGAGCAGCACCTTCATGCCGGGCCCACTTTCCTCTATCATCTTGGATACGTACTGCTTGACGGCCAATACCACATTCATGATTGCGGTTCTCTCCGGTACAGCTCAGTACGTCGGGCCTCACAGCTGATAAGTGCCAACAAGCACACGTCCGGCTACAGCGCAAGGACTTCTGGGCAATGTAGTTTCCCTACCTCTATTCGTCGCTCGATTTGCCAGAACGCGCAGGTCAGCCAAACATGACAAAGCAAGCACGTTTGTAGCGCCCCGGAAATCCACACCGGAAGTGGTAATAGTTATTCAGTGAAAACACAGTGCAGGGCGTTTTGACCCCAGTCTGAAGTGCAAAGACTCAAATGAGGTTTTGCACTTTTAGCTCTTTGTGGACATTGCTGGAAGCAACTCCTACTTTCAGCTTTTCTCAATCTGTAGCCTAAAACATGTCACGTGGAATTATATCATGTGCCCTGGGCAGTTTTTTATTCATTATCCAAGGGGGGTTCTCTGCTGTCACCTCCCCCTGAGTTTATTAGGAGTTACCAGAGCTCTGTCCCCATGTTGCCCGTAGGGTTGTAGAGCAGTTAGGGACCATCTGACAATTCCTATCCACAGCAGTAAATGAAGAATTTCACTGCATAATCAGGTTTCTTATTAAAACAGTACACATTTTTTAATTAAAGTATATTGGAGATAGGTTTCTTTTTCATTAAAGAAAGTAAAAATGGGATTTTATTTTTTGCCTTTACATGCCCTTTAAGACGATTTTCCATGATTTTTGGTGAAAATCTGGTGTGTGCTCATACACAGAATATTTAAGTTATGTTAGAAAAAGACACACATCCATCAAGTTCAAACTTTTAAAGAAGAAGGAAAGTCTTTACCACTTGGGGGTGCCAAATATTAGGCACCCCAAATGATTGTATTGACTTACCTGAAACCCCGGGCCAGTGCTCCTATCCGCAGAAAACTGCAAAAACCCGGGGTTATTCCAGTGACCACCACGGAGCGATCCTCTTCCCTCTTCTTCTGTCTTCAAATTTCCCGGAGCAGACGCATGCACAGTTGAACGAAATAGTGACTTTTTAGTTAAAGTTGGCGTTTCACTCTAATGCACATACATTCACTTGGGGGTGCCTAACATACCTTGATAAAAGACCATTTGAGGCCTGAAATGTCGCTGTGATGTCCAGAAGTCTGCAATAAAGGCATTTTTATCTTACAAAGATTGAGTGGTGCTGTTCATTTACAATTTCTTCAATATTGACAGGTGATAAGTGGCCACTGGGGAACCTGCACTACAACTTTAAAAGAAAAAAAAGGTGTAAGAAGTCGTGCTGACTGCTCCTTTTACACACAGTGCCAAACATACCTCCCAACTGTCCCTTTTTCGGAGGGACAGTCCCTCTTTTGACAGCTCAACCCGCAGTCCCCCATTTGTACTGGAAAGTCCCTATTTTCTCTGCACTGAACAGCCAGAAAAAGAAACAACGTTTCTAACTTAATTGGCTTTTAGCAGAGAGTCCAGAACAGCTAACAGGTGCAAATTAGATACTTTGTAACAATTTTGAGACAAAAAAAAAAACAGTTTAGATAAGGAGAAATATTTTCAAACTTTCACAACCTGCCAATTAGGGGGTGTGGCTACAGAAAGGGGCGTGGTCAACAAATTTTGCTGCGCTACCTGCGAAAAAATGTTTTGCCCCTCTTTTTTTTACTTCCAAAATGTTGGGAGGTATGCTATATTTGGAAGTGGTCCTTCTCCTTTAAGTCTATATATAATCTGCCTAACTCCAATTTGCCTCAGAGGGGGAAAAATTCCTTCCTGACTCCAAGATGCAATGGGACCAGTCCCTGGATCAACTTGTACTATGAGCTATCTCCCATAACCCTGTATTCCCTCACTTGCTAAACACCATCCAACCCCTTCTTATACCTATCTAATGTATCAGCCTGTACCCCTGATTCAGGGAGACAATTCCACATCTTCACGGCTCTCACTGTAACAAACCCCTTCCCAATATTTAGGCGGAACCTCTTTTCTTCTAATCGGAATGGGTGACCTTGTGTCAGCTGGAAAGACCTACTGGTAAATAAAGCATTAGAGAGATTATTATATGATCCCCTTATATATTTATACATAGTCATCATATCACCCCTTAAAGGAGAATTCACTGCGGAAAATGAAGTGCCAAATAATTGGACAAATTAGGCCATGAATGCCCTGACCCACCATCAGGTGCATCTGTGCAGAAACCAATTGCAACCAATCAGATGTTTGCTTTCATTGTTCTACCTGCAGCTTGCTGAATAAACAGTATTGATTTGCAGAGCTGGAACTAGAGTTAGGCAGAAGAGGCACATACCTTCTCTGCCGCCTACGTCTAGACCAGTCCCATATCTCCATTCTCCTCGTTCCTTCTGTTCCCTCGTAGTGAGAGAGACTGTGCTTGTCTGTTTATACTTGTGCTTCAGGCGACATTGCAGGTCAAGTTACCTAGGGCATACCTCCAACTATCCGGTTTTTCGTGTGACAGTTCCAATTTTGACAGCTCAACCTGCAGTCCGGATTGTAAAAGGTACAAAGTCTCTAAAACTTAATTGGCTTTTGGCAGAGAGCCCCGAATATGTGGCAGGTGCACTTCAATACTTTTGTAACAATGTATGTGTAGATTTGCCCAGTGTGTTCATAAATGACCTCAAATTTGTTCAGAACTCATCCTATTTTTCATGAAGCCTGCCTCATTCTTGGGCAAGCAGTATCAACTGGCGAAAATCAGCCTCATTGAAAGTTCTATATCCTCGCTGGCACCATCTATTCATATATAGAGAGAGAGGGAGACAAAGGGTTGCATGCTACTAAAGTAATTGCCTCGGGTGTATGGCAAATAATTAAAATATTGCAAAAAAACAAACAAAGCATATACAGCCTAATGTTAAGTTTTCAAGGAAACCATGCCCTATACTCAGTGACACATTTATACCCCAAATCGGCAAACCCACAGGAAGTGACATCAGAGTGAAGTCCCATGAAGTGACTACTGCAGTAAAGCGAACATCTATTGCTGTAAATTGACTAGTGGAATAAAGTGATTACTCTAAGATAAATATACCTTAAAATAGGCATTATATTTAGGTGGGCCAAAGATACAGTAAAGTGATCAATACAAAAGTAATATATATATATATATATAATATTATGATCAATAAGGAATCCTAAATGCACTAATAAATATTAAACAATAATGAACAATTGCATTAAAAGTCACATTCTACAGTATGGCCAACAGAGGCCACTGTTTACTGGAATCTTTCAAGGCTGTAATCCTTTTCTACAAATCACATCAGAATCTCAATTTCTAATGAGATTATATACAATGTTCAACTCTGTATACAAGTGCATAACAATACAAATGCAGATCTTCAAGAACTACCCACTATACCACTCATTCGAGAAAGAAATTATATTAAAATAATAATATCAAGCAGAGAAATAGGGAGTTGTTGGACATTCTCTGGTCCATAAAGTGTCACATTGTGTCCAAAGGCCGTCAGCTGGAGTCTGACATACATGATGTAATGGTGTCTTTATGTGGTTGTACCACAACAAGGTGTTGTCCTTTCTACAGAGCAGCTTGTTTATATAAACTATAGTAGTACTTATCTGTTATCTACTGTGTATCCTGTGCTTGAATGGCTGCTCCCATGGCTACACAGCAGCTTGTTTATATAAACTATAGTAGTACTTATCTGTTATCTACTGAGTATCCTGTGCTTGAATGATTGCCCCCATGGCTACACAGCAGCTTGTTTATATAAACTATAGTAGTACTTATCTGTTATCTACTGTGTATCCTGTGCTTGAATGACTGCCCCCATGGCTACACAGCAGCTTGTTTATATAAACTATAGTAGTACTTATCTGTTATCTACTGTGTATCCTGTGCTTGAATGGCTGCCCCCATGGCTACACAGCAGCTTGTTTATATAAACTATAGTAGTACTTATCTGTTATCTACTGTGTATCCTGTGCTTGAATGGCTGCCCCCATGGCTACACAGCAGCTTGTTTATATAAACTATAGTAGTACTTATCTGTTATCTACTGTGTATCCTGTGCTTGAATGACTGCCCCCATGGCTACACAGCAGCTTGTTTATATAAACTATAGTAGTACTTATCTGTTATCTACTGTGTATCCTGTGCTTGAATGGCTGCCCCCATGGCTACACAGCAGCTTGTTTATATAAACTATAGTAGTACTTATCTGTTATCTACTGTGTATCCTGTGCTTGAATGGCTGCCCCCATGGCTACACAGCAGCTTGTTTATATAAACTATAGTAGTACTTATATGTTATCTACTGTGTATCCTGTGCTTGAATGGCTGCCCCCATGGCTACACAGCAGCTTGTTTACGTATATAAACTATAGTAGTACTTATATGTTATCTACTGTGTATCCTGTGCTTGAATGGCTGCCCCCATGGCTACACAGCAGCTTGTTTACGTATATAAACTATAGTAGTACTTATCTGTTATCTACCGTGTATCCTGTGCTTGAATGGCTGCCCCCATGGCTACACAGCAGCTTGTTTATATAAACTATAGTAGTACTTATCTGTTATCTACTGTGTATCCTGTGCTTGAATGGCTGCCCCCATGGCTACACAGCAGCTTGTTTATATAAACTATAGTAGTACTTATCTGTTATCTACTGTGTATCCTGTGCTTGAATGGCTGCCCCATGGCTACACAGCAGCTTGTTTATATAAACTATTAATGTGTTTCTAAAACAAACACACCAATTTTACCAGCAAAGGGCAACACTACATTATATTTTCATTACTTTAAGACACTTTGATTTTTTGGTATTGTTGTTCCTTTAACAATATGTGTCCTAATTCTAATGGGAAGAACAATTTTTGACCCCAGTCGCCTTTTGTGTATTGAAGAGAGTCCCACCAACCAAATAAATATTAAACTCAGTATAATTTCAAACTACATGGGCCGGTTAGGAATGAAGCAGCAGGTCTGCAGAAGAGATCAGAACCATCAGGGAACAGAACGTGAGTCAGTAGACTCTGAATTTCAATTTCATGCAGCGGGGAATAAACACTGGTCCATGGATATTTTCCAACGGTCTCTAGCTGTGTGTCAGGCTCCTGACGGTTACGCTTCCTAGCTTGGGTGTTAGTTACACAATGTTCAGAACATCAAGCAGCCTGACAGAAATCTATTGTTGAGTGCTGAGTTGTTATCAACATGTGATCTGTTGCCTCCCAGTGTCCGACAAAAAGAACTCTGGGACTGACTGGCACATCTCTTCCGAGAGAGTCCAAATACTTGCAGATTGAGACCCTTGTTGCTTCTCCAGAGCAGCATAATAAAGTAATGTTGTATAGAATTGGTTTATGCAAGAGATAGGTCTTTAGTCTTGCCATTTATTAAACGAGTGTACTTTCATATTTGAAAGGAGCTGGGTCTATTTATTGTTGGTGGAACACTGAGCAAAGTGCCTTCGCCTTTAAAGGGATCCTGTCATCGGTAAACATGTTTTTTTTCAAAACGCATGAGTTAATAATGCTGCTCCAGCAGAATTCTGCACTGAAATCCATTTCTCAAAAGAGCAAATAGATTTTTTTATATTCAATTTTGAAATCTGACAGGGGGCTCGACATATTGTCAATTTCCCAGCTGCCCCTGGTCAGGTGACTTGTGCCTGCACTTTAGGAGAGAAATGCTTTCTGGCAGGCTGCTGTTTTTCCTTCTCAATGTAACTGAATGTTTCTCAGTGGAACATGGGTTTTTACTATTGAGTGTTGTTCTTAGATCTACCAGGCAGCTGTTATCTTGTGTTAGGGAGCTGTTATCTGGTTACCTTCCCATTGTTCTTTTGTTTGGCTGCTGGGGGGAAAAGGGAGGGGGGTGATATCACTCCAACTTGCAGTACAGCAGTAAAGAGTGATTGAAGTTTATCAGAGCAGAATTCACATGACTTGGGGCAGCTGGGAAATTGACAATATGTCTAGCCCCATGTCAGATTTCAAAATTGAATATTAAAAAATCTGTTTGTTCTTTTGAGAAATGGATTTCAATGCAGAATTCTACTGGAGCAGCACTATTAACTGATTCATTTTGAAAATTTTTTTTTTTCCCATGACAGTATCCCTTTAAGGAAAGGCCTATTTAATTGGGGGCACCCCCAAGTGATTGTATTGACTTACCTCACACACCTGGCCGGTGCTCCTATCAAGAGAAAACTGCACCAGCCGGGGTTATTCCAGTGAGCACCATGGATCGATCGGCTTCCTTCTTCTTCTTTCTTCAAATTTCCTGGGGCAGACTAGAGCCAACTTCTTCATTAAAGTTCGGCTTTTTCTCGCTACTGAGCGTGTGCACCCGCGCAAAGATAGGAGCACTGTCCCGAGTTTTATTTGCCAGCTTAGACCTGAAGATGAAGCTTCATCCTCCTCAATCTTATACAGTATCCTGTATCCCGAAAAGTTATAAAAATTATTAAAAAAACACTGGCGTTCATATTTTAAAGTGGGATTGTATTTAAAAGTTGTGACTTTTAAAAAATGTTTAAATACTTTTTGAAAAGTTTTGGCATGCCACATTTGTTTTAGGGTGGGCTCATGTCTAGGGCATTAGAGGATCTTTTTTGTCTTTATTTTTATATTATAAGTGGCCGCTTCAAGCATTTGCACCAACATCTCTAATAAAGACATATATATGACCTATATGTACCCGCCCTATTCAAACTGACCTAAGCGCAAGTGTATTACGTTTCGGTAGTTAGAAAGTAATGTTAGTGAAAGTTCACTATGAAATCCTCGCTCTGATTAATTTACACTAGTGAAACTTCACCAGCGTTCGGCTGCTGAGACTTAACTTTACATTTTAGTGAATTAGTGTAGTGGTATCGAATTTTCGCCTGACAAAGTGTTGCGAAGTATGGCAAAGGCTTCACGGGCAAAAATTTGCCTTTTAGTGAATTTGCCCCAATATGTTTTGAAGAGGTACCTAATAATTACTGTCTAAGCTGAAGACTTCTTCTGGCTACTACACCTAGCCCTATAGATTTTATAGAGTATCCACAATGATATTCTATGAACCCTAGCTATAAAATGAATAGTTATGGCTTTGGGAACTGAATGTTGTATTCTTTCCACTGAATTATATAAAGACCTCCCTCTTCAACTGGTAGAGTTGCGCGACGCTACACCCTAATTATAGCAACATCCAGACCGATTGAAGAGCCATCAGATTAATCTTTTCCTGGCATATTTCCCCTTACATTTCAGAGTATGACACATGCCCATGTGAGGATGACAACGTGTAAAGGTTACAGGGTGGAGACGAAAGTTCTTTATCACATTCTCTGTGACTTCTGAAACCATAGATAACATGGCCTGATTAAATGTCTCTTTTATCCAGTCTAAAGGTGGCCATAGATGCACCGATAATATTGTACGAAACTAATTTCCGTACAATATTCAGTGAGTGTACGGTGGGAGATGAGCCAACTGAGATCGGCAGAAGACTTGGATATCAGTTGGCGCATCGATCGGGCTGGCCGGGAAAATTTTGATTGGGCACCTTTGAAGGCACCTGAATATCGGCCAGTGTTAGTGCTGAATCGTCAGATACAGGTAGAATTATATTGTTTCTATCTGTATATTTGACAATTCAACTCTACACGTGTGTATTAAAAAAAAACAATGTTTCCTGGAAAGATCTTTTCCAGGAAAGATTGTAACGTCTATGGCCACCTTAAAGGGGTCCATACACGGGCTGATAAAAGCTGCCGACAGACCGTGTCGGCAGCTTATTGGCCTGTGTATGGGGCCCCCGACGGGCTTCCCCGATTGAGATCTGGCCGGATCTCGATCGGATGGGACTAAAAATCCCATCGCGGCCGCATCTGTTCGTTGATGCGGTCCCGCGATCCAACCGCCCGTTACCATTCGTTAGGATCAAATCGTTGGGCCCTAGGGCCCACGATCGGATCAGCCCGATATTGCCCACCTCAAGGTGGGAATAACGGAGAGAGATCCGCTCGTTTGGCAACATCTCTCTGTGTATGGCCACCTTTAAAGCCATACACGGGCCGATAAAAGCTGCTGACAGACCAAGTCAGCAGCTTATTGGCCAATGTGTGTGGCAATCCAACTGGCTTCCCCAATCGATAGCTGGCCGAAAATCAGGCAGATCTAAATTGGGCAGGTTAAAAAATCCCGTTGGATTGCGGCCGCATCTGTGCGTTTATGCGGTTCCGCGATCTGACCACCCGTTTCGGATGCATTATGATCTGATTGTTGGGCCCTAGCACCCACAATCGGATCATCCCGATATTGGCACTTCAATGTGGGCGTATCGGAGAGAGATCCGCTCGTTTGGTGCCAAGTATAAACATTTCTGGCAGACATTTTTATAATGTAATGTGACTACATCATGTGGCAGACTCTTCTTTTAGTCTCCCAGGGGTAAATCTACAAATAAATGCAAAGAGCATTAAGAATATGAGTTCAGTCGACAGCAGAAGCACTCAGCAACTCGACCCCTTGGAACAAGGATAAGAACATCTAGAGCTTGTTCATTTGAGGCAGTCTGAAATAGACTTCTAATTATTGGCAGACTAAAGAAAATGGCATTAGTCCCAGGAAACTGCAACTACAGTTGCAGTCGAAATGGCACAGAGCAGTGATTAGGGCCGTTAATATAGATAGAAAGGCAACAATTGCATGTAAAACACTAAAACACATCTGGCCATTATTTCCTGTCTTTTCAGAAGCTCAAGTTCCAGATAAAGTTCCAAATTCATTTAACTCCACTTTTGTAAATAGCCCCACCAGAGATGACATTTTGCCTTAGTGATTAGGAGGTTGCTCTGTACCTCAAAACACTCAGCATTTTCCTCTTCCGCCATTTATTTAGCAGATGCCAAGTTCGAATATAGGTAGCCATGTGCCGCCAGATTCACTCATTTTGGAGAGGTTGCCAGAGGTTAAGTATGAGTGTTTCTGGGTTCGATATAACCACTCACGATAGATGCCAAATGATAATGATCTAATTGCTATCTCTGGAGCCAACAATCAGATCATACACTGAGGCTCGTCAGAGGAAACTTCTTCACATTTTGTAGTTCACAATTTTCAGCTGATTTATGATCAATGTACCCAACCATTTCCGAGACAAATCTCCTGTTCTTCGGGCGACTAATCTCTCTGAACTGCCTTCCCGCTGGATAGAATGAAAATCACCGGCGGGATGGCACTCGGATCGCTTCGTTTTCCAAAGTCGCCATGAAGTTTCCTTGTGAGTCAACTTCGGGCGACTTCAGAAAACGAATCGCTCGGAGTGCCATCCCGCCGGCGATTTTCATTCTGTCCGGCGGGAAGGCAGTTCGGGGAGATTTGTCGCCGGGCGACTAATCTCCCGAATCTGCCCGTGTGTCTCTGCCCTAAAGAGCTTTATTTTCCATCCTCATGTAATGAGTAAGGGATGTTCTAGTATACCACAGAGCCAGGCAATAGCAGTGTGCGTTACTGCGATATTTAACGCTTATTCAAGAAAGCCATTAAATATTCGATGAGCTTTCTGCTAACATCAGCTCAGGTGCGCCATTTTCTGCTTGTCTATACTTTTCTGGAAGTGCACATTCACACTGTACTATCAGTACGATCCCAGAATCCTCTATTCCAAGTTTTACTCTGTAAATACTCTCATATATAAAGTATGGGAAACATGACAATCCCCATGATGGACCACTATTTCACTTGGTGTTGGTTTGTTGGAACACTTTTCAGAATAGGATACCAGCTGGCTGAATAATCATCCTATATCTCAAGTTCTTTGTAAACCTGAACACTGCCACATAAATGTCCCCTGGTGTTACACCATCTCTGTTTGTGTAAGAGCAAGTTATGTCATGTCCCTTTAAGCACTTTGTAAAAAGCTATCGGCTCTCTCACATGCTAAGTGAGTGGTTCATCCAGAGAGCATTTTAGCCATTAGCCGTGTCCTGCAAGTGGCAGAAACACCTGACTCACAGACTTACTCACCCGCAGCTGATCAGCATTCCCTTTGTCTAATAAACGTGTTGCTCTTCATTCCTGTGCTGAGCGCATGTGATACCTGCCCTGTCCTGCTGCTTGCCTTACTACACACATGAATGCATCGTAATTGTTAGCTGAGTGCTGCTCTAGCTTCTGTACTGGGAAAGCTGGAATGGATCCATCTTCCCGATCTGTTGATTTCAAAAAGGCTTTTTGACTTTAGAAAAAGATCTGATGGCCTGAATCATGCAAATGAGGATGAGTTCTAAGGGTAATCTGATTAGATTAAGTTAAATCCCAATAAACTGACTCCAAGCAACTCTGCACGGCATTAACCTTGTATGTACCGCAGTCTTAATAGTTTTAATTGCTACTATAGACACCATCTCTCCAGCGCCGATTCAGGGTAAAACGCCGCCTGAGGCAGCTCCTGCAATGCCGCCCCCCTCCCCGGTTTACCAGTCGGGAGGGGAGGCAGGAACTCTAATGCGGAGAGCGCAATTGCACTCTCTCGCATTAGTAAAGCCGAATTTCCGGTTTAAAAACCGGAAATTCGGCTCTTAACGGTACCAGGAGTAGCTTTTTGCCGCCCCTGGAAACCTCTCCGGCGTGCCGCCTGAGGTGAGTTTCTCAACTTCAGCTCGCCCCTGCATCTCTCCCTACTATACCTGCTATCCCACAGTCACACTCCCTTCCCAGAGACTATTATCCCACTGTTACTATAGGCACCATCTCTCCCTACTATACCTGCTATCCCACAGTCACACTCCCTTCCCAGAGACTATTATCCACTGTTACTATAGGCACCATCTCTCTCTACTATACCTGCTATCCCACAGTCACACTCCCTTCCCAGAGACTATTATCCACTGTTACTATAGACACCATCTCTCCCTACTATACCTGCTATCCCACAGTCACACTCCCTTCCCAGAGACTATTATCCCACTGTTACTATAGGCACCATCTCTCCCTACTATACCTGCTATCCCACAGTCACACTCCCTTCCCAGAGACTATTATCCACTGTTACTATAGGCACCATCTCTCCCTACTATACCTGCTATCCCACAGTCACACTCCCTTCCCAGAGACTATTATCCACTGTTACTATAGACACCATCTCTCCCTACTATACCTGCTATCCCACAGTCACACTCCCTTCCCAGAGACTATTATCCTACTGTTACTATAGACACCATCTCTCCCTACTATACCTGCTATCCCACAGTCACACTCCCTTCCCAGAGACTATTATCCTACTGTTACTATAGACACCATCTCTCCCTACTATACCTGCTATCCCACAGTCACACTCCCTTCCCAGAGACTATTATCCCACTGTTACTATAGGCACCATCTCTCTCTACTATACCTGCTATCCCACAGTCACACTCCCTTCCTAGAGACTATTATCCACTGTTACTATAGGCACCATCTCTCCCTACTATACCTGCTATCCCATAGTCACACTCCCTTCCCAGAGACTATTATCCACTGTTACTATAGACACCATCTCTCCCTACTATACCTGCTATCCCACAGTCACACTCCCTTCCCAGAGATTATTATTCACTGTTACTATAGGCACCATCTCTCCCTACTATACCTGCTATCCCATAGTCACACTCCCTTCCCAGAGACTATTATCCACTGTTACTATAGACACCATCTCTCCCTACTATACCTGCTATCCCACAGTCACACTCCCTTCCCAGAGACTATTATGCACTGTTACTATAGACACATCTCTCCCTACTATACCTGCTATCCCACAGTCACACTCCCTTCCCAGAGACTATTATCCACTGTTACTATAGACACCATCTCTCCCTACTATACCTGCTATCCCACAGTCACACTCCCTTCCCAGAGACTATTATCCACTGTTACTATAGGCAACATCTCTCCCTACTATACCTGCTATACCACAGTCACACTCCCTTCCCAGAGACTATTATCCACTGTTACTATAGACACCATCTCTCCCTACTATACCTACTATCCCACAGTCACACTCCCTTCCCAGAGACTATTATCCACTGTTACTATAGACACCATCTCTCCCTACTATACCTGCTATACCACAGTCACACTCCCTTCCCAGAGACTATTATCCACTGTTACTATAGACACCATCTCTCCCTACTATACCTACTATCACACAGTCACACTCCCTTCCCAGAGACTATTATCCACTGTTACTATAGACACCATCTCTCCCTACTATACCTACTATCCCACAGTCACACTCCCTTCCCAGAGACTATTATCCACTGTTACTATAGGCAACATCTCTCCCTACTATACCTGCTATACCACAGTCACACTCCCTTCCCAGAGACTATTATCCACTGTTACTATAGACACCATCTCTCCCTACTATACCTGCTATACCACAGTCACACTCCCTTCCCAGAGACTATTATCCCACTGTTACTATAGACACCATCTCTCCCTACTATACCTGCTATCCCACAGTCACACTCCCTTCCCAGCGACTATTATCCACTGTTACTATAGGCAACATCTCTCCCTACTATACCTGCTATCCCACAGTCACACTCCCTTCCCAAAGACTATTATCCACTGTTACTATAGGTACCATCTCTCCCTACTATACCTGCTATCCCACAGTCACACTCCCTTCCCAGAGACTATTATCCATCTGTTACTATAGGCACCATCTCTCCCTACTATACCTGCTATCCCACAGTCACACTCCCTTCCCAGAGACTATTATCCACTGTTACTATAGACACCATCTCTCCCTACTATACCTGCTATCCCACAGTCACACTCCCTTCCCAGAGACTATTATCCCACTGTTACTATAGGCACCATCTCTCCCTACTATACCTGCTATCCCACAGTCACACTCCCTTCCCAGAGACTATTATCCCACTGTTACTATAGGCACCATCTCTCCTTACTATACCTGCTATCCCACAGTCACACTCCTTTCCCAGAGACTATTATCCACTGTTACTATAGGCACCATCTCTCCCTACTATACCTGCTATCCCACAGTCACACTCCCTTCCCAGAGACTATTATTCACTGTTACTATAGGCACCATCTCTCCCTACTATACCTGCTATCCCATAGTCACACTCCCTTCCCAGAGACTATTATCCACTGTTACTATAGACACCATCTCTCCCTACTATACCTGCTATCCCACAGTCACACTCCCTTCCCAGAGATTATTATTCACTGTTACTATAGGCACCATCTCTCCCTACTATACCTGCTATCCCATAGTCACACTCCCTTCCCAGAGACTATTATCCACTGTTACTATAGACACCATCTCTCCCTACTATACCTGCTATCCCACAGTCACACTCCCTTCCCAGAGACTATTATGCACTGTTACTATAGACACCATCTCTCCCTACTATACCTGCTATCCCACAGCCACAGTTATTCCTACTATACTTTGGGTATTACCTCAAGTGGAGTACGTAACAAATAAAAAATACAGTAACTATATGTTTTATTACTTATATAATATATTAATGTCATTTAATTGACAATACTAAAACTAAGAAGGTATGGGGAAGTGGATTGGGGTGAGGTAAGTGGCGCAGTGACACGGTTCATAAGTTTCCAGGCTTCCATAATCACCCCTTCAGTATAGGTGCAGAAGGATTCAGGCGAATCCGAATCCTGCTGAAAAAGGCTGAATCCTGGCCGAATCCCGAACCGAATCCTGGATTCGGTGCATCCCTACCCTAGATCACTTCAGATCCGGGTGGGCATCAATGCTAATCACAAACCCATCATAAAATAATTAAAATAAGGAAGGCAGAACATACCAATATATGAGAAACACCTGCCATAAAACCTCTTGTTAGAGGACTTGTCCTTCTCTTTATATAGTCACATGCCAGAGCTGAGTCTGTGAAATAGAAGCAGATGTTAGAAGTACACAAACTGTTTGCTGTAAATGAGATGTAACTAACTGCCATATAATTTGCTTTGTTGGGGCAAATTCAGAGAATTATAAAAGCAATTATAGTTTGAGGCAAAAGGTGTCTAAACTGCAGGTCTTGTCCCGTGACATCTCCCCACTGACTACCCTTGATTGATCCACCGTGTTATTTTTTTTTTGTGTTATAAGCCACAGGCAATATTAAAAAAATTATATGTTATGAAATACAGGCATCAATCAGGGTAACAGCATATCCTCACAAGTCTGTGCAATACAGTCTGTCAGCTGGGGAAGGAAATCTACTTTCCATTACTAGTATTCACTGTTAATCCATTTTCTTGGAATCCGATAAATGTTATTTGATTCTCTATACAGCCATACAGTGAGGCTCATATCAAATCTCTTATGGATTGCAAACCATGAGCCAATGCCGCTGGTGATTCACAACTCATATCCATTATGTGTACATGAATGTCATAATTATCGGACCACAAAAGAGAAGAAAACACATACACCCCATAATAAGTCAAAATCCAAGGCAGACATATTCAAATGTGCCAGTTGGGAAGGGGTTAGGCTGAGGGCCAGTGTCGCCTTTAAATACAGCCCTCGGTATTGGGTATTTCAATACTTCAGGCATTTTTGCCCAGCATGTTTGATTTACTAAAAAGAAGGGCAAATGTTTCAATTTAACCTTATGTCATTGCCCTTAAATATCCATCACCATTGTCTGTAGGAAGTATGATTATATAGGGGAGGAAGAGACTTACATTGGGCCCATATTTCCTCTATACCAACTGGTCCTATGTAGGGACCACTAATAATTCTCTCTCTATTATTTGATTTTTGGCTGGGTGGAAAATCCCATTAGCCGGAAGAGCATATTGGGTCATGAATATCGCCTACGGCAATGTATCAAAGGGCCCTGTACAACAACATTTTCTGGGATCCCTGGTCCCTGCCCAGGCCCCAAACCCCACCCCACACCCCAGGCCCCAAACCCCACCCCACACCCCAGTAAAAAGACCACACAGACATCAGCACTAAAGTAATAAAAAGCCATTGGTGGTCAGGGCCCCTATATTAGTTTAAAAAAAAAATTGGCGCCAGCGATCGCTGTAAAAGTTTTTAAAAAAAACATTGGTGGTCAGGGCTCTCCTACAAGTTAAAAAAATCATTGGTGGTCAGGGCCCCCCCTATAAATTTAAAAAAAAATTGACGCCAGTTTTTTTTTCCCAAAAAATTGGTGGCCAGGGACCTACTGTATATAGTGTTAAAACAATACATTGGTCACCAGAGATTTAATAAATTAAAAAAAACACATTGGTGTTCAGTGGAATTTACCTTAGGCTCCTTTCGTGGCTTCAGGTCTTTTAGCCACTTCGGGACGCCAACTTCGGCTCCTTTTCATGGCTTCTGGTCTTATCTCGGCTTTGGGGCTTAAGCTTCAGCTCCTTTCATGGCTTTGGGTCTTTTTATGTCTTCAGGACTTCAACTTGGGTCTTTTCGTGGCTTCGGGTCTTTTCACTGCTTTGGGACTTCCACTTTGGGTCTTTTCGTGGCTTCAGGACTTCAAATTCTGGTCTCTTTGTGGCTTTAAGTCTTTTTGCGGCTTCAGGACTTCAACGTCAGGTCTTTTTGCGGCTTTGGGTCTTTTAGCAGCTTCGGCTCTGTTCGCGTCTTCAGCTCCATTTGCAGCTTTGGGTCTTCCACACTTCAGGTGTTCGGGTCTTTGGGTCTTCGGTGCTTTGGGTCTTCGGATCTTCAGGGGTTCGGCTAATACGAAAAGTGCCCGGGGCTGGTACAGATGTACCTCCTGTGCCCTTCTGATGGAGGCCCTGCTGGTTTGTATAGACCTGATTTGGCCCACCACAGGGCTCTCTAATCAAACGTTTCGGTCCAAGCCTAGGACCTTTATCAAGATCTTGATAAAATTCCTAGGCTTGGACCGAAACATTGATCTGTTTTAATGTAACCAAATAAAATTATATTTTTATTAAATCCCAGTGTGCACTCATGCTTCTTGGACTTATATACATACATGTTTATATGAGTAGCACCTGGGTGCCTTTTTGGATTCCAGTGGAGTGCGGATCACGAAGGACTCTCTCTCTCTCTCTCTCTCTCTCTCTCTCTCTCTCTCTCTCTATATATATACAGTATATATATATATATATATATATATATATATATATGTTAATGAATTACAGTCCTATTTGCTGCTGTTCACAAGCTTCACTGCAGTTTACAGCCTAAATAAAAAAAAGATGCAAAAACTCTGATTGGACAGCCATCTTCACTGAATGAGGTGACCTCAATTTAGCATCATCCATCTTTATTATGTGGCCTCGATCCGATCAGTTTTTTACCGTACATTTCTGTATTCAGAACAGGGAGACGCTATTACCCTCCAAGGGTCAAAACATCTTGGAGAGAGTTTACAGCTTGCGGTTAATAAAAAACACTGAATTTGAATTAGGTCATATGAGCTAACGTTTCTATTCTATGTCAGGGGCCCTATGAACTCTTCAGCCCTTAGAAATCACTCTGTCACTTTTCACTCCCAGGAAATGCACCATATATAAGGCAGGATGCCGTGCATTTTTGGGTACAACACAAGGAATAATTGAGCTTCTCGCTTTATGTTAGTATACACAACAAAAACAAATGGCAAATATAATAGTTTTTGTATCTTCTGTGTGATTCAGTTGCATGGTATATTGTTAAAATATCAAGAAACAGGACTGATTTACAGTGCCAAATGCTGCAGGCCGGCAAGGGAACATACATTTCACTGAGCTAACTTTAGCTTTGAGGTAATGGTGCATTAAATAGCAGCTCCTGTGGTGACTGTGGGGGCGGCCATGTCTGCCTTGTGATCATTTCCTACTAGTTGTCATGCACGGTCACCATGTCAACATACTAGGATTTCTCGCTCAGAAACATTTCTCTATGAATAATGGCATATTGGACCATCAACTGTAATCAGTGCTTAGTGGCAGTGGCACATGGTGTATTCTCTAGCTCTGTTAAAATATTATAATATTTATAATATATAATATAATACACGAGTGATACTCAGAGTTCCCTGTATAACTCAGCCTGCAGCCTTGTGCCTTTATATGGTCACAGAACAACCCCTCAGTGACTTCTAATATCCTTATCATTTACAGTAGGGGGTACATTATCCCTTATAATACATGAGTGATACTCAGAGTTCCCTGTATAACTCAGCCTGCAGCCTTGTGCCTTTATATGGTCACAGAACAACCCCTCAGTGACTTCTAATATCCTTATCATTTATAGTAGGGGGTACATTATCCCTTATAATACATGAGTGATACTGAGAGTTCCCTGTATAACTCAGCCTGCAGCCTTGTGTCTTTATATGGTCTCAGAACCCCTCAGTGACTTCTAATATCCTTATCATTTACAGTAGGGGGTACACTATCCCTTATAATACATGAGTGATACTCAGAGTTCCCTGTATAACTCAGCCTGCAGCCTTGTGCCTTTATATGGTCACAGAACAACCCCTCAGTGACTTCTAATATGATTATCATTTACAGTAGGGGGTACATTATCCCTTATAATACATGAGTGATACTCAGAGTTCCCTGTATAACTCAGCCTGTAGCCTTGTGCCTTTATATGGTCACAGAACCCCTCAGTGACTTCTAATATCCTTATCATTTACAGTAGGGGGTACATTATCCCTTATAATACATGAGTGATACTCAGAGTTCCCTGTATAACTCAGCCTGCAGCCTTGTGCCTTTATATGGTCACAGAACAACCCCTCAGTGACTTCTAATATCCTTATCATTTACAGTAGGGGGTACATTATCCCTTATAATACATGACTGATACTCAGAGTTCCCTGTATAACTCAGCCTGCAGCCTTGTGCCTTTATATGGTCACAGAACAACCCCTCAGTGACTTCTAATATCCTTATCATTTACAGTAGGGGGTACATTATCCCTTATAATACATGAGTGATACTCAGAGTCCCTGTATAACTCAGCCTGCAGCCTTGTGCCTTTATATGGTCACAGAACCCCTCAGTAACTTCTAATATCCTTATCATTTACAGTAGGGGGTACATTATCCATTATAATAAATGAGTGATACTCAGAGTTCCCTGTATAACTCAGCCTGCAGCCTTGTGCCTTTATATGGTCACAGAACTCATTGATTTCATACATCCTTATAATTTAGAGTGTACATGTCATAAAATATCATCAATCTTTGTTATTAGCTGTAAATATTGGACTGCACTTATCTCATAGCCTTGGCTCAGTGCTAATCATTTGCTACCTCTCCTTTATTTAATGTTATTTCCAGTGGAAACAAGGCCCACAACAACATTTGTTTAGAGGCCAGTCATGTGGTAACCAGGTTGGGGGAAATTACAGAAAGATTTTTTTATAAATAGGAAGCAGAAGGAAAGATTTGTAATGTGAAAATAAGTTTATATTACTTTGCTGGCATAATATAAGAGGGCAATTTTAGGGATGTTTAACTATTCTGGTACAGAGTTTTTGGGGGCAGGATTTCTAACATTTACTGGCCAAGTCAACCCCAACATTAAAATGTGCCTAAAAGAAAATATCATTCTATTCAGCTTTCCAATATACATGTATTAAACATTTTCAGTGTTTTTAAAGTTATTTGTAAAAACAATTGCTATCGAAAGCAGCATTTGCTTAACTCCTGGTTGTTACCGTTTAAAAAATGTTGCAAAAGACTGAGTTCCCCAGCAGCAAAGTCAGGTCTGTTAATCAGCTGCCTTATCTTACATTGTATCAACAGTCTGAACCATCAGTGCAGAGAACAGAAAGGGATGACAAACACAGCTTTTAGTAGCAATTCATAAACAAATAATTTAAAGACCACAGAAAATCTGCAATCAATGTATATTGCAAAGATGCTTAGAATTATGTTTTCTTTCATTCGGCAAAATCAGTATGGAACATATGGCATTTTTAGCCATGTTCATTTTTAGGGTTTAGTTCTCCTTTAAAATCTGCACACACGAAATGATTCACAAGAAGAGAAGCAGTATAGTGTTATAGTGTTGTGGTTTAGGTAATCACAAACAAGTTCAGGGAAAGGTACAGGAGAGCGACAGGTATTGGGGTGTTCTCACCTTGAGCACCTGATGAAGGATCACTAGATGCAAAACATGTTGTGCATTATTAGGACAACATCTCTCAGCATCTGTTTCTCTTCATTCTGTCTTCATTCAGGAGTTGGCTGTCAGATGAATGATCCAATATATCTTATAGGGGGGCTCCTTTTGCCTAGAAGATGTATTAGAGCTCACTCTATTAAAATCCCAAGACATCATGTCTCTCTACATGCAGAATTTGTGCAAAAGGCAGTTATTTTGTTACATTTTGTTTGTACTGAAATCAGTTATTTGAGTGAGCTCTAATTCATCTGCTAGGAAAGGAAGAACCCCCATAAGATATATTGGATATTGAACTTGAATATCTGACACCCAACTGCTGCATGAAGACAGAATGAAGAGAAACAGATGCTGAGAGAGGGATAGTGAACATAAACTTGATTATTACAGAAATTTTGCAGAATATTTTATTGATTGTATTTAGAAAGTTTCTTCATCAGCATGATGAAGCTTATATTCAACTTTCATTTTCACAATAGTTCCCCTTTAAAGAGAAAACATCATCTTTCAATTGCAGACACTTAGGGGCAGATTTATCAAGGGTCGAATTTCAAGGTGATGGGAGTTTTTGAAAAAAAAATAAGACCAACCAAAATTTATTAAAAAAAAATCAAATTTTTTAACTTTGAATAGGCTGTCGATTGTTCTAATCGAATTCAGATCGTATTCGATCGTATTCGATTCAAAGTTTTTTATAAGAAAAACTTTGCTTTTTCAAAGTCCACCAAATGACTCCAAATAGGTTCTAGGAGGTCCCCCATAGGCTAAAACAGCAATTCGGCAGGCAGTCATTTTGCCACTTCGCCGATTTACTAACGGTCCCTGGCGTAAATTCGCTAGCGTAGTAGACAGACTCTAGTGGTACTTCGCACCATTACGCTAGGCAAAGTTGCGCTCTGGCGAATGGATGTAACTACGCTAATTCACTAATTTGTGGATTTTACTGAATGTTACCTCTTTACTTCACCACCTCAGACCAGGCGAAGTGCAATAGAGGAGTTTCTCTAAAAATAATTTTTTTCTAAGTCCCAAAAAACGCTGGAGTTTTTTACTTTTTACTGGGTGATAGGCTGAAAAAGATTGAAAATGTTTTTTGGGGTACCCTCCTTCTCCCTTATATTTGGCACCTAAACTATACAGTGGGCACATGTGTAGGGCAATATCAGAACCCTATTTAATTTTATTACGTTTCCCAGGCCTTATGTAGTGTAATGTAGATACTGCAGCATACACGTCCATTGTACTTTAACTGCACGCCGTATGCTAATTAGGCATCGCTAGCGTAACTTCGGACTGCTTATCGTATTATCGCAACTTCGCAACCGTTCGGTAACCTGTGCGCAACTTCGGATCTTCGTGAATTTGAGCAGCCCTGGCGAAACTACGTCTGGTGAAGTGTGGCGAAGTCGTCGCTAGCGCATTTTCGCCGCACAGTGAATTTGCTCTATGGTCTTGGCTATGAGCCTTGGAAACTGTGTGCATAATCCAGTTCTGCACCAAATACTGGTCTGCCCTTGAATGATCCAACCCTGGGCAGCAGTACATGTTTACTCTAAAAACACAAAAGCCTGTAACTTTATCTTTGCATTTGCACGTTCATATGATACAGCCTCACGGATGTGCTTCATTCTTCCACCTGTTCTCTCCATGTAACACGGCAGGTACAAGCTTAGCCCCACGAAAGAAACCACATATGTTCTTTTTCACAGTATCTGCCCCTCCCCCCAGTACTTACATCATAAAAACTGGACTTTTTTTTTTACAAAATAGTTGTCCTTCCAAATGTAGATATTCGCAGTAAACTTGCTTTACGTAGGATGATGGGGGTTATGGGGTCATGGGACACAGCACTGGTTGATGGGTGGGGGTCTGGTTAAGGAATGTTTTAATTGTATCAGCAAACTGCAAAAACTACAAATGAAAAAAGAAAAATTAATAATAATGTTTCTTTTTACAACCACACGGCCTTTTGCTGCTGAAATTGACATATGCCTCACAGCATCCCAGTGTAAACAGTTCAGCCATGCAGTACCCCCAGTCTATCCTAAAACCCACTCACCCTCCAAACTGCAGTGTTTTTGGGTCTGTAATATGAAAATGTCCAACAAACAGAACTGATAGTTAAGGTAATGCAACATAATAACTGTGGCTTTGTGCCATTACAGAACCAAAAAGTGACTTCTAATATCCTTATCATTTACAGTAGGGGGTATATTATCTATCACAATGCATGAGTGATACTACGAGTTCCCTGTATAACTCAGCCTGCAGCCTTGTGCCTTTATATGGTCACAAAACAACCCCTCAGTGACTTCTAATATCCTTATCATTTACAGTAGGGGGTACATTATCCCTTATAATACATGAGTGATACTCAGAGTTCCCTGTATAACTCAGCCTGCAGCCTTGTGCCTTTATATGGTCACAGAACAACCCCTCAGTGACTTCTAATATCCTTATCATTTACAGTAGGGGGTACATTATCCCTTATAATACATGAGTGATACTCAGAGTTCCCTGTATAACTCAGCCTGCAGCCTTGTGCCTTTATATGGTCACAGAACAACCCCTCAGTGACTTCTAATATCCTTATCATTTACAGTAGGGGGTACATTATCCCTTATAATACATGAGTGATACTCAGAGTTCCCTGTATAACTCAGTCTGCAGCCTTGTGCCTTTATATGGTCACAGAACAACCCCTCAGTGACTTCTAATATCCTTATCATTTACAGTAGGGGGTACATTATCCCTTATAATACATGAGTGATACACAGAGTTCCCTGTATAACTCAGCCTGCAGCCTTGTGCCTTTATATGGTCACAGAACAACCCCTCAGTGACTTCTAATATCCTTATAATTTACAGTAGGGGGTATATTATCCCTTATAATACATGAGTGATACTCAGAATTCCCTGTATAACTCAGCCTGCAGCCTTGTGCCTTTATATGGTCACAGAACCCCTCAGTGACTTCTAATATCATTTACAGTAGGGGGTACATTATCCCTTTTAATATATAGATATTAAACACACTGCACTGGCAGACATCATCTCTGTAGCTGGACAAGCCTTGTGTGATATCCAAGGTTGGCAATTACAACTTACATCACTAAAACATGATTCATTTCAAATTCACCCTCACCGGGATCCTTAGAGATGAGACAGTGCCTGGCTCAAAGCAATTGTCAATGTGTATTTGATTATATAACCAGCTCGTGTATAACAGCAGCAGGCACAGCACTCTGACAGAACACTGATAGCAAGACTTCCCAGAGCTGGGAGCAAACAGCCTTTCCCAAAGCATATTGTATTATTTATGGGATGCTACTCTGATATTCTGCGGAGACGCGGGCCCAGTAACAGGCATGTAAGTAATAGCCAAGAAAGTGAAACAGGTGCTGCCTTTATGGCCTGTCTGCATATTGTATTTTATTACTGATAACAGGTTGTACTCTGCATCTTCAACACATACAGGCTTCATTTTAACTTAAAGGGATTCTGTTATGATTTATATGATGTATTTTTTATTTCTAAATGACACTGTTTACACTGCAAATAATTCACTTTACAATATAACATTTCATTTGTGAACCAACAAGTGTATTTAGTTGTTATATTGGTGTGTAGGTGCATCTCAGGTCATTTTGCCTGGTCATGTGCTTTCAGAAAGAGCCAGCACTTTAGGATGGAACTGCTTTCTGGCAGGCTGTTGTTTCTCCTACTCAATGTAACTAAATGTGTCTCAGTAGGACATGGATTTTACTATTGAGTGCTGTTCTTAGATCTACCAGGCAGCTGTTATCTTGTGTTAGGGAGCTGCTATCTGGTTACCTTCCAATTGTTCTTTTGTTTGGCTGCAGGGGGGAAAGGGAGGGGTGATATCACTCCAACTTGCAGTGCAGTGACTGGGGAAGCTGGGAAACTGACAATATATCTAGCCCCATGTCAGATTTTAAAATTAAACATAAAAAAATATGTTTGCTCTTTTGAGAAACAGATTTCAGTGCAGATTTCTGCTGAAGCAGTACTTTTAACTGATGCTTTTTGAAAAAAAAAAAAATTTTAGTGCTCCTTATAATTCACTTTCCATGTGTTGTGCTAGGACAGTTTGGGATTAGTTATATTTTGGGGGAGGGTTCTGAATAACTGAACTTTTTTTCCTGATGTGCAGGTGACGTATTTCTGGTGACCCTGATAATGAGATGCTGGCTGCCAAACTAAAAGATTGATAGGTGTTCATTTGTTTTTAAAAACGAATTGGAAGTTTGCTTTCAAACCCGCCCCCCAAGCTAAAAATTGTCAGAGGGCACCAGTCGGACTGGGGTACATGGGACCCAACTCAAGGGCCCACTACCCAGCCACCATCGCTCCTGCTCCACCACAAGCTAAAGTTGTTCCTGCTCTGCTACTTACATTGCTGTTGAAAATAAAAGATTGCTGTGGAAAGACCTTTGGGCCGCTGGCTTTCAGATGGCAGGACCCAAGAGGGTTAGAGCCCACCGGCAATTTTTCCTGGTGTCCTGGTGGACCAGTGTGACCCTGGGTGGCACCTTCAGCAGGCAGCGGAGTTTGGCTGGAGAGGGATCGTATCATACAGCCCCCCTGTTTCCTGGGCCACTCCACGGGGTCTGCTGTAAGTAGGGTTGCCACCTGGTCAGTATTTTAACGGCCTGGCCAGTAAAAATTATGGTTGATCCCAATGTTATTATTAGGGAAAAAAGATAAATATATTTTTTTCCATAAAAGGTGCTTTTAACAGGCGGATCATATCTTCTTATTGATTGGTTGCTGTGGTCTTCATCAGCGGACTGGGATGTCAGACTGTGGGTCCACTTTCCAAACTATTATTCCTCCTTTCCTCACTTAATCTCTTTTATATCTACTTACTATATTCTATTCTTCCATTATTTAGCCTCTTTTTTCCCACAAAGAAATAGGGAATGACCATGAAATATGCCAAATGTTTGGAAGCAAGAGGCCCACTTACAACTGGGCCCACCGGGAGTTTCCCTGGTATCCCTGTGGGCCAGTCCGACACTGGTCTTCATCAGTGGCGTAACTAGATGTTACTGGGCCCCACAGCAAATTAATTTTAGGGCCCCCAACATATCCTAATCCAGAGGTTGTCCTGTTTTAATGTTGAAATTGCTCATTAATGAGGGCCTCATGGGGCCCTCCTATACCCCCTGGGCCCCATGTTGCCATGGTGGATACAGCTACTTGCTTATTATAGGGCTTTCGGTTTAGTGAATGAGATGAGAGCTGAGGGTGCAAGAGCAGAGGGAGTTAATATAATACTATTTACAAAAAAAACCTGGAGTTGCTGGTCATTTGGAACATTATATGAAGTTTTACCGTATATTTATATATATATGTACACACACACACATATGTTTATAATAGTCACAGTCATGTTCAGAACATGCAGACATACCTGGCTCCATTATGCAATCTCCCATTGACTGTAAACATCACACAGTGAGCACTACCAGTATGACGGAGCACTCACACAGGACAGAGCTCTGCACTAGGCTCCTATTGACTTGTTGCATTCTTCAAATGTTTTCACTGGTTCCGGCCTATCTGTTTGCCTTCTAGTGACATAACATATACACACAGATGGAGTGAAGGAATACCATAAGCCATAAGCATGTCCTAAATGGTCTCTTGCAATCAACGTGGTATTTCTATGAATCAAAGTGACACAACTGATTTGAATGTCTCCATATCACTAGTAAGAGAAAATCACTATTACCCCCAATCTACCCCCAGCCCACCATTACTTACGGAACACTCAAGGCAAAACATAGAGAGATGGCTCTGTCATTTTTGCTAGGCCATCTTGGAGTATCAGGCGCTTTAATTTGGGAGTGATTTAGGGGATACTGTCACTTTAAAGGGATTCTGTCAAGAGTTTTATGATGTATTTTTTATTTCTAAATTACACTGCAAATAATTCACTCTACAATATAAAATGTCATTCCTGAACCAGCAAGTGTATTTAGTTGTAATATTGGTGTGAAGTTGCATCTCAGGTCATTTTGCCTGGTCATGTGCTTTCAGAAAGAGCCAGCACTTTAGGATGGAACTGCTTTCTGGCAGGCTATTGTTTCTCCTACTCAATGTAACTGAATGTGTCGCAGTGGGACATGGATTTTACTATTGAGTGCTGTTATTAGATCTACCAGGCAGCTGTTATCTTGTGTTAGTGAGCTGCTATCTGGTTACCTTCCCATTGTTCTGTTGTTAGGCTGCTTGTGATATCACTCCAACAGCAGTAAAGAGTGACCAAAGTTTATAAGAGCACATGACTGGGGGCAGCTGGGAAACTGACAATATGTCTAGCCCCATGTCAGATTTCAAAATGAAATATAAAAAAATCTGTTCGGATTTCAGTGCAGAATTCTTTTCTATCAACAAAACATTTTTTCCCATGACAGTATCCCTTTAATATTGTATGTGAAGGAGTCCTCATTGCTTGCTCTGGCAAGAAGAATGAAGTGCCACCTACTAGAGGGCTTATTTGTATTCACACACTAATCGCCCTAAAACCAAGCAGCCATCGGGCATCAGATTCCCCTTGTTTTGCTCATCAGGAAAAGCTTTATATAACATCCCTGTGTTGTTTTCATTGTAACAATCCCACACAAGGTAGTGATCAGTATCCAACAGTCTCAAAGTCTGCTTAACCCTAAATTCATCCCTTTGTTTCAGTCTGCGTTGGAGGATTCACAGGAGATAAAAGAAGATGTTCACTGTAAAACACTATTCTCTTTCCCCGCTCATTTCTGGCTCCCAAACAAAGAGAGGTAGGTTATTATTGCATTTGCAAAATCCACGGCTACTATTAGCCTTGCTTAGAAGAGCCACTGGAACTTAAAGAGACAATTAGGGGGTTATTTATCAAAGTCCAAATTTATCTAAATTTTTTTCTGCTAAAAACCCAGATGAAATGTGCTCTAGTTTTTTTTTCGCTTAATTATTATTATATTTTGCCGAAAATCAGCTTTGCCAGGAAAAATCTGATTTTCGCGTTTTTTTCAGAATTTTCACCCAAAAACTTCGGGGTATTGCATGAAACCCAGCGCACATCAACAAATCATTGGGACTTCTCCCATTGACTTATATGCAACCTCGACAGGTCTGAGACGCCGGATTTTCAGATTCAGACTTTTCCATCCTCAGGGTTTAATAAATCCCGAAAAATTTGTGATTTTTCAAAAGTCTGATTTTATGAAAAAAAAAAAAAATCACAAATTTTTTTTTTTTGCATTTGGAGTTTAATTAATAACAACCTTAGTGATGGGGAATTTATTCGCCAGACACGAATTGGTGTGGAATTTCCACTGCCGACAAATAAATTTGCGAAATTGCCGCAATTGTTTTTTTTACGTTGGCGACAATTAGGGGCAGATTTACCAAGGGTCGAATTTCGAAGTACAAAATACTTCGAAATGCAACCCTTGAATTTGAGAATTTGGCAATCCTGCGGTCAAATAAAAATCGTTCGATTGAACGATTTTAGTGTACGATCAAATGATTTTTATTCGATGGTCGAAGTATCCAAGTATTCGAATTTTTTTACTTCGAAAATTCCCTCGAATTCACTTCGACCCTTGTTAAATCTGCCCCTTAAACAATGACTTTAATGAGCGTTTTGACGCTGTGAATTGACGCCAGCGTCAAAATTCGCGTTTCTTTTTCCGGTGAATCGAAACGGGACAAATTCCCCCATCACTAGAGACAATGTCTTCCCCATCTACTTAATGAACAGGTTTTGTGCGAAACATTCTTTTTGCCTGTTGTTTTAAACAAGAAAAATCTAGGGGTTTTCTCATATCTGGCTCTAAACAATGTTCCTGTAGCACTTCCTGGTTCTGCCAAGGGTTGTTCACCTTTAAATTAACTTCTAGTATGATGTAGAGAGGGATATTCTGAGACAATTTGCATTTGGTTTTCATTTATTACTATTTGTGGTTTTTGAGGCGTTTGAGCTTTTTATTCAGCAGCTCTCCAGTTTGCAATTTTCGGCAATCTGGTTGCTAGGTCCCAAATTCCCCTAGCAACCATGCACTGATTGGAATATGAAGAGGAGAGGCCTGGATAGAAAGAAGAGGAATTAAAAAAACTAGCAATAACAGTACATTTGTCGCTTTACAGAGCATTTGTTTTTAGATGGGGTCAGTGACCCCTATTTGAAAGAGTCAAAAAATAGAGAATAATTAAAAAACTATAAAGGATAAAAAATTGTCAATTGGAAAATTGTTTAAAATGAGCCATTCTGTAACAAGAATAAACTAAAAGTTGTAGAGTAAATACAAAACTGATATAAAATAATATAAAGAAAATGAGATAGAAAACACAAAGCTCTACTAAATGCCCCTGTAAAGCAAGAGCAATGAGCTGCTCCTTATCACAAAGCCCAACACTGGCTGCAGCTGCTCCCCCTTGGCACAACTCATCACTGTCATTAGACAGCCCAGCTGCAGTGGCGCGTTTCTTACACCAGGTGGCGCATCGTGACGTCAGAAGGTTATTTCTTCAGACTAGGGAACTACACGTCCCGACATGCGTTGCGCGGAATATTCGGAGGGGACGGGCCAGTGTTGTGGAGCCGAACAGAGCGAGGTCAGAACAGGGAGAGAGCGCGGAGTGGAGGGATCGCTGTGTAGCCCGAATCGTGCGGGGAGCGCTGTGAGACCCACACGGAGCTTTTACTCTCTGGCACTGGGGGGCTGAATCCAACAGGGAGGAGTCCGGCTCATTTCGCTGGGGCCCCAAAGGAGGGGGACGGGGCCAGTCTCCGGGAGATGAGAGTTACTGTCTCTCGGCCTGAGCCGGGCGAGGAAGGCTATGAAAGTCCCGGGCTGAGGTGGCACTGCAGAGCCCTGGCAGGCCGAACTCCAGCGGAGTGATACCATGGCATCAAAGGGTAAATACTGAGGGATATTGCTCATGTTGGGGTGCTTGCTACTTAAATAGTGCGCAAAGGCAGGGCCACAGTTCCTGTGTGGGTGCTGGGGCTCAAGAACTGCACTAAGGGCTGTGTATGCTGCATGTGGGGTGCTGGGGCTCAGTAGTGCACACAGAGGAAGATATTGGGGTACTTTAGTTTGTGTACTGGTGCTGGAGCTCAGTAGTACACACAGAGGACGATATTGGGGTACTTTAGGTCATGTAGGGGTGCTGGGCCTCAGTTATACACATAGAGGAAGATATTGGTATACTTTAGCTTGTGTTGGGGTGCTGGGGCTTAGTAGTACACACAGAGGAATATATTGGGGTGATATAGCTCATGTAGGGGTGCTGGGCCTCAGTAGTGCACACAGAGGAAGATATTGGGGTACTTTAGCTTGTGTAGGGTTGCTGGGCCTCAGTAGTACACACAGAGGAAGATATTGGGGTGATATAGCTCATGTAGGGGTGCTGGGCCTCAGTAGTGCACACAGAGGAAGATATTGGGGTACTTTAGCTTGTGTAGGGTTGCTGGGCCTCAGTAGTACACACAGAGGAAGATATTGGGGTGATGTAGCTCATGTAGGGGTGCTGGGTCTAAGCAAAGAAGAAGAAATTGGGTTGATATAGCTCATGTAGGGGTGCTGGGCCTCAGTTTTGCACACAGAGGAAGATATTGGGGTGATATAGCTCATGTAGGGGTTCTGGGGCTCAGTAGTGCACACAGAGGAAAATATTGGGGTGCTTTAGCTCATGTAGGGGTATAGGCTGATATGGAGCAGAAAGTTGGAAACTGGTAAACAGAAGGGGACACTACTTTGTTTAACCAAGGGGTTCCAAGCCACCGGGTTGCAACTTTTCTGGGGGCATGGAAAAGTGAAGTTTAATGTTATTGTGTACTTTACAAGGCCCACAACTTTACAAGTAGTGCTACACCTCTGGGTAAAGTGGTTCTGTCTGGCCCCTATTTCATTAGATGCCCCTGATGTAAACTTTGGACACTGGGCCTTGTCACCACTGACTCCCTTGCCCACAGTCACCATCTCTCCACTCGTATGTATTGCCCCCCCCCGTGGGTATAACTTTACAAGAACCACTTGCCTAAACTTCTCCGGGGACTCATCTTTATCTACTACGACGATGTGCAACCTGCAGGCCAAGCCTTATTGTAGTTCAGCAGTAGATGTGTGTCTGTCATCTGGATATTTCTGCATCTCTCATGTGTACCCTTTGGTGGGCTTGATAGTTTTGGGCACTGCCAGATGAAGTTGGGTTACCTTCACACACTGCTACCTATTATATCCTTTGCCCCAACCAACACTACTTTTTCTCCCCCTTAAGGATGTAAGTTAGATTTCAGCTATAGCTAAAAGGCCTTAAGAGTACAGATTTCTGCTACAGATGAATGCTTGGCATTCTGTTGATTCTATGAGTTTAGAATTTGGATGGGAGGAACGCTTGAACTGAAACACTGAGGTTACAGGGAGCGTCACAAGCCTGTGTTCTACTGAGGCACCTTCTGGGACTTGAGATTTATGGCTTCTTTGGAGACACCCTCTTGGGATATGGAAAATATGGCTTTTCCGCTGAGGACTTGCGGTTCATGGCTTCTCCAGAGACACCCTCTGGGCATATAGTAAGTATGGCTTTTCTGATGAAGACTTGGGGTTCATGGCTTCTCCAGAGACATCCTCTGGGCATATGGGAAGTATGGCTTTTCTGCTGAGGACTTTCATGGCTCCTCTGGAGGCACCCTCTTGGGATATGGGAAATTTGGCTTTTTCCTGAGGACTTTGGGTTCGTGGCTTCTCTGGAGACTCCCTAAATGAGAAATAGGGCTTTTCTGCTGAGGACTTCGGTTCATGGCTTTTTCGGAGACATCTTCTTGGCATATGGAAAGTATGGCTTTTCTGCTGAGGACTTTGGGTTCATGGCTTCTCTGCAAACACCCTCGCGGAATGTGGGAAATATGGCTTTCTGCTGAGGACTTGGGGTTCATGGCTTCTTTTCTGCTGAGGACTTGGGGTTCGTGGCTTCTCCGGAGACACCCTCTGGGCAAATATCGGTTTTCTGCTGAGGACTTTTGTCAAAGCCCCCCTGCTACTTGGGATTTACATCTTCTGACAATGCAACCTCTGGCACTTGGGATCCATGACTTTCTAGCCAATGCACCCTCTGGAACTAGGGATTCACGTCTTCTCTGCCGAGACACCCACTTTGACCTTGTATTCAAAATTTCTAACAGTGAACCCACTAGGCCTAGTGATTTACGGCTTTGTCCTTTTGAATGGATCATACTGTGGCTTCCCAGTTGCTGCTGTAGGTCTGCAGGTGGATTTTCCTGGGCCCATAGCAATATGCCGCGGGTGAACATAGTTGTTTTTTACAGTAGCCAGTTGTGTGTGGAGCAGGCTAGTTGTCAAACACCGACTAATGCTTTCTGGTTAATGGATTGCTGGGGATTCCCGAAGATGTTCACCAACAGGCTGTGGATTTCTTGCTGTAGGTCAGTAAAACGTCAGTAAAACGTCCACCTGCAGCTTTGCAAACTTGAACTTCTAGAAACTGGGAATTCTAGTTAAGCAACAGCTTGGGCCACAAGTTAAAGTTCTCTGCCCTAGGTGAATGATTTGTGTTGGTGGAGGATGAGTAATGCCTGAAATTGCGACAGTGACTCAGTCAATGGGTGAGAATGGTATTGGGCATAACTCTGATGGAAGGTGGCATGACAGCTGGGACCAACAGTGCTAATTGCTGGGACACACCTTGCTAAGCTGGAGATGTTAATTAAGTTGACCTTTAGCATTCCCCTGTAGGTAATAGGCATTTAGGTTGTGCAGGGGGACTGTTTGTAATGATTGAGGGTTATTAAACATGTTTTGGACCATTCTGCCTGGGGCACATCTCATGTAACAGAGCAGTGTGCCAAACCTTAATCACTCCTAGGGAATTTGTCTTGCACTTTAAGCAAGACTGCCTGGCACTAGCACCCACCCTTGATCATGGGGGCATGCTTTTCTGCAGGAAGGGAGTTGGTCTGGGAGCTTAGCGAAGTCCTCCAGTTGCCTTGGTGGAAGAGAAACTACCAGTGGCCCCGTGTATGCATATCCAAGAGCGATCTCTCTTTTCATACTTCTTTTTGGGTTGAGTGAAGTAGGCTTGGATGATTGCCCAACGCCCAATTACTGTTTCATTCCTCAATGAAAAAGAAATCGTTCCAGGATTCCCAGCAAGTTCTTTTTTCAGGGAGTAGTTTGATGCCTTTCTGTCCCTTCGCACAAGCTACTCTGTGAATCAGTCTCTAGCTGAAATGGAAACTTCGGTATGAACCGAGGCGTCTCTATGTGAGCCAGGCGTTGCTGTACTTTGCACACAAGGGACTTTATCGTTGAGCTCCCTATTCAAATAAAAACACATTCATAGGTTAAACCTGGGGGTGGCGGTAGAATGAAATCAGTGAAACCTTGGACATGGGCCTCTGCATCAGAGCACACACCTTTTTGGGAACCCTCTCTTGCAACTGTGCACTGGGTTGTGTAACAGTCTCTTATCTGAACTGACTTCATTCCCTGTCATGGTAATTATTGTTCTTTATTGCTAAGCATGCTTCTCCTCTATACCGCCCCCTGCCTGCTGTATGTGTAAGTAGATCATTCCCATTGATTTCTCTTCTGAATTTTACATTCTGAACCAAACTTCAGCATCATCGTGCCAAGACGAACATTGAGGTTTTATGTAGACGGTTCTTTATTGCAATATAACCGGAACACAGAGAGAGCAATGAACTCATGTTCACCTACTTTAGACTGTGCCTGAATTGTTATTCTTCTTGAAAGATATTTGGCCTGGTTTCTTTGCGGAACCAAATACAGGCCGTCTTGTACTTGGAGTACATTAACTATCGAGTTAGTCTATTGTTGGCACACAGTATATATGGTTGATAAGATTGTGACGGTTTTGGTATTTTTTGGGTGTTTAGGGACATTGTTCAGTTATATGTAAAATGCAAAGGAAGGGGTAGATATCTACCGATATGAATTGGGGCACTTGAAGGCCCCGGTATATATTGCCCTTAAATGGACTCCGTCTAATGACAGTTTCCTCTAATCAGATTGATAATGGACAGTTTGGTGGAAGTACAGTCCTATACTGTTCAAGAGCAGCTGATGATTCTGTGCTTGTGAAACTTCTGTGGTTGCATGCATTTTTGTAATAAGTCTTTGCTTGTGCACTGGCCAACATGCTTCTTTTTCGATGAGTCTGCTGTGGAAATGGAAATAAAATTATCTTGCTTGTGTTGGGATACCCGTGAAATACCCACAAAGTGGTCGGGTTTCCGAGAAAAATTCCCGATTCCTTGGCTGTGAGTGCAGTCCACAGGTAACCTAGCTGGGTTCCCAACAAAGGTGTGGGCTTGATCCCTCACCCTCCCTTGTGGATCTTCCAGTTTTTACGTTTTTTTGCCAAGATTCTGAGCTGGTGTGAAATCACTTTCGGTTTCTCATGTCCCCCGGGTCGGAAAGGTTAGTTGGCCTATTTCAGGTAGTGGGAGCATGAGAGTCAAATTATGTGGGTTTCACAAAAAGGACCCATGCAGGACTCTACTCCGTGGTGTTAAGGTGATTTATCTCTTAATTATTACTGCCTGCCCAATGCATCATGAAACCTGTAATAAGACGCTTTACTGTATTTACACCTGTTTCGAAGTGGCAGCTACTTCTTCATCTCTATGTAGTTAACTCAACGTGTGCCACAAGTTTGCACGACATTCTACTCACTGTGTGGTTTTCCGTGCTGTGCATTAACATGCCTTTCTCTTTTCTCCCACATGATGTGCGCCTTGCTCTTTGTGGCTTGGAGTCCTATTTTTATTTATTCGCAGGCCCATTACGTGAGTGACTCTCCGGCTTTTGTGCAATGCTCTTTTATAAAATGTCTACAACCGGGCGTAATTGTCAGATATTGACCTGTAGTCGTTAGTTGCAGCTATTTGCAGAGGACACTGTTTGTAAGTTTGTTACAAGTTCCGCACATAAATACAATAAAAAAAATCAGTGCTCATCTATTAAGAGAGCTAGTTGCAGCTTTTCTTTTAATTGTTTGGTGCTAAACCTCAGCAAATGATTAGCAGTTGCCTCTAAATGTGTGCCATAATGTTTCCTCAATTAAATAAAGAAGATTGAAGATCACCTGCAGAGTTGATCAGTTTTTTTTCCTGCAGTCTACTAACAGTTAATATTACTGTAAAAATTCGGAGTATTTTGAAACCCTAAGTCACAACTTAAATTTAGTGAAGACTCATCTAGCCTCAGGCCATTTCCTGCCTGAATTGAAATATTTGGGACATTAATTATGATACAACTATGTGTGCAACTTTTATTGCAGCCCTGAATCACCCCAAGAATAATGACATTGTTCAGCAGGGTGCACTGTATTCCACGGTTGATTTCTTAGTTCAGCACCAGATATGTTGTGACTCACGTGGCTAAGGACAGGTTATACGGGCACAAGGTGCGGCTTGCACTCTCCGTGTGAGTGGATTGCATCAACCTGCTTGCATGAGAGGGATTCTTGTGTATAGGTGCCGATGAAGTTGTTCTGCCCTTTATGGTCTGTGCCATGTTTTTATGTTTTTATAACTGGGAAATGATGTACCCATTGTGACCTCACTCAGAGGAGCTCAAAGTCAGAGCTATGAGGACATAGAAACGTGCATCGATACATGCATGCAAGTTCCCATAGTCGGATCCCAGAGATGTGGTTGATAGCTCTAGATTTGAGATGCAATGGGGAGAGAGGGGGCAAGGAAGAGGTTGAAAGCACATCTGTTCTACTGGATGTAGGTTTATTTATTGTAGAGGACAATGAGACCCGAGGCTGCTGTGCAGGGGAAAAAGAGAAACGTATATAAACAGTTCTAAATCTATATTTAATCTTGGCATATTAGGGCTCATTTAAAAGGCAGGTGCTGCTTCTAAAGTGCAATATTGCATCAGAATTTGCCTTGTTTTTGCCCACAATGCAGCATTCTTAACCAGCATATTTGTGCTTGCAATCTTTTTATTTCTGATAAATCTTTTATTAAGCTTTTAGATTGTACATAGGGTAACAGGGTAAAATTACATTTGCAATAAACCCGAGTTGTCAATTTTGTCTCAAAGTTTGCATGTGTTGTGCTGGCATTGGTGTAGGGGTGCCCAAGCATGCGGTGATATTTCAGTTTGGCTGCAATTTGTGTGGAACAATCAAAGCCCTGGAAATGTCGCCTACGCAAGGCTGGTGGTAATTCCAGTTTCAGTACTCCGTAGTTTAAATAATAATTTTTATTTTACATTATGATTAAAAACAACAGCCTTACACGTTTCATGTCACCAAAGTACACTTAGGACTGAACTCCACGGGACGATCGGGTGTGATACGTCGTTGTGCGACGAAAAGGATGCGACAAGTTGGAGGCGCTGAATATAATCAGTGAAACATCGCAGGTACAAATACACACGACACGACTGTCGGATGAAGACGCATCGTGTGGCGTTCTCATCCGACAGTTGTGTCGTGTCAGATACACGCAGTTTGTACCTGTGGTGTTTCTCTCTCATTATATTCAGCGCCTCCGACTTGTCACATCCGTTTAGTCGCATGGCGACACATCGCACCTGATTGTCCCATAGAGTTCAACCCTTAATCATAGGCTCATAGCCTTATGCATTTTCTGACGCCAAAGGACACTTAATAATAGGCTCATAGCCTATGATTGTGTCCTTTGGTGACACGAAACGCGTAAGGCTTGTTTTTAATCATAATGTAAAATAAAAACTTGTATTATTTAAACTACGGACTCCTGGATTCTACATTGAGGTTCTGGATTTGTTCCTGCCTGACATCGTATTTTCCAATAGTGTAGAAACATTGCCTGTCTGCAGGGTTCCCACACTGACTTTATTTGCGTTGTGGTGTCAGGGCAGTTTACAAGTTTTATTTGACCCATCCACTGTTCATTACTTGAAGAATTTGGAGTAATAATGTTCTGAACTCCTGTTTGACTGGGTATTTAAGTAACTGATAAAATTGTAAATTCTCGGTACGTGTGTGTTGGTAATCCCAAGTGACAACTCTGTACACTGAATATTGAACTGGTTAATGATCAGTCATCTACAAATTGAACTTGCCGATGACCAACTTGACCCTCTTTTGTTCTTGCTATTCTGATGGTTCGGGGCTCTCTTCCTGAAGGAAGGAAACAATAGAAAGCTGGTTATACTGTTTATGGGGTCAGTCCGTTTAGCCCCTGGGCCAATCAGTCTGATGGGTATAAAATATCCATAATTGGGTGCACAAGCCTATTTAATATTTAGGTTTTGATACCAAAGAGTTTGTGCATGGCCACCCCTTCACTTGATATTTTCCCATATTGGGCCAAACCCTTCAATCATTCATGTGCTCTACCATCGTGATTGTGACATAATCAATTATACCATTTACTCAAGTCATCCCATTCCATTTCCTATTGTTTTGTGTTGTAAACAACAGATGTTTAAGTATTAAGTCAGAAACCCGATCCCACCCAGTGTTCTCTGTGTCAGGAGTTAAGGTGCAATGTGGTTTGATATCGCCGTTCAGTTCAGATAAGATCAGACCAGCTAAAAATTTTCTCATATTGCTTTGTAGCAGATTTTTCCCCCCTTTGTTGGTTTTGCTCTTAGACGTGTGTCACTGAGTGTTGGTGTATTTTAAAATCAACAGAAATCTATTTATACAAGTCTATTTATAATATCTTTCATTTTAAGTTGCCTTGTCAGTTAAGTTTGAGCCACCAGCTTTCTAATGAGTATTAAATTGTATCTGAATCGCAACTGGAAAATAAAATTATTTTGTAAAGTTTGGCTATTTTAAGCTCCCCATAGACGCGACGATTCTTCTTGCCGAACGACCGATTTTAGGGAAGTCCGACCAATCCTTCGAAATTATCGTGCGGTTAGTGTGATTCGAACGATCATACATCTTACGATTTTTCGGCCGACATCTGTCAGGAAATTGATCGGCCAGGTCAAAAAATCTTTGTCGGTCCCAGTGCAATCTCTCTATGTTTGCAGGGCCACGCAGGCAGCTCCTCTTTGTTTTGCTGGCAAATTGATCTTTTTAGTTGATGGTCAATTCGTACGATCGTTCCGAGAAAATCGTGGTCTCACGATGAGGATCGGATCTTTTAAAAATCTCAACATCAATGGCCAGCTTTAGGCTGCCTCTCCCAAGTCTTTTGAAACTAATTCCTTTGGAGAAGTTGCTATATGGAGCCCAGTAGAACGATATTGTAGGTAGGAAGAGTGTTGTTGCAGGGGGTTTTAGTGTTGCCCGAAGTTTCCTCATTGAGGCAACTTCGGGGACTTTGGAAAATGAAGCGATTTGTCGCTGAGCGACTAATCTCCCGATATAGCAGCGTGTGTCTTTGCCATTAAAGGTGGCCATAGACACACAGATAATATCGTACAAAACAAATTTTTGTACTATAATTGGTGCGTGTATGGTTGGAAACAAGCCGACTGATATCGGCAGAAGACTTTAACATTGGTCTGTTCATCGATCGGGCTGGTTGGAAAATTTGGATCGGGGGCACCTGAACATCGGCCATTGTTAGTGCTGAATTGTAAGATACAGGTAGAATTCTATATTTGATGATTCAGCTCTACACATGTGTACTAAAACAAACAGTCTTTCCTGGAAAGATCTTTTTTCAGGAAAGATTGTAATTTAACGTCTATAGCCACCTTTAGTCTCTAGCTCTGAGGAGTTGGAGTTAGGGATGGGCAAATGTTTTTCGCCTTATTTCGCCTCAAAAATGACGCCCATAGACTTGTATGGCGTCGTGCGTCAAAAAAAAACGCCTGTCAAAACAATTTTGCCGCGCAACAAAACTTTTTGGATGCCCATAGACTTTAATGGGTTCAGCGACATTTCACCGACGTCGAATTTTTGACGAAACGGGTCAAATTCGCCCATCCCTAGTTGTAGTTGCTTGATTGCAGTTGAAATAAAACTTAGAAATCCTTCCATGACATGTATTCTGTGCATTTTGCGTATTCGTAGGAGGATTGTTTTGTGGAAGAGCCTTGTGTGATAGTAAAACTAGAGTCGTGTTGATGTTTGAGAAGTGCAAGACATATGGGGCTTCCTCTGCCGGATGCTCAAATAAAAGCAGGTGTGAACACCATGGAATGCTATGGTAATTGACTCATAAGACATTTAGCCACCTGTCTGATTAAATTGTTTGGAAACATTACTTTAATTGGGTTAAGGTGGTAAAACATTATTCTTACTAATTACAGTGCATGGATTTTTTTCCCTGTCTCCCTAAATAATTACTCTTACGTTGCACTCTTAAAGGACAAATCAACCAAATGTACTCGGGGAGGGGTGGCAATGGGTTAGGCACTCCCCAAAATATAATTACTTGCCTTACATCTGGGCCGGTGTTTATATTTGCTGAAAAGTGCACCGACCCACTACTATGCTTGTGAACCATGCCGCCATCTCTTCCAATGTCCCAAGATCCTTTGCGTGTTCCTGAATAGCTCACATGCGCATTAAAATAAAAACCCAAACTTTAACTTTGAATTTGGGATGTTTACAATACTGAGCAAATGGGTTGTGGCAGACAACAGGCTCAGACTGGCAATCTGTGAATTCTGGCAAATGCCAGAGGGGCTGCTGTAAAACGCCATAGACAGTCACTATTTAGTGAGCTGGTGGGGGCTCTTTAGGCCACTTTGTGCTTGAAATGCCTGTGCCTATTTTAAATCCCAGTCCAGGCCTGGCGAACAGTGAAGAGGATTGCAGCGGGAGTAGCACCGGCCCAGAGTTTTGAGATAAGTGATTATATTTACGGTGCCACTTGGCACCCCCCATCTATTTGGGTTGATTTGTCCTTTAAAGCTCTGGCTAGAAGCAGAGTCCTTCAAGGGATTAGTTCAGCTGACCAGCTCCCTACACTTACTTACCTACTCCAATCTATACAAAAAGAAGTATGAAACATACCCACCAGAGCCTACTTTGTGACATCACATCTGGAATGATGGAGAGGTAATTTGTACACTTTATATAAGTAAACATCCGACCTCCCCTGTAGGGTACCCACAGACCAACAGGTGTTTTCCCATCCAGATCCTGACTATTTTGTAGGTATTCTGCAGGTACCAGACCCAGTGCAGGAATCTACATTGCTGTCTTTCAGCTCTGGCAGTATGACTTTGATCCCACAAGGGGTGCTGTTTTTACAGGGAAACAGAAAGCTTAAAGGGATACTGTCATGGGAAAAAATTTTTTTTCAAAACACATCAGTTAATAGTGCTGCTCCAGCAGAATCCTGCACAACAAACAGATTTTTTTATATTTAATTTTGAAATCTGACATGGGGCTAGACATATTGTTAATTTCCCAGCTGCCCCAAGTCATGTGACTTGTGCTCTGATAAACTTCAGTCACTCTTTATTGCTGTACTGTAAGTTGAAGTGATATCATCCCCTCCCTTTCCCCTGTCCTCAGTAGGAGGATAACAAGGACAGCTAGAACTATGGTTCACAGCCCTGTTATCACAGGGCCAAGAATTCTATTCTGCATCTTCCCCAGCCCATAGGATCTTAATGATCTCACCCCCCATCATTCCCACTCCATGGAGGCTGCTGGTTACATTTCCCACCTCTAGAGGTCAGCACATTTGGCCCTGCTGTACATATACCTTCCCAAACAAATTAATGTAAAAATGCTCATCTGAACAATTTTGCAATTGATCTTTTTTTTTCTCTTCTTTTTACTTTTCATGTTTGCACTTTTATACTGTTGATATGTATTTTAAACACAAGCACCACCTACTGTTGTTGTAAGCCAGACTATGATGATAACATCAGAAATCCCCAGCTTCTTCATGTGTGTGTGTTGTAGTATCTGGGGTCCTGATGACCAGTGCTTCCAATGTGGGGAGCAGAACACTTGTGATGGAGGTTTTCTCAAAAAATACTTGTTTGATAGTATAGCCCACATGTCCAGTATATGATCGGGTACTGTAGCGGAGGTGTCTTCTGATGCCTTTTTTTTTCCAGTTCTATCTCGCAATGGTATATTAGTTATAATAGAGGGGGCAAAAAAGGGGGGAAAAGGATATCCAGTTATGTAGTCTTGTAAGGAGTAAGGTACACTTACCAACATTAACAGGTGCTTAAGCCCCAGACGTTCAACTTGGGGAGGTAATTTCATCCATATGTGTTTGATTATAGGCTGGCACAAACCGGTGGCCTTATGCGTTTCGTGCTTTGTGGGCACTTAGTCATATGACTAAAGCTGGCCATACAAAGGCAGATTAAATCAGTTTATCAATTCGGCAGCTCATATGGCCATGTGTGGGGGCTCCCGACGGGTCCTCCCGACTTATAGGCCAAAAATCGGGCAGATATCGATCGGTCAAGTTTGATTTTTTTCTGCAATCCAGGACCACATTGGCTAGTTGATGTGGTCCTGTGACCCGCCAGCAGTCATTCCTAGCATTGTAATCCGATTGTTAGACTCCAGGGCTGAACGTTTGGATTCACCCGATATCGCCCAGCCGTTAGTGGGCATATCGGGTTAAGATCTGCTCGTTTGGAGACCTTGTCAAACGAGCGGATCTTATAGTGTATGGCCACGAAACGTGTAAGGCCACCCCTTGAGATGTTCTTTTTTGTTTAATGAATTACTTTTTATTTGCATCATATTTTGGGGTAAAGTCAGGTTTGTGCCAGCCTACAATCGAGCACAAATCTGTTTCGCAATGGACAGGGGCAATAGACCTGAGCAGAGAAGTGGCAGAAGACTCCTCCTGTGTCAGTAATTTAAGTTTTTGGCTGGCCAGACTAAACAGCAGAGGGCGCTTCGTTTACAAATTCATATTAGTAGTTAATATCCTGACTGCAGTGTCATGCAAACTGAAAGTGCAAAAGTGCTCCGAAGAGCACCCTGAGCATCTTAGCGTTTAAGTTGGGTGTAAATATCCCCCCTATAAATATCTTCCAAAAGATGAAAATAATGAGCACTTTGTCTGGAATCATAGACATACCAAGCAGGAGATTCCAGAATTAGTCACAGTGAAGTCGGTTGCGTTTTTTCCTTCCGAGATAAATAGCCCAATAGAGAAATGGGTGTGTAAGCTTTTCTCATTCATGTGTGGGCATCATTTTTCCTTTATTCTAGTGCAAAAATAGCACAAGTCTGAGGCCATGCTGAAGTATCAGAGGCATACTTGGGTGCTGATATCATAGCACAGAGGAGGGAGATGTTGACATTTTCATGGATTCCTAACCCCGTGCTAGCAAAATGACTAATTGCCCACAAGAAAACCATCTCCGCATTTGTTTCCCACTTTTTGTTATTTGTTATTTTGTGAAAACCATTTCTGTGACCTATAGATTTTTTCATGCACTGAAAACCTTTTTGTCTCTCTTTCTATTTCAAAAATGTTGGGAGGTATGTAATAGTGCAGGCACTGCTTGTCCGAACCTCCGGTGAGGGGGAAATTTTCGCCACGATAGGTGCCATATAAATTAGGATTCCCCACTTTGAACGAGAATGTACGTTTTATAGATACCGTATATACTCGAGTATAAGCCGAGTTTTTCAGCCCCCAAAATATGCTGAAAAACTCTACCTCGGCTTATACTCGGGTCAAGCGCAAAAACAGTCGCCGGCGTCCAAGAATAGTCACAGGCATCCAAAAACGAGAGCAGAAACCCTCAATTTTTTGATTGAAACTTACCAGAAGCTGCTGTATTTCTCACCCTAGGCTTATACTTGAGTCAATAAGCTTTCCTAGTTTTTGGAGGTAAAATTAGGTACCTCAGCTTATACTTAGGACGGCTTTTACTCGAGTATATACGGTATTTGTATATTGTTACAATATTATTTCCATAAAGGCACACAATAGCAACAATACATTTGTGTATTTTGAAACAACATAAATATAGTTTCAGTGAATCCCCTTGTGTTAAGGAATTTAGGGAAATGAAAAAATATGTGATATTTCAGCACTAAGCTTTACTAGATTTGTCTCTTGGGGGAATATGTCAAACCTAAAAGCCACTGATAAAAATGGCAGTGCTTGTGTCCGCTTGTCAGAGGCCTGTAAGGCACATTTATCAAAGAGGGGGGTGAGATATAAAGTGCAAAATAACATTTAGGAACAGTGTACCCCTCTTTTAAAAATGGGTTTAGTGAACAGGGCTTGTGCTGAACAGACTGGTTTAATTAAGACAGGGCAGGAAACTGCTTCCTGCTTTTTACTCAACATCTAATATCTGATCGAAAAGTCCCAACCTGAAAATTCGAATCGAATCCTCCGAAAAAAAACCCCTCAAATGTCAGGAAGGCAATTAACATTCAAGTGGTTCAACGCACCTCTGCCTTGTAAATGAACTCGGCAGCTTTTTGATGGCGAATATTCGAATTAGAACTGTTTCCATGGTCGAGCTGTGATAAATCTCACATTCAAATTTACGTTCAAGTTTTAAATTTGAATTTGTGAGCAAATTTGAGAATTCGAATTTACCATTCGAACTGGATGATCGGAAAGACAGAAGTGCAGATGCATGGCAGAGAGCTGGGTGGTACTGTGTTGTGTTCCTGCAATATTCTTGTACAGGAAAAGTCTCAAAATCGTAAAAAAAAAAAAAATCTTTTTTTGGATTTGACACTCAAATACTGTCTTTTTTCGGAACACCAGCGCAAATCAGGATATCTTCCGGACATCTGCCATTGACTTCTACATGAACTCGGCAGGTCTGAGTTGGAGTACTTTTTTATTCAGGACTTCAATAAATCACAAAAAATTCCTCTCTCTGGACTAATTAATCTGCACTGCGGACAAGGTAATTTTCCTCAGTAACTAACTGAACGCACTTTGAGAAATCCACTTGTTTAGAAAACCCACATTTCTTAAAGGGTTCAAGTACATACAATAATTCCAGATCTATGTGCTTAAAGGGATACTGTCATGGGAAAACATGTTTTGATATGATATGGGGCTAGACATTTTGTCAATTTCCCAGCTGCCCCATGTCATGTGACTTGTGCCTGCACTTTAGGAGAGAAATGCTTTCTGGCAGACTGCTGTTTTTCATTCTCAATGTAACTGAATGTGTCTCAGTGAGACATGGGTTTTTACTATTGAGTGTTGTTCTTAGATCTACCAGGCAGCTGTTATCTTGTGTTAGGGAGCTGTTATCTGGTTACCTTACATTGTTCTTTTGTTTGGCTGCTGGGGGGGGGAAAGGGAGGTGGTGATATCACTCCAACTTGCAGTACAGGAGTAAAGAGGGATTGAAGTTTATCAGAGCACAAGTCACATGACTTGGGGCAGCTGGGAAATTTACAATATGTCTAGCCCCATGTCAGATTTCAAAATTGAATATAAAAAAATCTGTTTGCTCTTTTGAGAAATGGATTTCAGTGCAGAATTCTGCTGGAGCAGCACTATTAACTGATTCATTTAAATGCATAATATATAATCTACATTATATCTTAATTCTGTTTAGGGCTTTGCCATGCTGCAGTTGTGTGAACTTGATCATTCTTGGGCCCTGTAGGACTGACCACACTTAGAGGGGTCTGAAGTATTGACGTGTGGGTTGGCCCAAAAAACAGTGAATCGTGCAGGTTGGGGCCAACAAATGATCCCCAGAGGTGGGTCGCAAGTGATGGTACAATGCTTGTTTATATACTTGAGCTTGCCCCGCCTTTTGGACGGTGTCCGAGAACGGACCGACAGGGTTGGGTGAGGTTACATCAGGTTTTTTTGACTGACACATCACACACCTTGGGGGTAAGGGCAGCTTGTAGGTCATTTAGGTGACGATTAAGGTACAATCCTGCATCGGGTCAGGTACTCACGGAATACCCGCAGTTTGTTGGGTTTTGGGTGGAAAGACTGATGTCCCCGACAATGCGGGCTGTCTGTGGGTACCCGGCCTGGGTAATCGGGCCAATTGCAGGACGTCCGTCCACCTGTGACATCACTTTCAGTTTTCGTGGGTACTGGGTTGGACCTTTAATAAGGGCACTGCGGCACCCTGAGCAGGAAGAGGGGGCCAGTGGGTCCAGGTTGGGCTCTTACCTAGCAGGTCCGAGTTGGGCATGGGTCCGCTCAACTGGACCCTCGCATGTACAAGATTAAAGTGGCTCAGTCCTTTTATAATCTCTCTTTCCCGTTGACTATCCAATAGGCTGACGTTGGGTTTCCTCCACTGAGGGTTAGTCTAAAACCTATGCACTAAATACTGCATAATTACTGCTTTAGTTACCCTTGTTAAAGCCTGACTTAAAGAATAAAGAAATTAAACCATTAAGTACTGCCCATTTGAAATTCTACTCTAAAGAAATGCTGTATTTTGCACGTTTACTTGTTTAACTTGTGTTTCATGTGAGCAGGTCTCTAGTATGAGCCATTCAGCAGGGGGGCTGGCTCTTAATACAAAACATTAGCGTGGCTTTAATAATGTTTGTCTTGTATTGCGACTATAACGTTAAATATTTCATTGCATAAAAAAATAACAATAACTTAGACCGGACCTCATTATCCCCAAGGACAAGGCCGGGCAAGGGAAAGGACTTGGCTTACGAGTTGCAGATTTGTCAGCGGTTGACTGAATTCCACAGTAGCACGTGGAGGCAGCATGTGTGGCATGTAAACAAACAGGCCTCTCCCAAGCCATGCTAGCATCTCTCTTGCACATAACATGCTAGCATCTCTCTTGCACATAACATGCTAGAATCTCTCTTGTACATAACATGCTAGCATCTCTCTTGCACATAACATGCTAGCACCTCTCTTGCACAAAACGTACCGGCACCTCTCTTGCACATAACATGCCAGCATCTCTCTTGCACATAACATGCCAGCATCTCTCTTGCACATAACATGCTAGCATCTCTCTTGCACATAACATGCTGGCATCTCTCTTGCACATAACATGCTGGCATCTCTCTTGCACATAACGTGCCGGCACCTCTCTTGCACATAACATGCTAGCATCTCCCTTGCACGTAACATGCTAGCACCTCCCTTGCACGTAACATGCTAGCATCTCTCTTGCACATAACGTGCTGGCCTCTCTCTTGCACATAACATGCTAGCACCTCCCTTGCACAAAACATGCTAGCACCTCCCTTGCACATAACATGCTAGCACCTCCCTTGCACATAACATGCTAGCATCTCTCTTGCACATAACGTGCCGGCCTTTCTCTCGCACATTACATGCTGGCATCTCTCTCGCACATAACGTGCCGGCATCTCTCTCGCACATAACGTGCCGGCATCTCTCTCGCACATAACGTGCCGGCATCTCTCTCGCACATAACGTGCCGGCATCGCTCTTGAACATAACGTGCCAGCATCTCTCTTGCACATAACATGCTAGCATCTCTCTTGCACATAACGTACCGGCACCTCTCTTGCACATAACATGCCAGCATCTCTCTTGCACATAACGTGCCAGCATCTCTCTTGCACATAACGTGCCGGCACCTCTCTTGCACATAACATGCTAGCATCTCTCTTGCACATAACATGCTAGCATCTCCCTTGCACATAACATGCTAGCACCTCCCTTGCACATAACATGCCGGCATCTCTCTCGCACATAACGTGCCGGCATCTCTCTCGCACATAACGTGCCGGCATCTCTCTCGCACATAACGTGCCGGCATCTCTCTCGCACATAACGTGCCGGCATCTCTCTCGCACATAACGTGCCGGCATCTCTCTCGCACATAACGTGCCGGCATCTCTCTCGCACATAACGTGCCGGCATCTCTCTCGCACATAACGTGCCGGCATCTCTCTCGCACATAACGTGCCGGCATCGCTCTCGCACATAACGTGCCGGCATCTCTGTTGCACACAACCTGCTAGCCATGATCCTGCACACAACATGCTAGAATCACTGTAAAACTTTATAACATGCTAGCATTTCTCCCCTAAACTAGGGCCACACAGGGGCCGGAATCAGCTAGCCAAAACCTGCTGGCTGATTTCAGCCCTACTGCGGGCAGTAGCCTCCTCTCTTTTCTGCATCGCATTGGCTCGGTACAAAGAGACTCTGCGGGTTATCGCCAAAGATCCACTAGTCTTTGCAATTCGCGCCAAAATCCGCCAAAGTCAGTTCACGCAGAGCCGATTCAATGCAGAAAAGGGAGGAGGCTACTGCCCAGTGGATTTTAGGCCCTTGTGTGGCCTAGCCTAAAACATTTTGTGTGTAGCTGTATTTGAAAACATACCCTCCCATAATGATATAAAATTAAACAACAACACCCACCCTGCAGAAGATGTTTTGTGAGTGCCCATCGCCCCCTGGTTTTGATTATTTAAGAGTGGTCCAACTCCTGTGTGACAATAGCAGTCATGTGCTCTGCAAAGCGATGTCCAGAACAGAAAGTTTTTGTTTTTATCTGTGGGCCCGGTACAGCCCATTGTGAATACAAGTTTGTAGAATACATCCAGCCTGGTGTCTCGCTTTATATTCCCCCCTTATCGTCCACAGTTCATTCTTCCCTGAACAGCCCCGTGCATTCTTCTGTACGAGGGAGTTTTTTTGAGCAGATGCACATGCCAACAATATTGGGTGTAGGCTGCAGTATTTTGTTTTCTTTGTCTCCTTCCAAAAGACCAGACTGTGCGTATAAGATTGTACAGGACCCAATGAAAGCCACATTTACCCAGCCTTGGTTTTCAAGAGGAGCTCATTGCAGTTTGTCTTGATGCATAAAGTGCGCCTAAAACAATATAACTTATCCCAGTTCTGCAAAAAAAATACGGATTTTTTAATGCATGATTCTTGTTGTGAACTACAACTTTCCAGCATCCTCACTTCTACCTCAAAACATTCTTATGGTGCTTGTGTGGGCCATCCATTTTACTTGGGGGAAAGTATGTTTCATTTTTTTAATTGGCTGCCTTTAACCTACACCGCTGCAGGGTACCCGTGGTGGCCACTAATGGTGTGCGGGTCGAGAAATTCTCAACTCACACCCGACTCTAACCCGCCCCCACCCAATCCGCACCCAGCCCGGCCCGCAATTTCCCCCGCCTATTTATAGACCCGCGCCTGCCCCATAGTCCCAAAAGGAGCTGGGTGGGCGCTAGCCTATAAATATAGGTACCAGATGCCAGCAGTGCTAGGTCACAGGTGGAGAGAGCAGGAGAAGCACTCACTAGTGGCCACACACACAGATGAGACCAGACTAATTCCGTGGTTACCCGTCCTGCTGCATGCCACGGTGTCATAATGCAGGGGTCCCCAACCCCCAGGCCACAGACATACCTGAACTGGGCCATACATAGTTGATGCGATGCACCAAATTTGCTGCTGGCGCGCCCAAATTTGATGCGGCACGCACAGAGTTTGACGCTGCCGAATTTGATGCAGCGTGCGCAGTTGAACATCCCCCCCTCCCCCGGTTCTTGCAAAAAATTCTGGCTTTCCACAGGCCCCTGGGGCAAAAAAAGTTGGGGACCGCTGTCATAATAAATATTACTGGGGCCACTGTTGTAAAATAATGCTCTCACTGTTATATATTGCTGGGGCCATTGTGCCTTTAAATAATGCGCTCACTGTTGTTGTTGCTGGGGCCACTGTGTCCTATAAAAATTAATTCTCTGTTATATATTGCTGGGGCCACTGTGACCTATAAAAAAAAATATTCACTGTTGTATATTGCTGGGGCCACTGTGTACTATAAAAATTCACTCATTGTTATATATTGCTGGGGCCATTGTGCCTTAGAATAATGTGCTCATTGTATGTTGCTGGGGCCACTGTGTCCTATAAAAATTCACTCTCTGTTATATATTGCTGGGGCCACTGTGCTATGAAATTCTGCAGTGTGGCTAAAATTGGTGGAATTGGGCAATCTGATTGTTTAGCCCCACTGCCAATGATCGTGCAGGCCCCCTGACTGGATTTCGTAACCTGCTAGATCGATATGTGGACAATTTTTGGCCATATAGATCAGTCCAGCAGGCTGATGAGCTTATAATAAGATGCTGACTTGGTCTTGAAGGGAATAATTGCTTCTTATCTCTCTCCAGGTACTCCCGCAGCCTATAGATAGATCTCTTTGGTTTCAAGTGGCTTAATTGAGGGCAAAGTTAATTGCACCATAACTTAATTATGATGCATTATTTGTATAAGCGCATTCAACCCAAGAGCAATTGTTCCGTGTGCCAGAAAGCAATCCCCACCAGCCCTGGGTATCCTTCCTCCAAAACAGCTGAGATTGTAGCAGGCCGCATAAAATATTCATTCTTTAATGACCTGTCAGATGAGCCTCTTAGACAGAAAATTCTCGTGCGGAACATCTCAGCCCGTTAGGGGATTTTCTCTGGTCCTTTAGGAGAACGAAAAAACCAGCAAAGGAAGCGCCGGTCGTAAAACTCCAGCAGATTAGTCCCCAAGAGCAAATAAATGTGCAGGACTTATGGCTCTGTAATGACAGGGAAGTGTTCTGGAATTTCTGCAGACTCTGTATCCAGAGCAGGAAGATGCAACTCCCTGTGGCTCTAACTAAGAATGCTGGGAGTTTCTGATGTCACATGCTTGTTGAAAGACCAGTAACATGAAAATATTGTTTTTAAAAAAAATTTGTTTGTACTTAACGAGAAAAAAACCCCCACCAAGACACTTTTAACTAAATTCGCAAAGTCTTTATTAAAAAATGACTTACTGATTCTCCCTCTTCAGAAACGGCAACAGGGCGCCTATCTATTGTGCGGCGCGCGATTTCTCCTCCCTGACTATCTCCTATAGAAGGCAGGGAGGAGAAACGGAGCTCCGCACGATGGATCGTCGCCCTGTCGCCGTTTCTGAAGAGGAGCGCAAGTAGAGTATTGGTAAGTTATTTCTAAATAAAGACTTTGCAAAATTTAAAGTTAAAAGTGTCTTGGTGGTTTTTTTTATTCGTGCAAACTAATTTTTAACGTTTTTTTTATGTTACAGGTCCTTTAATGTACAACTGCTCGCCCCACCCCCCCGTACGATGATGACGCAGGTACAGGTATAGGACCTGTTATCCAGAATGCTCGGGACCTGGAGCTTTCTGGATAACGGGTCTTTCCTTAATTTGGATCTTCACACCATAAGTCTACTAGAAAATCATGTAAACATGAAATAAACCCAATAGTCTGGTTTTGCTTCCAATTATTATATCTTAGTTGGGATCAAGTACAAGCTTCTGTTTTATTATTACAGAGAAAAGGGAAATCCTTATGAAACATTGGCACAACAGGCAGTTGGGCTCAGTTGGGTTAGGGCAGGTTGAAAGGAAGTCGAACAATTTAAAATTGTGGCTAATTTTTTCTTTAGTTAAGCTTTAGTTCTCCTTTAAGGCTCAACGTTAACCCCTTGCCTACCAGACATTGTTCATTCATTCCGCTGCAACCTATGCTACATTTATTTAAAGTCCAGGCAATGGTGCCCGCGTGGATCTCCGCATGCCGGAGTCATGTGACTTTTCCAACCCCCCGATTGTATTCCTGACGAGTGCACTGCTTTAGAGCACAATGCGACTTTTATCATCTGTAACAATGCGAGCTTCATGACGCCCTGATTTCTCTCTTTATATTGTGACAAACAATTCACGCCCTGAGCCCTTTGTTTTTAATTCATCTATACAGGCTGTTTATGTAACGCTGAGGCCCTTAAATCCATTGCTAAAGTGCAGGTGGCCGTGCACAACCTGATTTCCTTGAAACTTGTTTATTATTCCAAGTTTCCAAGCATGCTGCACGGCCCTTAAAAGGGTTGTTCACCTTTAAGTTAACTGTTAGTATGATGTAGAGAGTGATATTCTGAGACAATTTGCAATTGGTTTTCATTCTTTATTATTTGTGGTTTTTGAGTTATTTAGCTTTTTATTCAGCAGCTCTCCAGTTTGCTTTTTCAGCCATCTGGTTGCTAGGGTCCAATTTCCCCTAGCAACCATGCATTAATTTGAATAAGAGACTGGATAAGAGAGGCCTCATCTGATGAATTCTTCTCTTTCTGATTAGGTAAGAAATGGGATGTGAGTGCAGCGCTCAGCGACTATGACCAGATGCACCAGACCGGAGCCGGGGGACTGGGTCATTCCTTCAGTGAAGGACGAAACTTTAATCCCACTGAGACCGGGCGATCCCTGAGACCAACGCTACAGCGACAAGAGGATGTTGTACAAGGTAACATTAAATCCCCCCCCACTAAAAAAAACCAATGTATCCTCCGATTAACAGGGAATACCTATGCGGCCATAGTTCTATGGGATCTCTCTGTACAGACTATGAGCAAATTTAGGGGACTGTTCCTGCTGAATTGTACTTAGTACAGGGGAATACCTATGCTGCCATAGTTTTATGGGATCTCTCTGTACAGACTATGAGCAAACTTAGGGGACTGTTCCTGCTGAATTGTGCTTAGTACAGGGGAATACCTATGCTGCCATAGTTTTATGGGATCTCTCTGTACAGACTATGAGCAAACTTAGGGACTGTTCCTGCTGAATTGTGCTTAGTACAGGGAATACCTATGCTGCCATAGTTTTATGGGATCTCTCTGTACAGACTATGAGCAAACTTAGGGGACTGTTCCTGCTGAATTGTGCTTAGTACAGGGGAATACCTATGCTGCCATAGTTTTATGGGATCTCTCTGTACAGACTATGAGCAAACTTAGGGACTGTTCCTGCTGAATTGTGCTTAGTACAGGGAATACCTATGCTGCCATAGTTTTATGGGATCTCTCTGTACAGACTATGAGCAAACTTAGGGGACTGTTCCTGCTGAATTGTGCTTAGTACAGGGAATACCTATGCTGCCATAGTTTTATGGGATCTCTCTGTACAGACTATGAGCAAATTAAGGGGGCTGTTCCTGCTGAATTGTGCTTAGTACAGGGAATACCTATGCTGCCCTAGTTTTATGGGATCTCTCTGTACAGACTATGAGCAAACTTAGGGGACTGTTCCTGCTGAATTGTGCTTAGTACAGGGGAATACCTATTCTGCCATAGTTTTATGGGATCTCTCTGTACAGACTATGAGCAAACTTAGGGGACTGTTCCTGCTGAATTGTGCTTAGTGCAGGGAATACCTATGCTGCCATAGTTTTATGGGATCTCTCTGTACAGACTATGAGCAAACTTAGGGGACTGTTCCTGCTGAATTGTGCTTAGTACAGGGAATACCTCTGGAATCAGGTGTGACCATAAGACAAACTGGCAGAGGTAGAACAGGTGAGTTAATGTGTTACACAAGCTGTGGGTATAATACACTCCCCCTGTATACGATGCCCTATATCTTCAGAGAGAGTCTGACGGGTGTTACACTGGGGGAACGAGTTCTCTGCATGCCAAAACATGATGCCTGGAATAAGCAAGTGGCTCTGCTATCAGACTGATCCCAGAGTACCTGTCACTTGCACACCATATGTTCTGCATCTGCACATGGGAACTGCAATATCACCTGGGGCCTTTCTTATACTGTGATTCCCACAACAGCGAAAGGGCCACAGGCTGTGGATTCCACATTAATAACCTGTGTGAAGCAGAAGAACATCAGAGCAGCCTCTTTCTTTCTCCTGACAACTTCCTTGACTACTTGGTGGTCAGACTGGTGGGAAACTGACCAGCAGGTGGCGCTGTCTTAACAAAATCCATTTATATTAACAGTACATGTATCCCTTAAAGGGATACTGTCATGGAAAAACATGTTTTTTCATCAAACACATCAGTTAATAGTGCTGCTCCAGCAGAATTCTGCACTGAAATCCATTTCTCAAAAGAGCAAACAGATTTTTTTATATTAAATTTTGAAATCTGACATGGGGCTAGACATTTTGTCAGTTTCCCAGCTGCCCCTGGTCATGTGACTTGTGCCTGCACTTTAGGTGGAGTTACTTTCTGGTAAGCTGTTATTTCTCCTACTTAATGTAACTGAATGTGTCTCAGTGGGACTTGGCTTTTACTATTAAGTGCTGGTGTTAGATCTACCAGGCAGCTGTTATCTTGTTACCTTCCCATTGTTCTGTTGTTAGGCTACTGGGGGGGGAGGGGGTAAGGGAGGGGCGATATCACTCCAACTTGCAGTACAGCAGTAAAGAGTGACAGCAGTTTATCAGAGCACAAGTCACATGACTGGAGGCAGCTGGGAAATTGACAATATGTCTAGCCCCATGTCAGATTTCAAAATTGAATATAAAAAAATCTGTTTGATCTTTTGAGAAATGGATTTCAGTGAAGAATTCGGCCGGAGCAGCACTATTAACTGATGCGTTTTGAAAAAAACATGTTTTCCCATGACAATATCCCTTTAATATCTTGGAATGAAAACAAAATAAATAATGAATGTACATTACAAAAGTGCTTAGAATAGCACTCTCGTCAGTTTTACATTCACTTATTTTAAAGGTTTACGTATCCTTTAATTCCCAGGGACAGTTCCCCTTTACAAACACCAGGATCAGACTGATGAAGTGTTTCCATTTCCTGTTTTCCCACAACCCTCTGGTGTGATTTGTTCCATTGGGAAACACATCAGCGGTTATACAGTCACTGTGCACACCCATGTTGTTTTATATTCTCAGGACCCAAAACCGTGTTGCAATATATTGTGTGTGTGTGTGTGTGTGCGCACTTGCTGTTCTTGGCTAAACTGGTGATTCTTTATGGTCGATTTACTCCTGCCCTGTTTTAATCTAATTTTAATTTTACCTATTTTTTCCAGAAAAGCGTTTATCTCGAGGGATCTCCCACGCCAGCTCCTCCATTGTTTCCCTGGCCCGCTCCCACGTCTCCAGTAACGGCAGCAACGAGCACCCCCTGGAGACCCCCGTGTGCACCTTCCAGCTCCCTGACCTGACTGTGTACAAGGACGAGTTCCGGAACTTCATTGAGAGAGACCTGATCGAGCAGTCCATGCTGGTAGCCCTGGAGCACGCCGGTGAGTGGAATTTAATTGGCTGCCGTTTCTAGTAACACTATTGACTCCGCCCCTCTCTCTCTTTCACTCTATCCAAAGCCTGGCAAATTGCCATGACAGGGAATGGATGGTGCCCAGTGTAGAAAGTAGGGATGTACCAAATCCAGGATTCGGCTAAAATTAAGTAAGCCTTATCAGAAAGGTCTATATAAATACACCAGTAAACCCTCAAAGTAATGTTGCTCTGAGTCCTCTGTCAAAAGAAACACCACATTTCTTTCCTTCTATTGTGTACTCATGGGCTTCTGTATCAGACTTCCTGTTTTCAGCTTAAACCTCCAGGGCTAGGGCTTGAGCATGCTCAGTTTGCTCCTCTCTCCCCCTCCCTGCTGTAATCTGAGCCCAGAGCTATGAGTGAGCAGGGAGAGACTCAGGCAGGAAGTGACATCACAACAAGCTGATATGGCAGCTGCTATCCTAAACAAACAGAGAGAGCTTTGAGTGCTGTTTAATCATGTATGGTTAAGCCTTCTGCAGAATAAATATAGTTTTATATCTTGCACTACTGTGACTAATCTATTGGCAATAAACTGCTTCGGTAGCTTTCCGCCTCCTTTAAAGGGATTTTTTTTAGTATGTCATGCTTTTGTCTCTACAATCTGGGTCAGTGAGGAGCAGCAGAGTAAGGCGCTTGCCTGGGACTACAGAAGCAGTGGAAAATACTCGCGGTCGCTTGCACGTGGGAGCGCAGCTGCCGGAGCCATATGTATCATGGTGTGCTATGATAGGCTAAATTAATCTTCTCTCTCCCAATGTCTCCCCTGTGCTGTCACATGGCTGCCAGCAAGCAGCACGGCTCTCTCTTCTATGTAGTGTTTAGGCAGATAGCAAGGTAAATCGCGGAGATGTCTCTCCCAGAGACCTTCAGCTCCCACCATCCTCTGCCAACCACCGTCTGACTGAAAGATAAAGGGGAAGTTTATCATGTTCCTATGAGTCTCTAGTGCCAAAATAGGCATTTTGAAAATAAGCACCAACCAAATCAGGTTGATGAATGGTGGTGCAGTCTGGGCCCTCCCTCTTCCTCAGTTGTTAGGGTAGCATGGATTCCATTGGTTGGAAATACCAACTTAACTTAAAGGTAGCCATACACAGGCAGATTAAAGCTGCTGATATTTGTCCTTTAGAACAATTTGGCAGCTTATCTGCCCGTGTGTGGGGCTTCCGGCGGGTCTCCTTGATCGATACTTGGCCAAAATTCAGCCAGATATCGATTGGGCAGGTTTTACCTGCCGGCGCCCATCCTCTTAGTTGTAATACAATCGTTTGGCCCTAGGGCCGAACATTCTTATTAACCCGATATCGCCCAATATGGTGAGCATATTGGGGAAAGATCCTGCTTGTTTGGCGACCTTACTAAACGAGCGGATCTTATTGTGTATGGCCATGCAGTTCTCACGGCAGTCTTCCTTGCTTGATCTCTGCAAGATGGTAATGATGGCAGTGACCGACAACCCCCTTCTCCAACATCAGTCTGCCCCCAGATTTAAAGGAGAAGTAAAGGATAATTAAAGAAGTAGCTAGAAATGTTGTAGATGATGTTTTGTGCTTCTGTACCAGCCCAAGGCAACCACAGTCCTTTAGCAGTAAAGATCTGTGTCTCCAAAGATGCCCCAGTAGCTCCCCATCTTCTTTTCTGCTGATTCACTGCACATGCTCTGTGCTGCTGTCTCTTACTGAGCTTAGGGAGCCACTCACAATATACAGTACACATAGAATAGAAATGTCACAATATAAGGCTGATTAGTAATTAATACACATAATTACTACATGGCAGCACAGAAACCAGTGCAATTAGCATCAGAATTGAATAATCAGCAAACCTGTAGCATCAGCTTATATTACAGCCAGGGAAGCTCATTTTCTGCTGGATAATTAGTGACGAGCCCTAAGCTTAGCTTCTCAACAGCCAATCAGAGCCCACTGAGCATGTGAGTGTCACAGACACTTTCCAAGATGGTGACCCCCTGTGACAAGTTTGAAGTCCTGGATCATTGCTGCGATTGACAAGCTCAAACTTTAGCCTCGTGCAATAAGCTCACTATATAAAATATGGCAATTTTAGCCACATTCATGTTTAGGGTTTAGTTCTCTTTTAAGGCACAGGTCATCAGGTCCTTCTAAGCTGCTTTTTTTCCTTGTTGTTGTTTATGACCATGTTCCACTTCCTTCAAGTCGCCTCCAGCTCCGACTTTCCCTGACCCGAGCAGATTTGTTTCATGCTGCTCCTGGAGTCCGTCCATTTGGCTCGAGATGTATTGACTGAGAATAGGCTGCCTTTCTGTGTGGAGCTATTGTGCTCTGAGTCTGTGTACCAAACGTTCCGGGCTCAAGTGGATTCCTTCCCCTCCATATCTGACATTTATGTGTGCTGGCACCTCCCTCCAAGCCTCCTTTTCTTCAGTTTTGTTACTGAGCTTCTTGGCTGCTCCATCCCTTTCCCAAATGTTACGGGAACATCTGAAGTTGCAGGAAACAATGTGGCATTTTTTCATTAATGTTGGAGCTGCTTAAAAGAACGTACCATCTAAAAATGGAAGTGTTTTAAATTAATCATGTAGAGTTGTCCTGCACTGGTAAAACTGGTTTGTTTGCTTCAGAAACTCTACTATAGTTTATATAAACAAACATCTGTGTAGCCATGGGGGCAGCCATTCAAGGACAGGATACACAGTAGATAACAGATAAGTACTACTATAGTTTATATAAACAAGCTGCTGTGTAGCCATGGGGGCAGCCATTCAAACACAGGATACACAGTAGATAACAGATAAGTACTACTATAGTTTATATAAACAAGCTGCTGTGTAGCCATGGGGGCAGCCATTCAAGCACAGGATACACAGTAGATAACAGATAAGTACTACTATAGTTTATATAAACAAGCTGCTGTGTAGCCATGGGAGCAGCCATTCAAACACAGGATACACAGTAGATAACAGATAAGTACTACTATAGTTTATATAAACAAGCTGCTGTGTAGCCATGGGGGCAGCCATTCAAGCACAGGATACACAGTAGATAACAGATAAGTACTACTATAGTTTATATAAACAAGCTGCTGTGTAGCCATGGGGGCAGCCATTCAAGCACAGGATACACAGTAGATAACAGATAATTACTACTATAGTTCATATAAATAAGCTGCTGTGATGCGGGTTAAGGGAGGGTGGGTTTCGGGTAGGGGATATCCTGATCTGCACATCACTACTGCGCACCTTCTCCTTTTCTTCTATGGGACCTCCTTATTACTATTTTCTGCTTTTCTTCATCTGAATAATCCACATACTGAAGCGTCAACTCCAGTCCAAAGCAGGTGTCCCCCCAAAACAACAAAATACCCACAAGACATTGAAATCCAGCATGGTGTTTATTAGCTTTGTGCCCTCAGTCCTTGCTTCTTTATCTTTCAGGTCGCCTTAACTGGTGGGGGCAGTTGGATCCATCCTACCAGCGCCTTCTCCCTTTGGCAACTACCGGTGATGGAAACTGCTTGCTCCACGCTGCATCTCTTGGTAAGAAACCTGCGCAGACCCTAATAAATCTCTCATTTGGGCCCTCGGGAATTTCTGACACAGAATGTTGTACTTTTTTACATTAGGAATGTGGGGGTTTCACGACCGGGATCTGATGCTCCGCAAGTCCCTGTACACATTGATGGAGAAGGGAGCAGAGAAAGATGCGCTGAAGAGAAGGTGGAGGTTTCAGCAAACCATGCAGAATAAAGAGGTACAAACCATTTGGACTTTTACTCCTTAAAGGAACAGTTCAGTGTAAAAATAAAAACTGGGTAAATAAATAGGATGTGCAAAATAAGAAATGTTTTCAATATAGTTAGTTAGCCAAAAATGTAATGTATAAAGGCTGGAGTGAGTGGATGTGTAACATAATAGCCAGAACACTACTTCCTGCTTTTCAGCTCTCTAACTCTGAGTTAGTCAGTGACTATAAGAGGGGCCACATGGGACATAACTGTTCAGTGAGTTTGTAATTGATCCTCAGCATTCAGCTCAGATTCAAAAGCAACCGTTATGATCCATGTGGTCCTCCTTCAAGTCACTGATTGGTTACTGCCTGGTAACCAATCAGTGGAAAGCAAGAGAGCTGAAAAGCAGCATGATAGTGGACTGGTCTAGGGTTGTATTGCCTGAAGCACTGAGTGGTTCTGTTTGTGCTTTCAGTCTGGCCTTGTGTATACAGAAGAGGAATGGCAGAAGGAGTGGAACGATTTGATAAAGCTGGCGTCCAGTGAGCCTCGCATGCACTACGGTACAAATGGCGGCAATTGTGTCGGGTAAGTAAACTCAAGAATAATTTAATAGTAGCAATCACTCTTTCCTGCATACCATTAATTCATATGTATTAGAGTGCATCAGCCACCAATATCCTGTACATTATATAGTGAATAAAGTACCCCCTTTTGTAAATTATAAGGATATTATAAGTTACCGAGGAGTTTCATGACCATATAAAAGTACGAGGCCGAAGGCTGAGTGTTTTAAACAGGTCATGGAACTCCGAGGTAACTTCTAATATCCTCATATTTTGCAACAGGGGGTACTTTATTTATTATAATACACAAGTTTTAGGGAGTCATGTGACAGAAATGACATCAGAACTCACCGTTTATAACTGATGACATCAGAACTCACCGTTTATAAGGATATAATTTACAGGATACTCATGGCTTTTGTGTATTATATATATATATATTCACTACAGTTGCATTGTTAGTGATAGAGCATATATAGAACATATACAGCAGGCAGAGGGCTAATGGGACTGTGCTTATTTTGCAGAGTTGAAAGCTCTGAGGAGCCTGTATACGAGAGCTTGGAAGAGTTCCACGTCTTTGTTCTTGCTCACGTACTGAAGAGACCAATTGTTGTAGTGGCCGACACAATGTTGCGGGACTCAGGGGGAGAAGGTAAGTTCCCTTTAACATCTATATCTTTATTTTTTCAGTTTGTTGACCTCATTTTTCTACCTTTGTTATTATTATGGTTCCTTCATTTAGAGGCACATTTATTATATTCTGAGACAATTTGCAATTGGTTTTCTATTTTAATTATTTGTGGTTTTTGAGATATTTAGCTTTTTATTCAGCAGCTCTTCAGTTTGCAGGTTCAGATCAGTCAGATTGCTATGGGCCAAATTAGCCTAGCAACCATGGTCTGATTTGAATAAGAGTCTGGAATATGAATTGTAGAGGGATGAGGAATAAAAATTAGCAATAATAATAAATGTTTAGCTTTACAGAGCATTTGTTTTTAGATGGGGTCAGTGACCCCCATTTGAAAGCTGAGAAGAATCCAAAGAAACAGGCAAGTAAAGCAAAAACTATAAAACATAAATAATGAAGACCAAATACAAAGTTGCTTAGAATTGTGCATTCTATAACATACTAAAAGTTACCTTAAAGGTGAACCTCTCCTTTAAAGGTCGAATTTCCAATTCATGTGAGTTTTTTTTTTTTTTTTTAAACTATTCAAATATACTCTAAATTCGATTGGGGGGGCTATTTATAAAAAAAACTAAACTAAAAACTAAATCTAAAACTTGGATGAATTTTACCGACCTGAAAACTGGAATCGAATTCAATTGGAATTTCGACCGAACTCGATTTGAGTTTTTTCGCTGAAAAAACCTTGAATGTCCAGGAAGGCTACAAACATCTCCAAATTGGTCACTGGGCCTCTCCCATTGACTTATACATGAATTTGTCAGGTTTTTCGAATTCTTAAAGGCCCAGCATATGATAAATCTCGAAAATCGAATTCAAATTCTTTTAACTTCCCCCGTAGAATTTGACAGTTTTGACTGTAATTTATTTTTTTTCCTTTTTGAAAATTCGAATTCCATTTAGAATTTTCAATTGGACCCTTAATAAATCTGCCCTTACTCTAGATATTGTATTCATACAGAAGCCTTGGTGGCACAGAGTCTGGCTTTACTGCATTGCAGTTCATGCTTCTTGGGTTTGATTCCCTCTAGGGCTCTATGGCTTGCTCGTAGTTTGCATGGTCACCCTATTTTATTCCTGCACTAGCAAATGATTTAAGGGGCAGATTTACATAGGGTCGAATATCGAGGGTTAATTAACCCTCGATATTAGACTGCCGAATGTAAATCCTTCGAATATCGAAGTCGAAGGATTTAGCACATTTCCTACGATCGAACAATCGAAGGAATAATCGATCGAACGATTTTAATCTATCGATCGAACGATTTTACTTCGATCAGCCTATGGGGACCTTTTAGGTGGCGAAGTAGGGGGTCGAAGTATTTTTTAAAGAGACAGTACCTTGACTATCGAATAGTCGAACGAATAGTTTGATTCGAAGTCGTGGTTGAAGTAGCCTATTCGACCATTCGAAATTCAAGTATTTTTTCTTCTATTCCTTCACTCGAGCTAAGTAAATGGGCCCCATAGTGTCTGTATGCAGTTGAGGGTCATGTGATTTAAAGGAGAACTAACAGCTGTTGAGAAGCTAAGCTTAGGGGTCGTCGCTAATTATCCAGCAGAAAATGAGCTTGGCCTGTAATATAAGCTGATGCTACAGGTTTGCTGATTAGTAAATTCTTATGCTAATTGCACTGGTTTCTGTGCTGCCATGTAGTAATTATGTGTATTAATTACTAATCAGCCTTATATTGTGACATTTCTATTCTGTGTGTACTGTATATTGTGAGTGAGTCCCTAAGCTCAGTAAGTGACAGCAGCACAGAGCATGTGCAGTGAATCAGCAGAAAAGAAGGATGGGGAGCTACTGGGGCATCTTTGGAGACACAGATCTTTACTGCTAAAGGGCTGTGGTTGTCTTGGGCTGGTACAGAAGCACAAAACATCATGTACAACATTTCAGCTACTTCGTTAGTTAGGCTTTAGTTCTCCTTTAAGGCCTCCTCGGAAAGACTTAAGGCAGAACAAAGCTGCCCGAAAATAAAGTAATATATTTTGGAAAAAGGCCCACAAGATAGCCATACCTTGAGTATAAAGGGGGCCAGTCTAAGACCAAACACTAATGAAGAACCAGTAGTGCTTATGTGAGTGTATCCTATCCAGCACTGTGCCCACTTGTCAGGTCCCTGTACAGAGACGGAAACTGTTGGCTTTGACATTGACTTCTTGTCTGACCTTCACTTCTTCTATTGGTCACATTGGAAGGCAGTTGTGTTGGCCTTTCCTGTGGTCCCATTGAGAACAGGATGAAATTATTGATATGCTATATATACAAATGTTATGATTTAACACCCGCCTCTCTCCTGTTGCAGCATTTGCTCCGATTCCCTTTGGGGGCATTTACCTTCCCCTTGAAGTGCCGCCTAACAAATGCCATAGCTCACCTCTGGTCTTGGCGTATGACCAGGCTCACTTCTCTGCTTTGGTGTCGATGGAACAGAAAGAGCAAAGCAAGGAACAAGGTGCAGTAGAAATCTAGAATAAGTGTACAGGTATAGGATCCCTTATCCGGAAACCCGATATCCAGAAAGCTACGAATTACGGAATGGCTGTCTCCCATAGACTCCATTTTATCCAAATAATCCAAATTTTTAAAAATGATTTCCTTTTTCTCTGTAATAATAAAACAGTAGCTTGTACTTGATCCCAACTAAGATATAATTAATCCTTATTGGAAGCAGAACCAGCCTATTGGGTTTATTTAATGTTTAAATGAATTTCTAGTTGATTTAAGGCATGAAGACCCAAACTACGGAAAGATCCGTTATCCGGAAAACCCCAGGTCCCGAGCATTCTGGATAAAAGGTCCCATACCTGTATTTGTGGGAGGGTGGTAAATGTGTCCTGTAGGCAAGATCTGCCATACTCAGGTCAGTATTGGTTACTAACTGCCAGTTTTGGCTGAGTGATATATAGTGAATAAAGTACCCCCTCTTGTAAAACATAAGGATATTATAAGTTACCGAGGAGTTTCATGACCATATAAAAGCACGAGGCCGAAGACATAGTGTTTTTATACAGGTCATGGAACTCCGAGGTAACTTCTAATATCCTCATATTTTGCAACTGGGGGAACTTTATTTATTATAATACACAAGTTTCAGTGAGTCATGTGACAGAAATGACATCAGAACTCACCGTTTATAACTGATGACATCAGAACTCACCGTTTATAAGGTTATCATTTCTAAGATATTCATGACTTTTCTGTATTATAATATAATAATCACTCGTTACGTTTATACAGAGCTTCTCAAAAGTTGACAGAGTTTTGTGATCAGAACATTTTATCCAAATAATCTAAATTTGTAAAAACGAATTTCCTTTTTCTCTGTAATAATAAAACAGTCGCTTGTACTTGATCCCAACTAAGATATAATTAATCCTTATTGGAAGCAAAAACCAGCTTATTGGGTTTATTTAATGTTTACATGATTTTCTAGTAGACTTGAGGTATGAAGATCCAAATTACGGAAAGATCCAATATCCATAAAACCCTAGCATTCTGGATAACAGGTCCAATACCTGTATATATTGTTGTTTTTTTTTTTTTTTAAATACCGAATCTGAGTAATTTGTGTAATCGATGTATACATTGATATTTTTAATACTGGATTCTCTAAATTAGTTAAAATAATAAGATGTGAACAGTTAAATATTCATGGTACCCTGCAGTCTGTATCAGCACAGATCTATAATTTTCTTTTCTTCTCCCCGTTCTAGCACCTTTTATCCCACTGACAGATTCGGATCACAAATTACTGCCTGTGCACTTTGCTGTGGATCCCGGAAAGGACTGGGAATGGGGGAAGAACGACTCTGATAATGTCTGTCTGGCCAGGTACCTTTCATCTCCGCTCATTTTCTTGGCTCATTTGTTTTTCCATTGCAGCCGAGTGCCCTGATCCTCCCACTGGCGCCCCCTGTCCATCCAGGTGTAGGTAGCTCTTAAAGGGGAACTATCGCGAAAATGAAGATTTAATATGAGCTTCAGCAAACTGAAATAAGACGTTTTCTAATTATAATCAATTAAATATTCTGTACTGTTCCTGAAATAATCAAGTTTATATTCACTATTCCTCTCTCAGCATCTGTTTCTCTTCATTCTGTCTTCATGCAGCAGTTGGGTGTCAGATATTCATTCACAGTTAGATCCATTATATCTTATAGGGGGGCTCCTTTTGCCTAGAAGATGTATTAGAGCTCATTCTATTAAAATCACCAGACATCATGTCTCTCTACATGCAGGATTTGTGCAAAAGGCAGTTATTTTGTTTGTACTGGAATCAGTTATTTGAGTGAGCTCTAATTCATCTGCTAGGAAAGGAAGCCCCCCATATAACATATATTGGATCTAACTGTCAATGAATATCCGACACCTCCAAGAGTTGGGCATCAGATGAATGATCCGATATATCTTATAGGGAGGCTCCTTTTGCCTAGAAGATGTATTAGAGCTCACTCTATTAAAATCACCAGACATCATGTCTCTCTACATGCAGGATTTGTGCAAAAGGCAGTTATTTTGTTAGATTTTGTTTGTACTGGAATCAGTTATTTGAGTGAGCTCTAATTCATCTGCTAGGAAAGGAGCCCCCTATTGGATATATTGGATCTAACTGTCAATGAATATCTGATACCCAACTGCTGCATGAAGAGAGAATAAAGAGAAACAGATGCTGAGAGAGGAATAGTGAAGATAAACTTGATTATTATAGAAAAGATGCAGAATATTTAATTGATTGTATTTAGAAAGTTTCTTATTTCAGTATGCTGAAGCTTATATTTCATTTTCCAGATAGTTCCCCTTTAACTTAGCTGACACAAATATGTATCCATAATTACCACACAGAAAAAGTTTGTAGCACATGGCGAGTCCAAGGCACCATGACGTTCACCACCAATTTAATTTGCAGGAATCCAAGCAAGGCTAAAGGAAGAACTGTCCATGCCATGATGCCCTATTGATGAAATGGGTGCAGTTCGACATAGTCTATAAAAGCAAATTTGTACTTTTATATTGGCACTGTGCTAGTGTGGTGGGTGCCGTGACAGCCCTCCTGGCTGCCGCCAAGCAATGTCCTGCCATCCTCAACCTTCTGTTAGCCACCCGGAATGGAAAATGTGGTTCCATAATGGCTAGTGGACTGACTTCCTGTTTTCAGCTTAAACCTCCAGGGCTAAGGCTTGAGCATGCTCAGTTTGCTCCTCTTTCTATCCATCCCTTTCCCCCCTCCCTCCTCCTCTTCCTGCTGTAATCTGAGCCCAGAGCTATGAGTGAGCAGGGAGAGACTGATACAGGAAGTGATGTCACACCAAGCTAATATGGCAGCTGCTATCCTAAACTAACAGAGTTTCTAGAGCTCTTTACTCAGGTATGGTAAAGCATTCTACAGAATAAATACAGTGTTATAGCTTGTACTATTGTGACTAATCTATTGGCAATAAACTGCTTCGTTAGATTTCCTTCTCCTTTAAGGAAAAGTGCACACATGGACTACAAGTCCCAGAATTCATCACATCCAGTTTTTAATTGTGCAAGTAATTAGCACAGTCAATTAATTTGGGGTCATGTTAAATACAGGTGTACAGGTATGGGACCCGTTATCCGGAAACCCACTATCCAGAAAGTTCCAAATTATGGAAAGGTTGTTTTCCATGGACTCTTTCATCCATATAATCTGAATAAAACAGTAGCTTGTACTTGATCCCAACTAAGATATAATTAATCCTTATTGGAAGCAAAACCAGCCTATTGGCTTTATTTAATGTTTACATGATTTTCTAGTAGATGTAAGGTATGAAGATCCAAATTACGGAAGGATCCATTCTCCGTAAAACCCCAGGTCCCGAGCATTACGGATAATAGGTCCCATACCTGTATATGTTTTAAAAGAACACTTTGGAGAACATTGTTATTCTCTTTGCAGCTGGTGAGATGTAGTAGTAACTCTCGCTGTGCCACATCATTTAATCCACCCCTGCTCTTTCCTAAAGAGAATATACTAAGTGCCAGCTCTGTTGTGACACCTTACCCTCAAAAGCCTTAAATAATATATTGGCTGCAGCTTCTGCTTTTCAGCTCTGTTTGAGGCCGGTAATTTAATCTCAATGTATCTCAGAGCTGCTTGTTTTGACTCTTAGCAGTTCCGCTCATTGAACTCACTTTTATCCCTCATTTTTCCCTCTAGTTTTAGCACTTTTTGTCTGACAGCACTACCTGTGGCCAATCCATATGTGTAATATTCTTTTCATGTATTTATTTTCAGTGTTATCTTATCGCTGGAAGCCAAGTTGAACCTGCTGCATAACTACATGTCTTTAACCTGGCTTTCTCTGCCCTGTGAAACACAGGTAAGGGTCAATGTCTTCCTGCAATCACTCAAGTTAAAGGGATATTGCCATGGGAATAATTGTTTTTTTTTTTACAAAACGCATCAGTTAATAGTGCTGCTCCAGCAGAATTCTGCAATGAAATCCGTTTCTCAAAAGAGCAAATAGATTTTTTTTATATTTAATTTTGAAATCTGACATGGGGCTAGACATATTGTTGGTATCCCAGGTGCCCACAATCATGTGACTGATAAACTTCAATTACTCTTTACTGCTGTACTGCCAGTGGGACTGATATCACCCCCCCCCAGCAGCCTAACAACAGAAAAATGAGAAGGTAACCATATAGCAGCTCCCTAACACAAGATAACAGCTGCCTGGTAGATCTAAGAACAGCACTCAATAGTAAAATCCAGGTCCCACTGAGACACATTCAGTTATATTGAGTAGGAAAAACAAGAGGCTGCTAGAAAGCAGTTTCATCCTAAAGTGCTGGCTCTATTGCACACCTTTATGTGAATTCACAATTAGGGGAAGTGCTCTAGTTCCTTCACCTTTTTTGTATACCCTTTACCAATCCTCTTAAACAGTGACACTTCTAGGTTTAAAGATTGGGTACTCAAAAACTTCTGAAAGCCTTGATATCGTTTTTCTTTCTCCAAAGTTTTTTCTGACTGTTCCGTGGAGAGAAATGCAAATAATAGGCTATATAGTGAATAAAGTAACCCCTACTGTAAAATAAAGCGATATTATAAGTCACAGAGGAGTTCGGCCTTGTTCTTTTATACAGGTTATGTAACTCCGAGGTTACTTCTAATATCCTAATATTTTCCAACAAGGGGTACTTTATTTATTATAATACACATGTTTAAGTGAGTCATGTGACAGAAATGACATCACTACTCACCGTTTATAACTGATGACATCACTAGTCACTGTTTATAAGGATATAATTTACAAGATATTTATGGCGTTTGTGTTATTTTATATATATATATATATATATATATATATATATATATATATATATATATATATATATATATATATATATATATATAATAAAGGCTAAGAGGATTGGTAAAGGGTATACAAACCCAAAAGGTGAAGGAAAAATAGCATTTCATCTTATAGCAATTTGTTGGTTTTTTTTTTTTTGTTGTTGTCTATCCTCAAGCTGTTTAGCGCTGGTTCGTCTCTTAATTTGTTGTGGCTGTTGTATCCGAGGAAGAGCGGAATTTGGGACCGGCTGTGGAAGTGAACTGCGCAATTTCTAGATATTTCTTTATACGTTGCACAGTTGGAGAATCTGCTCACTTACCCTACTCCCAGAATCCCTTCAGGGTGGGTCGTATTTAACAACACTGAGCCAATGTGAACCTGGATTTTAACCCATGGCAACCAATCGTATTTTTCTTTGATTGTTTTACCTGCAGCTGGTAAAAGGTTATCAGTTATTGGTTGTTATAGGTCACTGCCTAGGTGCACATTAGCCCAGTGCTGATAATAAGCCTGACTTTATCTATAAAAGCTTGGAATACTCCCAGAATCCCTTTTGCGCAAGATCTTGTTTAACAAGTAACCATGACAGTATTTTTCTCCAAACTGGATGCCAACTTTGTGCTTTTCAGTCTCCTAGCACCAGTCCTAGACAGTAAGTAACCAGCCAATAAACTTGTTTTGTGTATAAAACTGGCGCATGTTTACTAAAGGTGGCCATACATGGGCCGATAAAAGCTGCAGACACACTAAATCAGCAGCTTATTGGCCCGTGTATGGGGCCCTCCGACGGGCTTCCCCGATCTATAAGTCGGGCAGATGTCGATCAGACAGGACTAAAAATCCCATTGGATCACGGCCGCATCTGTTCGTTGATGTGGTCCCGGGATCCGATCCCTTCTTACCCTTCTTTATGATCCGAGGGCCCACGATCGGATCAGCCCGATTTCGCCCACTTCAAGGTGGGCATATCAGGGAGAGATCCGTTCGTTTGGTGGCTCTCTCCGTGTATGGCCACCTTAACATTGGAGATAAATATCTGGAGAGATTTCTGGAGATGTTGCACATAGAAAACAAAAGCAAAGATCCGATTGGCTGCTATGTGCAACATCTCCAGAAATCTCTCCAGATATGAATCTCCAATGTTAGCAACCATGCTGTATTGTGATTTGTTTCTACGATGGCAAGTTAAATATTTTTGTTCTGGTCCTTTTTCTTATATAGGCGCCACTGGCCCAACCAGAGTCTCCTACCGCCTCGGCTGGTGATGACGCTCGCTCTGCTCCAGAGTCCGGAGAGTCGGACAAAGAGTCTGTGTGCAGCAGCTCTGCAAGCAACGGGGGAAGCAAAAGTGGGAAGGAAAAAGACAAGGAAAAGGACAAGTCGAGGAAAGACAAGGAGAAAGATAAGAAGAGGGCTGACTCTGTGGCCAATAAATTGGGCAGTTTTGGAAAAAGCTTGGGGAGCAAATTAAAGAAGAACATGGGGGGCTTGATGCACAGCAAAAGCATCAAGGCAGGAATGAGTAATGGGCAAGGGGACACACTGGAAAAGAAGAAGAAGGGTTCCCTCAAGGGGCGTAAAGGAAGCAAAGAAGAGTCATCTCAAAGCGACGTGTCCCCGCAGCCTGAGAAGTCGAGCTCTAGCAAGGCGTCTGCAGACAAGTCCCAAGGAGATCCTTACAAATACAGCCACGACATCAAACTGAGCCTGAGCATCCTGCGGGCTTCAATGCAGGGCGAGCGCAAGTTCATCTTCGCCTGCCTTCTGAAAACCAGCGACCGACAGCCTTACCAGAAGCAGATGATCCAGAGGTACCTGCTCGACGCAGAAGATCGATTTGTGGCCGAGCAGAAACAAAGGGAAGCCGAGAAAAAGGCGCTCGTAAACGGCGGCACCGCTAAAAGGCTGGAACCGGAAACGCTCCAGCCCAAAGGGGACGAACTGCTCCCACTCCCTTCCTATTCCCAGGTAACTGCTAACAGCTACGGCATGGAATATGGACTGGGGCCTAAAGGAGCATTGCCCTCCAGTTACTCTGGGGGTTTCACCATCCCTAGACCTAGTGTTGTGAACCCATCTGACAATTGCCACCCTCATAGTTACCAGGACAGTAGAAGGCAGTTAGCAGGGGGTTCCTGCAATAACTTACCTTCATACGCCACACTCCCACGACACTGCGTTCAGTCCCGGCTTCACCCCTACCAGTCCAGCCCCCCGCACTTGGGCAGAACCTCTCCTCTAGAGACTGAGCTGCCGCCGGTATATCCTGAGGACTGTGAGCAGACGATCTGCTTCACTCATAGCAATGGCTACCGAGAGTACACCGACCCCAGCACCCTGCCCAGAGCAGCGGCCTCTGATGGGAATAAAAGCCGGACACTGTACACTGTTCTGCAGACCAAGTGTAAGCAATCAAACTGCACTTTTTATGGACATCCAGAAACGGGGAATTATTGCTCCTGCTGTTACAAGGAGCAACTGAGGCGGAAAGAACGGGAGAAAGAGGCGTTGATACATAGGTTCTAAAGTATCCAAAAAAAAATTTTTGACTCAAAGTCCATGAATTGTTTGGGTAGAGATAACGATGCAATATTTCAGCGGTCTCCTCCCGGCATTCAGTGAGGCACCAGAGCAGAACAGCAGGTGTAAAAACCCCAATGGAGTTCTAAAGAAGGGCGATGGCATCAGTTGTTTTTTCTAAATATGGGGTTGACTGTTGTGATAAAAAAGTCTAGAGAGTCTAGTTTAGTAAATTTTTTATGGCTGCCTCCATAGCACTTTAGGAAGGTTCCACCCCTTTCTTGCTCCCAACCCCCCCCCCTTAAAAGCATGTATTTTGTTGACCCCCCCATCTTGAGAATAGGAGTGGCCCTTGAGCTCCGGAGTTGGTTTGTCTTTCTTGGGTCAGCACCAGCAGAATATATATACATACAGGTATGAGACCTGTTATCCAGAATGCTTGGGACCTGCCGTTTTCCAGATTTCCTTCATTTGGATCTTCATACCTTAAGTCTGCTATAAATAGATTAAACATTAAATAGACCCAATAGGCTGGTTTTGCCTCCAATAAGGATTAATTATATCTTAGTTGGGATCAAGTACAAGCGACTGTTTTATTGTTACACAGAAAAAGGAAATAATTGTAATTATTGGATTATTTGGGTCAAATGGAGGCTATGGGAGACGGCCTTTCCGTAATTCGGAGCTTTCTGGATAATGGGTTTCCGGATAACGGATCCCATACCTGTAGAGAGATATATATATAGATATGTTTGTAGAGGATTCCCTGCACACAGTTCTCAAGGCTGTAAAATCTCCATACAAAATCAGTATCCTTTTTTGGGAAAGGGTGCAGGTCGGATAGAGAAATGTCCTGACGGCAGCAATAAAAAAAAGGATATACTGCCTGAGAGAAACGGCTAGATTCTGACCTAATTTTAGCATTTCTGCTGTCGGAACGAGCCTGTGGTTAAAAGTTCTCTCTGGTTTAGAATTGAATCTGGTTTTTAGGCTCGGAAGCAAAATATCACAGCAACGGATGAACAGGAAAGTCACTGAACTGAGACGTTTAAGCAATACATTCAAAATGATCAATATCCTGATTTCTTTTTGCCATGGCCTCTGACCTCCGGAACTAATAGTAAATTTTGCCTAGATTAGGCCTATCTATGAGATGCTAAAAATGAATTGAATCCAGTCCTAAGCCGGCATACAAAGAAAGATTGCCAAACAACAGCAGATCTTTGTCCAATTTGGCTACCCATGCACTGGGATAAACCGTGCTGATCTGATTGTTTGGCCCCCAGATCAAGTATCAAATAATAATAATGGAAGTCTATGCAGGCCTTTCAGGAGAGGACCATATCAAGTGCTTCTCTGATGGAATTCTCTAAGAAGCCCAGTAGATATGCAGTGGAGATATCCATGGTACAGGCTGTTGAGAGGGTGCCGTTTATGTGCCAGTAATCTACCGACTTGCTCTCGAGGGGCAGCTTTTATTAGCGCCGCTAAGTTCATGAGCCATAGGGCATGGGCAAGACTATCTCCTTTATTATCATAGCACCAGCACCCAGAAATAAAGGCTAAGCTGCAGCATTTATATATATATATATATATATATATATATATATATATATATATATATATATATATATATATATATATATATATATATATATATATATATATATATATATATATATAGTATACATACATTATATATATATATATATATATATATATATATATATAGTATACATACATTATATATATATATATATATATATATATATATATATATATATATATATATATGTGCGTGTGTATCTAGGGACTCACGTGCTTTATCACCCGCACAGCAATAATGTAAGTTCTAAAATTCCACCCTACCAGCTCTTATGACTCTGCCCCAGTTAGGTCTGGAGTCTTTCAGCAGGGTCCAAGTGGATCTGTGAAATCTTAAACATTTCTCTTAATACAGTATGGGATCTATTGCCCGGAATTACCTGGTGACCTTTTCTCATAGTGCTCTAATATCTGTATCTTGGTCGAGGGCTAGTTTTTATGTTTGTGTTTTTTATTTCTTTTTAAAGGAGAACTAAAGCTTAACTAAAGAAGTAGCTTGAAATGGTGTACATTATGTTTTGGGTTTCTGTACCAGCCCAAGGCAACCAAAGCCCTTTAGCAGTAAAGATCCGTGTCTCCAAAGATGCCCCAGTAGCTCCCCATCTTCTTTTCTGCTGATTCACTGCACATGCTCTGTGCTGCTGTCACTTATTGAGCTTAGGGAGCCACTCACAATATACAGTACACATAGAATAGAAATGTCACAGTATAAGGCTGATTAGTAATTAATACACATAATTAGCATCAGCTTATATTACAGCCAGGGAAGCTCATTTTCTGATGGATAATTAGTGACGAGCCCTAAGCTTAGCTTCTCAACAGCCAATCAGAGCCCACTGAGCATGTGAGTGTCACAGACACTTTCCAAGATGGTGACCCCCTGTGACAAGTTTGAAGTCCTGGATCATTGCTGCTATTGACAAGCTCAAACTTTAGCCTCGTGCAATAAGTTCACTATATAAAATATGCCATTTTTAGCCACATTCATTTTTAGTATTTACTTTTTCTTTAAGTAGCTTTGTGGATACACCTCTTCCCAAGCATTCTGTGTAATAGATCCCATACCTGTATATATCCTGCCTGTCGACCCCTATTTTAGAATATATTCTTGTTTTAAATCCCCATCCTAGGGGCTTTGTCTCATCCGTACTCATTCCCCAAGCCTGCTTTATAAATCTTTTCAGAGCCAATAGGAACAGCAATAACGCCCCGAATGTTATATTTTATTATTACCCTGAGAGCAAAAGGGGTTATTGGCACTAAACCTCGGAAATCCGGCATTTCTTTATCTCATACAGACCACAGATGGGAAGATTCTCTATTTTGGGTATTCGTTTTATTCCCCGCACCCTGTAAACTAAAGTTCCAAGTATACACACTACCTCTGTTCCAGAGAAAAGAAATAATTCAAGATATATAAATATATATAGAGAGAGAGAGAGAGATATATCAGAGGATTTATTTGGAAGAGCCGCATCCTCCACCTGCCCGTGAGGAAAGAAGAAAAGCTATTTTTATATAGTCGGCCTATAGATGGAGAAAAGAGAGGACTAGGAATTGGACTTCTACCATTGATTGCCTTCTCATCTCACGCATAACTGGATGTTTGTCGCCCCCTCAAAATTTCTTCTGTTTTTGGCCACCCCAGAGCAAAGGAACACCGTGAAGTGTTTCGATCACATCTTTTTGGTTGTTTTTTCAGTACTGTCCTGGATGATTTAGCTGTAGAAAATGCTGTGTAAATATTAACTAACAAACGCAGGTTTTTTTTTTGTATGTCGTGTGAATGTTTCTTTTTCTGATTTATTTCTAAATTTACCATAATCGTAGGCACTTTTTTTTTCGTCTAATGTACGTTTTTAAGGCTTCTAACCAACCACCAGTTTCTTTTTGTTCCATATCGAAGCAATATTTCGATTTATTTTAACAATAATTTAGTTAGGCCAGTTGTTACTGGCAGCGGCTAAAAAAATGGAGTCCTTTGTATGCCCTTTAGTGGGCAAAAGGCATTGCATTCTCATTGATGGCAACACCCTTGTTATAAGCAAGCAGGATACCCTTTTATACCACTATTGCCCTATACAGTTGCATAACTAGAGTGCGCTGGGCTCCCCTGAAAAAAATCTTCAGAGAGGTCCGGGGCACTCCGATAGTTACGCCACTGGCCCTATACATGAAGAACAACCTAAACATTTTGGGGCAGACTTCTCACAAGATTAGAGCTCACTACGATAAAACTCAACCAGAAGTATATTTATAAATGGAGTAATAATAATGCTTATAAAAATCCCAAAGGAACGAGTAGAAAAGTGTGTGAGTTTTATTATGGTGAGCTCATCTCCCATTGATAGAAATCTGCCCCTATGTCTTGGAGGGCAACTAAAAATACACATTCCCATTAAGGCAGTGACTTTATATATTTGCTCATATTTGGAGAGGAAAAGATTTTTGTCCTCCTGTGTTATGTTTATCAGTTTCATATACTCATCCAAGCGACCTGTTCATGAGCACTTTTGCAAATAACGTTATTTATTCTTTTATTTTTGTTATGATATTAGCAGTTTAACTCTGCTAATATCATTTATTTGTAATGGCAGTTGACCCCCTGCTGTTCTCCTGGCGGCCTATGCTGGTGATGTGTCCTGACTCTGCTTTTCACATTAAGGGGCAGATTTATCAATGGTCGAATAGTAAATCGTCAAATGTCAAAATGCACACATTCAAATTTGAATCCCCCTATGTGAATGTGATATTTATCCTGCCGCGACCATAGAAACAGTCCTTATTTGAATATTCGCCACCTAAAACCTGCCGAGTTCATGTACAAGTCAATGGCAGAAGTCTGTTGAGCCATTTGGAGATGTTAATAGCCTTCCTGACATTAGGAGAAGAAATCAAATACGATTCTAATTTTCGGGTCGGAACCATTCGAACAAATATAAGACATTCAAATTTTTTCTTAAATACCTCCCAGTCGAATTGTGGGTATATTCTAATTAAAAAATGAATTCGAAATTCAACCTTTGATAAATGGGCATCTAAGTGATAGAACTTAGCAGTGAAGCAATAGGAGATGTTTCCTGTCTCAAAAGCTTAAGCCAGTGGGAAAGATCAGCAACAAGGTTGCTCCTGTTTCATATGTGATATTAGCAAAATGAAACTGCCTTATATCATGAAAACCAAAAGTTAATTGCAAAGGTGCTCAGAAGTTTTATGGCTGGATTAAGTCATCTTTACATTAGCTTTGGTGTTTTTATAGAATGGCAACCATCTTGTTTGGATGATGACGTTTGCCGTTCAACCATAGCCATTGGCCTCCCGGTTTGCTGTCTCCGCTTATAATTCAAAACAATTCTACAATTCACTTTCATTACATACAAGGATGTTTGATCGTTGACCACACAACTGTAGCGTTTGCACGTTTGTCGTTTATAATTAGCAGGTTGTTTTTGCTCCACCTCTTTAGATTTAACGAAGCCATGTATATATTAACCAATTTCCTTTCCTCGTTCCTCTTTTACACTTTGATGCCCCCAGTCAAAGTGAGCGCCTCCCCCGGAGGTGACTAAGCAGTATTTGCACAGACGGTAGAGCACAATGAAGCAGAGTGCTGTTTTATTTACAAGGTTTATTGTAATTAGTGTAATTCATGTTTTATCAGTTCATTTGTTTCTTTCCTTTTTTCTCTCTTGTCAACAAAAAAAAGCTTTAAATAACGAACCTTTTGTGTTTCAGACGGCTGTGCCACTCGGAAATGAATTTTGGTGGGTTGGGGAGGGTTGCAATAAAATAAAACTGGTCTTGTGTTTCTGCTGGCTACATGTAATGGCCCCATTGTGTTTTTTTTAATAACGTGGGGCAATAAAGCTTGGGAACATGTCGGGTGGCACTAGAGCTGATATTTATTAGCAAACGGATTATATATTGGTTGAAGTGCCTTTCCAATATAGTTTGGGCAAAAACCATCCTGTAATGCCCGGGTGATTTTCAGTGTTCCTTGTTGAAGAGTTGAGATCAGAAATAAAAGGAAGAACTTGGCCTCCTTTCAAAGTCATTGGCAGTCGCCAACAAGCGCCTTGTCCTGTCTAGGAACAGTCTCGTTGCCCAAAAATGCAGCACTACTCGTTGTGAAATGGGGGGCTTGGCACTAGGTGATTTCCATTGACTGGTGGGTGATGTTAAGCATTTTGTTGCCGTCCCACAAATTCCGAAAATGCTAAAACTAGAAATCTACTAGTCTGTGATTGGCCAAAGCAGGAACTTAGACATAAAATTGTGTTTTGTCTTTTTCCTTTGTCTCCTGATGCAGTGCTTATTAAATGGTACCTCTATTGTGAGTTTTGATTGGCTGCGATGGTTGATGTCAAATTCCCAACATCTGTTGTGTCTGAGGAGCAAATGGAATAGTTAAAAAAAACAAAAAAAAAACGAAGAGCAAATAATACTTTCAGGGGTAACGTAATATTTGCAAACGTTTGCAAATGCTCGGGTAATGCATAGCAAATAGGCAAATGCTTTAAAAACTTTTGTTTTAAAGCTTATCCGAGGCTTACAGAGACTGCTTCCTTTCGGCACAAACCTCTTTCAATTGAAGTCTTTGGGAATTGCACGAAAATTACCCCTTCTGGCATTCCAAGCAAGGGAAGAATTTGAAAAAAAAAAAAAACTTTGAAAAGGTCCATTTTCCTGCTATGGGTCCCATTAGCCTCTGGTAAGTTCCCGAGGGACTTGTCTTCTAATGAGAAGGGGGTTGAAAACTTTCATTTTGAGAAGTGGCACAGCTTGTTCTAAGTGCATAACTATGCAATTAAGTTGGAAATTGCTGAACATATTCTGGGTATGGAGAAAAGTGTACTTAACAAAGAATTTTATTTGCACCCTTCGGACTCCTGTCTATTAACTGATAAGTAGGAAAAATGTTCCGAAATGAGTCTTTGTTTATGTCTTGTTCCTAAAACTGTGCTTGGAGAAATAAAATGGTCTGCAACTAGGCTACACCGATTGCCACAAAGGAGTAATTAAGAAACGCGTAACTGCAAAATTTGTTGTCACCAGAGGTTTCTGAAAAGCAAAAGCCCCATAGCTATTGGGGACTAAAATCACCCCACCATCCTACACCCATCTATATATTTCTGTTGAGTTGATCTTAGTAAGGAACATCCAAACTGAACACATTGGTCTTCTGGATAAGCCATCTTGCTGGTCCTCTATGCATTGTCTTCATGTTCTTTGTACATATGGCCACCACGACTGGTTTGAGCAATCAAGATTCATTTGAGGTTTAGCATATCAAATATCTGTGTCTAGTTGTCCTAAGCTGACTACTGACATGTCCCCTGTGATGTAAATGAACGATCTGTTTAGTTTGGCACATTGTGGAGACCCATTGGCCAATCATCATGATGACCAGCTTAGGCAGTGACGTATACACATTTTTTACAGATAGCTGGTCTGTAATGCTATTTCTGGTTGGAGAGAGCATCTTCCAATCATTAGTTTATAGGTGTTATAGAACCAAAATGTTAATTTCTATGTGTAGCGCACGCCAAAACATCACCCAGCATGAGTTACTTGCCTTACTAGAGAATCTGGAAACCGTGCCTAGTGGGCCCCCAGCTAGTAAACCTACCATCAGCCCAACCTTAATTCCACAGTAGGCATCTATAAAAATGTGTTCCATTGGGTACTGTCTATATCTCATTTCTTTGAGAGTTGGTCCACAATGTCAGGTTCTGTGGTGGGTCCTCGGAGACCCAGTATGACACCTAAACTCTGCTTTTCATTGCACTTTCTTTTGGCATCCTTAAAGCCCAGTGGATGGATCTGACACAAAAATGTGAGGTTTTTTTTCCCCTAATAAATATACTTACTCATATGTACAAAGAAACCGCACTCTTACTATTCGTAGACTTGTCCTTGACGGGGAACAGCGACCTTCATATTTGGTGCTTAATTTGTTCCATTGCATCGTTTTCAGTATTAAGGGCTATTTTACTGTTAACCTAGAAACTAGAATGCCATAATATATATATATATTAATATTTTAATGTTTGATGCTGTATATTTTGGTTTATTTTGTACTGGACGTTGTTTTTCGTCAAAGTACTCTGTTCTTAAGGGATATGTTGGCCAAATGAATGACCATGATTATGTTATTGGCACTGTGTAAAGTAAATGCTTGACCTAAAATGGCTTAACCGAAGACCTCTGTGTTAAGTTGATGCTATTCCGATCTGGTTTCCTTAGGGTAAAACCCTTGGAATCTGGAAGGTGAGTCATAGCAAAGCTTTGTCTCATATTATTCCAGCCCAAGGGTATGATCTTTTTATCACCAAAGTAGAAAGTCACCCACAAGGACATTGCACAAAAACCACCTTGTCTGAATCTCTAAGATCAAGACTTGCCTGGTGGTTTCTACAGATCAAACTATAGATTCGAATGCCCAAGCACAAGGTGTAGGTGATTAATATCTTCAATACTCAAGGTGATTGTCTTCCTGATACATTCCATTAAAATAACCCTTGGTTTGTGCCTTGAAGTGTACTAAATATATACATTTTAAACAATTTAATTACCTTCAGGCTTCTTCGTTCAGTCTTCAAAAAAAATATCACACCCAACTTCTATTGCATGATGTTGCCACCTTGACTGGGATGTCTACTTGGAGTCTGCACAAGTATAAAAGTGTAACAGAAAATGGTTCAAGAACATTTGAATAGTAACTCCTTTGTAATCTGAACAATGTGGCCTGTGTTTGTCTGTATGACCATGTAAATCTCATGATTAACAATATATCATCTTGACTATACGGAGTTTTCCACTCCAAGGCTCTATAAAATCGAGGTGCGACTAATCCACTTCTAATCGGAGATAACAGTCATAACGGCATTGGGGGAAAGGAATCCTGGATGCAATAAAAAAAAAAAACGGACAAAACAATTACAAAGAACACAATTTGTTCCTTGCACTGTGGGGATGCGTTTGGTCGTTAGCGAGAAGTTAGCTGCAGGAAATGGCAAATAAAAAAGGTTTTATTTTTCTCAAAACAAAGTCGTTTGTCTTTTGTTCATTATCAAAAGTGCCTTTTGCTATTCTTTTCACATTTTTCTGACAGCAGAACCAGAGCCTGTGCCTTGAATCAGAAGAAATGAAGATGGGGATCTACTGGGGGCATCTCCAAAAAGTCGTTTTGTCTATTCTCTAATTACAATGTCCTTTTCCAAGTCATTAATGAACAAGCAGAAGTGGGCCTATCTGTGTGGCATCCTTGCAGCAGGTTCTTGACAAACTTGGGAGCTAATTGGCAGATTTGTTTTGATGTTGATAAATGTAACGTTATGTACCTGGGATGTAAATATATGCTGCCACTTATGCCCTGAATTGGACTGTGTAAAGCAAATCCTAGATGGAGAAGGATCTGAGTATAGTTGTAGATAAGGCTGTAGCAAGTAATGCCAGTCATCAGGAAAGGCCAACAAGGTATTATCCTGTATTTATAGGGGTCTAAATAAGGATGCAGAGGGCCATTCTTCCCTTTATAAAGCACTTGTTTTAGTCTTCAGTGCACAGATGGGATTAAAGTCCAAAGTAGAGAGATGAAGTTGATAAAGGAACTCAAAAGTATCAGTTAATAAGAAAGACCAGGGCCCCCCTTTAAAGTTTTTTAAAAAATTGGTGGTCAGAGCCCCCCCCCCCACAAGTAAAAAAAAAAAAACATTGGCGCCAGGGCCCCCCTTACAAGTTAAAAAAAAAAAATTGGGGCTCCAAAGAATATTTTTAAAAAAAAACTGGTGGCAGGGTCCTATAGAATGTTAAAATAATACATTGCTGGCCAGTTGATTAAAAAATAAAAAAACATATTGGTGTTCAGTAGAATTGAACTCATGGCTTCAGGACTTTAACTTCGCTTCCTTTCGTGACTTTGGGTCTTTTCACTGCTTCAGGACTTCAATTTTGGCTGTTTTCGTGACTTCTGGTCAGAGCAGGGCTAACCCGGGCAGGCGCCCTAGGCAACCTGGCCAGCCACGGCGTCGGCTGAGTGCGAAACTGCTCCAGCAGGCTGCGCATGCGCCGGAGTGCATTTGCAGAAAAAGTAACAGTGCCAGGGGAGAAACAGGACCGGACATGGGGTAGGCGACAGAGCAGGTATGTGCCTGCCCCCCCCCAGCTTTGCCCCCTAGTCAAGTGCCTACTCTGCCTACCCCTAGTACCCCTGACGTTAAGAAAGACTGGCCAAGTTTGGAATGTTTACAATGGAGAACAGTTGCTTAAGGGATGATATAATTGTAAAGACAAATTGTGTCCGTAAACTGCATAAGAACCCATGTTTGGATACGGAATCTGGAATATTCGCTTAGTGCTGGAGTATACCACAGAAACACTAGGTGGTGCTAGCCAACCACAGAGTTTGCTGTGCTGGTTCACAATAGCTTATTTACAGCAAACTTACAGAAAAAAATTACAAAAATGAGCAAAGGACCTGATGTGCTAAATAACGAGATGCCAAAGAAGACAACTTGGGTAACAATACTGGGATCGTAAGCATGGAGGTCACAAACAAGGTTGCGTTGAAAGAAGCCTGACCATCAATTCAAGGTGTTGAAACAACCAGTAAAAATATGAACCAGGTACATTCAATTTAAGGGTAAACCACGACTGTCTCTCCCTTTCTTTTGTGAAATCTTCCTTCAATAGAATAGAATTGTTTGTGGTGATGTTCTACGACCAATGAGCTTACCTTCTCTGTTATATTACTCCCATTTTGAAGTTGACATAGTTTTTGTCTGCAGGAGTGAGTAATGGCTCCATCTCTGTACAGACCCTCGAAACTGCCCCACATATGCCCATTATGAAACACTGGTCTATAGTGGTTCAACATGTGTGCATGGGGGGCTAGACAATGGCTCCCATGTGAGAGGTCAGAACAGAACTAGGCCACACTTCCATGTACTGATCTGGTATAACAGACTGTGGACCAACCCATTAGACATTGTAACAAGGTCATCTGCATCTACGGACAAATTGCTGTAGAACTTACTGGCACAATCTCCAGCAACGTATCAGTTGCAGGTAAGAAGACTGAAAAAGAGCAGGTATAGGAAGGCAAGACAAGATGGCGACAGTAATGCTTATATATAATTTTTGTCTGCTTTCTAACAGCTGAAATCTTTTGTGGGCTTTGTCTCTGCAGAGTATGAATTGACTGTACTTTGTTTACATAAACTTTGTCGCCCACATGGCTAGAGATACCTGGGGTGACACAGGCTGGTGAACACCCAACTCAACACAATTTATGATCTCCTCTGTAATCTGAATGTGACCTTTGTTATATTCCAGATAATAGCACTGGATTCCTGAGAGGGCCACTCCTTCTGAGAAATTGCCAACTGTTCTCCGAAGCTTTCATCCAGGAGCCAAAGTCGAGAGCATTTCCTTTTTGGAGACAGCAGGGATGGGTGACATTTTCTAGTGAAGAACATTACAGTGTGTCCCTGTTCCGCCACATGCCATTTTTGGACTACCTTGCCCAGAACTGTAGTATACAAAAAATTCCTCAACTAAAACAACCCAGGAACAGTGTGAGTAATGGACCATATTAGGAAGATCTGATTGTTTGGTCTTACGCCAATGATCCTACCACACTGGGGACCTGTACAGTGCCATCAGAATTGGAACACGTCTAACTTATGATGTGCTACTCAATTGACATGATTTTCTAGCCTTTCTAATTGATATCGGACCAAATCCCAACCAAAGATCTGTTGGGTGGCCATCTTTTGGACCCACACATCAGCAATTAACTGCCAATATTTCTGTGTATGGCCAGCTGAACATTTCTCTCGGACAAATGCATCATTAAGCTCAATTGACTACTTTTTGTAGGTTTCTCTACCTACAAGCATTATTCTGCAAAGCCCACAGCAGTCACCCCTGTTTGCTTCTTCATAAGGACCACTGTTTATCACTCAGCTCCAAAAATTGCTATGTTTTAAGTTGAAGTGGAGCCTGTGAATCCTGCAACCAATTTGAATGTCTAGGATGGGGTTGTATGAACATGGGTTTACAATTCGAAGGAGATGCAAGAGTGAAAAGCTCCATATAAAAGCTAAAGCTACCTATCAGACTGTAGAAATTATTTTAATTTAATGTATTTATTAATTTATTTAATTCTCCTGTAAACGGATGTAAGGGTAGTGAGTAGAGCAGCTGGGAGACCTCCATCAAAATATGAAAAACCTCCTGTAATATGATAAAAATTTACGTCATGGGGTCAATGATTACCCATGATGCACATGTTTATGTACTTTGTATTTTGTGTTCTACATGCCTCTTATTGTATCAAACAATTCAAATTGGTAGAACATTCCGTTCATAATCGAGTTCCATAGCTAACCTCTTCTGTGACCATGACAGTCAACGACATGAACGTGAATCTCTTTATGCCATTTCGCATATAGTCAATATGTTGACTTCATTACAGGTAACTAGGTCACTCTCATATAATTTCTACTCTGCAAAACTGATCTATTTTTGGAAACCTATAATGTGAATTTCTTGGCGATTTTCTGGGAGATGAAAGTGACGACCTACTGCACCTTGCGGCTTCCATAAAGTTGGGTTGTGTTTGAGGTGCGCTGATCTACTTCTTCATTCAGACTGGTTTCTTCTCAAAAATGTCACAATGAAGACTGAAACACCTGTAAGCATCCAATGCAGAGGGTTGACCATTTCCATAACATGAACCATAGGTCCAAAAGAACCCGATGAAATTAAAAGAAGAGCAATGAGTGATGATGTCACAGCAAGCAAGGCACGTGAAAGTCCTAAAACATATGAGTTTCACCAGGTTTAGCCTATGAAACTAGCTAGCATGGTGCCTATTTTTGAAGCCTACATTAAGATGCGATGAATCAAAACCCATGGCACCAAAACTATCTCTTATCACCAATCAATATTTATTACTGGAATATTCAGATCTCCTGAGTAGAACATAGACTTAGACTGCTCCCAATCATAAACACAAAGAGACAAAGACACCAAGCCTGGATCATTATCACACTGTGACTCGGTGGTAAGTGAATAAATTCCATAGACACCCAACCTACAAGATTCTGACTTTAACAATTCATTAACCACTCAAAAAATGTAGAGAACTGGCCACACTTATTTGGATTCTTAATGATCAGAATGAATAGTTTTGTTTAGCAAGTGATCTCATCGCCCACCCCTCACTCCCTTCTGGCTGTTTCTACTGTGCGAACCTCAGATGTGAAAAACAACTGGCGCTTGTTCCTGCCAGGGTTTCACGTGGCTTCCATAGTGAGTTCTGTTTCTGCTGCCCAATGCATATATATATTAATATGTCATAGAGAGTGTTTATTCAGAGGTATCCTACCTGCGGTCCTGCTGCTATTATATTGCAGCTTTAGTATTCCCTTTGACTCCCAGTAGCCTTCATATAAACTAGCCTGTAACCACATATAGTTCTTTGCTAAACAAAAAGATTTCTACAATCGTCTGCCACCATGAGCCACTTTAAGGCACTGGTAGACCAAAGGCTAAATCCAGACTTGTGATGAAACCTCCTGGAGTCACCTGTATTCATAACACCCAAAAAAGGAAAATAGGGGCTTGGTCAGGGCACAACAGGGTTTGGTTGGGATGTGACCAGTTCCCTGGAGGTTGATGCGTCTGTAAATCCCATTGGATGTCTCCCACCGCAACCCTGTGTCAATGCTATAGCTGTTACTCTTCTTAATTCACCCTCACATTTCTATATACTAGACCTATCTGCTAGAAGATCGAGGCATCATAAGCAATCACCTTAGCTGGAACATCAAAATCAGTACGATTTTTGGGGCTCATCTATTAATCTGGTATATTTCTTGAGATAAGAACACAATTCTGACATATCAAGCCTGGGTGCCATTTTGGGGATCTCAACCAGGAGTGGTAGGGGTGATGTTGACTGATCAGGGATGGGTAGAGAGGCACCAAAACATAACATGGCACTAATGCCAAGTTCTTGTTCGATATGCCTCCCCCGCCCAAGTAGGAAAAGCTCCAAACAATACATAATACACTTTAACTCTCAAAATGTTGTCATGTTATTGAAGGTCAACATTGTGTCTCAGCAGAGGCTGTTACATAGATACAAAATGCACAATTTTGTCACAGCCATAAATAAAGAAACATGACCTTCTGTGAAAAACATTTGCCAGGCAAACCTCTCTTTTGTACTCGGAGTAACTGCCACGTTCACTCAATGTAAAGAAACTGCTGATATTGAGATTGTCCTCAGCAGAACATAAAGCATTGTCTGTGCTCCACCATTTCACTCCATGCAACGGTCTGTTCTTCACAATCCTGCAAAATTTGTCTGGAAAGAACTACTTGAATATTACCCATACTATAGATAAGTGGAGCATTGAGGTGGAGCCTTACAGTAGGCCCACTGGCAGAAATGGGCTGCTACATACAAGCCATGTGCCATGCAATGTTTTTTATTCCCAAGAGACAATTCCTGAGATCAAGATGCAGTTGTTTTAGAGAACTAAATTCTGAGAAGGAGTGTCACTGTCTGTAGTATATAGTCAGTTTCTCCTTCCCTGCTCCATGCAGACACATGGATTTATGCTATGGCATAATAAACTTCTTTCACATATGAGATGATAGGGTGATATTCCTGCAGTCAGCACCAATTTATTTCTTTACATAGTTCATATAGTTACAAATGAAGTTTTCAGCAAAGAACGTTCGGGTCCTTCCATATATGTTCGTTGTTCCGTATATATTCGTTGGCTTATGCTACAATCCTGGGATTTTATCCCTGAACGACTAACATTTTTAAACTTATCTGATCAATTTTGTGAACGATAATGTAGAGATGATCGTTCGTCCGAAGATCGTTTGTACACCATCACAATCCGATAGGTTATTGATATTATCGGAACATTCTGGTCGTTTGGAAGTAAAAAATCTGCCCGTGTATGGCCACCAGGGCAGCCATCAGGGGGGGAGAGTTGTAGGGGGCCCCGAGGGTTAGGGGGGCCCCGGCCACGCCACACTTCTCTTTCTGAGAGCTGCTGACTTCGAGAAGGCATGGTCGTTTAAGGGGCCCTGGCCACCAATTTTCATATAATGTGTCCTGGCCACCAATTTTTTTTCTCATGTGGGGTCCTAGCCACTAATAATTTTTAATGGCGGGGCCCTGGCCACAAATGTTTTTTTATGGGGGGCCCTGACCACCAATATCGTTTTATTTTTTATTAACATGTGGGAACCCTAGCCACCAATATTTTTTTTTTTTTTTTTACTGTGTGGTGGGGAGGGCGGACCTGTAGGTGGGGCTTGCGGTGGGCGCAGCCCAGGGGGCCCAGGAAATTTTGTCGTATGGGGCCCTGCGATTTCTGATGGCGGTCCTGATGGCCACCTTAAGAGAAGGAGCCTTGACTGGGTACGCAGGGTTGGACTGGGCCAGTGGGTCACCAGGACAGGGGGGGATGGAGGGGAGACATTGGAAGAGGGGGCCCTTGATGTCGCAAGGGGGGTCCTTGTGGTTGCAGAACTGGTGGGCTCTGGACACCCACTCCTACACTGTGGGTACGGAAGGGGCAGGTTGGAAAGAGGTTTGTGGCCAGTCGATGGGGCTAATGGGTTTGGGAAGTGGAAAGGGAAGAGCAAGATATGGAGAGTTTGGGCAGAAGAATGTTGGTTCAGGGAGACTTTCAAGGAAGGGATGGTTTAAAAAGGGGTCCCAGCACAGTAACTACCCCTTTTCACTGGTAGGTCAGTAGGGAAACATTCACCCCACACTGCCTTGTTTTCTTGTAGCCCAGGTCACAGCTTGGTGGTAGGAAAGCTTGCCAGAGAATAGATCCACTAGGCTAAAAAGCAGAAGGGTGCAGATGGATCAATGGTCTCCTTGAGCTTGCAATCCTTAAAATACACATGTACATCCAAAACTCACATTTTTATTTGTATATAATGTATCACTAGGAATCCTAAATTTAGATTGCCAGCTCTGTGGACAGTTTGTGCTTGTGTTTATATCACACCTCCACATACAGTCTGGGATGTTTTACTCTCCCTGTTGGTTATTAGCCGTATAGACTCATTAATTAGCCATGAGGAATTTGTGCACTGGACACAAACAGGAGAAATCCCACCAGCTGTGCTATTGTGTAATCCCTGTGGTTTGGATCCAAGAGAGGGAATCCCATTTCATTTCTGCTTAACCCCCTCTCTCCCGGTGCATGGGAAGGTGCTCATTTCTCTGCTGTGGGTGGGAACCCCCAAGAACCCCCATAGTCGGCAGTGAGGAGCAAAGGGCATTAGGAGCTAGATTTCTTTTGCCCATAAGCAGAAACCTAAAAATAACACTTTTTTTCCCTTTGGAGGAGAAACCACATATGCACATATCCTCTGGCTTTTTCTGAGAAAACCTTTACCAAAACAATCCTCAGTGATGCGCGGGTCTATTTTTTGCCAGCTAAACAATTTAACTTATTGTAGGCTTTATTTGGGGGAAAAAAACTCTTCTGAGTTGTGTTTATAATAAAGTTAAGCTCAGAAGTCCTGTAATTACTTAAGAATATTCTTAATGGAGAACTAAAGCTTAACTAAAGAAGTAGCTAGAAATGTTGTACATTATGTTTTGTGCTTCTGTACCAGCCCAAGGCAACCACAGCCCTTTAGCAGTACAGATCTGTGTCTCCAAAGATGCCCCAGTAGCTCCCCATCTTCTTTTCTGCTGATTCACTGCACATGCTCTGTGCTGCTGTCACTTACTGAGCTTAGGGACCCACTCACAATATACAGTACACATAGAATAGAAATGTCACAATAAAAGGCTGATTAGTAATTAATACAGATAACTACAGGGCTACATCCATGCACTTTGATGATACTAAATTGTGCAGAACTATAGGTTCCATGCAGGATGCTGCCACTTTGCAGAGGGATTTGTCTAAGTTGGAAAACTGGGCAGCAAACTGGAAAATGAGGTTCAATGTTGATAAATGCAGGTTATGCACTTTGGCAAAAATAATATAAATGCAAGTTATACACTAAATGACAGTGTGTTGGGAGTTTCCTTAAATGAGAAGGATCTTGGGGTCTTTGTAGATAACAAGTTGTCTAATTCTGGGCAGTGTCATTCTGTGGCTACTAAAGCAAATAAAGTTCTGTCTTGTATAAAAAAGGGGATTAACTCAAGGGATGAAACATAATTCTGTCTCTTTATAGGTCCCTGGTGAGGCCTCATCTGGAGTATGGGGGCAGTTTTGGACTCCAGTCCTTAAGAGGGATATAAATGAGCTGGAGAGAGTGCAGAGACTAAGTGCAACTAAACTGGTTAGAGGGAGTAGAGATGTCGCGAACTGTTCGCCGGCGAACTTGTTTGCGCGAACATCGGGTGTTCGCGCTCGCCGGAAGTTCGCGAACGTCGCGCGACGTTCGCCATTTTGGGTTCGCCATTGTTGGCGCTTTTTTTTGCCCTCTCACCCCAGACCAGCAGGTACATGGCAGCCAATCAGGAAGCTCTCCCCTGGACCACTCCCCTTCCCTATAAAAACCGAAGCCCTGCAGCGTTTTTTCACTCTGCCTGTGTGTGCTGAAGAGATAGTGTAGGGAGAGAGCTGCTGCCTGTTAGTGATTTCAGGGACAGTTGAAAGTTTGCTGGCTAGTAATCGTTTTGATACTGCTCTGTTATTGGAGGGACAGAAGTCTGCAGGGGTTTGAGGGACATTTAAGCTTAGGTAGCTTCAGTGTCGGACTGGGACACCAGGGGCCCACCCAAAAAACCTTTGACTAGGGGCCCACCAATTAATCTTAGACCAGGGGCCCACTCTTAGTACAATTATTCTTCCTTTCCTCACTCATTTATTCTCCTTTTCTTTCCATACTATAATCTATTATTCCATCTATTTAGCCCCTTTGTGGAATGGCCATGAAATAGACCAAATGTTTAGCAGCATGAGGGCCCACTGACACCTTGGCCCACCGGGACTTTTCCTGGTATCCCTGTAGGCCAGTCCGACACTGGGTAGCTTTGCTGGCTAGTAATCTACCTTCTACTGCAGTGCTCTGTATGTAGCTGCAGTGGGCAGCTGTCCTGCTTCTGATCTCATCTGCTGACTGCTGCAATAACAGTAGTCCTTGTAAGGACTGCTTTTATTTATTTTTTTGTTGTTTTACTACTACTACTACTACTACTACTATAAGAGCCCAGTGCTATTAGTCTAGCAGTGTTGGGGAGTGGGACTGGTGTGCTAATCTGCTGCTCCTAGTAGTTCAGCAGCACCAACTTTAATTTTTTTTTTTAATATTCATTTTTTTTTTATTTTACTTTTTTTCATTTTACTACCGCTGTAGTAGTGTATAAGTTGACCTTTTAGGCATTATTTGCCCTGTAGGCATTATTTGCACACTGTTTTCTTCAACCCGCCATCGAGCTGTGTGACCTTGTTCCCATTCTGTCTAAATATTCATAATATTACCGTCTCCAGAAAAAACACCGGAGTCACTTTTTTCAAGCAGCATTCATATATTTTACGTAATCCGTATCCACCGCTGTAGTAGTGTATACGTTGGCCTTGTAGGCATTATTTGCACACTGTTTTCTTCAACCCGCCATCGAGCTGTGTGACCTTGTTCCCATTCTGTCTAAATATCCATAATATTACCGTCTCCAGAAAAAACACCGGAGTCACTTTTTTCAAGCAGCATTCATATATTTTACGTAATCCGTATCCACCGCTGTAGTAGTGTATACGTTGGCCTTGTAGGCATTATTTGCACACTGTTTTCTTCAACCCGCCATCGAGCTGTGTGACCTTGTTCCCATTCTGTCTAAATATCCATAATATTACCGTCTCCAGAAAAAACACCGGAGTCACTTTTTTCAAGCAGCCATAATATATTTTACGTAATCCGTATCCACCGCTGTAGTAGTGTATACGTTGGCCTTGTAGGCATTATTTGCACACTGTTTTCTTCAACCCGCCATCGAGCTGTGTGACCTTGTTCCCATTCTGTCTAAATATCCATAATATTACCGTCTCCAGAAAAAACACCGGAGTCACTTTTTTCAAGCAGCCATAATATATTTTACGTAATCCGTATCCACCGCTGTAGTAGTGTATACGTTGGCCTTGTAGGCATTATTTGCACACTGTTTTCTTCAACCCGCCATCGAGCTGTGTGACCTTGTTCCCATTCTGTCTAAATATCCATAATATTACCGTCTCCAGAAAAAACACCGGAGTCACTTTTTTCAAGCAGCCATAATATATTTTACGTAATCCGTATCCACCGCTGTAGTAGTGTATACGTTGGCCTTGTAGGCATTATTTGCACACTGTTTTCTTCAACCCGCCATCGAGCTGTGTGACCTTGTTCCCATTCTGTCTAAATATCCATAATATTACCGTCTCCAGAAAAAACACCGGAGTCACTTTTTTCAAGCAGCCATAATATATTTTACGTAATCCGTATCCACCGCTGTAGTAGTGTATACGTTGGCCTTGTAGGCATTATTTGCACACTGTTTTCTTCAACCCGCCATCGAGCTGTGTGACCTTGTTCCCATTCTGTCTAAATATCCATAATATTACCGTCTCCAGAAAAAACACCGGAGTCACTTTTTTCAAGCAGCCATAATATATTTTATTATTTATATATTTTGACTCAACGTATATGGCAAAAAATGACTATTTTCAGCATTTATGTGGCATATTTTTTCTGGCAACTGTGCTTCAGTGGCTGCAACCAAAAAAACTGGGCAAACAATGTCTACAAGGTCAACGTATGGCGAAAAATTACTATTTTCAGCATTTATATGGCATATTTTTTCTGGCAACTGTGCTTCAGTGGCTGCGTCCAAAAAAACTGGGCAAACAATGTCTACAAGGTCAACGTATGGCGAAAAATGACTATTTTCAGCATTTATATGGCATATTTTTTCTGGCAACTGTGCTTCAGTGGCTGCGTCCAAAAAAACTGGGCAAACAATGCCTACAAGGTCAACGTATGGCAGTTGTTTAAAGAGAACAGTAGATTACTAGCCAGCAAAGCTACCTAAGCTAAAATGTCCCTCAAATCCCTGCAGACTTCTGTCCCTCCAATACAGAGCAGTATCAAGCAGATTACTAGCCAGCAAACTTACTATCATCTGTCCCTGAAATCACTAACAGCTCTCCCCCTACACTATCTCTTCCAAGCACACACAGGCAGATTTTTCAGATACATTTTTGCCCTTGATCCCCCTCTGGCATGCCACTGTCCAGGTCGTTGCACCCTTTAAACAACTTTAAAATCATTTTTCTGGCCAGAAATGTCTTTTCTAGATGTTAAAGTTCGCCTTCCCATTGAAGTCTATGGGGTTCGCGAACCGTTCGCGAACCGCTCGCATTTTTGCGCAAGTTCGCGAATATGTTCGCGAACTTTTTTTCCGACGTTCGCTACATCCCTAAGAGGGAGGGAAGAGTTAAATTATGAGGGGAGACTGACAAGGTTGGGGTTGTTTTCTCTGGAAAAAAGGTGCTTGTGAGGGGACATGATTAGACTTTACAAGTACATTAGAGGACATTATAGACAAATAGCAGGGGACCTTTTTACCCATAAAGAGAATCACGTACCAGAGACCTCCCCTTCAGACTAGAGGAAAAGAAGTTTCATTTAAAGGAACAGAGTAGGGGGTTCATCACAGTCAGGACAGTGAGGTTGTGGAATGCACTGCCGGGTGATGTTGTGATGCTGATTCAGTTAATGACTATAAGAGGGACTTGGATGATTTCTTGGACAGACTATAATATCAAAGGCTATTGTGATACTAAACACTATAGTTAGTATAGATATGGATATATAGAATTTATGTAAAGGTATGGAGGGGTGTGTAGGGTCGGACTGGGCAGACGGGACAAGGCGAGACCTGCTATTAACGATGCTTCTTAAACTTTCTTCCAGCCCCTATTTGCCACGTGCAGGGTCGGACTGGGCTCTGTGGGTCCCCGCCAGCCCAGACACAGTCCCTGTTTGGCTGGGCCCATTAAAAAACAAACAAATTGTTGGCTAGTGGGGCGGCATGCATGCATACGCAGAGGTGTCCGTGCATGTGCACATGCCCCGCTATTCACGCATGCATGACAAGTACACTGTGGGGGCCCCAGAGGTATGGAACCCGGTGGGCCCCCAAAGGTCCAGTCCGACACTGGGTGTGTGTGTGTATGGATGCTGGGTTTTTATTTGGAGGGGTTGAACTTGATGGACTTTGTCTTTTTTCAACCTGATTTAACTATGTAACTATGTAAAGGCAAACAACCCCTTTAATTTGAAGACTGGATAGAGGCGAAAGAGAAAGGAAAACAATTAAAAAGTTAACACCAATTGAAAGGTTACTAAGAATAAGACATATTAAAAGTTAACCAAAAGGAGAACTAACACTTTAAGTTATTTTAGAAGAACTTCTGTTTTGGCTAGCGCCGTGGTAGTCTTGCAGCAGGCCAGGGAGTAATATGGCTGCCAGAGTCAGAATTAATGCCGTTAATGGACAAGGTTGGATTGGGCCATTGTTTTGTACAAGGTCCTGCCATTCCTTTGGCTCATATAGAATTTAGACCTTCCCATATCCCCTGGTAGCCTAATGCTTCAGAGGGCCCTGTAGTGTATGTAGCCAGTAACACCTGTATTCCCTTCTTCAAACATGGCTTTGCTCTCCTCCCTTCCCCTTGTAAAACTACAAAAGTAATAAAGTTGAACCACAGAATTGTTCTTGAGCGAGGCCACCATCTGAAGTCCACTTTGCACCCTAGGATCATGAACAAAAAAGGACAAGCCCCTGTGCTTTACTGGGTAGTTCTACATCTTGGGATAATGGAATGATGGGGTCTTGCACAGAAGTACTCCTTGTAAACTACTTGCTGCGGTGGTTCATAAACTGTGGGAGGATTAGTGGGGTGGAAGGGGGCTCATCCCAAAGAAGTTAGGGTGAGGTACAGGGAAAATACCTGCTGGGGTGAATGGCCATTTGCTTTCCTAGATACACCTGAAAGTTAAGTTGGTCTTTGTACTTTCTGAACCCAATGCTGTCCTATTCCATGGACTCCTGCCTGTTACATTGTAATAAAACGTATGTGCCTTAAAAATGATTCTACCTGTGCCAAAGCTTTTTGGTGTTCTCAAGCACCTGTCCAACTTTTTCCCAATCTGTTTCCTCCTTGATTCTCACTACAGTATATACTCGAGTATAAGCCGTCCCGAGTATAAGCCGAGGTACCTAATTTTACCTTCAAAAACTGGGAAAGCTCATTGACTCGAGTAAAAGCCGAGGGTGAGAAATGCAGCAGCTTCTGGTAAGTTTCAATAAAAAAATTGAGGGTTTCTGCTCCCATTGGAGGTGCCAGCGTCTCGTTTTTGGATGCCGGCAACCATTCTTGGTCTTGGAGACTATTCTTGGACGCCGGCGACTATTCTTAGGCGGCGGCGACCGTTTTTGCGCTTGGCCCGAGTATAAGCCGAGGTAGAGTTTTTCAGCATATTTTGGGGGCTGAAAAACTCGGCTTATACTCGAGTATATACGGTATATCATTCTTAGGGACCAGGGGCCACTGGTATGAAAAAGTAACATCATTGGTGTCAATGGGCCTTTACTCCTTAAGTTTCGTGCCAACACCCTGTGTTCTGACATCCACCCTGGAAGCCCTTCCATTTGCACGTGAGTGACATCATTGTGCCATTCTTGCTTGGTGGCATCATCACAATGATGGTCCTGCATGGTCATGACAGTGCCCACAAGCAAGCATGGCGGAAGTATGTGAATTAATCAGAGGTGCGCCCTTACAATGAGGTGCTGTTTATGTTCACTATTTTGTAACTCAGAATTAATTTTGTAAACCCCTATTTACTCTTCTGTCAAAATATATATGTATTTGATATTTGAGTCCACAAAATATCTTTGTCAGCACATCGTTTTGTAGACACCAATTTTTTTCCGGTAGTCAAAAACTCTTTTTGTGTCCACACAATTCATTTTGTGCTGCAATACATTATTTTATAAGAACAAAATATTTTTTGTTTTTAAGAAAGGAAGGTTTGGTTAATGTCATAATTAAGATTTACAATAAATCTGCAGTTGTCTAGTGATAACCAAACATACACCCCCCGGGGCACAGATTCTCGCCGTCAGGGAGTTCTGGGCTGATAAAATGTTATGAGCCGAAGCAGAAACCATCCCCATGGCAGGAACCATCACAGAACTAGGCCAACACATGTGACTCCTTTAATAGAAAGGTCCTGGCACACGTCCCCAGTCTATATTTGTTTCAGGGGATTACATGGTGTGGAAGAAATGAATGGTTTCAGCCGAGTGAGGCATGTGAGCTGATGTCTTCCAGATGGGCTTCTGTTAGTGCACTTCTTTACTCTCCTGTAATATTCTTCAGCTAAAACAGATCTGGCAACTCCGAGACCCAACTCTGGCTCGTCCAGGCTATAGGGAGGTCCTGGAAAATCTAGTAGAATTACTATTCGCTGCATTCAGAAATTAATGTAAAAAAACATTATTTGTGGTTTTACTTTGAAACAGGCCAAGAGTCTAGGTGATGGAGATATGTTTACTTTTCAGGGTACATTCATTGGTCAGGTTAAGTAAACCTTAAAAATAAGTGAATGTAAAATTGATGAGAGTGCTATTCTAAGCACTTTTGCAATGTACATTCATTATTTATTCTTTTTTCATTCCAAGATATTAAGGGATACATGTACTGTTAATATAAATTCATTTTAGTGCAACAGCGCCACCTGCTGGTTAATTCTCCAACATTCTGACCAGCAAATAGTCAAGGAAGTTGTCAGGAGAGAGGAAGAGGCTGCTCTGATGTTCTTCTTTAAGGTGGCTGCTAGTTTGGTAAAGTAGCCAAATGAGCGGATCTTGGTCCCATTTGGCCACCGAAATGCAGGGCAAAAGGCTTGATGTGATCATGAACTGGGGCCTACAGAGGTCTGTCAGAGGAGGACCACACCTATGTGCCAATGCATATTTCATCCAAAGGAATTTTAAAGCTGTTAAAAAGTAAGTTAATCAATTCATAAGAGAATATAAGGCTTTACACTAGGATCTAATTCCAGACCCTTGCATTGATCCCCAACCAGTAGCTCGTGAGTAACATGTTGCTCTCCAACCCCTTGGATGTTGCTCCCAGTGGCCTCAAAGCAGGAGCTTATTTTTGAATTCCTGGCTTGGAGGCATTTTGGTTAGGGATGCAACGAATCCAGGATTCGGTTCGGGATTCGGACAGAATGCGGTCTTTTTCAGCAGGATTCGGCCGAATCCTTCTGACCAGCCGGGCCGAATCCGAATTTGCATATGCAAAATAGTGGCGGGGAGGGAAATCGCGTGACTTTTTGTCACAAAACAAAAGGAAGTGAAAAATGTTTTCCCATTCTCACCCCTAATTAGCATATGCAAATTAGGGTTCGGATTCGGTTCGGTATTCGCTTCGGTAATCTTTCATGAAGGATTCGGGGTTCGGCCAAATCCAAAATAGTGGATTCGGTGCATCCCTAGTTTTGGTTGTATAAAAACCAGATGTACAGCCAAACAGTCTCAATGTAGGTTGACAATCCACATAGGGGCTACCAAATGGCCAATCACAACATTTATTTGGCACCCCAAGAACCTTTTTCATGCTTGTGTTGCTCCCCAACTTATTTTTCTTCTGAACGTTGCTCACGGGTTCAAAAGGTTGGGGATCCCTGGTTTAGAAGAAGGCTTCTTCGAGCCAACCAGGGCAGGAACTAGTGATAGGTAGAAGAGACATTGACTAGTATGTAGTGGTGACACCTTTTCTGCTTGTGTCACACTAATTCCAGCCATTCAGTAACTTTGGAGGCAGCCGGCTGAGGGAGCGGGGGAATTTATCGGTGCTCCATGGTCACAAGTGAGGGTCCTGACTCCCAGGGGAGTGGGGTGATCGAGGACCAGGTAATTTGTTTAGCCTGACACTGAAGCCAAAGCCTATGTCAGCAGTACAGCATTCTTAGTATGATACAAAGATGTGAAGTGTCCATAACAAGGGAGATATGCAAGGCTTGTCAGGCATGAGGAACATGTTAGTGTACTAAGCAAACATTAACACATATCTAGGGAGTGTAGAGATATCAGTTACTGAGACTCCTATGGAAGCACAAATGTCCCATGGCTGAAAAGCCTATCACCACTCATGCGTTACTTTATTCAGCTCAGATTCCTAATACTTACCGTTTAATTAAGATCACAAAAACATCTACTCCAATTTACCCAACATATAATTATTTAACTCCAGTCTGACCCACCAATAAGCGTCTTATTGTCTCTTGTTCCATTCTTGTATTACTTACTCATCTGACCCAGTGTCATCCAACCATGACCTACAAGATAGACACAAAACAGATCATACAGGTAATAAAGTAGAAATGCAGAATCACACATGAACCAGTTGGTCCATTAATCTGCCCGTGCCATGTTTCGTTTTCATTTCAAGTCTTGATATGTATCCCTTGTGTGTTTAAATTCTCTAAAATAGTCCATCCACGGCAAAGCTAAATCTGCACCAAAGCTGTTCATTGTATCTATCACCCTTTCTGTGTTAACTTGTATGGAACTTGTGTTCATTTTCAGGTTTCCGACTAATAACTTCATATTAATTTCCCAGCAAATTAGCACTCACCCCAAACCTCATTCAAATCTCATGAGTGGCCTTGATCACTCAGCCAAGCAGCTTCTTCAGTTCAATTTCAGCTGAACTAAAAAAAAAACCTCTTGAATGAGGGGTGAAATGTACCTGGCCTTCAGGCTGGGCCCCATAGCCCTGCTATAGTTCCAGGGGTACCCAGGGCACAAATAAACACTCACCCCAAATCTCCCCCTAACTGACCTTCAGACTGGGCCCCCTTAGCTCATAACAAGGTTACAGATATATAGAAACATTGGGGTGTCACCCTGCTATAGTTCCAGGGGTACCCAGGGTACAAATAAGCACTCACCCCAAATCTCCCCCTAACTGTCCTTCAGGCTGGGCCCCCTTAGCTCATAACAAGGTTACAGATATATAGAAACATTGGGGTGTCACCCTGCTATAGTTCCAGGGGTACCCAGGGTACAAATAAACACTCACCCCAAATCTCCCCCTAACTGACCTTCAGACTGGGCCCCCTTAGCTCATAACAAGGTTACAGATATATAGAAACATTGGGGTAACAGTCACCCTGCTATAGTTCCAGGGGTACCCAGGGTACAAATAAGTACTCACCCCAAATCTCCCCCTAACTGACCTTCAGACTGGGCCCCCTTAGCTCATAACAAGGTTACACATATATAGAAACATTGGGGTAACAGTCACCCTGCTATAGTTCCAGGGGTACCCAGGGTACAAATAAGTACTCACCCCAAATCTCCCCCTAACTGACCTTCAGACTGGGCCCCCTTAGCTCATAACAAGGTTACACATATATAGAAACATTGGGGTAACAGTCACCCTGCTATAGTTCCAGGGGTACCCAGGGTACAAATAAGCACTCACCCCAAATCTCCCCCTAACTGGACTTCAGGCTGGGCCCCCTTAGCTCATAACAAGGTTACAGATATATAGAAACATTGGGGTAACAGTCACCCTGCTTTAGTTCCAGGGGTACCCAGGGCACAAATAAGCACTCACCCCAAATCTCCCCCTAACTGGACTTCAGGCTGGGCCCCCTTAGCTCATAACAAGGTTACAGATATATAGAAACATTGGGGTAACAGTCACCCTGCTATATCCCCTGCTCATTCTCTATAAGTTAATGTTAATAGTGACCTGTGCTCTCACCTCTGGCCATGTTATGTCACACTGGACAGTTTGTAGGGTTTTGTGGCTTTTTCAGTTCACACCTAAATACACCAGGGCTGGACATGGGGAGGATATATATGTGACTGGTTCCCTATAGCCCCGGAGCATTATAAAACACTGTGATGTTTGTCAGGCTATGAAAAGCAGAGCAGGACAAAGTCCCTTGAGTCGTCACTAACAGGCAAATTCCACATGACTGACCTGCTTCTAATTAACCCAACAGTGAAACCCAAAGGCTGCGTTCATTCACCAACATGCCATGACATTGATGGCATTACAGTAACTTGTACTTGATCCAAACTAAGATATAATTAATCCTTATTGGAAGCAAAACCAGCCTATTGGGTTTATTTAATTTATTAAAGTCGGAATGCCAAAAACTCGAAAAATGTGAGGTTTTTTTTTTTACTATAAAATCAGAATTTTTTGTGGGGAAAAAATGTACATTTTTTTCAAGATTTATTATACCCTGAGCATGGAAAAAGTCTGAATCAGAAAATCCACCATCTCAGACCAATGGGAGAGGTCCCTATCCTATTTGGAATTTTCTGTGATCTGCGCTGGAATTAGCCCGAAAACCCGACTATTTCTGACTTTTTGGGCAAATATCTGAAAAAAAATCAGTTTTTTTGGGAAAAAGGCAGGAAAAATCGATCGATTCGGGAAAAATATCAGAAAAAATCATACGATTCGAATTCGATTTGATAAAATCGTGGATTCTAGTTGGGTCAGACTTTTTTAAATTAAAATAATCAGAAAAAAAATCGGATTTTGATATATAAGGTCCCCCAATATATGAAGAGCCAAACTACAGAAAGATCCGTTATCCAGAAAACTGCAGGTCCCAAGAATTCTGGATAACAGGTCCCATATCAGTTACAACTAAATATACCAAAGGAGTTTTAGGAGAAAAAGAGATCTATATACTGTAGTGCTTCAGTAATGCCCCAAGCATTTGTGTGCCCAGCAACTAAAGGCTTAATAATATTTCTATTGGTCAAAAAAAAATTTTTTTTTTTGTTATTCTGTAAACTCTTTGGCCAGCTGGGGTTTTACAACTGCCCTGTGTTTTTTTTTTTTTTTCTTTTCAATTTCCAGAATCCCGTAGAAAATGTATCGTTGGCAATGCTCACTACTGAAAGGGTTAAAGTGGCAGTAGCAGTGAACAGGCGCATCTGGGTTACAAGTGTAACAACATTCTGCTGGTGCCTGTCCCCTTTAAGAGGAGCATGTTCCCTGTGTGTCAGTTTCATTATGGAGATCAGACAGTGCAGGATACACAGAAGAACAAGAGGCTGACTCTCAATCCCTTGCACTGTATAGGGGCGAGATCCTTATTAACAAGGAGGAGGCAGAGCCAATCAGAAGCCCCCGTGCAGCACCCTTCTGATCTTCTTTGGACTCTACAGCTGCCCCCCTGCTGCCTCTATTTCTGCGCCAGACTCAGTACAAAGTCTTCTTTATATTCTCACCATGGAAGCAGCGCACAGGATCTAACTCCCCTTTTTCTTTTTTAACTTTCCTCCTGTGTTTTTCCTCTTGTTGGTTCCGCATCAGATCTCAGAATGCTCCCCAGGTCCGTGACCTCTTTCACTCTCAAGCAGGACCCCCAAGATTCCCCGGTAAGTCTCCGCCGCCTCTTTCTGTGCCTCACTTTTTGGCTTTGCTGAAGGCAGGGAGCTGGGGTTTGTTTTCAGATCACACTGAGTGTACGGCAGCAGCACCGTGGTGGCATTTCAGGGGATGTGGTTCCATCTGTGGAGCAGGGACGCCCAGGGAAAGAATGAATCATTACATTTCATATTTGTTACTCTGAAAACTATTTCACTTAAAGCTGTTCCTTGGGAGTTTAATATTCTGCTTCTTAAAGGGAATTGGTAATTGTGTGTCGGATGCCGAAAACTTTGTCACTTTGCGTTTGTTCCTAATTAGTTTGGTTTAATTATTCCACTTATATTCTGCAGCCCTGAGGTTTGAAATATAAACTGCAATCTGGTTGTTAAGGATGCAGTTGGATTTAAACTTCTATCTGGTTGCTAAGGTCTGAGTTTGGGATTTAAACTTATATCTGGTTGCTACGGACTGGGTTTGGGATTTAAACTTCTATCTGGTTGCTCTAATCTGAGTTTGGGATTTAAACTTCTATCTGGTTGCTAAGGTCTCGGTTTGGGATTTAAACTTCTATCTGGTTGCTAAGGTCTGAGTTTGGAATTTAAACTTCTATCTGGTTGCTAAGGTCTGGGTTTGGAATTTAAACTTCTATTTGGTTGCTAAGGTCTCGGTTTGGGATTTAAACTTCTATCTGGTTGCTAAGATCTGAGTTTGGGATTTAAATTTATATCTGGTTGCTACGGACTGGGTTTGGGATTTAAACTTCTATCTGGTTGCTCTAATTTGAGTTTGGGATTTAAACTTCTATCTGGTTGCTAAGGTCTGAGTTTGGAATTTAAACTTCTATCTGGTTGCTAAGGTCTGGGTTTGGAATTTAAACTTCTATCTGGTTGCTAAGGTCTGGGTTTGGGATTTAAACTTCTATCTGGTTGCTAAGGTCTGAGTTTGGAATTTTAACTTCTATCTGGTTGCTACGGTCTGGGTTTGGGATTTAAACTTCTATCTGGTTGCTAAGGTCTCGGTTTGGGATTTAAACTTCTATCTGGTTGCTACGGTCTGGGTTTGGGATTTAAACTTGTATCTGGTTGTTAAGGTCTCGGTTTGGGATTTAAACTTCTATCTGGTTGTTAAGGTCTCGGTTTGGGATTTAAACTTCTATCTGGTTGCTACGGACTGGGTTTGGAATTTAAACTTCTATCTGGTTGTTAAGGTCTCGGTTTGGGATTTAAACTTCTATCTGGTTGTTAAGGTCTCGGTTTGGGATTTAAACTTCTATCTGGTTGCTACGGACTGGGTTTGGAATTTAAACTTCTATCTGGTTGCTCTAGTCTGAGTTTGCGATTTAAACTTCTATCTGGTTGCTAAGGTCTCGGTTTGGGATTTAAACTTGTATCTGGTTGCTAAGGTCTCGGTTTGGGATTTAAACTTCTATCTGGTTGCTACGGTCTGGGTTTGGGATTTAAACTTCTATCTGGTTGCTAAGGTCTTGGTTTGGGATTTGACCTTCTATCTGGTTGCTACGGTCTGGGTTTGGAATTTAAACTTCTATCTGGTTGCTAAGGTTTCGGTTTGGGGTTTGAACTTGTATCTGGTTGCTAAGGTCTGAGTTTGGGATTTAAACTTCTATCTGGTTGCTAAGGTCTGGGTTTGTCATTAATGCAGCGTTTGTGCTTCTCTCTCTGTTCTCTGGTTCTGACTCTTGACACAATGTACCAGGAGTGATTCATATATAAATGTCTATATTCTCAGGCCTGTCTGTGACCCCTGAGGTTGCTTTACTTGTATTTCTGGAGAGGCAAACAACATAGAAACACCTATTCATTTTCTAATTCATTCATTTTCCACCCAGGGTATTTCTAAGATTCAGAGATAATTAGCCCCCCGCACGCAGGTTGCTGGGATGGGAGTTGGTTTCACACCCCGGATGCATTAAATGGATCCGAGAACAGAAAGAGAGAAATAAAAGAGAAAACACTTCTCATTTCCAGAACAAAAGGGTTTTGTGAGTCGTCCTGGGAACATTCTGGGAATTAACTGCCCACAAATCATTGCTCTGTACCTTCCCTTTGCTTTTCTTGGCTTTGGCACTATTTAGGGCACCAAGCCCTACCTCTCATTATAACGACATAAAGTGTGAATGGAGCTATTGGACATAACTAATTGATCTAAACTGCACCAGTGCCATTACTCATAACAGCCAATCGGATTTTATTTTCATTCTACATTACCCCTAAAAGCCAATCAGAATTTATTTTCATTCTACATTACCCCTAAAAGCCAATCAGATTTTATTTTCATTCTCCATTACCCATAACAGCCAATCAGATTTTTATTTTCATTCTACATTACCCATAACAGCCAATCAATTTTTATTTTCATTCTACATTACCCATAACAGCCAATCAGATTTTATTTTCATTCTGAATTACCCATAACAGCCAATCAGATTTTTATTTTCGTTCTACATTACCCATAACAGCCAATCAGATTTTTATTTTCGTTCTACATTACCCATAGCAGCCAATCAGATTTTGCGACATTTATCAAACAGCTCAATTAAACATAGGGGCGTAACTAGAGAGGAAGCAGACCCTGCGGCTGCAGGTGGGCCCAGGAGGTATAGGGGGCCCCATGCTTCTTTAATTAATATATAAATATTTGCTGGTAGGGTGCTGAGAGTTATAGTGCAACAACATCTGTGCAGCTGCTGGTAACCCATTCCTGAGACACTCAATATAAACTTCCCCTGGAACTTTGTATATGTTTCCACTTCATCCCATCAGGGTATTTTCCATTAGTGCAATATAAATAACTGGGGGGCTGAGTTTACATTACAGTCTGCTGTGTCCCGTCTTATAACTCACTATATGGAGAATCCCACCAAAACATGTCAATAGCCACCTTCTCATCGTTTTCTGGGCGATTACTGAGCAGTGGCGCTGTTCCACTGTTATCTATGGCATGTGACAGGTGGCAGTTGGTACTGCAGGTGACACACAACAACCTCTCATTTGTGGTCAGATTCTATGCCTTGCGTATATCAGCAACACAATACTTTTTCTCTAACCAATTCAATTTCAATTTGGAACAAAATAATGTAGAAGAATGGTTCTTTATTTAAGGAAAACGATTTTGACAGCTCAACCCGCAGTCCCGGATTGTTACGGAAATGTCCCGACTTTCTCTTTGATCTCCTGCACTGAACAGCCAGAAAATGAAACAAAGGGGCAAATTCACTAAGACGCGAAGCGCCGAACGCTAGCGTTAGTTCGCTAGTGTTTGGCATTTTCGCTACTGCGCAAATTCACTAACGAACGCTGGCGTAGTTTCGCTAGTGTTACTTCGCACCCTTACGCCAGGCGAATTTTCGCTAGCGTCGAAACGACGCAAATTCACTAACTTGCGCAGTGTACTGAACGCTACCTTTTACGCTAGACTTCCTTCGCCACCTCAGACCAGGCGAAGCGCAATAGAGTAGATAGGGATTGTTTCCAAAAAAGTCTAAAAAAACGCTGGCGTGTTTTCTACATGATGGGTGATAGGCTGAAAAAGATCGAAAACATTTTTGGGGATCCCCTCCTTCCTCCCTACATTTCCTGACTCATGGCAACTTACCTAGACAGTGGGCACATGTGTAGGGCAAAATAAAATTTTTATTTGCAGATTTGAAGGTTTTCTTGGCATTTGTAGTGCAGATACGTATTCCTCCATTGAAATTTGAATTTCGCGCCGTATGCAAATTAGCCTTCGCCAATTTTGATTCGCTAAGTGAAGCGAAGTTACCTTCGCAACCTTACGCAACCTTACGCTACCCCTGAGCGCAACTTCGGATTTTAGTGAATTTGCGGAGCGCTGGCGAAACTACGCCTGGCGAAGTGCGGCGAAGTGCGGCGAAGCTCGGCGAAGTTGCGCCTGGAGCAACTTCGCATCTTAGTGAATTTGCCCCAAAGTCTCTAAAACTTAATTGGCTTTTGGCAGAGAGCCCAGAATAGGTGCCAGGTGCAGTTAGATACATTGGTAACAATTTAAAATAAGCAAAGAAACAATTGTAACAATTTAAGATAATCAGGTCTCTTTGGGAAACTGTGACTTGCAGCTTAAAGGGTAATTTCATCTTCATTAGCAAAAATGTAATAACACAAGAGATGTCTTCAACCTGCCTAATTTTGTAAAATGAACATGGTAATTAGGGGGTGTGGCCACAAAATGGGAGTGGTAAAAAAAATTATCTTTGCGCATCAGATTTTTTTCTCTTTCTATTTCCTAAATATTGTGAGTTATGGGTCCCTACTTTCTCTACAGTCATGTAGTAATGTTTCACATGAAAGCACTTATTTTATTGTCACCAGTCAATAGATGATTCGCTGGCATTGTGCTGTTAATAATTAATGTTGCCATGATTACTGCCCTGTAGCCGCTGGGTTCAGGTGGAAGGAAATGAAACTATTTGTGAAAACATGTGTAAATGTAAAAAATTAACTTTGCTGCTGAAGCAGAACTAAGCTCAAAGGAACACTTCCTGGTGTGTAAGTTGCCCGGCAACTGAATGAAAGATGGGGCATGCAAGGGGCAGGTATTAATAATAAAGATAAAGTCCTCTTTCTCTTAAAAGAACTTACTATTTTATAATTACACCATTAAGATCTGGCAGGTCACAATATTAAACCCACAATGGGTGTAAAGTGATCGGCTGCTCTGACACCCATTGTGACGTCACTTTTGGCTCATGTTGGTGTTTTTGCGCCTTCTCAATTTTAGTGAATGAAATCTGTGACCTTTGTGATGTAATACAATACAATATATATATATACAGGTATGGGACCTGTTGTCCAGAATGCTCGGGACCTGGGGTTTTCCGGATAACGGATCTTTCCATAATTTGGATCTTCATACCTTAAGTCTACTAGAAAATCAAGTAAACATTAAATAAACCCAATAGGCTGGTTTTGACTCCAATAAGGATTAATTATATCTTAGTTGGGATCAAGTACAGGTATGGGACCTGTTACCAGAATGTTTGGGACCTGGGGTTTTCCGGATAACGGAACTTTCCGTGATTTGGATCTTCATACCTTAAGTCTACTAGAGAATCATGTAAACATTAAATAAACCCAATAAGCTGGCTCTGCCTTCAATAATGATTGATTATATCTTAGAGCCCCATTTATCAAAGTCTGAATTTATCTCAATATTTTCTGAAAACTACTCATATCCGCATAGGTTTTTTTCCCCTTATTTATCAATACGCTTTCCTGAAAATTCCCTGTGGGGGAAAAAAAATGGAAAAATCCACTATTTTATATTCGGCCGAATCCCTGAACCCATCTTGGAAGATTCGGCCGAATACCGAACTGAATCCTAATTTGCATATGCAAATTAGGGACGGGGAAGGAAAAAGTTAAAAAAATTGGGTTACTTCCTTGTTTTGTAACAAAAAGTCATGTGAAATTCCACCCTCCCCACAATTTGCATATGCAAATTAGGATTTGGTTCGGGCTAGGCACAAGGATCCGAATTCTGCTGAAAAAGGCAGAATCTTGGCCGAATCCCAAACCGAATCCTGCATTCGGTGCATCCCTACTTATATGCAACATCGGTAGGTCTGAGATGCTGGATTTTCTGATTCGGAATTTCTCCATCCAAAATTTGAGTTTTTTTTCTACTAGAATTTGGATTCTATAGTAAAAAAAATATTATTTTCTGGGGTTTTGGCATTCTGGCTTTAACAAATAACCCCCTTAGTTCCGATCACGTACAAAATACTATTTTATTATTACAGAGAAAAAGAATAATTTTAAAAAATTTGGATTATTTGGAAAAAATGGGAGACAGCATTTTTGTAAATCGGAGTTTTCTGGATAAGGAGTTTTCTGGATAACGGATCCCATACCTGTACTGTATATATGATAGAGAGGGTGCTGCCATCAGAGGGACCATTGCCAGACCCTCCTCTTTACCTCTCAGCCTTGGGCTTGTTTCTTATGCACCAATCAACCCCTCCATCATCATGTTTGATGTTGAAGCCAAGGTTTCTGGGACTTGAAGTCCCTCTGCTTCTGAGAGAGTCTCTGCACTGCCCATAGGGTTGCTGCATTTTATTGCTGCATTTTATTGGCAACCCTAACTGCCCACCATGTTGATCAGAGGGATTTCGAGTCCCAGAAGCCTTTACTTCAACATGGAACGAGGTGATTGAGGGATTTAATGACTCTGTGAGCCTAAGGGGGAGGGGGAAATGGTTCCTGTGAGTCAGAGGAATGGTTCTTTTCAATCTGTTAAAAGTACAGTGTGCAAAATGAATTTCGTACACAATTAGCCGTGTTTTACCCACAATGCAGCATTCTCCTCCCTCCCCTCCATATCCAAAAGTGGGGAGGGGTGTTATTAGGACTATGGCTGAATGGCGCATAAAGTAAAGCTTTCATATATTTGCAACCTTGTTATAATCAGGGGCTCCCTGATCAAATACTGAGCTTTAAAGGGGGTCTGGCTTATTTAAAGCCACAGATAGATCTTGGTTCCAGAGTGGCCCTTTGATTGCGTAGAAATGATATCCACGTGTGAGTGATTTAGATCAGATGACAGTCACGATGAGCCAATCTGCCAGTTTAACGAGCTTCCTGAAAGCACTCATCAGAATTTCTGCCCTTTTGATTCTTCTGTAGCTGAAAAGTTCCAAGTCTCAGAGAATTAGCAAGTACAATGCTGGAGGTGCAGCGCTGAGATGCCTCCCAGGTGAGTAATAAGACTGTGCCGAGTATCAGACACATTGATCATGTGCTTCTATCTCGTGCTCTCCCACATCTGCTTTCCCTTTCCACTTTATCACTCTCCCTCCCACCTCCTGCAAAAACACGTGTGGACTTGCCTCCTATATGTCACTTCTTATTGGTGCTTTTTCTATTATTAGTCAACACTTTCCAGTGCAGGACCCCCAAGAGCATTCTCTGCAACTGAACCATTTACTTTGATGGTATCCTCTAATTATTCATTCCCAAGCACCACTAGATCCTTTTGCAGCGTTCATTAATTGCAACATGAATCTCATGGAAACAAGGAAATAAATACTGTACAAGTTACTTTTCAGTATCCCTACTCAGCCATCTGTCTCTCTACATGCAGGCGTCGGAGTCAGCAATCTGTCTTTATACATGCAGGCGTCAGAGTCAGATTTTGACTGATAGGTGATAAATAAATATATTTGTTTGTGCTACCTTTGCCTAGACAATTTATTAGAACCAACTGTCTTTCAAAATAACCGACTTTGACACAAAGCTGCATGTAGAGAGACAGATGGCTGAGAAGGGTGCATAATAAAGAGGAACCTGATTGTTTCAGAAACTGTAAACATTTATTAGCTAATAGAGATAAACTAAATTTTCATTTTCAGAATAGGCCCCCTTTTATGAATGTGACTTACAGGATAAGTAAACCTTAAAAACATGAATGTAAAATAGTTTAGGGTGCTTTTCTAAGCACTTTGGCAATTTACATTAAGGGGATTATTTTTCAAAAACCCAAAACACTTTCTGATCATTTTCAATAAAATAGTCGCACCAAATCCACAAAGATTTAGTTCCCTTATTTATCAATACATTTTTCTGAAAATTTCCTGTGCAGCAAAAAAACTCGATAAAATTGTGAATTTTTCAGATTTTTTTCGTTTTTTTGCCCTAAAACCACAGAATCTTCAAATTATTGCATGAAACCTAGCACAGATCAACATATCTTCAGGACTTCTCCCACTGACTTCTACATTAACTCGGCAGGTCTGAGTTGGAGTAGTTTTTAATTCGGACTTTTAACACCCTCTGGGTTTAATAAATTCAGAAAAATCTGAGGTTTGTTTTCCACTAAAAAACTTAAATTTATAGTAAAAAAAAACTTGAATTTTTTGAGTTTTTAGCATTCAGACTTTGATAAATAAACCCCTAATTATAATGTTTTTTTCAGTTTCAGAGCTAAGTTTTTATTAACAGCCAGTATAAAACATTTTGTGACAACAGCACCACCTGTTGGTCAGTTCCTGTAACTCTACAGTCAGATAGATTCGGAAGGAAAACAGAGAAGTGTTCTTATGTTGCTCTGCTTAGGAAAGAGATGTGAAAGTGCATCTGAGGTTTCTGATCTCTTTCCTGAACAGAGCAACATCAGAACACTTCTCTATTTTCCTTCTGAAGGTATATCTCTCTGACTGTACAGTTACACGAACTGACCAGAACCATTTTACATAAAACTTTTTTAAGGTTTACTTATCATTAAAGAATGTAAGTATTGCAAGCAATGTACCAGCTCCTACACAGGAATTGCTTTGGGCATAGTTAAATCTCTGTAGTTCAGCAGCCACTGTAGGGCCATAGGTTGATGATCACCGTAAAAGGCCACTTTCACATAATGCGACAAGTTCATGACTGTGTGTTGCGGAGGCTTGTATAGAAGCATAGTGTGGTGTTTATACAAATGGCCTGTGTGCTCGAGACTTATACTGTGCATACTTTCTATACAGCTTGTGGTGTTAGAGTTGCTTACTGTTGTGTATTGGCTGCATGAGCCTGCTAATAAAGCACTGTTATACTCTACTCATCCTCGGCTACTAAAACATAACACATAGGTTGGCCTACTGATGGTAACCAGTTCTTCCCTCTCAGGAGAAACCATTCAGGAAGAAGCTATACGAGTGAAGAAGTGTGTTCACTATAATGATGGACCCCACTATATTTTGGGAACCTTGTATTGCACCAACTACAGAACTGCTTTCAGGAGAGAACACCCTGATAAAGTGAGTCAGGCCTCCACATTGTGCTCTCTCTTTATTAAATGCCAACACTTGGCAAATATGGGGAAACGTTTTTGTGTCCTCTAACCCATAGAATCCAATCAATCATTATACTAATTTAAGTTAGACCAGTAACTAATGATTTGAGTTGCCATACAGGGACAGTTACTTGTTAGCTCATAACCTTCAGTGTGTTACAAAAGAAGGTAAAAGCTGTCACGAAAATGGCAATTTAATATAAGCTCCAGCATACTGAAATAATACAACTTCTAAATACAATCAATTAAATATTCTGCATTGTTTCTGAAATAATCAAGTTTATCTTCACTATTCCTCTCACAGCATCTGTTTCTCTTCATTCTGTCTTCATGCAGCAGTTGGGTGTCAGATATTCATTGACAGTTAGATCCAATATATCTTATAGGGGGGCTCCTTTCCTAGCAGATGTATTAGAGCTCACTCAATAACTGATTCCAATACAAACACAATCTAACAAAATAACTGCCTTTTGCACAAATTCTGCATGTAGAGAGACATGATGTCTGGTGATTTTAATAGAGTGAATTCTAATACATCTGCTAGGAAAGAAAGCCCCCCTATAAGATATATTGGATCTAATTGTCAATGAATATCTGACACCCAAATGCTGCATGAAGACAGAATGAATTGTGAAAATAAACTTGATTATTTTAAAACTTCTTATATTAAGCTTATATTTAATTATAATTTTTGCGATAGTTCCCCTTTAATTTAGAGACAGTATTAGGGCATTGTGCTAACATGGACACAACATTGTCTGCTTATCGATGGCATTCATGGGAAACAACGAAGGGCTTATTTACTATGCGGACCTGCCTGGCCTGGACTGGGAATCTGCAGATTTGGGCCAATGCCAAAAGGGCTGCTGTGAGATGCCATAGGGATTCACAAGTTCCACGCCCGTCCAGCTCTTGGTAATATTATGGGCAAATTAAGAATGTCTTGCTCCTCTTCCACTTATAATAATGAATAAATCAGGGGTGCCGGGCCCATGTCGCTTCATACAACTCCCACAGTTTCTCTTGCTCTGCAGGTATAACTACATCTCCCACGTTTCTCTATTTCCTATTTCAGGATCCTCCTGCTGAGGTTCTATTTGACAATGACAATGACATGGCTCTGCCGAGTGTCGACAGGATTGTGGCAGGTGAGCAGACAGCAATTTAGGAAAGTGTGAGGGTAACAAGCAGAGTCACAACAACACTGATAACCTCAACGTGCCAACATGTTATTGTGAGTCCTGAATTTTCAAGTTCTGATCCCATTACGTTTAAACACTGGGACAAAGTGGCATGTTCACTATTGTGCCTATTTAATTGGTCTTCATTTTTTATCGTTTTTAATTATTTGCCTTCTTCCACTGACCCTTTCCAGCTTTCAAATGGGGGTCACTGACCCCCATATTAAAAACAAATGCTCTGTAAAGCTACAAATGTATTGTTATTGTTACTTTGTATTCCTCAGCTTTCTATTCAGGTCTCTCCTATTCATATTCCAGTCTCTTATTCAAATCAATGCATGGTTGCCAGGGCAGCCATCAGGGGGGGACAGGGGGAGAGTTGTAGGGGACCCGAGGGTAAGGGGGACACTGACACGCCACACTTACTTGATTATCCGGTCCCCCCATCTTTCTGAGAGCTGCTGACTTCAGGAAGGCATGGACGTTTAAGGGGCCCTTGGCCACCAATTTTCTCATAATGTGGGGGGAGGGGCCCTGGCCACCAATTTTTCTTTTCTCATGTGGGGTCCTAGCCACCAATATTTTTTAATGGGGGGCCCTGGCCACAAATGCTTTTTATGGGGGGCCCTGACCACCAATATCTTTTTATTTTTTATTAACATGTGGGAACCCTAGCAACCAATATTTTTTTAGTTTTTTTACTGTGTGGTGGGGGCGGACCTGTGGGGGTGGGGAGGGCAGACCTGTAGGTGGGGTTTGCTGTGGGTGCAGCCCAGGGGGCCCAGGAAATGTTGTCGTATGGGGCCCTGCGATTTCTGATGGCGGTCCTGATGGTCGCTAGGGGAATTTGGACCAATTGCAAACTGGAGAGCTGTTGACTAAAAAGCAAAACAACTCAAAAACCACAAATGATAAAAAATGAAAACCAATTGCAAATTGTCTGGTCTCCACTCCAGCCAAATTCTATTTCAATCTGTGAGAACATAAGGTGGACCAGGTGTCTCCCAAACCATGAGTTAAAAATGCAGAAAAACCTTATTGCTAATCTTATATAAAACACAGTTAGCAGGTAACATTTGTGAGGCTTATCGCCTGTTTTTAATTAATGTCAGTATATAAGGCATTGAGCACTTGCTGACTCCACCTCTGATGAAGTGCCAGAAGGAGGCATGAAACGCGTCAGGTGATTGTATATGTCATAGTCCGGGAGATAAGCCTCACAAATGATACCTGTTAACTGTGTTTAACATAAGCTTGGCAATAAGGTATTTTTATAATTTTAACTAGTGGTTAGTGATGGGCGAATCTGTGCTGAATTTACTGTGTAATTCGTGGAACGGCGTAAAATTGAAGTCATTGGGCGTCAAAATAATTTTGATGCACGTTCATTTTGCCGCGAGCCACAATTTTTATACGCGAGACTATTTGGTCAAAATGCTTTAAAGTCAATGGGCGTTCTAATAATTTTGCGTCTGGCGAATTTATTTGCCCATCACTACTCGTGGTTTGGGAGACACCTCTCCGACCTTTTGTTCTCGGCTCATGAGCTGACCCTGAGAAGAAGTGGCAATGAGTAAATTCACTGTATGCGATGACAAAGCCAATGTTATTTTTTGCTTTGGGGGTTTCAGTAGCCGGCCAGACCAAAATGAAGGTGGTAACAGCCCAGTCCAACCTGAAATTTATTCCTGAAGAGCTGCTGATATACTATAAAGGATTCCGGCTCATGCGCTTTCTCTTCAGCAACGATGGACTCCAGACACAGGCTTACAAAGTAAGGACTAATTGCACAACACTCTGGGTGTCACCACATTGGGGCCACTTATCAGTGAAATTGGAACAGGCGCATAGTGAGGTTTAGCTTCCATTTATTTTCCCTTGAGCTGAGAGTAAAGTACAAGGTCCAATTTAAATTTATACATTAGAAGGTGTTGCCATATTGCCTGCCTAGTGATAGTGATAAAGAGGGTCCTGTTCTGTTAATTCTTGTTTTGCAAAATGAATTTGAGAATGCGCAACACCTTAGAAACCACAATGTAGGTGCCAAACCAGTGCAATTAAACTTTGGCATCATTAGCAGAAAGTGAACCTTCATAGCTTGATACATAGGGTTTAGGTTTTGATTTGAGGGGGCTGCTTTAATAAAAACTCACGACAAAGAGAACATATTTTGGAAAGTTTATGCACCTTTATGGAAACTCTTCTGTTAAATAGGATATTTTCTGCCCTTAAAATGAGTCTGCTTATTGCATTCTCCTAAGATGAAACTGCAGAATAACCAACTGGGTGGCCATTGACCTGTAGGCTTTTCTTAGGCCCATTATTACGCTGGAAATGTTGGTAAGAAACAAGGTGATTTTTGGTCATACTGTTATACCTTTCTCTGGTTTGTAGATCATAAAAGCCATCCTCCAATATCAGCAGAAGAGCTGTCTGACAATGAAGAAGAGGAACAGCACCGTCCTCCAGAACCCAGGTGAGAAATGCACATAACTGGACATGGGCTGTTCTTTTTATTGTGCTCAGCGCTGATTTCTTCATCTCGGCCCATTAAAGATCATTTACAATGTGCAGGATTCAAAGTGTACAAAATGTTGTGTCTTTTGCACCATAATCTGACCTTAGCTCCATAGGTCTTTATGCTCCATTATTTCTCCCATGAATACAGTGCTGCCTGAGTTCAGTAGTCGCATAACTTTCAGGGGCACCTACACACCTGGGCCTGTACCCTCTTCAGACCAGGGTGCATTAACTCGCCTAAGTGAAGTCATAGGAGGGTTTTACAAACTTTCCTTTAAATAAAATAAAGATTGTCTAAATAATTTGTGGTTGATTCTGTCTTCTATGCAATTTTTTCTCTTGATAAACATTATGAAAGCTATAGACCCATAGATGTGTGAAACGGAAGCCGTTGTGCATGTAGAATAGGTCAGTGCCTGGCAGCAGGCCTTAAAGTCTAGAGCAGGAGTCCCCAAACTTTTTCACCCATGAGCAACATTCAGATGTAAAAAGAGTTGGGGAGCAACACAAGCATGAAAAATGTTCCTGGGTGGTGCCAAATAAGGGGTGTGATTGGCTATTCGGTAGCCCCTATATGGATTGGCAGCCTACAGGAGACTCTGTTTGGCAGTACACCTGGTTTTTATACAACTAAAACTTGCCTCCAAGCCTGGGATTCAAAAATAATCACCTGCTTTGAGGCCACTGGGAGCAACATCCAAGGGGTTGGGGAGCAACATGTTACTCACGAGCTACTGGTTGGGGATCACTGGTCTAGAGTAAGTGTCAGCCGTGTTGCACTGTGGTTGCAGATAACAAACAGGATGGTTCATCAATGGACTTCACCACAAAGTTTTTTGAGTCTTACAGTGACTGGGAGAATGAGATAGACAGGCTTGGGGCCTCGGCCTGGAGAGTGAGCCCCGTCAATGAAAGATATGACACCTCCACCAGGTAATAAGCAGAGGACACCCACACAATGACTAGTTGTGAATACTGAGAAAGACATTTACAGGTGTTGACCAAATTTCCCTCCCCCCCTGACCCATCTGCTTTCAGTTTATCCAAGTACATTGTGGTTCCCTGCAAGCTCCTGGACATTGACCTGAAGAAGACCTTTGCTCACTTCAACCAGAGGCGTGTTCCTGTGAGTCTTTTTTATATCTTTCCTTTACATATATTGAACAAAGAGAAGATTTTTCACCTGCACTATATACAGTACATGTATAAGCCTAAATCAGTTCCCCACTTAGAGGTCCAGTCTTTGGTCAGAATCCCCTTTAATTCATAACAAGGTTAGAAATTTAGGAAAACACTGGTCTAACTGTCATTTAACCATAGTTTCAAGATGATATAATTGAGTAAATACAAACAGCAAGTTGGCTTTTTCTTAGTGCTTGGACTGAGGATCAGGACATCCAAGACAAGCACCCCGGCACCCACCAGTTCATTTTTCTCCTGGAAGCATGAACACACAACAAGCGTACACAACTGCCAACATGTGTGTATTTTCGCTGTCTTTTCATTGGCTGAAACTAGGGGAAGGCAGGGAGAAAGGGTACCCATCTATTGCACCATAGGTATGTGCCTCTTCTGCCTACCCTTAGTTCTGGCCTTGTTTTCTCCATAAATCTCATCCGAATTGGCCTTCAAGATGAGCACCTCACCCCCTGCAAGCCCTGCCAAGGGGTGCCAGCTCCATAATTTGGGAACCACTGTCCTAAAAGAACATGTTAGGTGCAGTATCCATACAACCACTCAGAAGTTACCATGTAGCATGGTCTGCTGGGGGAAGGTTAATAAAAGTAAACTTCTGATTGGTTACTATGAATTACTCAATGTGGTGCAAACTAACAAATGCACCTCTATGACATGGCTGAGGCAATTGTATGGTCTAGTTAATAATTGTATTGCCCCCTATTACAGAGGTGGTCCTGGCATCACCGTGGGGGAAGTGACTTGCTGAGATCGGCTGGATTCGAAACCAATACTGATCCTGATAAAGAAAACATGAGGTAAGGAAAACCCAACCCTAGGGTTTGAATTGAAATAAAACTTCTTTGTGACTCCTATTTACCCTGGTGGGGGTGGATCATGGGGGTGCAGGCATGGTCTGGGCATAACAGAAACACCAGCTTTGTAAGTTAGCGACTAGGGTGATGCAGTGGCTCCTCTCAATGACCAACCAACATGATATGCCATTTGCCCAGTCTAGTTTTGTCCAGTCTAGATGTCATTCTCTAAGGGGCAGTTTTTTTAAGGGTTTTTTAATGGTCAAAACTCTCAAATCCAAATTGTGAATAATCCAAACTCGATTCGAATTTTGAGATTTATCAAACCCTGGCCTTTCAAAAATTCACACCAAGAAAGACGCACTTGTAGATCACCGGATTAAATGCGCAGGATTTGCCTCTCATAGCAGATGTCTTGGTTAAATCTACAAATTTATTTGATCATTCTAAAAGCAAAGATGCGATGCATTCAAAGGATGGAGTATGAGCAGGGGAGTGCACGCCTAAACGCGTTTCTTGACTGTGACAGTCACTTCATCAGAAGTTAAAAAATTCGAATTCGACTATTCGACACCTAAAACCTGCCGAGTTCATGTATAAGTCAATGGGAGAGGTCCAGGGACCAATTTGAACATGTTACTAGCCTTTCTGACATTTCCGTTTTTAAAACTCGATTTGAGCTTAGTCGAATTCGATTTGAATTCGATTTCGAGTTTTTGGGTCGGTAATATTAGTTTGAGTTTTAGATATTCGATTTCTTATTACATAACCCCCCCAATTGAATTTCGAGTACTGTATATACTCGAATATAAGCCGTCCCGAGTATAAGCTGAGGTACCTAATTTTACCTCGAAAAACTGGGAAAGCTTATTGACTCGAGTATAAGCCGAGGGTGAGAAATGCAGCAGCTTCTGGTAAGTTTCAATCAAAAAATTGAGGGTTTCTGCTCCCATTGGAGTTGCCGGCGTCTCGTTTTTGGATGCCGGCGACCATTCTTGGATGCCGGCGAATATTCTTGGAGACTATTCTTGGACGCCGGCGACTATTCTTGGGCACCGGTGATTATTCTTAGACGCCGATGACCGTTTTTGCGCTTGACCCGAGTATAAGCAGAGGTAGAGTTTTTCAGCATATTTTGGGGGCTGAAAAACTCGGCTTATACTCGAGTTTATTAGATTTAAAAAATTCTCATAAATTCGTAATTCGACCTTTGATAAATGTTCCTCACTACTTACATCAGCAGCTATGGTTTTAGTCATCCAACATGTCCACCCTTTTTTTGCAAATCAAGTGAATTATTTCTGACTATAGTAGTGGCAGTTTGAGGATAAGAACGTGGTAACGTGCAGATTCTCTGTTCCCAGGTCCATACGGTCCTTGCTGTTTGCCAACCATTCCCAGTGTCTGATTGTGGACACGAATGAAGAACTTCCTTCTGTCTCAGATATCCAACTCTCCTATGGGAAACTGCGCAGCCTGTGCTTAAACGGTACCAATAATATATTGTATTTATATATATAAGTGCCCTTGGCTGGGCCCAACTGGCTGTCTAATGGAATTGTTGCAGGCCCGTCTGTCCATGAATATAGTGATAATCGAATAAAATCCAACTTCCTTTGATTTTTTTTTACACAATTAAGGCAAGGTTATCCATCTCGGCAGCAGGGAATGTGCAAACTTCAAATATATTTATGTTTGTTGCTTCCAGATCCCTCAATTACTGTGTCCGATGAGAAGTGGCTCTCTAATTTGGAAGGTACTCGATGGCTGGACCATGTCCGGTAAATATTCCCAAATATAAGGTTGAACAGCTAATCCTGGTGCTAATAAAACCTTGCTGTGTTAGAATATTTACAAGAAGTTAAGTGCTTTCAGATGCTCCCCAGCCAAATATCTGCTTGTGCCTAACTCAAGAATATTTCAGCCATGAATGGGATGGAACCATCTGCTAATGGTGTGAAGGTCTATGGCTATTGCTCAGATCATTGATATAATTGTTCGGAAATCGGAAAAATGTATTGATAAATAGGGGGAAAGAGTCTGCGGATTTGGTCGGAGTAGTTTTCAGGAAATACTTCTGATTTGGATGCACAAACCCCTTAACGGGGCAAGGTTAAAAAAGTACAAAGTAATTATTCTAGTTGTACCAGGATTTTATCCTATACCATAGAGTTTCTTCCCCACAAAATACTGATCCACCACAAGCCCATAAAAATACAGCTAGGTGCATGTTACGGTAGAACCCAGGCCCCAACATGTGCCTGATTGTAATCCATAGTTTCTTCTTCTTTGGTCAAATTTAAGGGATTCTGTCATTATTTTTACAATGTCGTTTTTATTTCTAAATGACACTGTTTACACAGCAAATAATTGACTCTACCATGTAAAATTTTATTCCTGAACCAGCAAGTGTATTTTTTTATAGTTGTAATATTGGTGTGTAGGTGCATCTCAGGTCATTTTGCCTGGTCATGTGCTTTCAGAAAGAGCCAGCACTTTAGGATGGAACTGCTTTCTGGCAGGCTGTTGTTTCTCCTACTCAATGTAACTGAATGTGTCTCAGTGGGACCTGGATTTTACTATTGAGTGTTGTTCTTATATCTACCAGGCAGCTATCTTGTGTTAGGGAGCTGTTATCTGGTTACCTTCCCATTGTTCTATTGTTAGGCTGCTGGGGGGGGTGTAAAGTTTTATCAAAGCACAAGTCACATGACTGGGGGCAGCTGGGAAACTGACAATATGTCTAGCCCCATGTCAGATTTCAAAATTAAATATAAAAAAATATGTTTGCTCTTTTGAGAAATGGATTTCAGTGCAGAATTCTGCTGGAGCAGCACTATTAACTGATGTGTTTTGAAAAAAACATTTTTTTCCCGACAGTATCCCTTTAATGGTAAAGGTAATTGAGCATGCATACAGGTTCAACCTATCAGGGAGCTGTATGCGTGTTGTGCAGAATGACCCTGCCCATCTCGGCCTCCAGCTTTTTCTATGTAATCATTGTGGATTATTAACACGTATAACCTAATGCCCTGTGTTTCTTCTTCAGGCTTTGCTTAAAGAAGTCCAGTGATGTCTCTGGTTTTCTCAGCGAGGGAAAACGATCTGTGGTCCTTCAAGGTAAACTGTAGAATGCAGAATTAAGAGCATGGCACCAACTACCCGAATACCAGCCACGTCATTTATATTTCTTATTTTCTGATTCATGTTTTCTTTATTATTCTATTACACAGAGTCAGAGGACCGTGACCTGAACTGCCTGTTGGCCTCTTTGGTTCAGCTGATGTCAGACCCTTTTGTTCGTACAATATCGGGGTTCCAGAGCTTGGTTCAGAAGGAGTGGCTATCTGCAGGGCACCCCTTCCTGCAAAGGATCAATCCTTTCAAGGAGACGGACAAGGATGAAGTGAGTGACATTTGAATGAAAGGAGCAGATGGTGTTGCTTGGGCTGCTACAAACCCAAGGTTGATCATATCATGTGATTTCAGACTCAGCCTCCCCGGATGTTGCCCAACTGTCATTTTTATTGATCCAGGTTGATTAAATGATATCTCCCTTTCTCTACAGTCGCCAGTATTTCAGCTTTTTCTGGATTGCGTCTGGCAGCTCATTCAGCAGTTCCCAAACGCCTTTGAGTTTACGGAGTCCTACCTGCTAGCTCTACATGATAGCGCCTTCCATCCCTTCTGCAGCAGCTTCATGTACAACTGCCAGTGGGAGAGGATCCGGGGGTGCCAGGTATTCAATTTGCTTATTGGCCGACCAACTTCAAGAAAATAAATTTCTTGCAGAGCTTAAATGGTGCACTTTCGGTACACAAAACCGGCAGCAGGTGCCAGTACATAGTGTAGGTGCAAACACTATGGGGCAGGTTTATTAAGGGTCGAATTGAAAATTCTAATTCACATTTTTTTTTTAAATCAAAACTGTCAAATTCAACTAGGGAATTTTCCCAATTCGATTCGAGTTTTTAAAAAAAAAAAAAAAAAATCAAATTAGATTTTTGAGATTTATCATACTCTGGCCCTTTAAGAATTCGAATTCAACTATTCGCCACCTACAACCTGCCAAATTCATGTATAAGTCAATGGGAGAGGTCCAGTGACCAATTTGGAGATGTTTGTAGCCTTCCTGACATTCAAGTTTTTTATGGAGAAAAAACTCAAATCGAGTTCAGTCGAATTTGATGGAGTTTTCAAATCGGTAAAATTCATCCGAGTTTTCCTTTTTTGATTTTTTTAATAAATAACCCCCTAATTGAATTTCAAGTAAAATCAAATTCATGTGAGTTAAAAAAACTTACATGAATATTAAAATTCGACCCTTGATAAATGTGCCTCTTAATGTATGGCATTTGTTTGCTCAATTTTGTGCATTTTCAGCTGTACCAGTAAATAGCAAAGTCCTACAGGGATACTGTCATGGGAAAACATGTTTTTTTTCAAAATCAGTTAGTAGTGCTGCTCCAGCAGAATTCTGCACTGAAATCCATTTCTCAAAAGAGCAAACTGATTTTTTTATATTCAATTTTGAAATCTGACATGGGGCTAGACATATTGTCAGTTTCCCAGGTGCCTCCAGTCATGTGACTTGTGCTCTGATAAACTTTAGTCACTCTTTACTGCTGTACTGCAAGTTGAAGTGATATGACACCCCCTCCCTTCTCCCCCACCAGCAGCCTAAAGCTGGCCATAGAAGCAAAGATCCGATCGTACCAATCGAGGATTCGAGATTTCTCTGCATGTATTGCCTGTCGATCATACGATTTTCAGTGGGAGACTGTCAGCAGCTTTGTCGGACATAACTTTCGTACGATTGCTGTCAGGGGCAGAACATCGGCTGATCTGTTCTTTTACTACTACTGAATGGAACGGTATGGTTAGTGGCTGGTCGGGAGATGGGGAAGTCCGATTGTTCGAGGATTCGAACAATCGGATCTTTGCATCTATGGCCATCTTAACAACAGAACAATGGGAAGGTATCCAGATAGCAGCTCCCTAACACAAGATAACAGCTGCCTGGTAGATCTAAGAACAGCACTCAATAGTAAAATCCAAGTCCCACTGAGACACATTCAGTTACTTTGAGTAGGAGAAACAACAGCTTGCCAGAAAGCAGTTCCATCCTAAAGTGCTGGCTCTTTCTGAAAGCACATGACCAGGCAAAATGACCTGAGATGCACCTACACACCAATATTACAACTAAAAAAATATATACTTGTCGGTTCAGGGATAATGTTTTATATTGTAGAGTGAATTATTTGCAGTATCATTTAGAAATAAAAACTACACCATAAAAATCATGGCAGTATCCCTTCGATAACAACTGTCAGTATAAAGAGCAGCCATTGTGCATCTGAGATTATGACAAGGTAGTGCCGAGCTGTATTGGTTGGCACCATTGATGTTCCATAGTTACCGCATGGCTAAGCAATGTGATCTTTTGTGCCCAGCAGAGACAATTCTACAGCCAGACATACACACCTGTCAATGGATGGAGAGATGTTGTGCAGGACAGGATTCTGTATAATGGAGATTACAAGGGTGTGGAGGAAGGGAAACCGACTCCCGTAACTGTATGGCGATGGGATCTATTTTATGATCATTTGCACCGGCAACAGTTTAGGAATCCCTTTTACCAAAACAAGAAGCAGACGGTGCAGAACGGCAATGGGATTACGGACAAGACAAGCATGGTAAACTTTCTGGATATCGGATCTTTCCGTAATTTGGATCTTCATACATTGAGAGGCACATTTATCAAAGGTCAAATTTTAAATTCATGTGAGTTTTTAAAACTCCCCTTAACTTCCCATAAATTAGAAATTCGACCAATCTAAATTGATTAAAAAAAATCTAATATTTTAAACTCGGATGAATGTTATCAACTGAAATTATATTTGAATTTTAAAAACTCCATTCAAGTTTTTTCTCCTAAAAAAAAAACTTGAATGTCAGGAAGGCTGCAAACAAATCAATTGACAATTGATCCCTGAATGTCTCCCATTGACTTAAACAGCAATTCGGCAGGTTTTAAGTGGTGAATAGTCGAATTCAAGTTCTTAAAGGGTCAGAGTATGAGAAATCTTGAAAATCTAATTCTAATTTTTTTTTTAAAAACTCGAATCAAATTTGATTTTTGTTTTTTTTATGGTCAAAACTGTCAAATTCAAATAGGGAGATAAAAAACACTTAAAAAACAAATTCGAAATTTTCAATTTGACCGTTGATAAATCTGCCCCAAAGTCTACTAGAAAATCAGTTAAACATTAAATAAACCCAATAGGCTGCTTTTGCTTCCAATAAGGATTAATTATATCTTAGTTGGGATCAAGTACAAGCTACTGTTTTATTATTACACAGAAAAAGGAAATTATTTTGAAAAATTTGGATTATTTGGATAAAATGGAGCCTATGGGAGACGGCCTTTCTGTAAACGGATTTCTGGATAACGGATCCCATACCTGTACTTATTTAACCATAAACAAAGTGCAAGTTTCTAGGAACAGGGTATTATGTGCTCAATTTGTTCTCGGCATATTTGCTGATTTAGAATATTACAAAATGCAAGCTTTTGGGACTGCTTCAGTTTCTTCTTGTAGCTGTCACTCTTGTATTAAATCTTGCACAGAAAGTAAATGTAAGAAAATGTGTATTTTTCGGTTTTTCAGCTGGATGCTCCCAATCAGTTGCAGATGTACAGGCTTTGCAGGGGTTCCCTTGTGCTGCAGTCACCACTTCTGTCACTCAAGAATGGAGCAGTGGCAAAGAAAGGTGCCCGCCGATCCCAGTCTGTAGAGAACCTGCTGGATGAAGAGCGTCAGTTCAGGGGTCACATCAGCACCCAGCATTATACCAGTGACCTTCTTCAGCCTCTTTGGGTGGGGCCATGGGTCCGCCTGTGGAAAAGATGTTATCTGCGCTGTGCAACTGAAATGCAGGTAATCCCCATACAATTATAATACTGTACTGTATGTTTTGCTGATGATGCTTTATAGACTATAAGTAAAGTAAGGGGCTGTTCCTGCTGAATTGTGCTTAAAGGATTACCTATGCTAGTTTTTCTCAGTAGTGTATAAGCATACACTCAAGGCTGTTCCTGCAGGATTATGCCTAGTACAGGGGAATATGTATGCTACCATGTTCAATCTATGGTTCCTTTTAAACACCTATGTAACTGGCCCCCAGTAGTGTCATACTACACGGATCAGGGCTGTCCAGCTGGATGCTCATGGGTCAGGTGTGGCCCTCCAAGAGATGTGGCCTCCAGACTGCTCAAATGAACCCTTTGATTTAATTACATGAGAATAAGTGGCCCACTATATGAAAACACTTGGATAACACTGCCCTAGACTACAGGGCCAAGTTCCCTTTCAGATAGTTACAATGCAGGATTATAACACAACTGGAGGGTTATCGGAAGTGACAAAACAGTTTGCAGACAACCTGCTTGAGATATACAGTATATATATATATATATATAAAACCCCTCACCATACGCACACGCTAGTTTATAGTTAAATGCTCCCAGGTGCTGTGCTGTGGTTGAAGTAGTCAAAGCAATAGAAGATAGCACGCACTCCGATCTTGTTTCTTCATCTTCAATTACTACATCTACATCAAAGTTTCGGTTATGGTATAAAACCTTTTTCAATATATAAAGGCATGCTGTGTTTTTGTTTGGGGAGTGATCCTCCATGTTCCATATAAATGTGGATATATATATATATATATATATATATACACATATACAGTATATATATATGTGTGTGTGTGTATATATATATATATATATATATATTTATAACAGATCATAGTCCATATGGATTGCGGGTTCTTCTGAACTATTTTATATTGCAATTTAACCCTGCACCCACAAACAAAGGAAGACCAGTTTGAGTGCAGACACCAGGTATAAAGTATATATAAATATATTGTTGTAGTGATGTATTTTGTATATGCCATTACAATCCCTGATTCAGTTCAGATATTATTTAGTGGATTTAATTCACCTTGTTGACTTCTTATATTCCTTTCAGTTGGACCTGCCGCCTCCATCAGCTGCTGCTTTGGCCAAGGAACTGAAATCTCTTCTGGAGAAGCTCAAGAACTTTCACATTCCTAATAGCCAAGAACCTAGTGCCAGCCTTACAATCCAGACTGGTGGAAACGGCTTCTCACCTTCCTCGTACGGATAATGGGCCCATCCCGGAATCCTCTGAATAACAGCAACAGACAAGGCAAGGTATAAGGAGAGCTGACTTGGAAGTGCTATGGGAGAAAGGAATTTGAATCCCTATGTCAGCTCCTTGGGACACAGAAGTACCAGAATGCATTGCTGGCACAAGGCTTGTTCAACTGCTGTAAAGGGAATGGGGTTAAAGTGCTGTATAAACAGACGATTAACCATATATAGTGAATAAAGTACCCCCTCTTGTAAAATATAAGGATATTATAAGTTACCGAGGAGTTTCATGACCATATAAAAGTACGAGGCCGAAGGCAGAGTGTTTTTATACAGGTCATGGAACTCCGAGGTAACTTCTAATATCCTCATATTTTGCAACTGAGGGTACTTTATTTATTATAATACACAAATTTCAGTGAGTCATGTGACAGAAATGACATCAGAACTCACCGTTTATAACTGATGACATCAGAACTCACCGTTTATAAGGATATAATTTACAGGATATTCATGGCTTTTGTGTATTATAACCCTATAAAGGACCAGCAAGGCTAAAATGCAGCTTGTATGTGACAGGGTGTTAAAGGAAAACTATACCCCCAAAATGAATACTTAAGCAACAGATAGTTTATATCAAATTGAATGACATATTAAAGAATCTTACCAAACTGGAATATATATTTACATAAATATTGCCCTTTTACATCTCTTGCCTTGAACCACCATTTCGTGACTCTATCTGTGCTGCCTCAGAGATCACCTGACCAGAAATACTACAACTCTAACTGTAACAGGAAGAAGTGTGGAAGCAAAAGGCAGAACTCTGTCTGTTAATTGGCTCATGTGACCTTACATGTGGTTTGTATGTGTAAACAGTGAATCTTACGATCTCAGGGGGCGGCCCTTATTTTTTAAAATGGCAATTTTCTATTTATGATTACCCAATGGCACATACTACTAAAAAAGTATATTATTATGATAATGGTTCATTTACATGAAGCAGGGTTTTACACATGAGCTGTTTTACTCAGTATATTTTAATAGAGACCTACATTGTTTGGGGGGTATAGTTTTCCTTTAAGAAAAGAAGGAATTTGTGCAGCGGATCTCTCATTCCCAGCATCAGTGAGAATGTTCCAACTGCAGGCGTTGATGTATAAACTTCAGCTATTGTACTGAAACTACCCCATTATATAGTCTGCTGTCCAGTGAAAGTCTGACATCTAGCTGTCAAGTATCAGAACTGTAGTAACATAGTTATATAGTTACATAGTTAAATTGGGTTGAAAAAAGACAAAGTCCATCAAGTTCAACTCCTCCAAATGAAAACCCAGCCCCATACACACACCCCTCCCTACTCTCACATAAATTCTATATACCCATATCTATACTAACTATAGAGTTTAGTTTAGTCCCTCTTATAGTCATTAACTGAATCAGCATCACAACATCACCCGGCAGTGCATTCCACAACCTCACTGTCCTGACTGTGATGAACCCCCTACGTTGCTTCAAATGAAAGTTCTTTTCTTCTAGTCTAAAGGGGAGGCCTCTGGTACGGTGATCCACTTTATGGGTAAAAAGGTCCCCTGCTATTTGTCTATAATGTCCTCTAATGTACTTGTAAAGTCTAATCATGTCCCCTCGCAAGCGCCTTTTTTCCAGAGAAAACAACCCCAACCTTGACAGTCTCCCATCATAATTTAACTCTTCCCTCCCTCTAACCAGTTTAGTTGCACTTAGTCTCTGCACTCTCTCCAGCTCATTTATATCCCTCTTAAGGACTGGAGTCCAAAACTGCACTGCATACTCCAGATGAGGCCTTACCAGGGACCTATAAAGAGGCATAATTATATTTTCATCCCTTGAGTTAATGCCCTTTTTTATACAAGACAGAACTTTATTTGCTTTAGTAGCCACAGAATGACACTGCCCAGAATTAGGATTGGTCGGACTTCGCTAAAATCGGTCGTTCGGCAAGAAAAATCTTTGCATCTATGGGGACCTTTACACAAATCACTCTGCAAAGTGGCAGCATCCTGCACAATTTTGTTATAAAAAAGCATTTGAGCAGGATGTTGCCTAAATGTGTTCCTGTGGCGCCCCCTTCTGGTGTTCACTGCTCAGCCGTTCGTAATTCAACCAGGCAGCGTTTTTTAAAGGTAGGGGACCTGTTATGCAGAATGCTCTGGACCTGGGGTGTTTTGGATAATCGATCTTTCCGTAATTTGGATCTTCATACCTTAAGTCTACTAGAAAATCATGTAAACATTAAATAACCCCAATAGGCTGGTTTTGCTTTCAATAAGGATTATTTATATCTTAGTTTGGATCAAGTACAAGCGACTGTTTTATTATTACACAGGAAAAAGGAAATCAGTTTAAAAAAATTTGGATTATTTGGATAAAATTGAGTCTATGGCAGATGACCTTTGCGTAATTTGGAGATTTCCAGATAACGGGTTACCAGATAAAGGATTGCATACCTATGTGTATATATATATATATATATATATATATATACTGTATATACTTTACTTCCATTCCCTTGTCCGCTGCTTTTGAAAAGAAGCATGTCCACCAGAAGCCAATCTGCTGCTGGTTTCTAAAGTGCATGCTCCTGGTCAACGACTGGGGTGCAAAAAGAAAGTGGACAACCTAAGAAAGACTGGTACGGGGGGGAAGGGATCAGTAGTGTAACTAGATATTACTGGGCCCCACAGCAAATTATTTTTCAGGCCCAAAAAATGTCTAGAGGTTGACTTGTTTTACCTGGGCCCGCCTGCAGCCGCAGGGTCGGCTTCCTCTATAGTTACGCGATTGGGGGGCAGTGCAGGGTCCTATGTTGGCTACATGAGATTAGCTCTCCTTCCATTTCATTTCTCCGTTCCAAAAGCAGAACTTTGCCTTCTTTAACAGTATTAGGGGATGGTTTATGAATATAGGTGCTGCCAATAGCAAACAATCAGCAACTGGTTATCAATAGTCTACTGCAAGTACTCACCTGCTTGGTTGCTACTGGCAACTCTACTTCTGCAGCGTTCGGCATTCATCCCCTTAGTGCCTATTGCCTTTATGGGGGTGTAATTTACATCTCTATTGTTATATATGTAATACTCAGTTTCTCAAACTGCCCAGAGTATCATCAACTCTTTCCCTAAATTGTTTCACTTCCTTCTGTACTTTGCCAATTTCTTTGAAATCCACAATATATTTATGCCATTCTGATGACTAAATCCATGTTATTACATGCAGTTTGATTACGACTCTGAAATGACAAAGATTGAAATACATAGGCAAAAGCAATGTATGTTGATTGCGGCTTTGTGAAATGACACATATGTTGCTTGGTACATTGTAATGAGTTGTACATATTTTAAGCAATGAAATGTTTCTAAGCAAGTTCCTAAATGTGATAAATCTATAAAAACGCCATCATATGTCCCCTCTTTGACTGCATATATTGTACTGTTACTTACCCAAACTGTGGTCCCCCTGGGGGGCTTGGAACGTGGGAGCCATATATTTTGATGCAATATTGATACATTTTATCCACGCCCTGGAGCTGCTCCTCATTCTTCTTTCTTAAGACAAGTTAAGTGGTTGGAGATGCCAAGGAGCATGCACTCGAGAGACTTTCTATAAAAGGGCCGCAAACTCTCTCTCTTCTCTTCATGTCCACCTAGGAAACATTAGCCATACATGTTGGATCCTACCCTCTACTCAAAATGAAACAAGGGATCACTTCATAAATGGGGGGTAAATAAAGTCTGGCGTAATATCTGTAACATCAAAATGCTCTGAATGGCTATATGAACTAAAGCTATCCACACATATAAAGAGCCAAATAAAAACCAAACATTTGAAAAATGCTAAGAGTTACACAAAGAACCATTGTTTGTAGTAGTTTGTACCAACACACTCACAGTACTACACCCATTTTCACATAGAATGGCAGAAACAAGGTATGTGCATCAGTATTTTAGTAAACACACAGCGTGGCCCCAACCATTTTATAACAGATCATGATTCCCAGTATTTTACAGTCCAATCCCAGGTATTTCATGTTACAGCCGGCAGTATTTTATGTCAAATTCTGGTCACAATTCAGCACCCCAAAAGCCCTGTGCAGACAACAATGAATACTCCTATACTGCTTGTTGGGTTCAGCACTTAATATAATGTGAGGAGTGATACCACAGTCCCATCTCGCAAAACTGTGATGAGACTTGCGTAAGGGGTTTGCAACAAGATTGGGACTGCCCCCCCCAAAAGCAGGCCATTTGGGAGGAATGACCGACATGCTGGCCAGTTGGCAGCACATACGCTAATTTATCAAAATGCAAAGTTAAATTTCAGCAGATGAACACTGGCCAGCGAAAATTCGTCAGCATGGGCATTTGTGAGCGATCTTTCGCTAGCGCTACCCTCAAACAAATGTGGCATGAGCTTCAAATGGTTAAAAAAAATATGTATTGTAAAGTTTGCACTTTGATGAATAACAATCTTTCACCTGAGCGGAAATTTTCCTGGCGAAAGGACGCAAAACTTTGCAAGCACTCAGCTCTTTCATTAGCGAATTGTCCTCTATGCCTTTTAGTAAATTGGCGACGTCCCTGCAAATTATCATTTTGGCAAATTTTAGCGACGGGCACTTCACCCTTTAGTAAATCTACCCCAATAACTGATCATACTGATGTAATGATGATCCAATGATTATACCATAATGCAGGCCTATGCAGACCCATCAGGAGTGGGCCGGGTAAATAGGACAATATTGACCTTGTCCATTGTGGGTTTTCTAACCTGCTCAATAGCATACATGAGCCAGTAAGCTGCCAGCTAGTTCTGGTGAGGCCAACCACATTGACATCTTACATCATCCTATGTATGATCCAGACTGGCAATTTATGGATTCTGGCAAATACCAGGGCCTATTTTGAATCCCAGTCCAGACCTGACGATGATCTTAAACGTGAATAAAAGCCTGGTTAATACCTGGGTCCCCTCCTGCCATCTCACTCTATGTCAGGTCCTCTTCTCAGCAATCTTGTGACAGGAGTAGCCTGTGTTCTGGGACAGCAATTGCAGAGCAGAGTAGCTGAAACAATGTGAGATGCCGCTCACAATACACTTACACTGTTCTCCTTTTTATAACCAGATACAGCAAACTGGGGGGACCAAGGTATTAACCAGGCCTTTCACACTAAAGAAGTTGCTTATACCACTAAAAGTCCAAATAATTGGACTGACAGACATAATATGCATCTGATTAGCTGGCAGCCGCAGCAGTAATCTCTGTTTTTGGCCTCAACAGAGATCTCAATCTGAGGGCATTTTGATTTTACATTGTATTCATTGTCTTTTCATTTACTTTCCCCCCACAGTTAGGGTTGCCATCTGGCCAGTATTTTACCGGCCTGGCCGGTAAATATGATGGTTGATCCCAATGTTATTAATAGGGGAAAATGATAAATATAAAGGAAGGCCGGTATTTTTTTCCAGAAAAGGTGGCAACCCTACCAACAGGTGAAGCTTTATATGTTTAGTTAAGTGTCCAAAGAAGCAAAAGCCTGGATCTTTGCCAGGGTTGCCACCTGGCCGGTATTTTACAGGCCCGGACGATAGAAATGATTAGGGGCAAGCCTAACTGCGCTCTCTGCGCTAGAAGAGCTGAATTTCCAGTTTGAAAACCGGAAATTCGGCTCTTAAAGTACCTGGAGCTGCATTTTTGCCGCCCCTGGTACCTAGTGGGGCGCTGCCGTCTGAGGCGACAGTCTCAAGTCGCCTCATTGGCGAAGCGCCCCTGAAAATGATGGTTGATCCCAATATTATTAATAGCGAAAAAAGATAAATATATATGAATGCCGGTATTTTTTCCCAAAAGGTGGCAACCCTATTCTTTGCCCTGACACCAGCTGACAATACTGCCAGGGCCGGATTTAAATAGTGGGAACCCCTAGGTCTGCTGATGTTTGTCACCCCCGTCCTCTCCCTTTTATTTGCACAAATTTTAATAATCTGGACCGGAGCAATGGGGATTGGCGCACAGGAAATTTAAGAAACTATTTCATCTCTTGCACATCCCCAGTGTTTGTGAACCAATGTGGGTGTGGTTGGTAGGGTTGCCACCTGGCCGGTATTTTACCGGCCTGGCCGGTAAAAATGATGGCTGATCCCAATGTTATTAATAGGAAAAAAGATAAATATACAGGAAGGCCAGTATTTTTTCCAGAAAAGGTGGCAGCCCTATCTGGGCCTGAATACTGCTGCTTTCAGGTCTGGACTAGGGTAGCCACCTGGCCTGTATTTTACCGGCCTGACTCGTAAAAATGAGGACTGATCCCAATGTTATTAATAGGGAAAAAAGATAAATATATAGGAAGGCCGGTATTTTTTTCCAGAAAAGGTGGCAACCCTAGTCTGGACTGAGATTTAAAATAGGCCCTGGCATTTGAAGTACAGAGGCCAAAACAGCCCACACACACAAGCAATAAATAGTGACTGTGTATAAAATGTTACAGCAGAACATCTGCCATTTGCCAGAAGAACCCACAGATTTCCAGTCAGGGCCTGGCTGCATTTATGGTAAAATCTATTTGCTTGCACTTTAATACATTCCCCGTGACACCACCAGAGTCACATTGTGCCTACACGATTTCTTTAAATACATATATCCCCAAAAAGATCAACCAGAAATCATTGTCATCATTATGCATGTTCATAAAGTTATTCAATGTAAAAAAAAAAAAACCTCTAGTGGTAGCGGAAGTAAGTGCTCCAAGACCGGAAGTACGGAAGCGGAAATCGAAGCCGCGAGGTGGCTGAGTGGTTGGCGGCGTGAAAATGGCGGCTGGGCCGATCTCAGAACGGAACCAGGGTGAGATGTATACAGACTGCGTATGGGCTGCAGGGGGTTATCGGTACAGAGGAGCGATATATACGTGGGGAATGTAGGGGTATCGGAGGATGAAAAGAGGAAAGGAGGATTTACAGGGAAGGATAAGGGCTGTACTTTGTGTATGAGATGCAGGTTCCATCTCTGTCATTTGGAAATAAAGTCGCTGAATTAATATCGGATGTGAGACTGAATGGAATTGTCTTGCTTTGCTTCTTCCACGTCAGTTCAGTTTAATGGGCGTGCAGCTAAAGCCTGTGTCTAATAAGCAGCTGTGATACTAATCTGCCTCCCAGGAAACATTCATTGCTCCTTTCCAATGGTTACACAGCGGCCTGGCCATAGATTTGCAGTTCAGTGTGAAAATAAATAGATAGGCTGTGCAAAATAATAATGTTTCTAATATAGTTAGTCATAAATGTAATGTATAAAGGCTGGAGTGAGTGGATGTGTAACATAATAGCCAGAACACTACTTCCTGCTTTTCAGCTCTCTAACTCTGAGTTAGTCAGTGACTATAAGGAGGGCCACATGGGACATGACTGTTCTGTGAATTTGCAATTGATCCTCCGCATTCAGCTCAGATTCAAAAGCAACAGCTATGACCCATGTGCCCCCCCCCTCAAGTCTCTGATTGGTTACTGCCTGATAACCAATCAGAGGAAACAGAGCTGACAAGCAGGAAGTGGTGTTCTGGCTATTATGTTACACATCCAGTCACTCCAGCCTTTATACATTCCATTTTTGCCTAACTAACTATATTAGAAAAGTTATTTATTTTGCACTGCATTTGCCCCCATGGCTACACAGCAGCTTGTTTATATAAACTATAGTAGTACTTATCTGTTATCTACTGTGTATCCTGTGCTTGAATGGCTGCCCCCATGGCTACACAGCAGCTTGTTTATATAAACTATAGTAGTACTTATCTGTTATTTACTGTGTATCCTGTGCTTGAATGGCTGCCCCCATGGCTACACAGCAGCTTGTTTATATAAACTATAGTAGTACTTATCTGTTATCTACTGTGTATCCTGTGCTTGAATGGCTGCCCCCATGGCTACACAGCAGCTTGTTTATATAAACTATTGTAGAGTTTCTGAAGCAAACAAACCAGTTTTACCAGTGCAGGGCAACAGCACATTATAAAACACTTATTTTTAGGTGTTCCTTTTCCTTTAACGTGTATGCAGGGGAGAGGGTTACTATAGCCGATTAGTCACATACTGTAACTTTTCCTTTTTTCTGTAGATGCCACGGTGTATGTTGGAGGCCTGGATGAAAAGGTGTCTGAGCCTCTCCTATGGGAGCTCTTCTTACAAGCAGGGCCGGTAGTGAATACACACATGCCCAAAGACAGAGTCACGGGGCAACATCAAGGTAAGATTAGTATTTCTAAACCTTTGTTTCTTATAGCTGAGTATCCACAGGAATGGAGGAGATTGCTGTCGGAAGAGTAAAATAGAGCATATAAATGTCTCACACAAGTGCACAGTGTTAGGGTGTTGTGATTCCTATTTTCTCACATGGTACAGTCCATTTGAACCAACACCACAGACAAGGGCTGCTGATGCACAGCTTGTACATCTGTTCCTTAATAGAGACACAGTGTGTGATTGAGGTTAAGTAAATGTATCTGCCCAGCCACAACCTCTATAGAAAGATAAGTAACAAAAATAATAAGCTTGTAAATGACATTATAACAGAGCAATAGTTTTTTTTGTCTGCCAGTGTCAGTGACCCCCATTTGAAAGCTGGAAAGATGTATCAGAGGACAGCAAAGAATTATTTTAAAATAAAGACCAATTGCAAAGTTGAGGACATTCTATAACATACTAAAAGGGAACCAGCCCATTTAAGTCTTTGTTATTGTTAGTTGATAACATTGCCCTAATGTCATATGTGTCTTTGCTGAAAAAAACAAGTGGTCATTACTTTTTAAAGGAGAACTAAACCTTAAAAAGGAACATGATTAAAAATTCCATCATTTATGAATTGAACTTTTTATACCAGCCTAAAATTTCAGCTTGTCAATAGCAGCAATGATCCAGGACTTCAAACTTGTCACAGGGGGTCACCATCTTGGAAAGTGTCTGTGACACTCACATGCTCAGTGGGCTCTGATTGGCTGTTGAGAAGCTAAGCTTAGGGCTCGTCACTAATTATCCAGCAGAAAATGAACTTCCCTGGCTGTAATATAAGCTGATGCTACAGGTTTGCTGATTATTCAATTCTGATGCTAATTGCACTGGTTTCTGTGCTGCCATGTAGTAATTTTCTGTATTAATTACTAATCAGCCTTATATTGTGACATTTCTATTCTATATGTACTGTATATTGTGAGTGGGTCCCTAAGCTCAGTAAGTGACAGCAGCACAGAGCATGTGCAGTGAATCAGCAGAAAAGAAGATGGGGAGCTACTGGGGCATCTTTGGAGACACAGATCTTTACTGCTAAAGGGCTGTGGTTGCCTTGGGTTGGTACAGAAGTACAAAACATCATGTACAACATTTCTAGCTACTTCTTTAGTTACGCTTTAGTTCTACTTTAAAGGGGAAATATACCTATTTGGGGGCTGATGTCACCAGTCTGTACAATGCTCTGATATCATCAATCAGCACTGATGGAATTCCAGTGATACAGTCTCTGCTCTTTTTCCTCACAGGTTATGGCTTTGTGGAGTTTCTGAGTGAAGAGGATGCTGATTACGCCATAAAGATTATGAACATGATAAAGCTCTATGGGAAACCCATAAGAGTAAATAAAGCCTCGGCACACAACAAGAACCTGGATGTGGGCGCCAACATCTTCATTGGCAACCTGGACCCTGAGATTGATGAAAAGTTGCTCTACGACACCTTCAGTGCTTTTGGGGTCATCCTGCAGACCCCCAAGATCATGAGAGATCCGGACACCGGCAACTCCAAAGGCTACGCCTTCATCAATTACGCCAGTTTTGATGCCTCGGATGCAGCCATCGAGGCCATGAATGGACAGTACTTGTGCAACAGGCCCATCACTGTTTCTTATGCTTTCAAGAAGGACTCCAAAGGAGAGCGGCACGGCTCAGCAGCAGAGAGATTGCTGGCCGCCCAGAATCCACTTTCACAGGCCGACCGGCCTCACCAGCTTTTCGCCGACGCCCCTCCCCCTCCATCTGTACCAGCTGTCATTACGTCATTGACCAGCGCAGTTGCTGCAGGTGGGTATTTGTTTGGATAGATATTTGGCAGGTCATGTGATCTCAATGAAAGTTTACGGGAGTTTAGTCCTTATTAATCACAATATGTACTGAATTTATGATTGAAGTGAAAAGAGGCAAAGCTTGGTTTCTCAATGAAGGAAAGCAAGAAATATTCTAGATATTTTAAGGGGATACTGTCATGGGAAAAAGGTTTTTCATAACACATCAGTTAACAGTGCTGCTCCAACAGAATTCTGCACTGAAATCCATTTCTCAAAAGAGCAAACAGATTTTTTTTTTGTATTGAACTTTGAAATCTGACATGGGGCTAGACATATTGTCAGTTTCCTAAATGCTCCCAGTCATGTGATATCACCCCCCTCCCATTCCCCCCCTTCCCCCAGGAAGCCTAACAACAGAACAATGGGAAGGTGAACGGATAACCGCTCCCTAACACAAGATAACACACAACACAATATTAGAAGTCACTGAGGGGTTGTTCTGTGACCATATAAAGACACAAGGCTGCAGGCTGAGTTATACAGGGAACTCTGAGTATCACTCATGTATTATAAGGGATAATGTACCCCCTACTGTTAATGATAAGGATATTAGAAGTCACTGAGGGGTTGTTCTGTGACCATATAAAGGCACAAGGCTGCAGGCTGAGTTATACAGGGAACTCTGAGTATCACTCATGTATTATAAGGGATAATGTACCCCCTACTGTAAATGATAAGGATATTAGAAGTCACTGAGGGGTTGTTCTGTGACCATATAAAGGCACAAGGCTGCAGGCTGAGTTATACAGGGAACTCTGAGTATCACTCATGTATTATAAGGGATAATGTACCCCCTACTGTAAATGATAAGGATATTAGAAGTCACTGAGGGGTTGTTCTGTGACTATTTAAAGACACAAGGCTGCAGGCTGAGTTATACAGGGAACTCTGAGTATCACTCGTGTATTATAAGGGATAATGTACCCCCTACTGTAAATGATAAGGATATTAGAAGTCACTGAGGGTATCATGAGTATCACTCATGTATTATAAGGAAATAAGCGGCTAGAGTCGTCATTAAAGGGCATGAAAAAGAAACATTTCTCCAATTTACTTTAATTAAAAAATGTGTACCGTTTTTATAAGAAACCTGACTGTATGCAGTGAATTTCTCCCTTCATATACTGCTGTGGATAGGAATTTTCAGATGGTCCCTAACTGCTGGGCAGGGAAACAATCATACTTATGAACAGCAGTGGGACCCTCGCCTTACTTCCCAGCCTTTCAGAAATTCAGCAACTTTGTTTGTTTCCCTGTAGAGCAGTCAGCGACTGTGTAGATTAGTATTGGATTTTATTTTTGCCTTTAAAGTCCCTTTAATGTTTCCAACTCCAGCTGCAGGGACAAAGATCATGGAGCCAGATTTAAACAGATAAACTGGGATTCTATTTGGAGGATTATTTTGCTGCAGCCACTGGTTCTGCAGAGTTGGAGAAAGTTTGTATCAAACAATATAAAAACTATAAAATCCACATTCGATTACATGACAACACAGGACCCAGTGCAGTCTGTATATTCTCATTATTAATCAGTCTTGCTGTATCGGCGTCTGGCAGATATTATTTCACTTGTGCTGTTTTGATTATTTATGACGATCCCTAAGCAGCCCAGACCACACTGAGCATGTGCACAGTCTTGGTCTTGCAAAGATGTATAACAAAGTTACAAGATGGTGACCCCCTGTGGCCAACTTTGAAAACATAAATTATTTGTTTGATTAGGTTTCTGGTGCAGTAAGTTCATGTTTATGTTTAGTATACAAAATACAGCATTTCTAGCCTCACATAATGTTAGACTTTCCTTGTCCTTCAAGGAGTTTTGGCACAATATAAAGACATGGTGCCTTTATTGATAGAAAGTTTTGGATTTCTAGAGCAGCAGAAAGAGCAGGGTCACATGAAAGTATAATGAAAGTTACATTACAAGAGCTCATATGATTACTCTTCAAAGCAGAACTTGTGGATCTTCTGTCTGCAGTGACCCCACAGATAGATATATATATATATATACACACACACATACACACAGGACAAGCTCTGAAATGTTGGATTATTCTTGTGACTCTGTAAATAGTTTAGGTAAGTTTTTCAATTGTAAATCATTTATGTTCTAATTTGATTCGCTTTTGTAGGTATTCCCACATTTCCTCCTGTTCCTCCACCTGGAGCGATGCCTCCTGGGATTCCACCCTCCATGCCTCCTCCACCAATGTCTCCTGTCACAGGCGCTGGGCAAGCTACAGCCGCTCCTCAAGTCCCGCTTCCCTTTCAGTCTACAGCTATGCACCCAGGTAAGTTGTCTTTTCAGTCTACAGCTATGCACCTAGTTGTTTGTTCCAATGCTAAAGGGTGAGGATTAATGGGACGGTTGGTTTAGCTGGAGGTGGATGGGTTTGGCGGGTTCTTTGTGTTTGGGCATAATGGGGAGGACCAGGGGCGTGGCCTAAATTGTCCAATGAAGACAGGTGCTGAGAAATAACAAGGCAAACCACTTATATATAACCAGAAAAGTCCTCTAATGTGAATTTTCATATGCTTACTTTAGCTAAATATGAAGGGAAATCAAGGTTTACTGGCATTAAATGAATTTGATTCATTTCTGATTGAAGGGATACTGTCGTGGGAAAAAATATTTTTTCAAAACACATCAGTTAATAGAGCTGCTTCAGGAGAATTCGGCACTGAAATCCGTTTCTCAAAAGAGCAAACAAATTTTTTTATATTTAATTTTGAAATCTGACATGGGGCTAGACATTTTGTCAATTTCCCAGCTGCCCCCAGTCATGTGACTTGTGCTCTGATAAACTTCAGTCACTCTTTACTGCTGTACTGCAAGTTGGAGTGATATCACCCCCTTCCCCCCCAGCAGCCTAACAACAGAACAATGGGAAGGTAACCAGATAGCAGCTCCCTAACACAAGATAACAGCTGCCTGGTAGATCTAGGAACAGCACTCAATAGTAAAATCCAGGTCCCACTGAGACACATTCAGTTACATTGAGTAGGAGAAACAACAGCCTGCCAGAAAGCAGTTCCATCCTAAAGTGCTGGCTCTTTCTGAAAGCACATGACCAGGCAAAATGACCTGAGATGCACCTACACACCAATATTACAACTAAATACACTTGTTGGTTCAGGAATTAAATTTTATATTCTAGAGTGAATTATTTGCAGTGTTATTTAGAAATAAAAACTACATAAAAATTATGATATCTCTTTCATGTTTAACTAGGAGTAAAATCCTAGTTTCCTTATTTTATTACAAGCGCATAAACAATTCCTCCTATCCCCAGCACAATGCTGAGCTTTTTGTAGTAACATGTAGGAGGCTTTGCAAAAAACACATTAGTGCACATGTCTGAGTTCTGCTTTTAAAGGACAACTCTGCCCAAAAACACTTATTTCAAGTATACCGATATGGGACCTGTTATCCAGAATGCTTGGGGTTTTCCAGATAATGGATCTTTCCGTAATTAGAAAATCATATAAACATGAAATAAACCCAATAGGCTGGTTTTGCTTCCAAAAAATTATATCTGAGTTGGGATCAAGTACAAGCGACTGTTTTATTGTTACAGAGAAAAAGGAAAACATTTTTAAAAATGTGGATTATTTGGATAAAATGGAGTCTATGGGAGACAGACTTTCCGTAATTCGGAGCTTTCTGGATAATGAATTTATCTATTGCTTTCAGAAGAAAACATTTTGTATATTTCATACAACTGAAAATGTTTCATGAATGTACATTGGAAAGGTGCTTCGCCTTACTTGTTCTTTTATTATGCAAAAAAAAAAACATGCTTTTGGGTGTAGGACCCTTTGAGGAAAAGCTCAAAGTTGGAGTAATCTTGCTGTCTCCTGAGAGAGGCCTTATAAGTAGCCATTCTCTGATCACTGACTTTTGTTCTGTTGAATGTCTGAACAATGTGATACATAACAGGTTTGTATTGCTACAGGTATGCAGATGCAGATTCCACACCCCTCTATCCCAGGAACACGCCCACCAGGAATGGGGCCACCAGGACCTCCTCCTATGGGAATGCCACCAAGAGCTCCACCATTTGGAGCCATGGGTAAGTCCAATAATTACTGTGAACTCTTTTTTTTCCAATTAGCTAACAGACCTATTTTAAAGGGATACTGTCATGGGAAAAAATGTTTTTTTTTTTTCAAAACACATCAGTTAATAGTGCTGCTCCAGTAGAATTCTGCACTGAAATCCATTTCTCAAAAGAGCAAACTGATTTTTTATATTTAAGTTTGAAATCTGACATGGGGCTGGACATATTGTCAGTTTCCCAGTTGCCCCCAGTCATGTGATTTGTGCTCTGATAAACTTCAGTTACTCTTTGCTGCTGTACTGCAAGTTGGAGTGATGCCTTCCCCTCTCCCCCAGCAGCCTAAAAACACAAGATAACAGCTGCCTGGTAGATCTCATTGTGTAACTGCTTTTCACATTTCACGGAGCGTTTTTGCCACACGCGGGAGAGTTTGGCAGAACTGATTTAGTAGTGAAGGCTCTATACAATGACACTATATTAAAGGGGAAGTATGGCATCAGACAAGTGCAGGCTTTATTATATTCCAAAAAACGCCCATTGACTTTAATGCATTTAGAACAAGAAAAATTGTCGCGAGTGTAAAAACACTTCAATGCGTTTTGCAAAATGTCACCATTTTCATAGTTTCGTGAATTTTTCGGCAAGCGAAACGGGACAGATTCGCTCATCGCTACTACGATTGCTGTCAAGTGCAGATCATCGTCTGATTTGTTCATTTACTTCTTTATTTAATGTGAATGGTTAGTAGTAGAACAACAGACTGAATTGAAGTTTAAAGTCTGCACGTCTATGGGCAGCTTTACTGGATGTTGTATTAACATAGGACTTCTTGTTAGAATATGGACTATATTGTGACCAGCTCAAGTGCTACACTGACACTTCCATCATATCCATAACTTGTTATATTCATTCTTCTTTTCCAGGTCACCCAGGCATGCCTCCAGGTATGAGGCCACCACCCCTGATGCCGCCATACAACGGCCCCCCACGACCCCCGCCATACGGTTACCAACGTGCCCCACTACCCTTGCCCCGACCTGCTCCACCTCGACCTCCAATGAGGCTCCCCATGACACAGTGAATAGAAGAAACGGACTCCCCTTCAGCTTGTGTAACATGTCCTCCCTACGGACCATCACAACTCGTCAGCATTTGAGCTCATTTCCTTTTCAGATTCAGCTATTAAAGGGATAATGTCATGGGGGGGGGGAAATGTTTTTTAAAATGCATCAGTTAATAGTGCTGCTCCAGCAGAATTCTGCCCTGAAAGACGTTTTTCAAAAGAGCAAACAGATTTTTTTATATTTAATTTTGAAATCTGACATGGGGCTAGACATATTGTCAGTTTCCCAGCTGCCCCCAAGTCATGTGCTCTAATAAACCAGTCACTCTTTACTGCTGTACTGCAAGTTGGGGTGATATCACCCCCCTCCCTTTCCCCCCAGCAGCCTAAAGATGGCTATACACGGGCAGATTAAAGCTGCCGATATAGATCCTTTAGACAGATTCGGCAGTTTATCTGCCCATGCGTTGAGGCTCCCGACAGGTCCTCCCGATCGATATCAGGCCAAAAATCGGCAAGATATCGATCGGTCAAGTTTGATTTTTTTTTCTCCGATCCAGGACCGCATCGGCTAGTTGATGCGGTCCTGCGACCTGTTGGCGCACATTTGTAGCATTGTAATCCGATGTTCGGCCCCAGGGCCTAACGTTCGGATTCACCCAATATCGGCCAGCAGTTTTTTAAAAAGAGCAAACGTATTTTTTTATATTTAATTTTGAAATCTGACACTGGGCTTGATATATTGTCAGTTTCCCAGCTGCCCCATGTCATGTGACTTGTGCTCTGATAAATTCAGTCACTCTTTACTACTTTACTACCCTTTCCCCCCAGCAGCCTAACAACAGAACAATGGGAAGGTAACCAGATAGCAGCTCCCTAACACAAGATAACAGCTGCCTGGTAGATCTAAGAACAACACTCAATAGTAAAATCCAGGTCCCACTGCGACACATTCAGTTACATTGAGTAGGAGAAACAACAGCCTGCCAGAAAGCAGTTCCATCCTAAAGTGCTGGCTCTTTCTGAAAGCACATGACCAGGCAAAATGACCTGAGATGCACCTACACACCAATATTACAACTAAATACAAGTGTAAACAGTGTGACTTAGGAATAAAAACAAAATCATGACGGAATCCCTTTATTTTGCATGTACAGATGTACAGAATTGTTTTGTAAACGAAGGACTCTGGGAATTCCTCCACAGGGGTCTGTAGTCCTTTTTACATTCCATGGCTGGAATTAATATCCATGCAGTTTGTATGTTATTGCCATGTAGGTATGTGAATTGCGTTGCTTCAATAAATTGAAAACTCCAGACATTTGAGATTTCCTCCAACCCATCCTTTTTGTTTTTAATTCTTCTTAGTCTGATTTAATAACTTGTTTTTTATTAAACAAAGATTTAATTGAAATAAAAGGAGAAAAAAAAAGGAATAGCGGCTTATTGGGTGGTTAATTTTGGTAGAAAACAGAAGGGGAGAAGCAGAATTCATAAGGTTCTTAAGTTCAAGTGATCCTGGTAATCAGGGTCGGCAGTTTTCCAGCCACATTGGGCTACTAATTTAAAGCCCAGGCGGGTTTTGAAAGTACAAACTAACCAAGGTACAGATTTGGGCTACTTTTTGGGCCTTTGGCTGGTTTGTACTTTGGAAAACCAGCCAAAGTTTTTTTCTTCAAAACCCCCCAAAAAAAAGAAAATTATCCCAAAACTCTATTATATAAAAAAATAAATAATCTTCATTTAAAAATCATTATGCCTTTTTAAGTACCAGGGGGTATGAAATGCGTAAGGCGGAATACCATGTGGTCTGTATGCCTATATTCTTAACATGATTTTTGAATAGAGACTTATTTTTTTAATATAATAGAGTTTTGGGATGTTTATACCCTTTTGAACTGGGGGCTTTATCCCAAAAATCATGGGCCCTGTAGAGACTAGCATCCCATTATATAAATTTTTTCTACAAAGTTTTTTCTTGCCCTAATGTGCCAAGCCTGTTTAACCCAATGCATGTTGGGTAATGTAGTTTTTATTAAGCAATTTGCCAACTGCCAAGTTTAATGTAAGACTACAATACCCAGCATGCAACGGGACTGACTTGTGTAGAAGTCGGGAGTTTTTTTCTGGGCTCATTAACTCTTAAGCTTTCTCACGTTTTCCGGTGACTTTCCTCAATTCCTCAAAAATCTGCTGGCCACTAAAATATCTAGAGGTTGACTTGTTTTACCAATATTTATTGAAATTGTATCTGTACCTACACCTCCTGGTCCCCCCTCTGTAGTTGTGAATTTTTTACATATATTCATTTATTTTTTTCGATTTTTTTTTCACTGCACATGTGCTATTTTTGGGCTACTTTTGAAGTGCCTCTTGACTAGTTTTGGGCTGGTTTTAAAAAAATTAGACCTAACAACCCTGCTGGTAATGATGTGGTTAATTTTTAAAGGAGAACTAAACCCCAAAAATGAATGGTTAAAAATGCAATTTTTTATGTTGAAGTCGTCACTACTTTGTGCATTTGTCTAATGGAAACCTTATTTGTTTCCTGGTATTTATATTATACCATATTCCCCAACACTTTGCAGAGGTTATACATCATTCCCTGACCCAAAGGAGCTACAATTTGAAGTCCTCACCACCAAGGCCAATTTAAGCAGGAGCCAATAAACCTGCTTTATTTGTTTGTATGTTGAATATTTACTTTTACCTTATTTCTCCAATGATTGTTAAGTCTAAGGGAAGCAATTAAATTCTCTTCCAGTGTTACACTTGATTTGTCCTTTAATGGCTCTCTTTCCCCCAAGGAAACATTCAGGTTTTTTAATGCCTTTACAAGTACAGGTATGGGACCTGTTATCCAGAATGCTTGGCACCTGGTGCTTTCCAGATAACTGATCTTTTTATAATTTGGATCTTCATACCTTAAATCTACTAAAAAATCATGTAAATATTAAATAAACCCAATAGGCTGGATTTGCTTCCAATAAGGATTAATTATATTTTGGGATTAAAGGGGTTGTTCACCTTTGACATAACTTTAAGTATGATGTAGAGAATGATATTCTAAGAGAATTTGCAATTGGTTTTTATTATTTCTGTTATTTAGCTTTTTATTCAGCAGCTCTTCAATTTGCATCTTAACCAATCTGGTAACTAGGGTGCAAATTCCCCTAGCAACCATGCATTGATTTGAATAAGAGACTGGAATATGAATAGGAGAGGCCTGAATAGAAAGATGAGTAATAAGAAGTAACAATAACAATACATTTGTAGCCTTACAGAGCATTTGTTTTTAGAAGGTAGTTAGCGACGCCCATTTGAAAGCTGCAGAATCAGAATAAAAAGGCAAATAATTCAAAAACTATACAAAATAAATAATGAAAACCAATTGAAAAGTTGCTTAGAATTGCCCCTTCTATAACATAATGTTTCCTTAAAGGGATACTGTCATGGGAAAACATTTTCAAAATGAATCAGTTAATAGTGCTGCTCCAGCAGAATTCTGCACTGAAATCCATTTCTCAAAAGAGCAAACAGATTTTTTTATATTGAATTTTGAAATCTGACACGGGGCTAGACATATTGTCAATTTCCCAGCTACCCCAAGTCATGTGACTTGTGCTCTGATAAACTTCAGTCACTCTTTACTGCTGTACTGCAAGTTGGAGTGATATCACCCCCTTCCCCCCCCAGCAGCCAAACAAAAGAACAATGGGAAGGTAACCAGATAGCAGCTCCCTAACACACGATAACAGCTGCCTGGTAGATCTAAGAACAACACTCAATAGTAAAAACCCATGTCACTGAGACACATTCAGTTACATTGAGAAGGAAAAACAGCAGCCTGCCAGAAAGCATTTCTCTCCTAAAGTGCAGGCACATGACCAGGGGCATCTGTGAAATTGACAAAATGTCTAGCCCCATGTCAGATTTCAAAATCGAATATAAAAAAATGTGTTTGCTCTTTTGAGAAATGGATTTCAGTGCAGAATTCTGCTGGAGTAGCACTATTAACTGATTCATTTTGAATTTTTTTTTGACAGTATCCCTTTAAAGGTGGACCACCCCTTTAAGTACTAAGTACTGTTTTATTATTACAGAGAGAAAGGAAATTGTTTTAAAAAATGTTGATTAATTTATTATAATGGAGGGTATGGGAGACGGACTTTCCATAATTCGTAACTTTCTGGATAAGGGATCCCATACCTGTACTGGAATCAGTTATTTGAGTGACCTCTAATACATCTTCTAGGCAAAAGGAGCCCCCCTATAAGATATATTGGATCTAATTGTCAATGAATATCTGACACCCAACTGCTGCATGAAGAGAGAATGAAGAGAAACAGATGCTGAGAGAGGAATAGTGAAGATCAACTTGATTATTTCTGTTGATTGTATTTAGGAAGTTTCTTAATTTTCATTTTTGCTATAGTTCCCCTTTAAAGAAATCCTCTGTTTATTGTGCAAGACGTCCATTCAGAACAGAATAAAACAAGCACATCGGAAGAAAATATTTCCTTACCCGTGTGGTTACAGCTTTCCAACACAGCCCGTCGTGGTTAAGAAATAGCAAGAATTCCCTTAGTCCTAATTAACAGCTTCCATTGTGCTAATGTAACAAGGTTACTGTCTAGTCATCTCCTCATTAAATAACAGTCTCAGATATGAGAGCAAAATGAATGATCTAATATGAGTGATGGCCAAGTTGCGGCCAGGCTAATTATAAAGCTTTTCATCTGTGTCTGTTAAACAAGGTAACGAGTTTGCACAAAATGTGTTGGTTCTGCATTTGTCTGGCCCAATTAGGCCTCCTGATCTCTCGCATTCTTGTGTGTACATGACAGTTGTGTCAGGGGAAATGATACAGAGGATTACGCCAGTTGCGTGAGGCTATTGCTGTAATTCAGAGGTGCCCAAAAAGTAGGGATGCACCGAATCCAGGATTCAGCCTTTTTCAGCAGGATTCGGCCGAATCCTTGTGGCCAGCCGAACCAAATCCGAATCCTAATTTGCATATGCAAATTAGGGGCGGGAAGGGAAATCACGTGACTTTTTGTCACAAAACCAGTAATTAAAAAATTGTTCCCCTTCCCACTCCTACTTTATATGCAAATTAGGATTCGGTTTAATAATCGGCCGAATCTTTCGCGAAGGATTCGGCCGAATCCAAAATAGTGGATTCGGTGTATCCCTACCAAAAAGTAAAATCGGGATCTACCAGTAAACCTTTAGTTGGTGATCAGTAGATCTCAAGACTAGTGATAGGCGAATAAATTCACCAGGCGCGAATTCCCAGCTTATTTCCGTGAAAATTCACCGGCATCCAAAAATGTGGGACAATCGTCGGAAAAGTCGATTGCGTAAAAACTGTCGCGTGTCAAACACTTTTCGGACGCCCATTGACTTTAACGCCGGAGCCAATTTTCGAGCTTCGCAAATTTTTCGCCCTTTTGCGATTTCCGCAGGAAATTCTCAAATTTTTCGCTGAATCGAAACGTGGGAATTCGCCAATCACTACTCAAGACTGTCAACAAACAGCTTGTCTATTTTACCCTCCTGTTTCATTCTTTACATTCAGGTATTTATCATAATATAATAATAATAACACATGATAAATGATTACATTCTTAAATATAGCAATATAACTTTTCCCATAAATCAATATAATATTTAAGTATTACAAAATGCTAACAATGCAATACAACCCCAAATTAGTAAAGTATGGGCACACCTGCTGTAATACATATTGATCACAAATGAAACCCCTACCCTACATAGATCCCCCTCCCTGCTCCCCCAGCCTAGGATAAATATCCCTAACTCTTTACTTACCCCTCGGTGCAGATTCAGGGCATCGGAGTTCACGGGCGCCATCTTCTTCTCTTCTCCTTTAAAGGAGAACTAAAGCCTAACTAAAGAAGTAGGTAGAAATGTTGTACATGATGTTTTGTGCTTCTGTACCAGCCCAAGGCAACCACAGCCCTTTAGCAGTAAAGATCTGTGTCTCCAAAGATGCCCCAGTAGCTCCCCATCTTCTTTTCTGCTGATTCACTGCACATGCTCTGTGCTGCTGTCACTTACTGAGCTTAGGGAGCCACTCACAATATACAGTACACATAGAATAGAAATGTCACAATATAAGGCTGATTAGTAATTAATACACATAATTACTACATGGCAGCACAGAAACCAGTGCAATTAGCATCAGAATTGAATAATCAGCAAACCTGATACTGGTCCATGTTCAACAGCTGCAGAAATGCTGGAGATAACAACACAAAATAAGAAAAAAAACAATACAGCTGAGCTGAAATGGTCCCACTAGATCAGTTGCGTTCCCACTTCACAACTGGTCCCGAAGAGCAACTCCCCTGATTATAACAGGGGCACAGTGTTAGACTGGAGACTCAAGGCCTATAGTTTGCCGCCTCCACCAACTGCCCCTTATTCCTCACTGCCAACTTCCCCTCAACCCACCCCCATAACCACTGATATCTATTGATGGGTGAATTTATGCGGCAGGCGCGAATCCGCGGCAAATTTCAGCGTTTCACTGCGGGCGAATAAATTTGTGAAATTGCCGCAAAAATTCTTTTTGCAAATTTTGAGTGAAATTCGTGAATTTTTCGGTGAATCGAAACGGGGCCAAATTCGCCCATCACTATTGATATCTCCTACCCCCACCAAAGGGGCCCATCTGGATTTTTTCTGGGGTCCCAGTGGGCCAATCTGATGTGCCGTCCTAAAAAAAAAGGGGAACTATCAACAACATTAAAATGTAATATTAGCTTCATTATACTGAAATAAGAAACTTTCTAAATACAATTAATTAAGGGGCATATTTATCAAGGGTCGAATTTCGAATTGAAAAAACGTCGAAATTCAAATAGACCAACTGAAATTCAGTCTAAGTTTTTTTTTGGGTCGTATAAGTCCGTATTCGAATCGTACGAATTGGATTAATAGCGCATTCGATCGAATTCGATTCGTAGTTTTCCCCCCCAAAAAATTAGATTTTTCAAAGTCCACCAATTGACTCCAAATAGGTTCTTGGAGATCCCCCATAGGCTAAAATGGCAATTCGGCAGGTTTTAGATGGCAAATGGTCGAAGTCTAATTTTTAAAGAGACAGTACATGATAAATTTCGATTTTTGAATTTTCTATTTTTTTTCAAATTCAAATCGAATTTTGACTATTCCCAAGTCGAAGTACACAGCTTCAAATTCTAATTTATTCTGGCCCTAAATATTATGTACTCAAGTTAATTACATTTATATTTTCTATTCCTCTCTCAGCATCTGTTTCTCTTCATTCTGTCTTCATGCAGCAGTTGGGTGTCAGATATTCATTGACAGTTAGATCCAATATATCTTATAGGGGGGCTCCTTTTGCCTAGAAGATGTATCAGAGCTCACTCTATTAAAATCACCAGACATCATGTCTCTCTACATGCAGAATTTGTGCAAAAGGCAGTTATTTTGTTAGATTTTGTTTGTACTGGAATCAGTTATTTGAGTGAGCTCTAATTCTTCTGCTAGGAAAGGAGCCCCCCTATAAGATATATTGGATCTAACTGTCAGTGAATATCTGACACCCAACTGCTGCATGAAGAGAGAATGAAGAGAAACAGATGCTGTGAGAAGTCTATTCTTTTTATTTGTTTAAAAAGGGTGGTTCAGCTTTGAACTTTTAGTATGCTATGGAATGGGAAATTCTAAGCAACTTTTCAATTGGTCTTCATTCTTTTTTTTACTGGTTTTGAATTATTTGCCTTTTTCTTCTGACGCTTTCCAGCTTTTCAAATGTAGGTCACTGACCCCATCTAAAAAAGAAATGGTTTGCGAGGCTACAATTTTATTTTTATTGCTACTTTTTAATTATGCATCCTTCTTTTCAGTCCCCCAGTTATTCCTATTCCAGTCTATCATTCAAGCCATTTCCTGGTTACTAGGTTATACAGGAGCCTAGCAACCAGATATCTTCAGAAATTCTAAACTGGAGAGTTTCTGAATAAAAAAAGCTAAAGAATAAAAAAAGCCAAAACTAAAAAAATTAATGCCAATAGCAAATTTTTTCAGCGTATCACTGTCTTTCATAGTTAATGTGAACTACCACTTGAAAGAATGTTTATTTGAAAGTTGCATAGCATCACATGGAAGTTCCCCTTGTTTTTTCTTTTCCTTCCTAAAGTGGGGGCCCAGCTGTAACATCCCATCCTGGAAGCTATAGCTATTGATAAATACATAAAGGTGAAATAAGCTTTTTAGGATGAGACATAAGCTATAAATCTGTTGCCATATTGTTGTTAGTGGGGATCACACAATAACACCTTCGCCCTCTACATATGTGCCTAATTAAATGTATTCTGTCCCCCAGCACCTTCCCCTCCCCATCCTGCTGCCCCCTCCCTCCTCCCTGACTCTACACATCTCCCCCTCTCTGATTATGCTCCTCTCCCCCCTCCGACTCTGCCCTTCTCCATCACTGCCCCTCTCCTACCTCCCCGACTCTACATCTCTCCCCCTCTCTGATTCTGCCCCTCTTCCCCCCCCCTCTGCAACTGTCCCCCTTCCCTGACTCTGCCCCTTCTTGTTAATCTTCCCCTCTCCCCCCTCCCTGACTCTGCCCCTCTCCCTTCTCACTGACTTTGTCCCTCTCCATCCTCCCTGACTCTACATCTCTCCCCCTCTCTGATTCTTTCCCTCTCCCCCTTACCTGACTCTCCCCCCTCCCTGACTCTGCCCCTCTCCCCCTCCCTGACTCTGCCACTCTCCCTCATCCCTGACTCTACACCTCTCCCCCTCCTTGATTCTGTACCTCTCCCCCTCCCTGATTCTGCCCCTGTCCCTCCTCCCTGACTCTACACTTCTCCCCCTCTCTGATTCTTCCCTCTCCCCTCCCTGATTTCGCCCCTCTCCCCCCTCCCTGACTCTGCCCCTCTCCCGACTCTGCACCTCTCCACCCTCCCTGACTCTGGCCCTCTCCCCCCCTCCCTGACTCTGCCGCTCTCTCTCATCCCTGACTTTGCCCCTCTCCCCTCCCTGACTCTATACCTCTCCCTCTCTCTGATTTTGTCCCTCTCCCTGACTCTGCCCCTCTCCCCCTCCCTTACTCTGTACCTCCCCCTTCTCCCTGACTCTACACCTCTCCCCCTCTCTGATTTTGCCCCTCTCCCCCCTCCTTGACTCTGCCCTCTCCCTCATCCCTGACTTTGTACCTCTCCCCCTCTCTAATTCTGCCCCCCTCCCTTACTCTGTACCCCCCCTGACTCTGCCCCTCCCCCTTCTCCCTGACTCTACACCTCTCCCCCTCTCTGATTTTGCCCCTCACTGACTCTGCCCTCTCCCTCATCCCTGACTCTGTACCTCTCCATCTCTAATTCTGCACCTCTCTCCTGACTCTGTCCCTCTCCTTCCTCTATGACTCTACACCTCTCCCCCTCTGTGATTCTGCCCCTCTCCCCCCTCCATGACTCTGCCCCTCTCCCTCATCCATGCACAGCTCAGTCAGTAGCCGCCTGTCAGCTGCAAGCGCCTAATAATAACCTACAATTTGTCAGGTTATCCTTGTTCAGTGCATTTAAATGAGGCACATCAGGGCAGGCACCACTGACTGAATGGGGGAGGTAGCTGAGGGCCGCTGCTGACAGCTGGAGGTCTGAAGCTGAGCTTCATGACAGAAACACCCTGCCCAATGCACTTGTCTCTACAGCTGCACGTCACAATCCAGGGTCTGGAAGAAACAATAATATAGATAACAGATTGTTCTTCCCTGCTTCCCTCCCCCCACACTGGTGTGCAGAATGGTTTTGCCCGATGCTCTGTTGTAAGGGCAGGAACTGGCTCAGCTCTCAATCTGGTACCCACACACTCATCCTCCTGCATCTCCGCTCAGCATCCTCAGCTCAGCATCCCTCCAGCTGCTCTCCATACTGCACCCCCTTAACCCAGGCCTTCCAGGGGGCACCCACCTCAAGGTAAACAACATATAAATATATAAAGCTATCTTTCTATTAATGTCTCTTCCTTGGTTTATTCTAATCACCTCTCCACTTGTGTGCCATGCTGTGGCCATCTTGTCCTTAATATCCTTGTTCCTATTAAAATAATTCAGAGGGTCACTCGAAGGGGAGGTCTCATTGGTCGACTTCTTCCCTAAATGTAAATCACAATCGTTCCCTGTGCCAGTCGCTATGCTTTGTGTCTAAAGAGGGTTTCCCTGTGTCAGTGTAAAAATGACCTTGGAAAAATGTAGATGAAGAGAACAGAGAATCGCTGATCCTTTTCCATTTCAAGCATGAAATATAATCCCATATTCTCTGTGGTTGTCAGCATGGAGCAGAGGTTCCCCAAATCTTCCCTTCATTCATTTCCATCTGATACATTATACATGTGAATGGCACGTTTGTTGTGAATGGGTCGTTAGGTTTAATCGCTAACGGGACACATATTTTGCTAGAATTAGTAATTGTTTTTCTTTACAAAAGTATCCAGATACAATACTGTACTATATGGGGCATGTTCTCTTTATAACCACCTTAAAACTAAATAATTGGCCGCCTTTTATTTGGGGACACAGTTGACCTGTAGGGTCTGGGTGCCTCGTTAGACTGATTGATATGAAATGTTAACAGAAGGGAAATTGATTGTGTGTGACCTTGATGTGCTGTTTTTAGGGGGGTGGGAGCTCATGATTTAATACATTCAATAAAAACGGTTTTTCTGCCTTGTGTATATATATATATATATATATATATATATATATATATATATATATATATATATATATATATATATACTGTATACATATATAAATATTGACCAGCACCCGGGCAGTTAACTACATTTTTGCAGGGTTGTGCTCCTCTCCCAGCCACACCGGGATTTTTCGTGATCAAATTATTATTATATGTATATTATGTTATACATATAATAACAATAAGGGTTTTTTTTTAATAAGGGGTTTGTTTCTCCTTTAAGGTATGAAGATTCAAATTACAGAAAGATCCATTACCCGGAAAACCCCTGGACTCCAGCATTCTGGATAATAAGTCACATACTTGTATGAGAGTGAGAAAAAGTTGTTTTTAATTAGGGAGACAGCAATCATTTTGGGTCATTTATGTATTAGAATCAAAGGGTTTGTCCAACTTTAAAATAACTGTTAATTTGATGTAGAGAGTGATATTCTGAGACAATTTGCAATTGGTTTTCATTTTTTATTATTTGTGGTTTTTGACTTATTTAGCTTTTTATTCAGCAGCTCTCCAGATTGCTATGTAAGCAATCTGGTTGCTAGGGTCCAAATTACCCTAGCAACCATGCATTGATTTGAATAAGAGACTGGAATATGAATAGGAGAGGCCTGAATAGAAAGATGTGCGATAAAAAGTAGCGATAACAATACATTTGTAGCCTTAAAGAGCATTTGATTATAGATGGGGTCAGCGACCCCATTTGAAAGCTGGAAAAAGTCAGAAGAAAAAGGCAAATAATGAACAAACTGTAAATAATAAATAATGAAGAGCATTTGTAAAGTCGCTTAGAATTGGCCATTCTAAAACGTACTAAAAGTCAACTTTAAGGTGAACCACCTTAAAGTTGCAAATGTCTTGATTCATGTTTGAATGTTTGCTATATTTTTAACGCCTGGGTGGATGCAGCCGTGGCCCAGGGTCGAGGGTATATATATATATATATATATATATATATATATATATATATATATATATAATACACAAAAGCCATGAATATCTTGTAAATTATATCCTTATAAACGGTGGCTAGTGATGTCATCAGTTATAAACGGTGAGTAGTGATGTCATTTCTGTCACATGACTCACTGAAATATGTGTATTATAATAAATAAAGTACCCCCAGTTGTAAAATATGAGGATATTAAAAGTTACCTCGGAGTTCCATGACCTGTATCATGGTCATGAAACTCCTCGGTAACTTATAATATCCTTATATTTTACAAGAGGGGGTACTTTATTCACTATATATATATATATATATATATATATATATATATATATATATATATATATATATATATATAAATATATATATCTATATATATATGGGACCTGTTATTCAGAATGCTCTGGACCAAGGGCTTGCAGGATAATGGATCTTTCCATAATTTGGATCTTCATACCTACTAGAAAATCATATAAACATTAAATAAACCCAATGGGCTGGCTCTGCTTCCAATAAGGATTAATAATAATTATATCTTAGTTGGGATCAAGTACAAGGTACTATTTTATTATTACAGAGGAAAAGGTATTTTTTTTTTTAAAATCAAATTTATTTGGAAAAAATGAAGTCTGTGGGAGATGGCCTTCCTGTAATTCCGAGCTTCGGGTTTCTGGTTTTATATATATATATATATATATATATATATATATATATATATATATATATATATATATATATATATATATATATATGTATATATTTATATTTATATATATTTATAGATATATACCGGTATATATATATACACACGCCAGGCAACATATGTATTTGCATAATGAGTCTGATGAATGCACAGAAGTCAGTAACCCAATCACTGAACCAGTTAATCAGCTCCGTTTCCATTTCTCCAGCTCAGGAACAGAGCACTGGGGTCCTTGGATTCCTAACACTTTGGATCTGATCTGATTTGGATCTGATTGGTTTCCCCTCAGTGTGATGCAGGAAATGAACCTTGGCAGGACTTTTTATTTGCTCATTTGCTCATTGAAATATTAGGGAGAATAGTCATTTGCAGCCAGGCCAGACTAGTTAGTGGAATGTGTTTATTTTAAAGGAGGCTGACTGCCAAGACAGCAGCCGTTACGACCTGAATTATTCATATATTTGTTATAGAGGCAGGGCTGCCCAAGACTGGGATTTATCCTAGGATACAGTAACTTGCCCTACAATTCCCACAAGCAACAGCGGCTGAAGGGAGCTAAAATTTACACTCATACAGTTGAGTTTTTCAGATTTTAAGGGGGTTATTTATTAAAGTCCGAATGCTAAAAACTTGAAAAATACTAGTTTTTTTGTACTATAAAATCAGAATTTTTACTGGAAAAAAACAAACATTTTTTTGAGATATATTATACCCCAAGGATAGAAAAAGTCAGAATCCGAAAAACCCTCCATCTCAGACCTGCCAAGGTTTTATATAAGTCAATGGGAGAGGTCCCTATACTATTTGGACGTTTCTGTGGTCTGCGCTGGAATCAGCCCAAAATACAACTATTTCAGACAAAAATCCGAAAAATTCTGACTTTTTGGGAGAAAGCCAGAAAAAAATCAAGCAATTTGCAAAAAACTTCAGAAAAAATTATATAAATTGTATTTTTGCTTGGTGTTATCGAGTTTTCCCCCGATCCAATTAAATTGTGCTTTTTAAATAATAGATGAGGTCAAATTGTGGATTCTACTTTGCTCGGACTTTTTTAAATAAAATTGCTGTATCAGAAAAATTCAGATTTTGATACATAACCCCCAGAATGTCTTTTTAAAAATTCAGACTTTTCAGGAGAAAGGCAGAAAAAACTATTCGGGAAAAACATCAGAAAAAATCAAACGAATCGTATTTTTGCACGATTTTATCGAGTTTTCCCCCGATCCAATTAAATTGTGCTTTTTTAATAACAGATAAGGTCAAATCGTGGATTCTAGTTTGCTCTGACTTTTTTAAATAAAATTACTGTATCGGAAAAAATTCAGATTTTGATAAATAACCCCCCAGAATGTATTTTTAGGGCCCTTAAAAAATTCTACTGGTGGCTGCCATGCAGTGAATGGCAGCAATCATGTGACATTGCTTGCAGTAAGGAGTAGCTGGATCATTGGGAGTAACAGAGGTATAAGGGGGAGGGGCCATAAACAGAAAGCCCCAATTTTAAAATGTTGCAGATTTGCATAAAAAAGGGAGGTGCTTTGCATTGGAAATTATAGTTCTGCTATAGCTGGAGCTCCACCAGGGACCCCTGCTGCCGTTTATAGATTTTGTGTAATGCAATACAATAAAAGGCCTATGGTGCATCTGCTCCTTATGGACAATGAAGCTCCAATATGTGACAACCGCCAGTGAGCAGATAAAGGATGTGAATGTGATAACACTGGGATGGGGGTGATGTGTCAGCTCGGTCCTTGGAGAGTTTATCAGAGTTGTGCAGGCAGGACGGATTCGGGTGCTTTGAAAATGTCATGTTCTATATAATGTGGTAGGTCAGCGCTGCCAGAAAGGTTATATTGAAAATGTTTATTTCTGTTAGACAATATGATAAAATACTCATCCTTGAGGCTGTCATTTATCAGTCCTGTTGGGGAATAATGATAATAATAATAATTAAAGGCTTTAGAAAACAGGTAGAACTGACAGTACAGTATTGAAGCACTGGGCCCTTTGGGGCAAAACATGGATAACAGAACATACTTTCCGATTATTATAATTGCTTATTATATTTCTATTCAGGTATTATCCTATACTTCCTTCATCATGACATTCAGACTAATCCCCAGTTACTAGTGTTGGTCAGCCTAGCAACCAAAAAGCATACAGTTAAAATGCAAAAACAAATTGTCTTAAAATTTAACAGTTTACAGCAGAAAAAAAGTGTAAAGTGTAGTTCAGTTCAAATAAAGGCAATTTCCAATGTTATTTCTAGGGATGCACCAAATCCCGGATTTGGTTCAGGATTCGGGCAGGATTTGGTCTCTTTCAGCAGGATTCCGATTCGGCCGTTTCCTCTGCCTCGGCCGAAGCGAATCGGAATCCTAATTTGCATATGCAAATTAGGGTCAGGGAGGAAAATCGTGTGCCTTCCCACTCCTAATTTGCATATTCGGTTCGGTATTAGGTCGAATCTTTTCGAATTTAATTTCCATTGGCGTAGACACACTTTTTATACACATCCATATGCTGGTGGCAGACAGCACAGTCATTTGCCCAAACAGAAGACACTGACATTGAGTTAATTTGCCCTGGGTTCAATACAAGGGCATAACTATAGAGGTAGCAGACCCTATGGCTGCAGGGGGAGGGGAGGCAGGATGTACAGGGGCCCACAAGGCCCTAATTAATGAGCAATTTCAAAATATATTGGTAAAACAGGGCAACCTCTGTATATATTTGGGGCCCAGTGACGTAAATAGAGTGTGCCGGGCCCCCCTGCAAAAAAATCTTCAGAGGAGCCCACTCAGATCCCCATCCTCCTGCCCACTTCCTGTCCCGCCCCCTTCCTGCCTGGACTCCACCCTCTTCCCACCCAGACTCCATCCCTTTCCCACCTAGACTCCGCCTCCCAGATTCTGCCAACTATCCGCTCCATGCTGACGCACTCAGCTTCCCCGCCACAAGTAGAGCAGTTGGGGTTTTTGATGGCTGTAGAGGAAGCAGACCCTGTAGTCCGGGCCCCGTTTTCCCCAGGCCCCCCTGCGACTGCGGGGTCTGCTTCCTCTATAGTTACGCCACTGGTTCAATACTAGAGAGCCACTAATGTATATATTGGTTGCTAACATTTGCCTTGAACTGCTGGTGCAGCTTTCTGGCCAGTGGGAATCACTCATCTCAAAAATGGCAGCCCTCAGCTTGCAAATAAATAACCATTACCATTACAGCAAAAAAGTATAGCAACTTGTACACCAATTTCTGTACATAGCATAACATAATCTTTCATATAGTGGAAAAAATCATTTTAGAATCAGTGTCTCTATTAGACAATTTCTGCTCGCTCCAAAAAGTCTGCTTTAAGCGATGAAGGGAATGTTATCTGCTTCCCCTTGGTTACAAAGCAGCTGCTCATGTTTTATGGTCGTGCTTTCCACAAAAGAGCTGTCAACGTCAGTAAATCTCTAGGAAAGCTGAAGGTTACCATTGTGCAGTCACGCGGAGGTACTAATGAACAAGAGACAGGTGTAGCAGTAATATCAGCACTCCAGACACACATTTATTTTTTTCTTTTTAACATTTTTATATAAGGCAAAAAAAAGTGACCTAAGACCCTAAAGTTACATAGTTACATAGTTACATAGTTAAATTGGGTTGAAAAAAGACAAAGTCCATCAAGTTCAACCCCTCCAAATGAAAACCCAGCATCCATACACACACCCCTCCCTACTTTTAATTAAATTCTATATACCCATATCTATACTAACTATAGAGCTTAGTATCACAATAGCCTTTGATATTATGTCTGTCCAAAAAATCATCCAAGTCCCTCTTATAGTCATTAACTGAATCAGCATCACAACATCACCCGGCAGTGCATTCCCCAACCTCACTGTCCTGACTGTGATGAACCCCCTACGTTGCTTCAAATGAAAGTTCTTTTTCTCTAGTCTAAAGGGGAGGCCTCTGGTACGTGATCCACTTTATGGGTAAAAAGGTCCCCTGCTATTTGTCTATAATGTCCTCTAATGTACTTGTAAAGTGTAATCATGTCCCCTCACAAGCGCCTTTTTTCCAGAGAAAACAACCCCAACCTTGACAGTCTACCCTCATAATTTAACTCTTCCCTCCCTCTAACCAGTTTAGTTGCACTTAGTCTCTGCACTCTCTCCAGCTCATTTATATCCCTCTTAAGGACTGGAGTCCAAAACTGCCCCCATACTCCAGATGAGGCCTCACCAGGGACCTATAAAGAGACATAATTATGTTTTCATCCCTTGAGTTAATGCCCTTTTTTATACAAGACAGAACTTTATTTGCTTTAGTAGCCACAGAATGACACTGCCCAGAATTAGACAATGTGTTATCTACAAAGACCCCTAGATCCTTCTCATTTAAGGAAACCGCCAACACACTGCCATTTAGTGTATAACTTGCATTTATATTATTTTTACCAAAGTGCATAACCTGCATTTATCAACATTGAACCTCATTTTCCAGTTTGCTGCCCAGTTTTCCAGTTTAGACAAATCACTGTGCAAAGTGGCAGCATCCTGCATGGAACCTATAGTTCTGCACAATTTAGTATGGCCATACATGTACGTTTGTACGATTTTTGGTACATGTAGAGCTTGAAATCGGGCATGTTGAAAAATGTAATCTACCCTGACAGGTGAATTGGCAAATGAGGAGGTGAAAAGGGCCATAGAAATATAAAGGTGGCCATGCCTTGTGTGGATCCTCATACTCATTACATTCATTCACCCTGCAAGCCTTTTAGTCAGATACCTATGAGTCCCAGCCTGCAATTGGCTGCCTTTAGATCAGGTCTGGTGAGCACATATAGCACAGAAAAATGGGGGAAAAAGATAAGTGCGAAAACAAGGCAGTACTTATTGACAGGTGCGAAACGCGTGAAAACAGTGTTTCTCCCACCTTAGCCTTGGTGTTGGTGGAAACAGTCCCAATCAACATATTTACACAGTAGAATATCAGTAGGTTTGATGATGCATTATGTGCTTACCTCCCATCTGTCCTGTTTTTTGCGCGGGACAGTCACGATTTTGACAGCTCGACCCGCAGTCCCGCATTGTTAATGACATGTCCCGACTTTCTTTTTCATCTCCTGCACTGAAAAGCCAGAAAAAGATAAAAAGTCTCTAAAACTTAATTGGCTTCTGGCAGAGAGCCCAGAATACGTGGCAGGTGCACTTATACATTTTAAGATAAGCAAAGAAACAATTGTAACAATTTAAGATAATCAGGTCTCTTGGGGAAACTGTGAGCTTAAAGGGCAATTCCCCTTCATTAGCAAAACTGTAATAACATTAAAAAAAACATAGAAATGTGTTTTATAACCTGCCAAATTATGGATAATGAACATGGTAATTAGGGGTGTGGCCACAAAATGGGTGTGGTCATAAATTTCCACAGGGCAATTCTTTTTGTCCCTCTTTCTATTTCCAAAATGTTGTATGTGGCCTGTGCATTGATTGGCATATGAGGAAGTAACAGGAAGCTGCAGTTCTTCACTTCCTGTTGTTCCAATCGTTCAGGCCGCCGACCCCAGTGAACAAACGACCCTACGGCTCATACACAATGTACAGTGGCCAGTGGACCACCACTTTAATAGAGATAAAATGTTGTGCTAACAAGTCTCTCAAGATGGCTTCTGTATTTGTATCTTGTGTTCCAGTTTGTCCATTGGTCCAGAGTTTTACTGAAGGAAAAACAAGACTGTGATGATAATTTCCGTTGCTGTCATTTCTCTAGGCTAGGAATAATGCTGGCCCGGTGCTTATTTATATCCCATTTTTCATGTTACTCTCACACTGTTACACACAGCCCAACCCCCTCACACTGTTCCTGCAGCCGAGGCTAAGAATAGATCACTAGGGGAGAACTGATGTAACGCCGAGTTGTGAAGCCACACAGCAGCGCTTTAATGAATTGCTTATAAAATCTGTCTCGACAGAGAAATCTTGAGCTGCTACTAGGCAAGGAATTATATGTACACGGCCCTTAGAGCCCCTGCGCTTCTAACTAACCCTTTGTAATGATAAATGAGCCTGGAGACATTGGGGCAAATTCACTAAAGGGCGACTTTTTGCCAGCAAAGGCTCCGCCACACTTAGCACCACTTCATCGGCGCAAATTCGCTACCACTACACTAATTCACTAAAATACATAGTTGTGTCTCTGCAGCCGGACGCTGGCAAAGTTTCGCTAGCGTTAATTCGTCAGCGTGAGCATTTCATATCGATCTTTTGCGAACATTCATTTCTGCCTAGCGAAACATTGTTAATACACTGACGCTTAGGTCAATTTGAATAGGGCGGGTACATATAGGTCTTATATATGTCTATAATACACAAAAGCCATGAATATCTTGTAAATTATATAGTGAATAAAGTACCCCCTTTTGTAAAATATAAGGATATTATAAGTTACCGAGGAGTTTCATGACCATATAAAAACACGAGGCCGAAGGGCGAGTGTTTTTATACAGGTCATGGAACTCCGAGGTAACTTCTAATATCCTCATATTTTACAACTGGGGGTACTTTATTTATTATAATACACAAATTTCAATGATTCATGTGACAGAAATGACATCACTACTCACCGTTTATAACTGATGACATCAGAACTCACCGTTTATAAGGATATAATTTACAGGATATTCATGGCTTTTGTGTATTATATCCTTATAAACGGTGAGTTCTGATGTCATCAGTTATAAACGGTGAGTTCTGATGTCATTTCTGTCACATGACTCCCTAAAACTCGGAGTTCCATGACCTGTATAAAAACACTCGGCCTTCGGCCTCGTGTTTTTATATGGTCATGAAACTCCTCGGTAACTTATAATATCCTCATGTTTTGCAACTGGGGGTACTTTATAATACACAAGTTTTAGGGAGTCATGTGACAGAAATGACATCAGAACTCACCGTTTATAACTGATGACATCAGAATATCCTTATATTTTACAAGAGGGGGTACTTTATTCACTATTTATTAAAACAAATGTGGCACGCCACAGTTACACCTTTTAAAGACAATCCCATTTTAAATTATGAAAAACCAGCATTTTTTTAATAATTTTTATGACTTTCCCGGCATACAGGATAAGATATCACTGTCACATCAGTTCTCGAGGTCTAAGCTGGCAAAGGAAACTCTGGCGAAAGAAGTAACGTTCTTTACAATTCGCACTACAGTGAATTTGCGGAGTAACCATTGTTTGCCTGAGCAAAAATTCGGCTGGCGATAGGGCGCAAAACTTAATTAGTGATGGACTCTTTTGCTAGCGAATTGTCCTCTACGCCTGTTAGTAAATTGACGATGACCCTGTGGATGGGATTTCTGGCGAATTTTCACTAGCAACGGCCACTTCGCCCTTTAGTATATCTGCCCCATTGTCTATTCACATACTTGGGATTTGCATCTTTATATTTCAGTTTTATTAAAGGGGTGGTTCACCTTTCTGTTAACTTTTAGTATGGCATCTGGTCTTCATTATTTATCTAATTACAGTTTTTGAATTATTTGCTTTCCTCCTCTGACTCTTTCCAGCTTTCAAATGGGGAGATCACTGACCCCGGCAGCTAAACAACAACAGATCTTTAAGGCTACTGTGTTATTGTTATTTTTATTACTTATCTATCTACTTAGACCCTCTCCTATTTATAGATCAGCTTCTCATTCAAACCACTGTTTGGTTGCTAAGGTAATTTGGATCCTAGCAACTAGATGCTAAAATTTCAAACTGGAGTGCTGCATTTGATAAAATCAAGTGAAAACCCGAATCGTACGTTTTTTTCAGATTTTTTTTCCCGAATTGCTAGATTTTTTTGGGGATTTTCCCCTAAGAGGCCGAATATTTGGGATTTTTTTTTACCAAAAAGTCAAATTTTCTGGCTAATTCCAGCGCAGACCACAGAAACTTCCAACTAGGATAGTACAGCCTCAGCAGGTCTGAGATGGCGGATTTTCGGATTCAGACTTTTTGCAGCCTTGGGGTATAATAAGTCTTGAAAATTAGAGGTTTTTTTACACTAAAATTTTGGATTGTCTAGTAAAAAAACATAGAATTTGGACATTGATAAATAACCCCTAAAAGTTGTTTTTCAAGGTGAACAACTCCTTTAAGCTTGTAATGGGAAAAACAAAATATTGCTTGCCCAAACTGCCACCTGACATCCCTATACCCCAGTGCATTGCCATTGCTGCACCCTTTCTATTATTCCCTATGTGTCCTTTATACTATTCCCTCTGTGTCCTTTATATTATTCCCTCTGTGTCCTTTATATTATTCCCTCTGTGTCCTTTATATTATACCCACTGTGTAAAGAGCACCTTTTGACTCCTTCATAAGTTTCTCTCACCACAGTTGTGGGCAGGCACAGCCTTCTCTATCAGAGGGGAAATTATACTGGCTGCTCAGAAGCTTGCAATCAGTTAAGGCAGGACGTGGAATGTGCAAAAAAGTAATCGCTTTCCTTAGCCTGCTATTAACAGTACCAGCGCTAATACGTATCTTAACTTCTAAACCAGGGCTGTTCAGATAAAGCCACTTGGTTGTTATCCTTATGATGTATAAATGTGTGGATGTAGATATCTACATCTATTTCTGGATCTGTCAATTTTCAATTTAAATTGATTTAATTTAGATATTTAGACATCAAGATGTGAAAGTTACATTTTGTTTGGGATAAGTTATGATACTGTATACAGTACTCAGCAGTGCAGTGCTGGGTCTCCTAGAGTCCTCCAGAGATCCTGATACCCTGGGCCACTCTATCATAGTAATTATATATATATATACTGTAGTGTCAAGTGGTATAGGTTTTTATTCAAGGAAGGAAGGGATAAATTCTGGTTCTAGTAGAACCTAGTGCAGTTATGTCTATAACAAGAAGGCAATGGGTTATTCATTGGCTTGGCAAGGATAAACTGGACATTGGATAATTTAGGTTTTTGGTTGGCCTCTTATGAATCAGTGTGTGGAGGGTATTAGAAAGCTTGATTTTCCCCATAGTGTATATGTAGCAATGTGCTTGCACCACTAAATTAACATCATTAAACCCCAGTTTCCATAGTAAGGTTACAGGTAATGATGGCTAACTCAGAGTTAATGCAATTGGCTAGGAGAGATCTCCTGGCTTTTAAATGTGACGAGATTTCTAATTCCACAGAGCACTGCCCAGCAGCCAAGCCTGGTTCACCCCAGATCTAATCATTCATCAAGCTACAGGGATAACCCAGCCACACTCCCTCATAAACCATCCTTGTGGAACACTTGCCTGCGCAATTTAACAGAGAGTTGTCTTTCCAGCTCAGTGTGCATCACCACCGATGTCCTTTTTGCTGGGTCTGCAGGGAGCTGTGATAAAGAATTATATCTCACTATGTTGTTGCCGCATTAAAGCCGCTGTGACGCACTTTGATTTAATGGCAATTTAAACAGGGCTACAGAAATCCTGCAGGAACAGGAGATAAGATAGTTTTTCTGTATTTTAGTCTGAAACTAAGGCATAAAAAGACAACCCTTTTTGTGCGTGAGAAACCATAACAACACAATCTAGTTAAAAACTAAGAAAGTCAGTCTCAGTGTCACTGTTGTGATCTACAACTTCCATAAGCCTCAGCTGCACAGTATTTGCCAGTGTGGTCTTTGTATGAAATATGTATATTTTATGTATACATGTACTTTATATATTCTAGTTAATAGTAGCAGGTATAGTAGGAAGTAATGGTGCCTATAGTAGCAGTGGGATAATAGTCTCTGGGAATCGAGTGTGACTGTGGGATAGCAGGTATAGTAGGGAGAGATGGTGCCTATAGTAACAGTGGGATAATAGTCTCTGGGAAGGGACTGATAGCAATTATTTATGGCAATTATTTAGAATGGGCCCTCTGTGTCTTTGAGCCTGTATGGTGTATTATTATTATTATTTTTTTAATATACAGGTATAGGACCTGTTATCCGGAGACTCATTATCCAGAAAGCTTCGAATTACAGGAAAGTCATCACCTATAAATTTCCATTACAATCAAATAATTTCCTCTGCAATAATAAAATAATACCTTGATCCAAACTAAGATATAATTAATCCTTACTAGAGGCAAAAGAATCTTGTTGGGTTTCATTCATATTTAAATTATTTTTTAAGGTACTTAAACTTACAGAAAGACCCCTTATCCCCAATGTATTCTGGATAACAGGTCCTATACCTTTAACAGTATGCCACGTTCTTCACTTGGTGTTATTGGTTATCTGTTACTTTGCTGCTTATAGCACTGAGCTATCAATTGCTTAGATAAAGTGGAAACCGTGTGGTTTATTTTATACTATTTGTAAGCAGTAGATACATGGGATAGTCTCTAGTGAGTGGTGATACCAAGTAGTGCAATAAACCAAATGTTATAAGTAGCCTGAATTGACATCTTTATATAGAAAGGGAATGACCTGACAATGTGGGGCAATTTGCTACTATGTTCCGTGTTCCTGTTATTATTAGTCGCAATAAACACTGCTCGTTACAGAAATGAGCACCGAGAGAGTCGCAAACGTTGCTCACATAATGGGAAAAGGCAAATAATTCCTTGTGAGATTAGAGGAACATATGTTATATATCTAAATGGCTGGGGAGTGCTAAAATCTCGATCTGTTTTCTGAGCTCCTGGTGTTATTACATAGCGATTGTGAAGTGGTACATATTGTACTCCGGGCCCCGAGGGATCAAACAGTACAGACAAAATGAAGATTTCCAGGTGAGTCGAGTGATACTCTCTGAGGCCTGAAGTGCTGAGATAGACTTCTAATGATTCACTTCAGGGAGGCGCGTGTGTGTGTGTGTTTGGGCAAGCAGAGATATTGTACTGGCTCCTTTACAGAGGAAAGCAGAGATTTTATATTGGCTCCTATGCAACATACACAATGAACCCCACATTCACTTCCTGCTGTGAGTGTGTGTGTATAGGCCAATGTCACATGACCAGGAAGTGGGTACGTTCCACATGAAATGGCTTCCTATGTCTGGATGTGTGGAAATCTGACATTCCAATTTAGGAGTCGCTCTATTTTGATCCCTCACCTGCAGTGAAATCCCAGTCTCCCCTCCCAATATTTTGCACCTGAATTAATGTTCAAGGAAAACTGAATATACTGTTGAGACCTCTGTATAGTTGAAACACCAGGGCCTATTTTAAATCTCAGTCTGGAACTGCCCTTGACCTGCCAGCAACTCATAGCAACCAATCAGAAATATACTTGCAATATTTTACCTCCATTAGACTCATAAAAGTTAATTGCTGATTGGCTGCTATGGAGGCAATTTTCCCAGTGTTAGTAAATGGGCCCCGAGCATTCAAGTTCATATAGGGGTAAATTTATCAAAGAGTGAAGTTCCGCCACTAGAGTGAAATTCCGCAGCTCTCAATTCATTTCTATGGGATTTTGAAAGGCGTATTTATCAATGGGTGAAGTGAAAGTTCACCCTTTGATAAATACGCCTATAAAAATCCCATAGAAATGAATGGAGAGTGGCGGAATTTCACTCTAGTGGCGGAACTTCACTATGTACTTCACTCTTTGATAAATATACCCCATAGAGAGAGAGAGTAGAGAGAATTCTCATATATAAAAAATCAGTGTGTAGCAATAACAGTATATTTCTATGTTTCTATACAAATAGAAGTTACATACAGCGTTGCAGTAGTTTTTTCATAGGAGTCATGATATTATAATCTTGTACTGGGTTTCAAATCTGATCCTGGGAGCCATGGTTTGAACATATTTTTATAAACACATGTTGGCTAGTGATGTGCGGGTCAGGGTTTTCCTTACCCGCACCCGACCCTAACCTGCCCTGCTGCAGCCCGCGCGCCCACACCCACGCTTCCGGGGTCCTTTTATAGACCCGTGCCGCCCCACCGATGACGTCACAATGATGTCACAAATGGGGCAGGGCGGGCAGACGCGAGACTATAAAACCGGAACCCATAAGTCGGATGCCGGCATTTGAGGGTGGCGGGCGGGGAGAGCAGGAGAAGAGCTCAACCCGCACCCCCGCGAGGAGCAGTGCGAGGTTGACCCGTACCCGCCCAACCCGTGGTTATCGGGTCGGCCCGAACATCACTAATGTTGGCCTCCTGGCCCCGGGCAAATTAACCCTTTTTAAATGAAACCTCCCTCTGCAAGTCTTTTACTATGAGCATAAAAATGTACCACTTTGTTTCTCTCAACAGTACAAAATGCTCAAGACCAGGGGTTTTCCGGATAAGGTTTCTTACTGTAATTTGGAGCTCCATAGCTTAAGTCTAATAAAAAATAATTTAATCATTAATTAAACCCAATGGGATTGTTTTGCCTTCACTAAGGATTATTTATATTTTAGTTGGGATCAAGTACAAAGGGCTGTTTTAGAATTACAGGGCAAAAGCGAAAATTTTTAAAATTTAAAATGGATTTGATTAAAATGGATTCCTGTAATTCGGAGCTTTCTGGATGACGGCTTTCCGGATAACAGATCTGGTACCTGTATTACCATTTTTGCGGAGGTGTGTATCTTTTTCCACACCCAGAGAGATATTCCCATCTCCCCCCAAAAATGTAAAATTCTAAATGCTGCCGCACTGCAAGGATAGTAGGGGGAGTCACCTTGTGTGTGTTTGAGGGAGATCTCAGCACTCACTGCATACGTCGGCAGAGGGAGAGAGGCAGGGGGCTGCGTGGGTAGGAGTACTGTGCTAGCTATGTGCGTAGAAAGACGAGCTGGTGTTTCGACTTTTGCCGCTGTTACTGGCGTCACCGCTGAAAACAGCTCAGTATTATTCCTTAATATGGAAAAAAGGCAGAAAAATACTAATGGCTACCCTCCTACCCATCTGAATAATACTTTTAGGAGAGGCACACAATAACAAACACCTCTGGAGGGAGAAGGCTTGGATGTCTAACTTGCAGACTCCTTTTGTTGCTTTCTTACATTTTACAGTGGGCTCCAACACTACAAGTCACCATTGTGACATCAATCATGTATTAAAAAGGATCATTTTCCTCCCATCAAATATTTACAGGGATATAATAAAGAGGGTCCACATCCTAAAACAGTCACAGCTGTGCCATCACATATGCATTAGTAGGGATAATGTTCCTTATCTGAAATGAACTTGAATATAAGATAGGGATGCAGAGCCATGTTGTCTTACACCGGTTGCTTTATGTCAGCTCCCACAATCAACAGCCAGTGTCTCGGTTGTAACGTCACTCGTACTTATTTTAAAAGAATTGTTCAGTATAAAAATAAAAACTGGGTAAATAAATAGGCTGTGCAAAATAAAAAATGTTTTCAATATAGTTAGTTAAAAATGTAATGTATAAAGGCTGAAGTGACTGGATGTTTAACATAATAGCCAGAACACTACTTCCTGCTTTTCAGCTCTCTTGCTTTCCACTGATTGGTTACCAGGAAGTAACCAATCAGTGACTTGAGGGGGGGGGCACATGGGTTATATCTGTTGCTTTTAAAACTGTGCTGCATGCTGAGGATCAATTGTAAACTCACTGAACAGCTATGTCCCATGTGGCCCCCTGAAATGTGAAACTATGATGAAAATTTAATATAAACTTCATCATACTGAAATAAGAAACTTTCGAAATACAATCAATTAAATATTCTGCATTGTTTCTGAAATAATCAAGTTTATGTTCACTATTCCTCTTTCAGCATCTGTTTCTCTTTGTTCTGTCTTCATGCAGGAGTTGTCAGCTATTTATTGACAGTTAGAGCCAATATATCTTATAGGGGGACTCCTTTTCTAGCAGATGAATTAGAGCTCACTCATATAACTGATTCCAGTACAAACAAAATCTAACAAAATAACTGCCTTTTGCACAAATTCTGCATGTAGAGAGACATGATGTCTGGTGATTTTAATAGAGTGAGCTCTAATACATCTTCTAGGCAAAAGGAGCCCCCCTATAAGATATATTGGATCTAACTGTCAATTAATATCTGACACCCAACTCCTGAATGAAGACAGAATGAAGAGAAACAGATGCTGAGAGAGGAATAGTGAAGATTAACTTGATTATTTTTTTAATTTTCAATTTATTGTATTAAGCAAGTTTCTTATTTTAGTATGCTGAAGCTTATATTAAGTTTTAATTTTTGAGGTAGTTCCCCTTTAAAGTCACTGACTAACTCAGAGTTAGAGAGCTGAAAAGCAGGAAGTAGTGTTCTGGCTATTATGTTACACATCCAGTCACTGCCTTGAAGGGGGGCCACATGGGACACAACTGTTAAGTGAGGTTGCAATTGATCCCCAGCATTCATCTTAGATTCAAAAGCATCAGCTATGACCCATGCCCCCCTTAAGTCACTGATTGGTTACAGCCTGCCTTAATATTTTTTTTTCGAATGTATTTGCCTTCTTCTTCTGACTCTTTTCAGCTTTCAAATGACAGTCCTTGACTCTATATAAAAAACAAATGCTCCGTAAGGCTACAAATTTATTCCCATTCCAGTCTCTTATTCAAATCGATGCGTGGTTTGCTAGGGTCATCCAGACTGGAAAGTTATCATTAAATGTTGCCAACAATGCTCTTGTATAAGTCACAGAGAAATCTAGCCAAGCTGAGTTTGCCTTTGGTTTGAATCAGAATGGTGAGTATTCTCCAGCTCAGTGCAAGGGACTTAGATCAATTAACACTTCAGCAGGTCCTTGAGAACAAATAAAAGCCATTTAGGAATGAGTCAGAGCCAGCGGCTTCTGCTCTCGGGAGGGAATGAATGGAAATTGAGATCATTAGGGGCATTTTACTGGCCAGTGCATTCTCTCTATGGCTTTTTTCTCTTTTTGGTTTTTTTTTACTAAAGACAAAGAACATAAAATGGTGCAGTCCAAATAAACATTTTAAAGGACCAAAACGGGGTGCTCCCAAATACATGTGAAGGGGCCGTGTTGGCAGCTTTTATCAAATCTGGACTGGGATTCCAAATAGACACTGTCATTTCAAGTACAAAGAGGTCCAAATAGCCCCAACCAGCTCAATAAATAGTTACTGTCTGCAGGGCTGCTCCTGCCATGGGGAAAGGTAACCTTGCCTTAGGCGGCAGCAAGCAGCCAGTTACAAGGGACAGCAAAAAGCCACCTCTTGTGACTTTAAGAGACGAAATTTGGTTCCGGTAATGCAGAGAGCACTATTGGGCTCATTGCACTAGTGATTGGCCAGTAACATTCGCTTCACATCAATGCGAGGGTCTTCCCAGAATTCTTTTGTATTTAACATGGAACTTTAGACCCTTCTCTATTAGAGAACCAAAGAAGCTAGCAAAGAAGCTAGAAATGTTGTACATGATGTTTTGTGCTTCTGTACCAGCCCAAGGCAACCACAGCCCTTTAGCAGTAAAGATCTGTGTCTCCAAAGATGCCCCAGTAGCTCCCCATCTTCTTTTCTGCTGATTCACTGCACATGCTCTGTGCTGCTCTCACTTACTGAGCTTAGGGACCCACTCACAATATACAGTACACATAGAATAGAAATGTCACAATATAAGGCTGATTAGTAATTAATACAGATAATTACTACATGGCAGCACAGAAACCAGTGCAATTAGCATCAGCATTTAATAATCAGCAAACCTGTAGCATCAGCTTATATTACAGGGGAAGCTCATTTTCTGCTGGATAATTAGTGACGAGCCCTAAGCTTAGCTTCTCAACAGCCAATCAGAGCCCACTGAGCATGTGAGTGTCACAGACACTTTCCAAGATGGTGACCCCCTGTGACAAGTTTGAAGTCCTGGATCATTGCTGCTATTGACAAGCTAAAACTTTAGGCTGGTGCAATAAGTTCACTATATAAAATATGGCATTTTAAGCCACATTCATTTTTAGGGTTTAGTTCTACTTTAAAAGACTCAGGAAAAAGGACAAAGAAAATAGAGAATATAAAGCGGATGGTACATGTTAACTGGAAAATGGGTTCTCACTATTGATTTATTGCTGCTTGGAATTTAACCCAATATATAATGGAAATGTTTGTTCGCATATAAAATGTATATTTCTCATGTTTTTATCTTCCCTTTAACATGCCAGTTTCAGTTGGGAGTTGCTACTTGTTTCGCCTAAGGCCTGTTTCCAGAGATAGCTTAGACATTTATTCATGACCAGATCATGCCATTGTTTTATTGCAGTGCATATACAGTTAGCAGCATTGTATCCAGAAGGGGCATTAGGTGGGGAAGGGGATGTGGGTGTCCCCTGGAATGGACCCAACTGACAAGGAATCCAGATGTGCAAGCTAAGGAGCAGTAGGTGGTACAAGGTGCTGGGGAGCCCTTATGGTTGATGCAGTGCAGTCGGCAGCATGTATGTTTGCTGTTTATTCCTCAAACATGTAAAAGTCAGACTACTGTATACTGCCCATCATGCCCTATTATTCCCCCCTCCAGGTACTTTTGCTTAGATGGGTCCTCCTGATTTGCAGAACCCTAAAGTAAGCTTTGCTGACACAGCTCCATATGCTGCTGAGACCATTTCCCACTCTGTGCCCAGCGAGTTAATAGAAAACACACGTTGGTGACAGCAGGGAGGTGTGAATGCTGAGCCTGAGACTGCAGTATATCAAGGAGAACCAAGGGCATGGACAATAGATTCCTTAATAAACTGCTGTCAGTTTGGTGTTAGAATAATGACCCTACAAATCACTTGGATCTTGGGGAAGTACCATTAACCCCATCACTGAAATTAGATTGTCTGTGCTGGACACAGATATTATTTAATTCAGCTTTTGTTGACCCAAAAACTGAAGGACAATATGGACAAAAAAAACAAAACAATTCCAAGGCCTGTTATCTACAATGTCAGTGATCTGGATAAAAATGCTTAGAGACTCCTGAACGATCCATTACTACTGCAAGAATGTTCCAAAAATGTGGAGTACTTGTATAACAATGGACAGAATATTTTATATTTTGTGGGTCTGGCTTTCTATGGAGAATGTTTCTGTGAAGATGAAGACAAATTAACATGTTCCTTCTCTCAGTAGGGGGTGCATTATCCCTTATAATACACGACTGATACTAATGATAATATCCTTATCATTTACAGTAGGGGGTACATTATCCCTTATAATACATGAGTGATACTCAGAGTTCCCTGTATAACTCAGCCTGCAGCCTTGTGCCTTTATATGTTCACAGAACCCCTCAGTGACTTCTAATATCCTTATCATTTATAGTAGGGGGCACATTATCCCTTATAATACATGAGTGATACTCAGAGTTCCCTGTATAACTCAGCCTGCAGCCTTGTGCCTTTATATGGTCACAGAACAACCCCTCAGTGACTTCTAATATCCTTATAATTTACAGTAGGGGGTACATTATCCCTTATAATACACGACTGATACTCAGAGTTCCCTGTATAACTCAGCCTGCAGCCTTGTGCCTTTATATGGTCACAGAACAACCCCTCAGTGACTTCTAATATCCTTATCATTTACAGTAGGGGGTACATTATCCCTTATAATACATGAGTGATACTCAGAGTTCCCTGTATAACTCAGCCTGCAGCCTTGTGCCTTTATATGGTCACAGAACAACCCCTCAGTGACTTCTAATATCCTTATCATTTACAGTAGGGGGTACATTATCCCTTATAATACATGAGTGATACTCAGAGTTCCCTGTATAACTCAGCCTGCAGCCTTGTGCCTTTATATGGTCACAGAACAACCCCTCAGTGACTTCTATAACCTTATCATTTACAGTAGGGGGTACATTATCCCTTATAAATCATGAGTGATACTCAGAGTTCCCTGTATAACTCAGCCTGCAGATTTGTGCCTTTATATGGTCACAGAACAACCCCTCAGTGACTTCTAATATCCTTATCATTTACAGTAGGGGGTACATTATCCCTTATAATACGAGTGATATTTAGAGTTCCCTATATAACTCAACCTGCAGCCTTGTGCCTTTATATGGTCACAGAACAACCCCTCAGTGACTTCTAATATCCTTATCATTTACAGTAGGGGGTACATTATCCCTTATAATACATGAGTGATACTCAGAGTTCCCTGTATAACTCAGCCTGCAGCCTTGTGCCTTTATATGGTCACAGAACAACCCCTCAGTGACTTCTAATATCCTTATCATTTACAGTAGGGGGTACATTATCCCTTATAATACATGAGTGATACTCAGAGTTCCCTGTATAACTCAGCCTGTAGCCTTGTGTCTTTATATGGTCACAGAACAACCCCTCAGTGACTTCTAATAACCTTATCATTTACAGTAGGGGGTACATTATCCCTTATAATACATGAGTGATACTCAGAGTTCCCTGTATAACTCAGCCTGCAGCCTTGTGCCTTTATATGGTCACAGAACAACCCCTCAGTGACTTCTATAACCTTATCATTTACAGTAGGGGGTACATTATCCCTTATAATACATGAGTGACTGCTGAGCCTTTCAACTTGCAGAAGGTGAAACATTAACCCTTAAATATATGCACACACACACCTTCTACACATCTGAAACCAACTCCATAGTAAAATAATGTTTCTTCTTGATACTATGCACTCATTCAGTCCATGTCTCTGCATGTTGCTTAATCTATTTATTACCTTCTCCAAGATGCCATCAAGCTATGGAACTCTGGATTCTGGGTAATGACATTTAACAGAAATCACAGAATTACATTTTCCCTGCTTGTGAAGCCAATGGATGTATTGTTCCCTGTTCTTATGCCTGACAAGTAGTTTCTGATTGAATTTCTGGCTTAGGAAACCCTTACATTTAAACAGATTTGTGGTTTGGATGTTATATACTTACCTGCCAGAATAACCTTATTGAAGAGTTCTTGACTCTTTATTAAAGCTCTTACTCTCTAGACGAAAATCATTTTTACCATTTAGAATTCTAAGGAGAAATACTAAACCTGTGGCTGCTTTGCTGTAATGTGGATTTCCAAGTATTCATTCTGAGATAGGTCGTTCACAGGTAGTTTGCCCCAATCTTATAAACCAATTAGCACTTAGATCAGTTAACCCTGACTGCCATTAAAGATGGCACTCGTTTGGTAAGGTTGTCAACCAAGCAGATCTTTCCTTATTGTGGCCACCTTGAGCTCGGAGATATCGAGCTGATCCACTGGTTTGGGGCTTGGGCCAACAATCAAATCATAACAAAGGTAAATGCAGGCCATCAGGAGAGACCACTAAGTCTACTAAAAAAAACTTAAACCCAATAGGCTGGTTTTGCCTAGATATTTATTAGTTAGGATGAAAGGTAGAAGGTACTGTTTTAATATCAAAGAGAAAAAGGAAACCATTTTTAAGAATCTGAAATATTTATTTAAAATGGAGTCCATGGGAGAGAGTCATCATATAATCCAGAGCATTCTGTATAATGGGTTCCCATACCTGTAGTACTGTATGTTATAGAATGGCCAATTGTAAGCAACTGTTCAATTGGTCTTCATTATTTTTTTAAATTTTTTGAATTATTTGCCTTCTGAGTCTTCCCAACTTTCAAATGGGGGAAACTGACCCGCTATAAAAACAAATGTGCAACAAGGCTGCAAATGTATTGTTATTACTACTTTTTACTTTTTATTTTTCATTCTCTATTCAGATCCTCTCCTATTTATGGTACAGTCTCTTATTCAAATCAATGCATGGTTGCTAGGGTATATTGGATCCTAGCAACCAGACAGCTGAAATTAGAGAGGTGCTGTATAAAAAGCTAAATAACTCAAAAACCACAATTAAAAAAAACAAATAATACATTCAATTCTAATAGAATGGCCAATTCAAAGCAAATTTGTAGTTGGTCTTCATTATTTATTTTGTATAGTTTTTAAATGACTTGCCTTTTTCGTCGGACTCTTTCCAGCTCTGAAATTGGGGTCGCTGACCCCATCTAAAAACAGATGCTCTGTAAGGCTACAAATGTATTGTTATTGCTACTTTTTATTACTCTTCTTTCTATTCAGACCCACTCTTGTTCATATTCCGGTCTCTTATTCAAATCAATGCGGTTGCTAGGGTAATTTGGACCATAGCAACCACAGTACTGAAATTGCAAACTGGAGAGGTGCTGAATAAAAAGCTAAATAACTCAAAAACCACAAATAATAAAAAAATTAAAGCCAATTGCAAATTGTCTCATAATATTAATCTCTACATCATACTAAACGTTTACTCAAGGGTGAACAACCCCTTTCGCATTCTTTTATCTTGAAGGACTGTTTGCTAAGGTCCCTGAGCTTAGCAACAAGGAAACTCTGTTTTCTCAATTTTCTCCATTTTCTTGGTTGTCGTTCAAACAACCAAGCAGCTGTTGAATTGGCTGTAGGATGAATAAAATACCACTGAAAATAAGCAATAAAAAATAATAACAGCAATAACAATAGACGGACAATACATTTACAGTGACAGGGGGTCACTGACCCTGCCTGCCAGTGAGAATGTTCATTTCAAATTTTGAGAGAGGTGCAATATGGAGGCTGCACAGTATTTGCAGGCTGGTACCACAGAACACTTGATAAAACAAAATCCCCACAGAAAACCAAAGTGTCTGCTAATTAAATGGATGATAATGCAGAATTCGTTAGAAACGATTGGTTAAGAGGATTGATTAAACGCTTGTCTTTACAGGTTTTTATCACTGACTGGAGTTGTCATGGCGACAGGCTGAGGGAATCTGTAATGCTAACAAAGTGATGATTTATCCCATCCCCCCTCTCCCTGCGCCTTCAAGATGCTTATTCTCCTCCTGAGGTGGAAAAATAGACTTGTTTTATTGAGGGAGATGGAAAATGCTTTTGATGGAAAAGGGTCAGCTGGGTGTGTAATACGCAGCAATGCAGTGAATGTGTCATTGCACAAAATGGCCCCTCAGGAACAGTAGGCGTTGTTGTAGCTCTTCCTCACAATAAAATGTTCCTTGTGTGTCTGAAAGCTCCCAAATACTGTTCTCACTGCAGGTATGGGACCTGTTATCCAGAATGCTCAGACCTGGGGTTTTTGGATAAAGAATCTTTCCTTTATATGTCTCTTCATACTGTGAAACATCATTTAAACATTAAAGAAACCCAATAGGATTGTTTTGTTTCTAGTAGGGGTTAATTATATCTTAGTTGGGATCAAGTACAAGCTACTGTTTTATTATTACACAGAAAAAGGAAATTGTTCCAAAAAATTGGAATTATTCAGTTAAAATGGAGTCCATGGGAGATGGCCTTTCTGTAATTCAGAGCTCTCTGGCTTACAGGTTTCCTGATATGGATCTTATACCTGGACATTTATTTATATGGCAACTGTTTTCTGCTTGTTTTAAAGGAGAACTAAGCTCTAAAAATGAATATGGCTAAAAATGCCACTGTAAGGTACGCTTACCCTGGTGGCTTAGTGGCCGGCAGGGAGACTGTGCCGGTTTCTCTATGGTGTGCGCGGTGCTCACTTCTGGGTTTTATGCACCAGCATGATGACGTCATCGCGCTTTGGCGCAAAATTCAAAGGTATTTAAAGGGACTTCAGAAATTGAATTTGTTGCAGGTACACAATCCCCACATTGATTGGGTAACTGGTGAGGTTATTCAGTGAGGATCTAAGTGTAAAGATTCTTGTCTAGTTTCTACTCAAATGGTGGCAGTTAATTCCTCGTAATAACTCCCTTCTGTCCCTTCAAGTAACCCATCATTCAAAGACTCGTTCTGGGGAACAAGGTTCCCTTTGGGCAAGTAATTCAATTCCAAAGTCCCTTTAAATACCTTTGAATTTCGCGCCCAAGCGCTAAGACATCTTTATGCTGGCACTTAAAATCTGTAAGTGTGCACCACGGGCGCCATAGAGAAACCATCGCTGGAGACAAGAACCATGCGGCGGGCATCCCCCCTGGCCACTAGACCACCAGGGTAAGCATACCTTACAGCCATATTTTATACACTGAACTTATTGCACGAGGCTAAAGTTTCAGCTTGTTAATAGCAGCAATGATCCAGGACTTCAAACTTGTCACAGGGGGTCACCATCTTGGAAAGTGTCTGTGACACTCACATGCTCAGTGGGCTCTGATTGGCTGTTGAGAAGCTAAGCTTAGGGCTCGTCACTAATTATCCAGCAGAAAATGAGCTTCCCTGGCTGTAATATAAGCTGATGCTACAGGTTTGCTGATTATTCAATTCTGATGCTAATTGCACTGGTTTCTGTGCTGCCATGTAGTAATGATGTGTATTAATTACTAATCAGCCTTATATTGTGACATTTCTATTCTATGTGTACTGTATATTGTGAGTGGCTCCCTAAGCTCAGTAAGTGACAGCAGCACAGAGCATGTGCAGTGAATCAGCAGAAAAGAAGATGGGGAGCTACTGGGGCATCTTTGGAGACACGGATCTTTACTGCAAAAGGGCTGTGGTTGCCTTGGGCTGGTACAGAAGCCCAAAACATCATGTACAACATTTCTAGCTACTTCTTTAGTTAAGCTTTAGTTCTCCTTTAAAAACAACTACACCACAGCCCTAAAGCCGCTGCACACATTCTGCTATAAATCACATGCTTCATAATTCCCATTTCATTTCACTCTACAGTTTATTAAGCTCATAACAGCTTTGTGTTTGCCGAACCTGTGAAATATAACAAATGGGATTGGGTAGCGGCAGCTTCTGGAAACACAAGTCAAACATCAGCTAATGGTCCCTTCGTTAGTATGCAGTGCCAATACTTTGCTGTTATTGACGTGGCACCAGAATGAAAAGGGGCCGTATCTCCCCAGTGCTACTGCGGCTACAACAGGTTTTTCGGATGACTCACTGTTTTTCCTACAATATTATCACTCAGTATGTACTGGCACGGGGATACGTTATTTAACGCCACCACTGCTTGTCAGTTTCATGAAACGTGATGCCGGGGGCACATTTCATAGGATTATGTTCAAATAAAACAAATCCCTGTTGCTTGAGTGTCAGCTCGATGCTTTGTTGGTGTCACGGATGGGTTGGCCCTGGAAATAAATCTATAGACACATGCTATTTCCTGGAATTCGAATGGGTAAACAAACCCAAACTAATCAAGGTATCTTGGCTTTTAGAGAGCAATATTTTTTCTTCAATCTCATAGGCTGGGAGTTGGAGAAGCTGTAGCTCACGGGAACTGAGCCAATGGTTTAATGAGAATCCTCGGAGTTGTACCGCAAAATCTCTTGCATGCTTTAGTAAATGAAAGTAACGTTGACACTGAGAGATAAGAGTGGAGATGCGTTCTCTCTCTTCTCAGACGCATTTACACTCAAAAGAAGATGCATGATATATCATTATAAAAATGTGTAACCCTAATTTGGTTACTGTCTCTTTAAATCGCAATTAACTCTTGGCAATCCAGGAGCCCCGAGTCCCTTTTGCGTATGAAAAGTACTGGGAACTGAGATTTACAGTGCAGTGCCTCCACCTAGGGAACACATCTCAGGGAATTTCCACTAGGAAAAATAAAACACACAGTTTGTAAATTAAACAGATATAAACTTTATTTAAAACAGTAGTGACATAACTTGGGCAATCTAATACACAATACACTCCTGCGGTGGTGACATGTGGGACCTACCTAACTCACTATTAGGTACCTGACTGTTTCTCCAACACAGTCCTTTCTATTATCAAAGTCCCAATCCTCTGGAAGGGGTTAATAACCACACAGTTCAGTTCAAATAGAATGTCCCTTTCCCAGAGCTGTTACACCCCAGGTAGCTCTACCTTTTCCAAAAGTACCTCTCCCTTTGGAACTTAGCAGCTGCTCCCACGTAACAGGTAAATGCACAAGACCTGTCCTCAAATTGGAGCCCCATGCTTGTATCCTTCCAGTATCCTCCCTTGGGGGGCTCACTCATCAGGGTGCTCTCAGAGGCAGTCACACTGGAGATTACAGGCAGCTCTGCAGCAGGATCAATCTCACCAGTGGCACCTTTCACCTCCTAAATCTCTAGCAGTTTGGCAGGGAACAGGATGGGCTCTCTCTGTACTTCCACCGAGGTAACAGCATGGACAGTCTCAAAAGAACTGGTTGGGGCTGGATGTTTCAGCAACAACCCCTGTTAAACTCTGTCAGAGACCCTGTACAATAGGCTCCAAAGTCAAGCACTCCCTCTCTCCCATGGATGCACTCCCTTCCCACACTCCCTTCCCAGAGACTATTATCCCACTGTTACTATAGACACCATCTCTCCCTACTATACCTGCTATCCCACAGTCACACTCCCTTCCCAGAGACTATTATCCACTGTTACTATAGACACCATCTCTCCCTACTATACCTGCTATCCCACAGTCACACTCCCTTCCCAGAGACTATTATCCACTGTTACTATAGACATCATCTCTCCCTACTATACCTGCTATCCCACAGTCACACTCCCTTCCCAGAGACTATTATCCACTGTTACTATAGACACCATCTCTCCCTACTATACCTGCTATCCCACAGTCACACTCCCTTCCCAGAGACTATTATCCACTGTTACTATAGACACCATCTCTCCCTACTATACCTGCTATCCCACAGTCACACTCCCTTCCCAGAGACAATAATATTATCCACTGTTACTATAGACACCATCTCTCCCTACTATACCTGCTATCCCACAGTCACACTCCCTTCCCAGAGATTATAATCCCACTGCTACTATAGGCACCATCTCTCCCTTGGATTGAACATAATTTATGCTCACGTGTGGAAACTCAAGCTCTCTGAGCTCTATGACTGAGAGGAGTATTTAATATCCTCTTGGTTACAGGCTTCAGAGTCAGTTGCAGATAAAGTCCAGGGAAAGTTTGTACAGAGGAGAAGATCTGCTCATAACATCAGAACTTGAGTCTGGAACTAAATTCATTCCCTGACATTAATCACCAAGCTGTCACCAGCATGTGGCCGCCCGCACTGATATTTAAAGACTTGAGAATTGCTAATAGGATTGGACGTCACCTTGTTAGGTAGTGTAAAGCAAAACACCTATAATATGCGGCATCCTGGCACCCACAGGGGTCCAACTTGAATCATTATGTAATGATGAATCCTGCAGCTTCAACCCACCACCAGTGAACATCAGTACAAAATAGCAGAGACTGCAGTTTTTGTGCAGTAGAGCTGCCACTTTTAAACACAAATACAATCTGTATACTAAATACTTGCACATATTATATTATTCCCTTTAAAGGGGTAAGATGGAAACCCTTAGCACTGTCCTCATGAAGTCCAAGATGCTCTGCAGTTCTCTACCCTGAGTAATTCTGTGACCATATAAAGACACAAGGCTACAGGGAACTCTGAGTATCACTCATGTATTATAAGGGATAATGTACCCCCTACTGTAAATGATAAGGATATTAGAAGTCATGGAGGGGTTGTTCTGTGACCATATAAAGACACAAGGCTGCAGGCTAAGTTATACAGGGAACTCTGAGTATCACTCATGTATTATAAGGGATAATGTACCCCCTACTGTAAATGATAAGGATATTAGAAGTCACTGAGTGGTTGTTCTGTGACCATATAAAGGCACAAGGCTGCAGGCTGAGTTATACAGGGAACTCTGAGTATCACTCATGTATTATAAGGGATAATGTACCCCCTACTGTAAATGATAAGGATATTAGAAGTCACTGAGGGGTTGTTCTGTGACCATATAAAGTCACAAGGTTGCAGGCTGAGTTATACAGGGAACTCTGAGTATCACTCATGTATTATAAGGGATAATGTACCCCCTACTTAAATGATAAGGATATTAGAAGTCACTGAGGGGTTGTTCTGTGACCATATAAAGTCCCAAGGCTGCAGGCTGAGTTATACAGGGAACTCTGAGTATCACTCATGTATTATAAGGGATAATGTACCCCCTACTTAAATGATAAGGATATTAGAAGTCACTGAGGGGTTCTGTGACCATATAAAGGCACAAGGCTGCAGGCTGAGTTATACAGGGAACTCTGAGTATCACTCACGTATTATAAGGGATAATGTACCCCCCTCAGCCTTTAGCCTTGTGCTTTTATATGGTCATGGAATCCCTTTGTAACTTCTAATATCCTTATATTTTACAAGAGGGGGGTACTTTAATCTTATAAACCATCAAGCGGTCTCAGTACTACTAAGTTTAATTTACTGCCTTTGGGCATGAAGGAGAATGGTAGAGTAAGGATGAAAAATTGTAGATATAGCAGAGAATGGGAAGGGACAAAAGAGAATGACTTTTTGGCATTTACCCTTCAGTATATGCTTTACTGATACAAACAGGTTGCCACTGTGATACTGTATATCAGAGAGCAGAGCCTCATAAAGGGAATATATCTAAATCCCTCTGTTGCTGTCGAGTCTAAATCCTCCGTTGTTGTTTTCTCTCCTATAATTAAATAGCTATTATTTACTGGTTGTATTGTCATGGAGGATTCCCCTGCTGGCTGACTTTTAACTCTGCTTTGTTTTTTGCCAAGTGCCGACTAAACTAAAGTTTCCTTTGTGCTGATAAATGGAGAATCTGTTATATATTGTATATTATTAATTATATAGAGCTTTCACTTGTCTGTCACCCATTAAGTAAACCTTGCCCGTTGCCTTTTCTGAATCTTACGGATCTGGAACCAACAGGGAGCCCATGTTGCACAGTGATGTCATCACTCATTGCACGGTTGCATCATCCTGCCGGGTGTGTGATTGTGACCCAAGCTAAGTTTGTATCTTTATACTGTAAGGGAAGGATGGGTCCCATCCTCCCAACCCCTCCCTGCCTCCCAGCAGGGAGGGAAAGCCAGGCACGGTCCGGCCGGAGGATCTGCTTTGATCCTCCAAGCCGGTGGCGCCGAACAGACGCGCGCGCGCATGCGCGCTGACGTCATATCACCGCGACGGCCCACGTGTTAGAGTGGTGCGTGCCGGAGGAGGGGCGTGTGTGCACGCTGCTGGGCGGACTGAGCAGGGTTTAAAAGGGCCGGCGCAGCTGCACTCTCCCTCTTCTTCTTGTGTGGAGCGAACGGAGAACATCACCCCCCTGGACAACGAGCATTTAAACCTGGCTGAGTTAATCAACCCCTACTATCCCACCAACGAATTCCATTAACCCCTACTGCTCAAACCCCTACTATCCCACCAACGAATCCCATTAACCCCTACTGCTCCCATTAACCCCTACTGCTCAAACCCCTATTATCCCACCAACGAAAACCCTTACTGATACCACCAATTCCCTATCCCCTGTACCCCAACTCCCTTTTGTTGTTTCAGGGAAAGTTTAGCACCAGGAAGGGCGGGCAATTATAACGTGTGTGATTGTGTATGTGTAGTTAGATTGTGGGTGAATTTTGGGGATTGTTAGTGTAAATGAGGATTGTTTTATTTAGTTGTTTTATGTTGTGTAATTGGTATATCTGCATTAGAGGTAGTTGCTGTTTCTATTGTTGAGTGCCGGATTAAATATATATTGTGTTATTTGTAACTTCTGTGTTGTGTTTGTTATTATGTAATTAGAGTAGCAAGCGCACGCAGATAGTTAGTACAGTACAATATATAGCGTACATAGTGAAAGGTTAATTAAGAGTAGTTCTTTAAGGAATAAATAGGCGGAGTTATCAACCAATGATATTGTCTATGGATGAATACTAAGTATCAAACATCTGCATAAACAGCGATAACGAATACACCCCCTTAACATATACCATAAATATTTGTTTGAGGCATGGCATTTCGCGTTAAAAATGATTGAAATGCTGTATGTTTTCAGCCTCTCCACTCTTCTGTCTCCCTTTGGTTTGTAATTAGCCAAGTTCTGTCTCCCTTAAATGAATTGTTCAGTGTAAAAATAAAAAATGGGTAAATAAATAGGCTGTGCAAAATAAAAAATGTATCTAATATAGTTAGGCAAAAATGTAATGTATAAAGGCTGGAGTGACTGGATGTGTAACATAATAGCCAGAACACTACTTCCTGCTTTTCAGCTCTCTAACTCTGAGTTAGTCAGTGACTATAAGGGGGGCCACATGGGACATAACTGTTCTGTGAGTTTGCAATTGATCCTCAGCATTCAGCTCAGATTCAAAAGCAACAGTTATGATCCAACCTATATGGACCTCAAAGGCTGAACTACATGATATGACTACCTTTCTATTGTTATGTTTGTTTAGGCCAACAGCCCGAATGATCAGAATGATCGCTCTCAGTGCCACCCTGAGGCAGCCTAGTCAATGCCCCTCTGTTTTTTAGCATCAAAGTGGGGTGTCTGCACCTCATCACTAGAAGAGCCAAAATTCCATTTTCAAAAACAGAATTTCATTTGTTAAAGAGGTGGTTCACTTTTACATTAACTTTTAGTATGTTATAGAATGGTCAGTTCTAAGCAACTTTTTAATTGTCTTCATTATTTATTTTGTATAGTTTTTAAATTACTTGCCTTCTTCTTCTGACTCTTTCCAGCTTTCAAATGGGGGTCACTGACCAGATCTAAAAACAAATGCTCTGTAAGGCTCCAAATATATTGTTATTGCTGCTTTTTATTCCTCATCTTTCTATTCAGTCCTCTCCTGGTTATTTTCCAGTCTCTTATTCAAGTCAATGCATGGTTGCTGGGGTCAAACCAAAATGCTGAAATTGCAAACTGGAGAGCTGCTGAATAAAAAGCTAAATAACTACAAATAAGAACAAAGAGAAACCAATTGCAAATTGTCTCAGAACATCCCTCTATACATCATACTAACAGTTCATTTAAAGGTGAACAACCTCTTTCATTGGACAGAAACAGAATGTGTAGCCAGGGCATGGGGATGGACATCAGGTCCCCCATTCTGGTGCACAAACAAGATTCTGAGATGATACATTACTTGCCTTTATAACATTGTCCACAAAATGTCTCCTGCCTGCTTGCTTTAGGAAACAAGACTGCCGGACTGAAGGAAACAAGATTCAAATAATTTATACACTGTAAATAAAGTTTTGGCTTGACTAACATGATAAAATAGGATTTGGATTCATTTTTTTGGTTGACGGGTCCCCTTTAAGTATTTGTGTATGATCTCGAGAAGTGGAAGATTTCTGTCACGGCTGGCACCCGATACCAGAACAAATGCCAAGCACCCTGGTCTCGGCTCGGCTTCACCAGTAGTGTGACCACCGTTGGGCTTCGGGAGGAGACCTCAGCTTACTTGGGTGCCACCTGGACTTAACGAGGGGTACAAGGCGAGATGTTCTGGCTGGCGAAGGGGTACGGCTGTTAGCAGAGTCTTTTGGGCCGAAGGTCACGGTACAAATGGAGCAGGCAAGAGAATCGTCAGACAGGCTGGGTCGAGGTAGGCAGATATCAAGAATCGTCAGGCAGGCAAGGGTCAAACCGGGTTGTCAATCAAGGGATTAAGCAGGAAGAGTTGTTGTAGGCAGGCGAGGGTCAGGATACAGAATGCAGAATAGTCAGGAACAGGCTGGGTCAAACACGGGTAATCAAACAGACTAGATTCAGAACAGATCAAACGCACAAGGCTCAGGAACCACAAGAAACAAGTTCTATCACGGGCATCAGTCAGCAGTCAGAATGGGCCTTTTATACTATTTGAATTTCGCGCCTGTGACGTCAGCGCGCCGGCGCCTTTAAATATCACAGAGGCGCGCCGCGCGCACCCTAGAGATTCGCCGCCTGCGGCCTAACGTGCGCCCACACGATCAGGCGCCTGCGGCCTGACCGAACCCGCACAAGGCGGCGGGCGTCCCCGCCGAGAGGGCGGCAGGCGTCCCTGCCGTCCCCCCACTAGACCACCAGGTATGTCTCTTACAGTTTCTTTGAGGAAACACGCACAACAGAGTGTTTTGTTGAACACAGGGTGTTACCTGAAAAAAATGAAACATACTGCACCATACTCTGTTTCTGGTTTCTCTACTGCCATAAGCGCTGATCCGCTTTTATTTGTGACATTTCGTGTACAGCCGAGAGACTGTGGAAGGATCGGCAAGAGGAAATAAGCCTAAAGGACCAACTAACGTTCTTCCCTTTTTATTTTATTAGGATAAACGGTATGCACCCATCATTAGGCAATCTGTAAGGCAGAGCAAGGAACGCTAATGTACCAAACAACCTCAGCACATGCAGGGCAGTGCAAAAATAATGGAACATGCAGCCAGTGATTCAGCCTTTATAGCTGTTACAGATATAGGAGACATTTCTAAGGCATTAGGCAAGATTTAGGAAAGTGCTGAGCCCACTTTAATATGTGACACCCCCTCTTTCTGTATTTTCTTTTCCCATAATTCTGTGCTTATCTCCCTGCACTGGAGACCGACCTACTTCATTCCCAATCCTCTCATCATGAATTCTTCCCAGTGCAATGAATTTCTATGTGTTCTTGCCTCTGGCATTCCTGAAGACACGCTGTGCATATCAACTCAGTTCTCAGTCTCTCTATTAATCTGTGAGGGGGCTGTTTTTAACCTAAAGTATCCAAGAAAATAATACCCTTAATGGTGTTGTGGGTAGGCAGCCCCGGGGTCCTAGGTTCGATTCTATCAAGAGTACTATGTGCAAGGGGTTGGTATGTTCTCCACGTTCTGGTTTCCTCCCACCCTTCAAAAACCAATAGGCAGGTTAATTGGTTCCTGATGAAATTGACCCTAGACTGTGTGTAACAGGGGCTTCTGCTGTACTGGAATGAGAATGATGGATAATCTCTGTAAAGTGCTGTAGATTATGCTGCTACTGTATAAATAAAGGATAATGATAATAATAACCCAAAAACCCTACAGTTCTCATCTAGACAAATACGTGATAAATATTTCTGGTATGTTAGAGGAGTTTATTTTCAGTAATTCCACTATGAAAATAGCCCGGTATTTTGAAGGGCTGCCCAGGTCATAAACTTCTTCCCCGGTTTTCCAAATTAAGAAAACCGGGCAGGATTCCCCTTGATTGACACAGAGATCAGGCAATTGTCGACTGCCGCTTCATAGCTCCACCCCCAATGTCACTGTCCTCCCCTGCAGTGTCACGGCCCCACCCCCTTCGCGTCATGGCCGTGTCCCCTGCCTGGTCACCACCGGGCGAAAAGGTGGCAACCCTATGCCTAGGGCAAAACTGCTTGCCCTGTTTTCCAAAAACCGGGCAAGATTCTTCTAGATTGATCCAACGATCAGTCAATTGCCGACTGCAAGGTCATAGCGCAGCCCAATGACTTCAACGAGCCGTCCGGCGACACCACAGGCCCCCTATTACATTAGGCCTGTCCCATGCCCAGTCCATGCATCCTTCAAAGGTGACAACCCTCCTATGGATTTATATCTACGAATGTTAATTGATGGGTCAAAGTGCAGCTATTTAACCCTATCCATAACTGTACCAATCAAATCACACAGAACAAATGGGGGCATTTAATATACAACCTGCTTTCCAGTCTATAAATGACCCCCCAAACGTTTTGTAGGTTTTTGGCGTGTATGTGATGGCCAGACCATAGATTTTGCATAATTCTTCAATCGGACTGGTTTAAAATTGAATCTGCTGGTGCATAATGTAAACCCTTATACAGTGTATGGACAGATGAGGAATTGACAAACAGATGCTCCTTTATACATGTCAAAAAAAATGTATGTGGATGTTTACATATCAACCAGGCCTGCTAGTTTGAACTTGTCTATGAATAAGCAAACATCCAATTCCTTCATGAAGTTCGGTTTGCACATGGATAGGAAACTGGCTATAGGATCAGGTACAAAGGGTGGTTGTTAATGGTACATTCTCAGTATTGGGTCCACTTTTATTTAACTTGTTCATTAATGACTTAGGGGAGGGTGTTGTAAGTAATGTATCAGTGTTTGCAGATGACACAAAACTATCAGCCCAATTAATTCCATCCAGGATGTGGCACTTGCAACAGGATCTTGACAAACTGGCAATCTGGGCAGCTAAGTGGCAAATGAGATTCAATGTTGATAAATGTAAAGTCCTGCACCTGGGATGTAACAATATCCACTTATACCCTTAATGGGACTGCACTAGGCAAATCCATAATGGAAAAGGACCTTTGAGTCCTTGAAGATGATAAACTTGGTTGTAGCAAGCAATGCCAGTCAGCAGCATCAAGGGCAAATAAGGACTTGAGTTGTATTAAATGGGGCAGAGAGTCACGGGAGGAGGGGTCATTCTTCCACTGTATAGAGCACTTGTAAGGCCCCATCTAGAATATGCCGTACAGTTTTGGTCTCCATCACTCAAACAGGACATTATTGTATTAGAGAGGGTACAGAGAACTAAGCTGGTAAAGGGAAATCTTAGCTATGAGGAAAGACTAGCCAAATTGGGGATGTTCACACTGGAGAAGAGGCGCTTAAGGGGAGATATGATAACTATGTATAAATATATAAGGGGATCATATAATAATCTCTCTAATGATTTATTTACCAGTAGGTATTTCCAGCTGACACGAGTTCACCCATTCCGATTAGAAGAAAAGAGGTTCCAGCTAAATATTGGGAAGGGGTTTGTTACAGTGAGAGCTGTGAAGATGTGGAATTGTCTCCCTGAATCAGTGGTACAGGCTGATACATTAGATAGGTATAAGAAGGGGTTGGATGGTGTTTAGCAAGTGAGGGAATACAGGGATATGGGAGATAGCTCATAGTACAAGTTGATCCAGGGACTGGTCCCATTGCCATTTTGGAGTCAGGAAGAAATTATTCCTCCTCTGAGGCAAATTGGAGAGGCTTCAAATGGGCATTTTTTGCCTTCCTCATGGTCAACTAGCAGTTCAGTAGGTTGAACTTGATGGACGTGTGTCTTTTTTTAACCTAACTTACTATGTTACTACTATGTAAGTTGTATGGCAAAATAAGGCACAGATTGAGTATAATTCAATGCTGACATGCTATGGAGCACTAGGGATAACATAAGCAAGGCTGTATCTTCAGTCCAGGGAAAGAAATTCAATTATTCCATCAACAAGATCTTTACGCAGAGATCTATATCGAGAGAAGCATGCTTAAGCACCAAAAAACAAGATGAAAAGGTTTTTTGAAAGGTTTTTACCTGGCTGAGTAACAGCAATTTTCAATGTTTGTAGCTCATCTGTCTTATAAAAAATCATAATATCAAATCACTTGAACGGGAAGAGGAGCACAACAAAAGTAGATGGATGGCTGGAAACAAGAGACAATACGTTTGCAATACTAGATGGCTGTAGTTATGTTGGGGTGTATAGTAGTTAAATAGATTCATTTTAAATCATTTTTGATGTGTGCCATATTTTAGAAGTTTCCTCAGTTACTTTTCATTTACATTTTCACAAGGTAAGTTTTCTCATGGATCTGTCCCAAAGTGTCAAATGCCCAGGAAGCCCCTGGCCAAATTACAATAAACTTGTTTCCCTCTTGATATCAAAAACCTAGAGCATGATGGTAATATGCAGACGATTTGTTGGGAAGCCACCAAGCCATCTTGAAATTTGATCCTGACTCTTGGGGTTCTTGATTGTTTTATGGTCTTTTTCTATAGTATTGCATTTTCCTCACTGTTCTGTTTTCGTAATATTTTGTAGGACCTGAAGGATCTCCAGACATCTGACCAGAGTTGGCATTTGCAACCCCAGGAAAGCATGATAATTAATCACACAGACCAACAGCAGTACTGGAAAGCAGCAACCCACCCAGAACACTGCTAACATAGCTGCTCTCCCCAAAAACAAGGTTAGGCCTCTGGCATTCCAGGCTGAGAAGTCAGCATTTGAGCACAATCATACATTTGAATTCCAAGATTACAATCCTAAGGTAGGGTAGCAAGCCTTGTAGCATTCAGCCATGGAGGACACATACAAAGACCGGACTGCCTTTATTCGAGGAGCTAAAGACATTGCGAAGGAGGTCAAGAGACATGCAGCCAAGAAAGTGGGCAAGGGTGTGGACAAGATGCAGGATGAGTACACAAAGAGATCTTATACAAGATTTGAGGAAGACGATGATGACGATTACCAGCCACAGGATGGATATTATCGGGATGACACTCTGAATGATGAGGAAGGAGGCTCTAGTGATGCCACCGAGGGGCATGATGAAGATGATGAAATTTATGAGGGGGAGTATCAAGGTATTCCCCGTGCTGATTCCATGAAGGGAGATCACCTCACAAATAACCAGCAGCTTGTTACAGAATTCAAAGACTTTAATGATTTGGAAGGTCAAAGGAAAAAAGACAAGGAGGAGCTAGCTCAGCAATATGAGGCGATCCTACAAGAGTGCGGACACGGGCGCTTTCAGTGGACACTCTATTTTGTTCTTGGACTTGCCCTAATGGCCGACGGAGTAGAGATCTTTGTGGTGGGATTTGTGCTGCCAAGTGCAGAGAAAGACATGTGCTTATCTGACTCCAATAAAGGCATGCTGGGTAAGTTCTAAATTTTACATTTGCACCTTAATGTATTCATCTCCTCATTGTGTGTTTGATGTATGCACCGAGATAGAGCTGGCCTTTTCAGTGGCAAGGCTCAGGGCTGCATTTAGTTTTTGTGGCATCGTTATATATAATTCAGCCTGCGGGTCTCCATCTGTTACTGAACTTCAACTCCCAGTATTGGTGGCTGGGTATACTGGGAGTTGGTGGTTTGGTATGCTAGGAGTTGCAGGTAAACAACAATCGTAGGTTGCAAGATGAACCTGACTGGCTGATGCACCAATGTTTTCCTATTTCTGTAACCTTGATATGAGCTAAGTAGGGACCTGACCAAAGACTGGAACGCCAAGTGGAGCCAACAAAAGCCAAAAAAGCACTTCTGTGCACTCAGTCCCAGAGCTGCAACCATTTCCCATAAAAAATGGAGTTTCTTTCTTCCTGAATAAGAAATGGCTCTTTTAAAGCCCCACAATGTATGGAGCCAGTAGCAGTCATTGTTGGTGGGAAACCCCATAAAGTCCCCAAGGTCATAGTTGTTTTTTTCATGGAAAAAAATGATGCTATATTCAGGGAATTAAAATGTAGCTGAAACTAATTATCAAAATATTGTACAGGTATCCAGAAACCAGTTATCCAGAAAGCTCTGAATTACAGAAAGGCCGTCTTCCATAGACTGCATTAGAATTTTCAAATTTTAAACAATGATTTCCTTTTTCTCTGTAATAATAAAACAGTATCTTGTACTTGATCCCAACTAAAATATAATTAATCCCCCTGGTGACCACAGCATCACTGTGGTCACCAGGGGGAGATGTACCTAATGCATTTGCATCTGATGCGTTTTGAGCACAACTAAAAATGTTTGAAATCTGGTGGCTGTCATTTTAGTTGGGGAAGCATGTGCCCTATCCTTTCAGAGCATTCAAGCAGGCCACTGTGGGAACCACTTGGTTAGGAGGCAGCGGTAGCTCCAGTATTACCTTCATTCAATAGGTGCAACGGAGCTAGATTCTGAACAGGAGACAGGTAGGACCTACCCAGTACAGCTATATGGAAGTGTGAGCAACGCCTTTTGATAAATTAAAACAGAAAAGGAACTCTTAACTCCCAAAATAAACAGGATCTCAGCCCTCGTGTGCAACGCCTTTTGATGCCTGAACCTCTAATGAATAGAATTTTTTTTCCATGCACTCTTGGGAAATTTTAATGTATGCAACTGTGCTAGCAGCCTTAAAGTGGACCTGTCACCCAGACACAAAAAGCTGTATAATAAAAGTTCTTCTCAAACTAAACATGAAATCCAATTTCTATTTTTTATTAAAGCGTTCACAGCTGTCAATCCAATATTGTCTGTCCCTCCTCTGTGCCTTAGGCATAGAGGCGGGGCAGACAATTATTTTCACTTTCCATTCAGCACTTCCCAGATGTCACTGCTCTCCCCACACATTCTCCCGTTCTCTTCCCCATTTAATTGTGTAGCCAGGACATGGGAATGGACATCAGGTCCCCCATTCTGGTGCACAAACAAGATTCTGAGATGATACAAGACTTGTCTTAATAACAATGTCCACAAAATGGCTCCTGCCTGCTTGCTATAATTATTAATTCCCAGACTGGAGGAAACAAGATTCAAATAATTTCTATAGTGTAATTAAAGTTTATTTTGCTTGATTAATTTGATAAAATATGATTATTAATAATTTTTCTGGGTGACCGGTCCTCTTTAAATGAACCCCTAATGCAGACGTGCCCACTATACCAATGAGAGGTCTACTTTTAGTGATGTTGTCCCATTATGATCTACACCTATAAAACATTGTTAGCATTCTGTTCCATGGAAAATATGACTTAAATATTGATTTCTGAGCAAATATGTATTGTTATATTTAACAACCAACTATTTCTTATGTAACCGTAACATAATAAATATCTGAATAAAAAGAATGAAACAGGAGGGTGATATAGACAAGCTGTTTGATGATAGTGTCTTGACAGAGCCGTAACTAGAGGGGGGCAGGCCCTGGCGCGGGACGTGCAGCCAGGCCCCGCCCCCTCCGTACGGCCAGAAACGGCCGCATTAGAACAGTGGCGCGAGCTGCCGGGGGGGCCCTGAGGGGGTGCGGGCCCTGGCTCAATCGCACCCCCTGCTCCCCCGGTAGTTACGCCACTGTGTCTTGAGATCTACTGATCACGAGCTAAAAGTCTACTGGTAGATCCCAATCCTCCTTTTGGGCACCCCTGCCCTAATGAGTATTAAGTAGGGTTGCACCAAAATCCACTAAAGATCTGAAAGATTCGGCTGAATATGGAAACAAATCCAAATTTGCACATGCAAATTAGAGGCAGGAAAGTAAAAAGGGGAAAAACATTTTATACTTCCTTGTTTTGTGACGAAAAGTCACATGATTTTCCTCCCCGCCCTAATTTACATATGAAAATTAGGATTTGGATTCGGTTCGGCCAGGCACAAGGATTCGGCCGAATCTGAATCAAGATGAATCAAGATCCAAATTAAGGAAAGATCCATTATCCGGAAAGCCCCAGGTCCTGAGCATTCTGGATAACAGGTCTTTCATCCCTTTTCAGAAACGTAATTAAAGGAGAAGGAAAGGGGCTCTTTACTTAGTTAGGCACCCCCAAGTGATTGTATTTATTTACCTGACACCCCGGGTCAGTGCGACTATCAGGAGAAAACTGCACCGGCTCTGGGTTTATCCAGTGAGCACCACGGAATGATCGGCTTCTGGCTTCTTCTTTCTTCACGTGGGTGCCGAACATTAACAAAGAAGTCGGCTATTTCGTTCTACTGCGCATGCGTCTTCCCCGGGAAATTGGAGAAAGAAGATGAAGGATTAAAACAAAGAAGGAATAAGGCTTGGCATGGGAACCCAGAGGGTTACCCCCAGTCCGACAATGAGTAGAATGAAATAGACAACTTTTTCGTTAAAGTTCGGCTTCTTGCTGTAATGTGCATGCGCAGCCACGAGAAGAAAGGAGGGAAGGGGGTCTATGTAGGGTAGGGGGGAAGGAGGGAGGGCGTTTTTTTAGCTAATGGTTGAATTCTCCTTTAAGGCACTTGTCCAGCCTGCAGTTCTCTGTGGCCTCCTGTGATATTTGACATCACAGCTGTGACATAGTCAAAGAATTTCCCAGCTTCCTGTCGTCCATGGCTGGACATGTATTTTGCACCATTATGGAATTACATGACGAGAAATAGATATGTCCAACCTACATTGTCCTTTTGTAAGAAAACTGTAAGTAGTCAGGCAGCTGGGAGAAACCTTCAGTGGATACCAATTGGATATTGGGAGGGCAGGAGACCATGAGGTACAGGTCTAATATTGCACCTAATGTAATAGGTTTTTTGGGCAGTCTACAAAAGACGTTTTTTGGCCCTCTATTTGGGCAAACGTTCTGTGCTGTGCAGGAACCAGTTATAGAAAAGGCCCTGCACCCTTTAAAATAATAACTGGATTAGATCATAGTGTTATACTGGACAATCAGATCCCAAGGCTGGCTCTACTGGGAACTCCCAGCATCCCCATGGCACATCCGCTAACAATAGATCCAGGGAATTGTAGTTTCTCCACAGCTCCATTGCCAACAAGCGTTTCTGTTTGATGTTGAATATACTGATGGTTCTAAGTAACAGCCAGAAGCCAAACAAGGAGCAGAATGAGTTGTAAGTCATGTGGATTTATGTTATAATAAATAATGAGATTTAATTAATAGAGCAATAACATGATCAATCCATTGTGTTCCTGGCATTAGCCGACGCGTTTCATGTTGGAGGCTCTTTTCGCTGGGAGTGCGTCCAATGGCTCGAATGGTTCCTGCCGGCTCCAGGCAAGAGCAGATTCATCCAAACGCCCACGTACAAATCCAAGTGACTAGCGAACGAGAGGGACCTTTGCAAATCGAGGAGACGTGGAGCAGTGCAAGTGCGCTGATTGAAATGACTGTATGACTTGCTGTATCAGAAGTAGGTCACCTCTGAAGCATGACACATTATATGGCTCCCCTCTCTTGTGCGTCTTCTGCAGTCAAAGATAAATGAAAATATTTAGTGCTGAGCCCGGCTTAGATGCTTTCACTCCCTCCGATGGAAGGAACAATAATCCATCCTAATGAAAATGTGTATAGTGGATATATATGTTCTCAGGCTGATCTCACACTCCATTATCTTGAGTTGTTACAAAGACAAGTCACGGAAGAGACATGATGTCATGAGAATAGTCATGAGAATAGTCACATAGGATTCCTGATGAAGGTATCATGCATGAATGACCAAGAGAATTCACTAGGCATATATAAGAAAACCCACGGGAGGAAAAAGGAGAAAGACAAATGACAGAGAAAGACTAACAGAAGAACAAGAGGTCAACTGTGAGTAAAAGGAGCAGATTTACTAAAGGGCGAAGTGGCCGTCGCTGGTAAAAATTCGCTAAGAATCCGATCCGCAGGGACTTTGCCAATTAGCTAAAAGGTGTAGGGGACAATTCAATAGCGAAAGAGGCGTTATAAACAAAGTTTCGCACCCTTTCGCCAGGCGAATAATCGCTCACAAATCCACTAAAGTGTGAATTTTCCATTACGTTACCTCTTTCGTCCGTTATCCTGAAAGCTTCAAATTATGGGAAGGCCACCTCCCATAGACTCTAAAAAAATTATTTCCTTTTTCTCTGTAATAATAAAACAGTAACTTTTACTTGATCCAAACTTAGATAATTAATTGGTGTCAAAACAATCCTATTGGGTCTAATTAATGTTAAAAGTACCGGCCCAGGGTAAGTTAGTGTATCATTGGTCATTTTTGGCTGCTGGTTGTTACTATTAGGGACTGATGTATTTGTCATAGAAATGATGGCCTCACTGAGAGTAAGTTCCTATCTCTTTTGCTACACTCATTTGGTCATAAGGGGTTTTAATGTAACTAAAATGTAGAGCTAAGTAAAGCGATATAATTAGGGACAAATCATCTCCAGTTCTGGTAACTGATTGCGACCAATCATTTGGTCTACTGGTCAACTGGGCTACTGTTGAAATGGCGTGATCACCTTTAAAAGAACTTTTGGTATGATGTAGAGAGTAGGGATGCACCGAATCCAGGATTTGGTTCGGTATTTTGGCCAGGATTCTGCCTTTTTCAGCAGGATTCAGATCTGGCCGAATCCTTAAGCCCAGTCGAACTGAATTCTTAAAATCACGTGACTTTTTGTCTCTTTTTCCCTTCCCTCCCCCAATTTGCATAAACAAACTATGATTCATATTCAGTCTGGTCTTCAGCCGAATCTTTTACAAAAGATTTGAGGGTTCAGCTGAATATAAAATAATGGATTTGATGCATACCTAGTAAAGATTAATATTTTGAAACAATTTGCAATTGGTTTTAATTTTTGTATTAGTTGTGGTTTTTGAGCTTTTTAGCTTTTTATTCAGCAGCTCTCCAGTTTGCAGTTTCAGAGGTCCACATTGCCCTAGCAACCATGCATTGATGCAATGAGAGACTGCAATCTGAATAGGAGAGGCCTGAAGTGAAAGAGGAGTAATAAAAAGCAGCAATAACAATACATCGTTTTTAGATGGGGTCAGTGACCCCCATTTGAAAGCCAGCAGCAGTCATAAGGAGGCAAATAATTGAAAAACTATAAAAAAGAAAAAGTGAAGGCCACTTGAAAAGATGCTTATAATTAGCCATTCTATAACATACTAAAAGTGAATTTAAAGGCGATCCACCCCTTTAAAGGCAGATACAGAATTGGTTGCTTTGGGTTACTAGACCCCGCACTATTGTAACTCAAGGGTAAGGGTAGAACCAGTTAGTAGAATCTACTGCCCCTGATGCAAAATGTGCACAAGCTACTGCCCTACCAGCCTCCTAGTGGGACCAGTGATGATGGGGAAGGGTCTTATTGCAGTTGTAACACCAGTTCCACCATTAGTTCCGCCATTGGCACTTCTTGCTCTACACAACGAGTTCAAAGGGGCTCATTTCTAAACACTGGGAAACACAATAATTAACTTTTTTTCCAGAGAGCTGCAATTTGAAGACTGAAAACAACCACTAATTAGTTGCTATATGGGTTACTGCCCAATTGTAAATGTGTTCAGTGTTTATAAATGAGCCCCAGTTGTGTTTTGCCATCGGCCAGTTAAAGTGATACTGGGAAGAACTAGAATCAATAAGTACAGGTATGAGATCTGTTATCTGGAAACCCGTTATCCAGAAAGCTCAGAAATATGGAAAGGCCGTCTCCCATAGTCTTCATTTTATCCAAATAATACACAATTGAAAACAATTGTTTCCTTTTTCTCTGTATATGTATGGGATCCGCTACCCCATTGTCTCCAATTTTCTCCAAATAATTTAAATTTTTGAAATATATTTATTTTTCTCTGTAATAATCTGATCCCAACTAAGATATAATTAATCCATGTTGGAGGTAAAACCAATTTATTGGGTTTATTTAATGTTTACATAATTTTCTAGTAGACTTAAGGTATGAAGATCTAAATTACAGAAATATCTATTATCAAGAAACCCCCAGGTCCCAAGCATTCTGGATAACAAGTTCCATACCTGTAATAATAAAACAGTAGCTTGTACTTAATCCTAACTAAAATATAATTAATCCTTATTGGAAGCAAACTCATCTTATTGGGTTTATTTAATGTTTACATGATTTTAGAGTAGATTTAAGGTATGAAGATCCAAATTACAGAAATATCCATTATCAGGAAATCCCCAGGTCTCAAGCATTCTGGATAACAGGTCCCATGCCTGTAATAATAAAACAGTAGCTTGTACTTGATCCCAACTAAGATATAATTAATCCTTATTGGAAGCAAAACCAGCCTATTGGGTTTATTTCATGTTTACATGATTTTCTAGTAGACATGAAGATATAAATTATGGAATGATTACTTATCCTGAAACCCCTGGTTCTGAGCATTCTGGATAACAGGTCCCCTACCTGTACCAATCTGACTTCTGCTGCTGCACCGTAGGCACTTGTGCTGATTGCAGATGCCCAGCTCAGTGTTGAGGATCTGCTACAAACACACTCAACCTGAAGAAGCGTTATATATATATAAGCACTAAGAGGTTAATATGAATGAAGTGAGCAGATATTTCCTTCTGCCATACTCTATGTTCATTCATGGATTTATTTACTTATTTATGACCACAAGGAATTCATTAGTGGGCAAAGCAAAGTTGCAGTTCGTCATTTAGTGGAGACTGAGAATTCTCCGGTTCCATCCCATGGCAATTCCATTGTTGTTTCCAGTCTATGAGAGCCTGTTATGAGCTTCGCTTTACACAGGGTGGGCATTATAAAGAGAAAGGACACCTCTCTTTATTAGAAAATATGTTCTTTTCAATAAACGCAAATTTATCTTTGAGGAAGGCTTGAGGATCTTGTGCCAAGCATCTAGTAGCCAGGTCCAACACAAGCCTGCAATATCCTGTGAAGGAAGCCCAGTGTGCAGGCAGCAAGGGGTTAAGAGGTAGACTACCTGCCCACTCATTAACACTTCCACTAATTAGTATGTGCAGGGGATGCTGAGCCTGTTTCCAAAGCATGTTCTCCAGAGACACAGGCATGGTTTGTATTTTGTTTGCAACCTGTTTGTGACAGAGCTGTGAGATATGTGCTGAATACTGTAATTGCCAGCAATGGAAAGGCAAGCATAAAAGAAAGCATTAGAGGGTTTCTTCTGTCTGCCTGATGAGGTGTCTCGTAAGGGATCATTATCAGGATAAATTGCTAGTTTCACATTGATTTGCTGCAAGAAAACTCTCTTTGCTCCCCTCCCAGGTTCCTCCAGCTATTCTTCACTCCCGCAAGTAAATAGGCATTGCTGTTTATTAATCTATACTATATACTATTATAGCTACACATTGGCACGAAATGTAGAATGAAAAAACTGAGGGCACAGGGAGAAACCTAAAAAGAAATAAAGGGAGATAAAAAGAAAAATAGTAGGGAAAAAAGATACAAAAAAAACAAAAAAGAAAGAGAGATAAGAGAGTAGATGATTGGAATAAGTATAGATGTAGAAAAGAAGATGGAAAGGAACAAAGGAAGGAATGGGAAGGAGGGAAAAGAAAAAACGACAGAAAAGGAAAAATAGTGGAAAAAAGATACAAGAAAGCAAAATAGAAAGATAGATAAGAGAGTAGTTGATTAGAAGAAGTATAGATGTAGAAGAGAAGATGGAAAGGAACGAAGGAAGGAATGGGAAGGAGGGAAAAGAAAAAACAAAAGAAAAGGAAAAATAGTGGAAAAAAGATACAAAAAAAAAACAAAAGAGAAAGAAAGATAAGAGAGTAGGTGATTGGAAGAAGTATAAATGTAGAAAAGAAGATGGAAAGCAACAAAGGAAAGAATGGGAAGGAGGGAAAAGAAAAAAGAAAAAAAAAGAAAAGGAAAAATAGTGGAAAAAAGATACAAGAAAGCAAAATAGAAAGGGAGATAAGAGCAAGTTGATTGGAAGAAGTATAGATGTAGAAAGGGATGGCTGCAAAAGCAAACGAAGACTTTTAAAAATAATTTTTAAAAACAAAAAGAGCGGAGGCAAGCCTTGTTTTTATTTGATAGCAGCATTTAATACTGAAAACAGCACTTCATTCTCCGATTCTCTTTTACTCTAAGGCACTGGGGGGTTGCGTTTTTTTAGACAGTTCTCGAATAGACTTGTTAAGCTTTGAGACCGCAGTCCCCAGTGTCCTGCCTTTCTCCCCGTGTGGTGTCCCAGGGCCTAGAAACAAGGAGATTTTGGGACAACTCCGCCTCTATTCTATTTTCATTTTCAATCTTTTATTTCATGAATTGCTAGCCATTTAATCATTTCAATAAGATCTTTTTTTAAGAAGTAACAACTTGATTTGTATTTAGCACTTTAATTAATTGATAGATGAATTCATATGTTGATTGGCATTTTTTGGAAGCACTGGCACTTTAATTAATGGACTTATAACTCGAGTTAATAATTGAAATATGGTTCTTAAGTGGTTTAAATGAATTCATAAATGAATCAATATTTATATTGAAAGATCAATTGAGCTGTGTGTTAGCAATAAATTAATTATATATCATTGCACTATATATCAAGCACTGAGCACTTTCACCTTTTTTACACTTTGTCATTTATATTTTAAATTAATTGTGACAAACAAAATAAACAGATAAGTGTGGGGTTACTACTTTTCCTTTATTGGTTCTTTATTGGTTCACATTGGATAATCCTATCACAGTAACTACACAGAATCAACACCTCTGTGAGTTTCAGGTGTCCCCTCTTTGAAGAGTTACAATGTGCCATTGTGATTGGATTAGTGGAAGAGTTTATATGCCGAGAATTTCCCACAACAGTCAGTTGTACTGAAGAAGCTGCTCGGATGAGTAGTGAAAGGTCTTCAATAATTACTCAGCAAGTCCAGTTGTTTTTTGAATTACTTATATTAGATATACCATGACCTGGATCAATGAAAATCTTCATAGTCATATCTCTAAGCTGTGGAATTACATACAAATATCTTATGGTTTATCATGTGATAACTCCTTTGAAGTCTATGGGAAATTCTAGCAACAAGAAATCTATTTCTGCATGAATGTGACCTGGCCCATAAACATGAGGCTTAGTTGGGCCTACTCACCTTTCTGTGCTCATGTGCTCTTAAAAATTTGAGCAAAAACGGGAAATTTGTGCACACTTGTCCAAAAAGAATTTGGGGGAATGTTGAGTGTAGCCAGGAGAAGTGACATCATCAGAAGTGGGCGGGGGCAGAAAAAAGTTTAAAAACATGCCACGTATGGCTACTCCAGCTTCTGGCTTTTTCTTATAACACAACAGAAGGGCTATAGAGTTGATCAGGAGGTTGTGGGAGAGGGGAGGTGGGATGTATATATAGGATATTGCTGCATTACTTAGAGCTACACTCAATAATTACCCTCCTAATGCTCCTGATTTTTAGCAGCATTTTTGTTCCCATTGCCGTTCCCCTAGAGCAAATGTGTATAAATGTCACGCTTCACAGGCGCTGACTCACAATGCTGAGGTCTCCTCCTGGGCCACAAAGCCACGTTTAACTCTATATCCGCGAAGACCTGGCAAAACTGGTGTGGAATGCTTTGCAGGCAGCTCTCTGGCAAGGATTGGGTTAAAGGCCCCCCAACCGTTTCTTGCGCTCCGCAAACATTTCCTTTACAGATTGCCTTCGGATCTCTTCCCTCGGTTTAACATCTTGATTATGTATTCATGTCGCAATCCTCCAGCGGTTTTCTGTTTTGAAGCAAATATTGATGTTACAATATTATTTACATGTTGTTTAATTCCGAAGCCTGGATGAATGAGATATTCTATTTATTGGCTATTAGTAGGGCTGCCACCTTTTGGTCTGGTTGACTCTAAGCAGGGGGCGGGACTGTGATGCAAAGGGGGCGGGGCGTCAGTGCTGCAGGGGGTCGTGATGTCAGGGGTGGGGCTATGACATGGTGATCGGCCTATCTCTGCATCAATCATAGGGAATCCTGCTTGTTTTTTTAAAAAAATCCTAGGAATTAGGTGTCATTTAGAGGCCCTTGGCCCAGGCAGATCATCTCTTTCAGCTCCTCTTATTATTTATCTTTTTGCTTAGACCCATTTAAAGGAAGAGGAACGATTTTTAATCCATTTCCCTTTACCCAGTAGAGGGCCCCAGCGTGTACCTGCAAAAATAGTTTTTCCAAAAACCGCTCCTGTTTCCTGCAGATGTATTGGTATTTTTTTGTTTTTGACATTTTCTTGATTATAATAGAGTCTATGGGAGGTGACCTTGCTGTAATTCTGAGCTTTCTAGATAATGGGTTTCCGGATAACTAATCCCAAACCTGTACAGTAGATTATACATAAATTGCTTGAAGACTGTGTTGGACGGATGCCTCCTAGTGCCAACCAGACAACCTGGCATCCAGGACTCAGAGTAAATGTATTTCACAGGCGAATAGTAACAAATTGGCTCAAGCGAGGTATATTTGTTAATACTATTGGGCTGAATGGGTTGGGGTGTCCACAAACAAACCAATTATGAAGTTATATACAAGGCCTGACCAGTAAAAATAATACTTGATGCTAAGTGGGGCCCATTATGGCCTAGGCCAGACAGAGACTCCTCTAGTATTCAACCCTCTAGTCTAGTATTTTGACCCTGCTTTGAGGTTTACTATACAGGTATGGGATCCATTATCCAGAAACCTGTTATCCAGAAAGTTCCAAATTGTGGACAGATGTCTCCCATAGACTCCATTATAATCAAATAATCCAAATGTTTAAAAATGATTTCCTTTTTCTGTGTAATAATAAAACAGTGTCTTGTACTTGATCCCAACTAAGATATAATTAATCCTTATTGGAGGGTTTACCGTATATACTCGAGTATAAGCCGTCCCGAGTATAAGCCGAGGTACCTAATTTTACCTCCAAAAACTGGGAAAGCTTATTGACTCGAGTATAAGCCTAGGGTGAGAAATGCAGCAGCTTCTGGTAACTTTCAATCAAAAAATTGAGGGTTTCTGCTCCCATTGGAGATGCAGGCGACCATTCTTGGACGCCGGCGAATATTCTTGGAGACTATTCTTAGGCGCCGGCGACTATTCTTAGGTGCCGGCGACTATTCTTAGGTGCCGGCGACTATTCTTAGGCAGGTAGCCGAGGTAGAGTTTTTCAGCATATTTTGGGGGCTGAAAAACTCGGCTTATACTCGAGTATATACGGTATTTAATGTTTACATGATTTTTTAGTAGACTTAAGGTATGAAGATCCAAATTAAGGAAAGATCCATTATCCGGACAACCCCGGGTCAAGAGCATTCTGGATAACAGGTCCCATACCTGTAGTTGTAAATCCACTAATTCGGCTACTTTTCCTTCCTCTGTTCCCACTAATCATAGGTTTTGACAGATTGATATCATAGAAGCCGGGGGAAGCCGGCGGAAATACAGTAAATATGTCTGAGTTTCAGTCAATGAAAAGCTGAAAAGGCAGAAAAATCAATGCCGAGTCTGCACCACGATGAAGTGAACAAATAAAACTATGTTAATGTAAACCCAATTGATTTCACTGAACAGGGAACTTGGCAAACAGAGGCGAGTGGCGAGTTTTTGTGTGAATGGCCAAGGTTTAGTTTAGACCATAGTAACCGATTAAATCACAACTGTCTGTGCAACAACTAACAAACATGTCACTTATTCCTGTGCATGAAAGTGTCTTTGGGGTTTACAGTCAATCCTAATTGTATTACTGTTTTATTAGCCTGTCTGCTCTGTATAGTTGCCACCTTTAAGCCTGGTTGAATCAGGGAAGGACCGTGACTCAATGGGGGTGGGTCTGTGATGCTGTGGGGGGCGGGGCTATGACATGGCAATCGGCCAATCACCAATCATAGGGAAGCCTGCCCGGTTTGAAACAGCAAAAGGTCGTGAGTTTTCTCCACAAGTAAAGACCAAAAATATGATTAAAAAGTCTAATAATTTATTAGGACATACAGGTGATCGCCTAACGCGTTTCGTGCCTACTGGGGCACTTACAGGCTAATTTGGCAGTTTCGACCCAGGCAGCCCTTCACAAAAACCGGGCTTTCTGGGTCAAAACAAGACTGGTGGCAACTCTTGCTCTGTAACTGTACACAGGTATGGAATCTGTTAGCTGGCTCCTATAGACTCCATTTTAGCCAAATTATTCAAATTTATGAAAATGATTTGCTTTTTCTCTGTAATAATAAAACAGTAGCTTGTATTTGATCCCAACTAAGATATAATTAATCCTTATTGGAAGCAAAACCAGCCTATTGGGTTTATTTAATGTTTATATGATTTTCTTGTAGACGTTAGGTATGAAGAGCCAAATAACAGAAAAATCCGTTATCTGGAAATGCCCAGGACCCAGGAATTCTGGATAACAGGTCTCATACCTGTATATATGGGACCTGTGACTCATAAAACCTCCAAGCCATTGTTGCTTTATTGTGGGTGAGGAGTTGGAGATCACATGGGGCCTGAGGGAAAAAGCACGACCCACCTAAACAATTTAATAGGATACCGCCGGTCTCAATTTATTTAAGAAAGAATCTGCCATGTGACTATACTAAACTTTTTTGCCCATTTGGCTGCCACCAGTTTAGCAGCACATTAAAGGGGTGATTCCCCTTTAAGTGAACTTTTAGTATGTTAAAGAATGATTTATTCTAAGCATTTTTTCAATTGGCCTTCATTATATCGTTTTATAGTTTTTGAATGATTCGCCTTCTTTTTCTGACTATTTCCAGCTTTCAAATGGGGGTCACTCACCCCATATAAAAAACAAATGTACTGTAAGGCTACACATTTAGGGGGTCGGGTTTTTTCGGTGCAAAACTCTAATTTTTATTTTTTTTCAAAACTCGAATTTTTGGGGATTTAAGTCCCATGATGCAAAAAGTCAGAATCCGAAAATCCGCTATCTCAGATCTGCTGAGGTTGTACATGTCAATGGGGGAGGTCCATATCCCATTTGGAAGTTTCTGTGGTCTGCACTGGAATTAGTCCAAAAATACGACTATTTCCCACTTTTCGGTCAAAAATCGAGATTTGGAAAGAAACTCAGAAAAAAAGCACATTTCGGGTTTTCGCTTGATTTTATTGAGTTTTCCCCCGATCCGATTAAATTATGCCTAAAAAATTAGGTCAAAACGTGGATTCTAATTTGGATATTGATAAATAACCCCCTTAATGTTACAGCTACTTTTTATTTCTCATCTTTCTATTCAGACCCTCTCCTATTCATATTCCAGTCTCTTATTCCAATCAATGCATGGTTGCTAGGGTAACTTGGGCCATAGCAATCAGATTGCTTTAACAGAAAGGTCTATATAAATACACCTGTAAACCCTCAAAGTAATGCTGCTCTGAGTCCTCTGTCAAAAGAAACACCACATTTCTTTCCTTCTATTGTGTACTCATGGGCTTTTGTATCAGACTTCCTGTTTTCAGCTTAAACCTCCAGGGCTAGGGCTTGAGCATGCTCAGTTTGCTCCTCTTTCAACCCCACCTTTCCCCCCCTCCCTCCTCCTCTTCCTGCTGTAATCTGAGCACAGAACTATAAGTGAGCCGGGAGAGACTCAGGCAGGAAGTGATGTCACACCAAGCTAATATGGCAGCTGCTATCCTAAACAAACAGAGAACTTCTACAGCTTTTACTCAGGTATGGTAAACATTCTACAGAATAAATATAACATTCTAGCTTGCACTATTGCAGCTAATCTATTGGCAATAAAATGAGTATGTAGCTTTCCTTCTCCTTTAAAGATGAACAAACCCCTTTATGGATAATATGTGTTTCACAGTTCTAATGAGATTTCACAAAGCTCGTGGGTCTCCTGTTGGTTTATATATAATAGCTATACAGAACGGTTCTTCCGTGTCTCAGTGGGTGATGCTTTCATCTGCCGTGAGCTACTGATTCCATTATCAAACCCATTATAAAATATTACAACCTGTTATATGTTTATCTTTGCTAAATGCCAGGGAGCCTTTTAGAAAGCGATCCCCCCTGACTGGCTGCTCCTTGATATTCCTTTGTTCGTATGTGTGAAATCATAATCACCCTCAGCTCTTATTAAACTCACCGGGTCTGAACTTCTTTATCTTGGCAGGATATAAGGCTTCACTAATGCAGTACAATGGTGTATTCATATTTTAATTATGTTAGTATATATAATATATATAATAATATATATAATACAGTATATATATATATATATATATATATATATACACATACACATACAGTATATAATTATATAATATATTAATTATATTAATATATTAATGGCAGGGGTAAACATTATAACCATGGAAATTAAACACCTATCATCATTTATCATGCCTGTGTGCCGTCGGTCTTACATTGTTTCAGTGATTACTCTGACCTTTTAAATTCTCCTGCTGTGTTGTACTTTGCCGACGCATTCACCTAATAAATAGGACGAGGCTGATCCCCAAATTTCAGTAATTAATGGTAGGGATGCATCGATTCCACAATTTTGGATTCAGCCGAACCCCCGAATCCTTCGCGAAAGATTCGGCCGAATACCGAACCAAATCCTAATTGGCATATGCAAATTAAGGGTGGGTAGGGGAAAACATTTTCTTCTTCCTTGTTTTGTGACAAAATGTCATGCGATTTTGCATATTCAAATTAGGATTCGGTTCGGCTGGCAGAAGGATTTGGCCGAATCCAGATCCTGCTGAAAAAGTCAGAATCCTAGCCGAATCCGGAACCGAATCCTGGATTTCAGTGCATCCCTAATTAATGGTGATCTGGGGTCTATGTAGGCTTTGACATTCTAGTATTCTACTTAAACAGTTAAAGTGGTCACACAAGGGCTAATGACTTACGTTCGCCGACTGATTGACCCATGAGCCAAAAAGAAGGAGAACGTATTAGGGGTCACGCATAGTATTAGCTGCACCCCAGTCCCCAAATTGACTGACATACTTAGTACAGGTACATGGATATCAGTCAGGATCTCCAGGCCAACATATACTTACCAATTCTCGTTTCTTTCAAACTGTCAGTCTTAAGGTGGCCATACACGGATAGATCCGCTCGTTTGGCGATGTCGCCAAACGAGCGGATCTCCCTCCGATATGCCCACCTTGAGGTGGGCAATATCGGGCTGATCCGATCGTGGGCCCTAGGGCCCAACGATCGGATCCTAGCGTTCGCCAAACGGGCGGTCGGATCGCGGAACCGCATCAACGAACAGATGCGGCCGCGATCCGACAGGATTTTTAACCCCATCCGATCGAGATCTGGCCGACTTTCGGCCAGATCTCGATCGGGGAAGCCCGTCGGGGGCCCCCATACACGGGCCAATAAGCTGCCGACTTGGTCTGTCGGCAGCTTTTATCGGCCCGTGTATGGCCACCTTTAGATTTAGATTGGATAGAGCTGTATTTAGTGGGGTGCAATTAGGGTTTGCCTGGGTCCCAATAGTAGCCAATCAGATTGCTGACCTGCGAGAATGCTGCTAATTGGTTGCTGTAATAATTGCGAATTTCATTTCATTTACTCTAGCGCTATTGATGACATTTCTACAAAAAAATTATACAAACCAATGAGCTCCTAGTTGGACATATATACTCCTAAATAAGTCCCCTGGCTGACAGATGTTCCAACAGAGAGGATATAAACTACCACCCTCTGACACCCAAACTAATGTTCAACACTCAATACCAGCTACAAACCATATTCATCAACATACAATGATACTTAGATTGTAAGCACTACCTAAGGGGCAAGTATTGTAAGCACCATCTCTCCCCATTATCCCACAGTCACACTCCCTTCCCAGAGACTATTATCCCACTGTTACTATAGGCACCATCTCTCCCTACTATACCTGCTATCCCACAGTCACACTCCCTTCCCAGAGACTATTATCCACTGTTACTATAGGCACCATCTCTCCCTACTATACTGCTATCCCACAGTCACACTCCCTTCCCAGAGACTATTATCCACTGTTACTATAGGCACCATCTCTCCCTACTATACCTGCTATCCCACAGTCACACTCCCTTCACAGAGACTATTTTCCACTGTTACTATAGGCACCATCTCTCCCTACTATACCTGCTATCCAACAGTCACACTCCCTTCCCAGAGACTATTATCCACTGTTACTATAGGCACCATCTCTCCCTACTATACCTGCTATCCCACAGTCACACTCCCTTCCCAGAGACTATTATACCACTGTTACTATAGGCACCATCTCTCCCTACTATACCTGCTATCCCACAGTCACACTCCCTTCCCAGAGACTATTATCCACTGTTACTATAGGCACCATCTCTCCCTACTATACCTGCTATCCCACAGTCCACACTCCCTTCCCAGAGACTATTATCCACTGTTACTATAGGCACCATCTCTCCCTACTATACCTGCTATCCCACAGTCACACTCCCTTCCCAGAGACTATTATCCACTGTTACTATAGACACCATCTCTCCTACTATACCTGCTATCCCACAGTCACACTCCCTTCCCAGAGACTATTATCCACTGTTACTATAGACACCATTTCTCCCTACTATACCTGCTATCCCACAGTCACACTCCCTTCCCAGAGACTATTATACCACTGTTACTATAGGCACCATCTCTCCCTACTATAGCTGCTATCCCACAGTCACACTCCCTTCCCCAGAGACTATTATCCACTGTTACTATAGACACCATCTCTCCCTACTATACCTGCTATCCCACAGTCACACTCCCTTCCCAGAGACTATTATCCACTGTTACTATAGACACCATCTCTCCCTACTATACCTGCTATCCCACAGTCACACTCCCTTCCCAGAGACTATTATCCACTGTTACTATAGACACCATCTCTCCCTACTATACCTGCTATCCCACAGTCACACTCCCTTCCCAGAGACTATTATCCACTGTTACTATAGACACCATCTCTCCCTACTATACCTGCTATCCCACAGTCACACTCCCTTCCCAGAGACTATTATCCACTGTTACTATAGACACCATCTCTCCCTACTATACCTGCTATCCCACAGTCACACTCCCTTCCCAGAGACTATTATCCACTGTTACTATAGACACCATCTCTCCCTACTATACCTGCTATCCCACAGTCACACTCCCTTCCCAGAGACTATTATCCACTGTTACTATAGACACCATCTCTCCCTACTATACCTGCTATCCACAGTCACACTCCCTTCCCAGAGACTATTATCCACTGTTACTATAGACACCATCTCTCCCTACTATACCTGCTATCCCACAGTCACACTCCCTTCCCAGAGACTATTATCCCACTGTTACTATAGGCACCATCTCTCCCTACTATACCTGCTATCCCACAGTCACACTCCCTTCCCAGAGACTATTATCCCACTGTTACTATAGACACCATCTCTCCCTACTATACCTGCTATCCCACAGTCACACTCCCTTCCCAGAGACTATTATCCACTGTTACTATAGACACCATCTCTCCCTACTATACCTGCTATCCCACAGTCACACTCTCTTCCCAGAGACTATTATCCACTGTTACTATAGGCACCATCTCTCCCTACTATACCTGCTATCCCACAGTCACACTCTCTTCCCAGAGACTATTATCCACTGTTACTATAGACACCATCTCTCCCTACTATACCTGCTATCCCACAGTCACACTCCCTTCCCAGAGACTATTATCCACTGTTACTATAGGCAACATCTCTCCCTACTATACCTGCTATCCCACAGTGACACTCCCTTCCCAGAGACTATTATCCACTGTTACTATAGGCACCATCTCTCCCTACTATACCTGCTATCCCACAGTCACACTCCCTTCCCAGAGACTATTATCCACTGTTACTATAGGCACCATCTCTCCCTACTATACCTGCTATCCCACAGTGACACTCCCTTCCCAGAGACTATTATCCACTGTTACTATAGGCACCATCTCTCCCTACTATACCTGCTATCCCACAGTGACACTCCCTTCCCAGAGACTATTATCCACTGTTACTATAGACACCATCTCTCCCTACTATACCTGCTATCCCACAGTCACACTCCCTTCCCAGAGACTATTATCCACTGTTACTATAGACACCATCTCTCCCTACTATACCTGCTATCCCACAGTCACACTCCCTTCCCAGACACTATTATCCCCATTACTGTTGCATTGTATAGGAATGGCTGAAGTGTTGAGTATAGCATTTTAGCATAACTGTATTTACACTCATTCTACCTCCAGCTGCTGCTGCTCACACTTTTCTTGGACCCCCTTAAAGACAGCCATGACATTTCCAAGTCCTCCTCTCCATACCTTTAGGTGACAGAGTTGTACAGAGTTTCAGTTCATCAGGGTTTTTCATACACAAGGAACTGCCATTAAGCATTATTGTCAGTTGAATGTAGCCATTACTTTACTTATGTTCCCTGCACTAGAGCTAGAGTTAAAGCCAACTCAGAGACTGCCACCTTCTGGCACACTCTGGGCAAAGCCGCGGTAAAAAGCTGATTATAGGAAGCCTGTGATGAACAGAGCTGGGCGTTTGATAGAAGAAACAGGTTAAGGATCAAACTCTGCAGATAATAGCACAATATTAAAAGGTGGCAAAGGGCAATGCTTATGGGGACAAGTACGAGTGAGCAGAGAATGGCTGCAAATAAAGATTCCTCAAGCTGAACATAAGCCTTTTGGCTCTCCTGCTGAGATGAGGTGAAAGTTCCAAGTTATATTGCTCAATTAAGTGTCCCAAGATCCAAATGTAGTTGAAGCTTTTTCTTGAGAGTCTGACAGTGTAGAACTCACCGTGTTAAATGTATTGCCATGAAAACAACTGCAGGTGGAGCAGTGTCTCCTGTGAAATGGCTCTCATCCTCATCCTCTCCTTTATTAATACTTATTTGTCATGTGCTTTTAATTATTCCTGGCCAATTAACCCGGCGTCAATTAAATCATGTGTTAAAACAGCCAATTTGTTGTATCCTTGTACTTGTTACTCTTCCTTATGTCAGCTTTACATGTTCCCACAATCAATTATTTCTTCGTGACTCGTATCAAATTTTCCTTTTCTCATTAACCTGGATATATGTATTTGGGGTGACACTGAAATGATCCTCTGCAGTATAACCCGCACATTCGTCAGCAAAAATGTAGCAGCAAAATTAGAATTCTTTGTGAAGGACATTTGTATTATTGGCTTTATCAAACTCCAAATTTATCTGATTATTTTCTGAAAACTACTCCAACCAGATCCGCACAGTTTTTTTCCCCTTATTTATCAATACATTTTCCCCTAAAATTCCAATTCGGGAAAATACGTGAAAAAAATTTGAAAATCGTCCGAAAATTCTAACTGTACAAATTTTTTGGATTTTCAGTCCAAAAAATCCGATTTGAAATGACAAAATCTTTGAATTTTTACACGAAACCCAGCACAGATCTGTATATCTTCTGGACTTCTCCCATTGACTTAAATACAACCTCGCCAGGTCTGAGATGCCAGATTTTTGGATTCTGACTTTTTCCACCCTCAGGGTATAACAGATCACAAAAAATTCAAGTTTTTTTTCAGTAAAAAAATCATATTTTATAGTAAAAAAAACTTGAATTTTTCTGGATTTTTGGCATTTGGACTTATATAATAAATAACCCCCTTAGGGTCAAGTGCTTCACTGTCATCTTCGTCCCTGCTCCCAGGTATCCTTTGTAGGATTTGGTTCCGTATTCAGCCAGAAATGTGGCCTTTTTCAATTGTATTCAGGCAAATCCTCGTACCAGGTCAAACTGAATCCGAATCCTTAAAATCATGTGACTTTTCGTCACAAAACAAGGAAGTAAATAATTTTTGAACTGCACCCTCAGCATGCATTTCTGTTTTTCCCTTCCCACCCCTGATTTTCATATGCAAATTAGAATTCTGATTCGGTATTCGGCTAAATCTTTTACGGAGGATTCAAGGTTTGGCCAGATCCACTGATTTGGATTCGGACAAACCCCCGAATCCTTTGTGAAAGATTCAGCCGAAGTGAATGCTAATTTGCAAATGAAAATCCCTACTTGCTGGGCACATGTGCAGTACAGTAAAGTCTGAGAAATAACCATACAACAGTTGCCCAAGGCAGTGCAAGGGATATCTGGGAACAAAAATAAAGATGGCGGTGTAGTGCTTTGCTGGAGAGAACCTTGGGTCGGTGTGCACTGCTACATGAAGAGAAATGCAGAGTACTGTCAGATGCAATGGAGCTCTGCATAAAATTAATTATAGTGCTCCCCAGAAACTTGCACCACCAGTGTTCCGAAGCTTTCAGGTCCGAATAATGTCCAAGCTTGGAGGTTGTTTCAGAGGATGCCTTCTGCCTCCCATATGTCGCCCATACTCATGGTTAATTTCCAATTTTTATTTGCACTTTGCACCTTGTCCTAAATTCAATAATATATAGGTTATGCAGAGTACTAAAGTATTTTGATTTGGTAGAGTGACAGTATTTAGTCTGGTAGAGCTTCAAAAAGAAAGAGTGCAACAGATTGGGTAGAATTTTGGAAAAGATGAATGCTCTGATGTTTGGATCTGGAAATGTTCTTGCATTATGAAGTCTGTTGTGGAGATTTTTCCAACATGGAGCATATTATGGTACTGAGTTATGCCGCCTGAAGGATACATAATAAATTAAAATGGAAGGGTTAGATAATAATTAAGATTCTGAGCAGCACAAAAGAGATACCCATTGATTATTAATTTGCCTTTTCTAACTCTGCAGGTCTCATCGTCTACCTGGGGATGATGGTTGGTGCGTTCTTTTGGGGAGGGCTGGCAGACCGAATTGGCCGACGGCAGTGCCTACTTATCTGTCTCTCTGTCAACAGCGTTTTTGCCTTCTTTTCTTCATTTGTCCAGGGATACGGCACCTTCTTGTTCTGCAGGCTTCTATCTGGTGTTGGGTATGAACTTCATTTCTGCTTTCGATCATATCCCACTCATTCAGCTGATTTATTCACTGTAATGTTTTGACTAATGTCATGTTTCGTTCAGAAAAATTAGTCCGATTTGACAAAGTTGAGCCATTAAATTCTTGTCTTGTAATTCCTATGTGTATAGCAAAGACCACTTCAAACATTCACTCAAACAAGAGAAATGTAAAGAGAGGAAGAAGAAAGGGAACTTCTAGGCCTAGTACTAAAGTTTGTTACATAGTTACATAGTTAAATTGGGTTGAAAAAAGACAAAGTCCATCAAGTTCAACCCCTCCAAATGAAAACCCAGCATCCATACACACACCCCTCCCTACTTTTAATTAAAATTCTATATACCCATACCTATACTAACTATAGAGTTTAGTAAGACCTATCCATTGCTTTCCTTTTATTGTCTATAATTCTTTATTTTTTTTCCTTTTCTTTATAGTATCGGTGGGTCCATTCCAATAGTCTTCTCCTATTTCTCTGAGTTTCTAGCCCAAGAAAAAAGGGGAGAGCACTTGAGTTGGTTGTGCATGTTCTGGATGATAGGCGGGATATATGCCTCAGCAATGGCTTGGGCCATCATTCCACACTATGGTAAGTGATTGGAGAACAAATATACAATTGCTTTAGGGTCCATGGTAGACAATTATTTTTATGGCTGCGCTTCTTCATAATCTTCTTCCAGCAGTTTTCCTTTCTTTGCCTATTCCTGCACAAATTATAGGGTAATTTCAGTGAAGAAGACAATCATAACTAGTATTTTAGATACTGTTGGATACTGTGAAGAGGCATCAGGGAGAGGGTAAAATGAGGTACAAAGACGTTTTAGTAAAACTGAACCAAAAAGAGGGAAAGATCCTATTATTTAAGTCTTATGTTTTTGCATCAGTTTTTGAACATATCAACTTGTCCTGTGACAAGTCACATCAAAAAAACTAGGAATTTGGGGTTATCACCAGGCTGGAGATTGTATCTTTCATAGCATAATGTGATGGACTATTTATGACTCTGTTGGTGCAGTAGCTACATCTTCTGTTTGTCTCTCTTAAAGGATGGAGCTTCCAGATGGGTTCCGCTTACCAGTTCCACAGCTGGAGGGTGTTTGTGCTGGTGTGTGCATTCCCATCTGTGTTTGCTATAGGAGCTCTAACCACCATGCCTGAGAGCCCTCGCTTTTTCTTAGAGGTGAGCAAATATCACAGTAGGTTGGCTTTACTAAGATTAACTGATTGGATAGTCTGCTGTGAGACTCGTTTCTGCACCTTAAGAGGTCTTCATTCACCTAAAACTAATGATATCCATACTTAAAGGGATACTGTCATGGGAAAAAAATGTTTTTTCAAAATGAATCAGTTAATAGTGCTGCTCCAGCAGAATTCTGCACTGAAATCTATTTCTCAAAAGAGCAAAAACAATTTTGAAATCTGACATGGGGCTAGACATATTGTCAATTTCCCAGCTGCCCCCAGTCATGTGACTTGTGCTCTGATAAACTTCAATCACTCTTTACTGCTGTACTGCAAGTTGGAGTGATATCACCCCCCTCCCCTTTTCCCCCCAGCAGCCAAACAAAAGAACAATGGGAAGGTAACCAGATAACAGCTCCCTAACACAAGATAACAGCTGCCTGGTAGATCTAAGAACAACACTCAATAGTAAAAACCCATGTCCCACTGAGACACATTCAGTTACATTGAGAAGGAAAAACAGCAGCCTGCCAGAAAGCATTTCTCTCCTAAAGTGGCACATGTCACATGACCAGGGGCAGCTGGGAAATTGACAAAATGTCTAGCCCCATGTCAGATTTCAAAATTGAATATAAAAAAATCTGTTTGCTCTTTTGAGAAATGGATTTCAGTGCAGAATTCTGCTGGAGCAGCACTATTAACTGTTTAATTTTGAAAAAAACATTTTTCCCATGACAGTATCCCTTTAAGTTAAATCAAGTTATATTTTTGCTCAATGCTGATGCACTAGATCTAGAAGGGTCATGAATAAATGGAGTTGGAGGTCATAAGTAAAATATAATGCGTTGCTATTTCAGAACGGGAAACATGATGAAGGTTGGATGGTGCTAAAGCAAGTTCATGACACCAATATGAGAGCCAAAGGACACCCTGAGAGAGTGTTTTCCGTGAGTAGAAAAAACAACCAATAATATGGACCAACTATTTTCTATATGCTTCGGCTGTGCATCCATGCTTGTCCAACCTTGCTATAGTTCATAAGAAGCGTAATTAAATACACTTAGAGTTCTGGCGGTTGATAAAGCTTTGCGTAAATGAGGCTGGGAGAAAATGTTTGCTCCTGATCTTCAGAGCAGTGCTGGAGATTACAAAAGGATTATGTTAAATATGCAGCCTGTCTGCCGGATAAGTCAACACCCTCCCAATTCTGATTTCATTTGTCTTGAATTAAATATCTCAATTGTCAGTTAAGCTCAACGTCAAGCGAGTTCTTCCTTTTGTAACCTATTCCCGGCCTCCAGAACAAATAGAAGGAAGAGGTAACAACAAATGTGACAACTGTATTCTTCTCTCTATAGGTGACCCAAATTAAAACTATTAAGCAAGAGGATGAGCTTGTTGAGCTCCAGTCAGACACTGGGACCATTTACAGACGCTGGACAATCCGAATGCTCAACCTATTACAACAGGTACAGCATGATGCATAGGAGGGCCACTATAGATAGGCAGGAATGACCCCAGCAAGATGTGGCATGTCTTTGGATGTCTCTACAGAGCTATTTCTTTTAAGTATTGACTTCTTGTTGAGCTATGAATCCATAGATTAACAGCATTTAAGCCTTCTTCAACAACACAGCTCTAAATGATGACTTGGTGGCAGATACAGGGTAAACAAATGGTAATCACTTAATATAATAATATTCTGGAGTCATTACAGGACAGAGATCTGTAAGTTTTGAAGATCAGTTTGCAGGGTGCGCTTCTCCTTCCATGGTCAATCAAGGCCGGTACATATCTGATGGGCCATTAACTATGGTTCAGTTGTGTAGAGTAACTAAAAGTGTTACTCCAATGCAATGAAACATTGTAAGGTTTCCAGATGTTTGGGAAGAGCATCTCATTTACACACATATATATAAATTGTACATAATTGAGAACCACTGGGCTCCATTTCTTTGAAGGCATTTTATTGATTTCTCATTTGCATGTTTCTACCATGTTTTACACTCTTGCACTTGACCACTTACATACGTGAGCTTATTTATTTGTTTACAGGTCTGGGCCAACTTCCGTCAGTGTTTTGCCCCAGAATACCGACGTACTACTCTCATGATGATGGCTGTTTGGTTCACTATGTCGTTCAGGTAAGAAAAGAGCAATCCCAATCAGTGATGAATGATAGCATTTAACAGGACACTTTCACTGTCTTTCTTCATGTTGTTGGAGTAACTGATTTTTTTTAACCCAAATTCACCCTAAAATGTGTTAAATGTGTGAAATTGCTACAATCCTTACAAAATGGCATTGCTGCAAAAGGCTCCAGGCACAGGTGAAACTGTCTATCTCGCTGGCTTCTCGATAACGGCAGACTGTTTCCATAAACTTCTTATACTTATAGAAAGACCTATATATATGAGTGCAGATAAATACACACCACGCAGTGTGCTTCTGCCATGAGAAAAGGCAAAAATGTTGCCTTAGTTGGCACTTTACCAGGGGTGGAAAAAGCCTATTTTAATTATATGTTATATGTTTAATTACTGTGGCAGTACAAAAGCCTCAACACAGAGGTTGCAGAATAAAAGTAGAAGATGGTATTTTAGTGATTTAATTACTTGAGTTTGATGTTGCTTTGAGCATACAAGTAAGCTCTTCTCAACAAGCACAATATATATATACTGTATATATTGTGCTTGTTGAGAAGAGCTTACTTGTACGCTCAAAGCAACATCAAATTCAAGTAATGAAATCAATAAAATACCATCTTCTACTTTTATTCTGCAACCTCTGTTTTGAGACTTTTGTACTGCTACAGCGATTAAACATTTACCATGGGAACACACATACCCAACAACACACTGCTTATAGTGGCTTTTATGGCTTTTAGTGGTAATATGTGTAAATCAGTAAGGCCTTTGTCACTCGTAGTAATTTTGTTTATTCTGCCGCATGGTTTCCTGATTAAAAGAGAACTAAAGCCTAAAAATTAATATGGCTAAAAATGCCATATTGTATATACTGAACTTACTGCACCAGCCTAAAGATTCAGCTTGTCAATAGCAGCAATGTTCCAGGACTTCAAACTTGTCACAGGGGGTCACCATCTTGGAAAGTGTCTGTGACACTCACATGCTCAGTGGGCTCTGAGCAGATGTTGAGAAGGTGAGCTTAGGGGTCATCACCAATCATGAAGCAGAAAATGAGGAGCATTTTTGAAGTTCCCTGCTAAAGAGATATGATTGCCTTGTGCTGGTACAGAAGCCCAAAACATAATGTACAGCATTTCTAGCCTACTTCTTTAGTTTAGCTTTAGTTCTCCTTTAAAACATAGAGGGTGAAACATACATCCGTTCTACTTGGCCACTATCCATAAATACAGTATTAGGATTCACAATGTTTCATCTCTAGACCAGAGGTTGGGAATTAGGAAGAGCAAAAAAGAGGTCATGAGATTATTGGGATCTGGGCCACTGCGTCTCACAGAAGGGCATCTTGTGATCTTCAGACTGAAAAATTCATTATTTCCTTCATGGACTGAAAAACAAAAGAAATTTGGTACTGCTTGTTGGAACATTTATTTCTAAGCTCTCACAAGTAGCCGCAGGGCTTTATGATAATGACAGTTGATCATGATGGCCTCACAGCTTTTATATCTTTCTGTAAAACATAAGTAACTTGACCATCACTCCACATAGGGTTTGATTTTTGAAAACTACATCCCAGCAATTCTGTTTCACGCACAACTTCACAGCTTTTTCCAAGGCTGGTTTCAATTTCAAGAAGAGAAAGCATTTATCTGTGGCCCTTAAAATCTTGGGGACCATCTTGGAGATGGAGAAACTGTATAGCCACCTTCAGCTTTGTCAGAAGAAGGTAAAAGAGCTCATTAACCATGGGTTCTGGTGCAAATGCTGGAGCCTACATGGAGTACTTGAACCCACGACATAGCCATGCACAGCTCAAAAAGCCAGAACAAATCACCGCAAGGGACCCTCTAGCAGGCATTAAGAACTGTGCTTACTTTCAACCCCTGGTGCTCTTGCCTTGTGCATATAGTAGGGGCTTGTTAGATATCATTGATCTGTTAGTATGCTATGCTGGTGACTGGTGATGCTAATTCTGCATATATTTGTATCTGTGAGTTGTAGGCACATAGAAGGTTCAAAATGCAAAAAATTAACTTTGTTACTTGTTTTTTTACACTGTGTACATTGCTCCCCCAAAAAGATGAGCCCTAATTTCTGTTCTTCTATTATTCTCATGCTTTCAAAAGGTTAGTTAAGAAAAGGAAGACTGGGTATTTATCTATCAAATGCTGTTGACAGAGTGATCATGGAAGTATCATGCTGACTTCTATAGTGACATAGTAGATGAGACCAGTGGCATACCGTAACTTTAGAGCAGTGATCCCCAACCAGTAGCTCGTGAGCAACATGTTGCTCTCCAACCTCTTGGATGTTGCTCTCAGGGTCCTCAAAGCTGGGGCTTATTTTTGAATTCCAGGTTTGGAAGCGAGTTTTAATTGCCTAAAAACAAAGTATAGTGCCAAGTAGAGCCTCTTGTAGGCTGCCAGTCCACATAGGAGCTACCAAATAGCCAATCACAGCCCCTTATTTGTTACCCCAACTGACTTTTTCATGCTTGTGTTGCTCCCCAAATCTATTTACATTTGAATGTGGCTCATGGGTAAAAAAGGTTGGGGACCCCTGCTTTAGAGGAAGCAGACCCCATGGCCATGGAAGGCCTGGGGGGACAGGAGCATGAACCACAGGGTCTGCTTCCTCCTTATCCACTCAATTACAGCTTGAAAATACAGTGTTCTGGGTAGGTGTACATACACAAATAAGCAGACAGTGAGGGGGGGTTAGTGCACATGTTGTCATGCGCTGAATTATGCGAGCAGCAGAGGTGGCGGAACGCCCTTCTGCTGGATGAGGCTTCAAAAATGGTACATCCACCAATTTTTAGCCTTTTTCTCAATGTTGACTTTGTTAGCTTGATATTACACAGTTGTATCCAACAATTTCAGCCTTTTGTCCAAGTGAAACCTGCTAACTTTTAGTTGATCCAGAAGGCAAGAACCCCATCTGACGTCATCTTAAATTTGGTTTAGAAAGAAAATATTTAACCTGAAGAACATTTCTAAGCTTTCATTTTTTACATGTATGTAGTGCCATTTAATGAATAGGGCATCTCATATAGGTGTACTTGCCATGCTCTATGGACTATATCTTCATGATAGCGCAGAAGTATGTGTCCATCTCAACATTCTTCAGTTCAGAAGCTCAATATTCTCAATTTTACCCTCCTCTGTATGAGATGCAGCCTTATAGAGCGTCTTCTTGTCCATATACTGGCATATTACTTTAAGTGCCTTCACACTTCTTAGGCAATAGCAGAAACCATCATGGCATGTTTCTCTTGACGGCATTGACAGGTCTAAAGCTAGATTGGGTAACTGGCTATTCACAGCAATGCCAAAATTAAACAATAAGAAACTCTTAAAACCTCTTTTTGCTATATACATATACTGTATATATTGAGAAAGGGCGCGATATGCCCCCGAAACATCACAACGGCTCATGACTCTGTACAGATAAGTCTAAAGACTAACACCTACCGTGTTTTCGAAATTGCACAGAACTTTATTTCAATATACTCTTGAATTTACCCATATATTTGGAATGCTGCATTACATTTTTAAGTGTTTGATAAGTGCTTTATACTAAAGAGTGTGACCCAGTTCTAGAATATAAATATATATTTATCAGGCAGAGAGGCGGGCCTTCGTACTAAGTATTCCATAAATAAGAATGGGAATTGGTAATATTTAGCAGAATGGTTAGTGATCAAGCCAATTAATTAGTTATGCCTCTACCTGCATGGGAATTCTCTACCCCAAGACCAATTAAGCAGACGGATCACTTCCCACCGACTGAAACACATGGCAGTTAAATGCCAGACTCGCCACGAGCACTGGATAATGTATGCATTTCTTAATCAGGATTGAGCCTTCCAAATTGATTCTTCCAAATAACCGTTAATTCAAAGTGTCAGTGAGGTAATTAAAATGCCATATTCCTAGTTACCGTCTGGCGTTCTTTGGGTGAACATTGAAACAGCAACCGTCAGCTGCTAATGAAGTTACAGTCTTGTGGACCATGCTGGAAGCAATAAAGAGATTGGATAGATTCGAAAAGTAAATACATGGAACCTCTTATTGCTGTGACAACAGAACCACCTGGAAAGCCAGGGCTGATTTTGTTATATATTTATTAAGATACAAATCTTGCCCATAAATTAAATTAGGAACCTGGCGGCAAACGGTAACATTAAAAGAAGAACCATTGAGGTTGGTGTTGACTGATATAACCCTTTATACGGCCGCTAACTCATCCAAGGATCGAATTACAGCATATTTCTTCAGGGGGAATGCTAAAGGTTGGCAATTACAAACCAATTTGAAAGGGTTTAATGAAGTTGGCTTCTTAGCCTAGAGCCGCAATTACTTGCAACCAGGACCGCCATCAGAAATCGCAGGGCCCCATACGACAAAATTTCCTGGGCCCCCTGAGCTGCGCCCACCGCAAGCCCCACCTACAGGTCTGCCCTCCCCAACCCACAGGTCCACCCCCCACCACACTGTAAAAAAACAACAAAAATATTGGTGGCTAGGGTTCCCACATGTTAATAAAAAGATATTGGTGGGCCCCCCATAAAAAAACATTTGTGGCCAGGGCCCCCCCATTAAAAAATATTGGTGGCTAGGACCCCACATGAGAAAAAAAAATTGGTGGCCAGCCACCCCCCCCCACCACACGTTATAAGAAAATTGGTGGCCAGGGCCCCTTAAACATCCATGCCTTCCCAAGTCAGCAGCTCTCACAAAGATGGGGGGCCCGGCTAATCAAGTAAGTGTGGCGTCGCCGGCCCCCCTTACCCTCGGGGCCCCCTACAACTCTCCCCCCTGTCCCCCCCTGATGGCTGCCCTGCTTGCAACTATGAATTAATAACCTTAACTATCGCTATAGGTGCAATGGGCACAACACATGCGTTTTCCTTTATAACTTAAATACACTACATTGTTAAAAGAATGAATTTCCAAAATCTGTCAGTTTGTGAGTCATGAAATGATTATTAACTAGGGTGTTTTTTTTTCAAGCCCAATCCCCCCTAAGTAGCCTGTGGGTTTTCACATTCAAAGCCATTGCTTTTACTGTGAATGATGCTCTACAGAGTCTGACAAAAGCATAGAAATTACAGTATATGGGTGAAAGCACAGGGATGCTGAGTCAATACTGCAGTTTTCCAGAGGTAGTAAAAATAATACAGCTACAAGAATCTGTACATAGAAAGAAAATTCTTTATATGAATGGAAAAGAGAGTCAATTGGCCCAAAAGGTTTTAGAACCAAATGGCAGCTGTGCTGGTTAGATTGGAAATACTCTTGGGGATTATGTAATAAAGGACACTGAGTTTGCTCAGGAGCAGTAACCCTTAGCAACCAATCAGCAGGTAGAATTTACCAGTGATCTGTTTAATAGCAAGCACCGGATTGGTTGCTATGGGTTACTGCTCCTGGGCAAACTTAGTGCCTTTTATTGCATATAGGGGTCAGAGTGCAATGCAGTATTCTAAATGCAAGTAAACAGTCCTGGTGTGCATCAAGTGAACTATGCATGAAATTAAACTGCTTCAAATGCCCAGCACATATTTGTCTCTCTCTCTATAAACACATACGAAAACTAACTAAGGCCCTTAAGATTACTATAGCCGGGCGGCTTCTGACTTCCCTCCCTGGTCCACAATGCGAATTAAAAATAAGGAAGCCACGGGGGGCTGAGGTGGATGTTGTGGCTCAGGGAGGAGGGCCAGAGGGTGCTTTGCTCTGAGGTTGGGGGCCCGGGAGGGTGGTGGTGCATCCCGAGGCAGCAGCCCTGGACCCCCCAATCCGCTACTGCATCAAGTCATCAAAACAAATCTAGAAGTCCTTAAAACGGTAAAGAACCATTTGTACTGCTTTTGTTCTTCAAGGAACATGTCAAGAGAAGATCCCCATTGACTGTCTATAATGTCCTCTAATGTACTTGTAAAGAGTAATCATTTCCCCTTGCAAGGTCCAGAGAAGGCAACCTCAACTCTGACAGCCTCTCCACATAGTTTAACAAGTAGTTGTTCTAAAACATTTTAAGTTTCTCATGGTTTCTAAACATGGAACTGTTTCAAAATCTTCAAGTCAACAGTATGTTGTGGGCTGACTCCAAATATAGAGGCCTGGTGACTCCTACAGACTCCAGGAGACTTTTGGCTCAACCGCTAATCATATCACCCCTGGGAGGCATCCACCACTCCTATCCACGTGGAGCCAAATGTACTTTTTGGATGATTGAAAGGAAATCAGAAATAGTATTATTTGATATGCACTGTTGCCATATTCAGATTTTCTTTCTAAAGGGAGAAGCTGATATATAATGCTATTATTAGAGCATGTACTAATAATGTGTACAGTCTAAATTAAGCTTTAGCTCCTTTCTTGAGAAATGTAATTTGCACCTGCTAAAAATATATCCGTTGACATAAAACGAAGAAGAGAAAGAAAATATCAGGTTTGATTAATTCTTCCTAAGACAAGCTGGTTGGTACATTGTTAGTTTCTAGGCATCCAGCCCACACCTACCCAGAGTGTTATCCATGGTAGTCCTACAAACTGTTCCTGATCTGAAATCATAACTAATATTGTTGTGTGAGAAGCGAGGAGCTTATTTAGCATCCAGACTACCACCGCTGCAGCTTTCACAGCTATTACGCAGGTTTATATAGTGCGAAAGCTTATTTCTCTCTTTTTAGAAGCAATGATTGCAGGAAAACAGGAGATGTGGTTTTGAAAAGAAATGGTTGAAAGAAAATGTCTATCTGCCTGAACAGGTTGACGGTTATTTACATCCACCAAATTCAGGATTCGGTTTTTCTGCAAAATCTTTAGTGCAGTGGTTCCCAAACTGTGGGGGTCTGGAGAAGTGGAAGGGGTAGGGGCTAGGGTAAAATTTTGGGAGAATGATTATTTGTTCATCTACTAGATACACCTGAAAGCCCATCTTGAAGGTGAATTTGGGTGTGATTTTGGTTTGGTTTCTTTAAACTATGGCTGAAAAGCTGATACGACATTAATTTCCTATGTCTGAAAGCTTGTTATGAACTAAAGGATTCCTGATCAAAGGATGAATAAAAGGGGGCTTGAACCAAAAAAGTCCAACAACCACCACTTTAGAGCTCAGCCAAACAAAACCATGCTTAGACTAATGTCAGAAAAGGCACATTGATGGCCACTACCAACAAACGAAACCTCTTCATCTGACTCTACATGCAATCTATGGGAGAAGCTGTACCTGGGGGACAGAAGGACCTCTGCTCAAAAACACTCCCTGAGCATTTCTGAGCAGAAGTCACCACATTACTACAGGGAGCTGAAAGGAGGTTTGGAGAGTTCAAAGCACAAGGCAACAGATTTTTCACAGAGTGGAATATATATATATTTTAATCTAGCCATTCCTCAATGAACAATGTATTATTCAACAGAAGAAAAAGGCAGCTCCCATTAATAAATACAAATATGGAGTTGCTCATATATTTTAATATATATTAAATTCAGGATTTGTTTTTTTTGCAAATTCTTTAGTGCAGTGGTCCCAAAACTGTGGGGTTGGCACCCCTGTGGGGGTTGGGAGAAGTGGTAGGGTAAAAATTTGGTAGAATGATTATTTGTTCATCTAGATCAGGGATCCCCAACCTTTAGAACCCTTGAGCAACATTTAGAAGTAAAAAGAGTTGAGGAGCAAAATTAGCTTGAAAAATGTTCTTGGGGTGCCAAATAAGGGCTGTGATTGGCCATTTTAGCCCCTATGTGGATTTTCAACCTACATTGAGGCTCTGCACCTAGTTTTTATGCAACCGAAACTTGCCTCCAAGCCTGAAATTCAAAAATAAGCTTCTGCTTTGAGGCCACTGGGAGCAACATCCAAGGGGTTGGAGAGCAACATGTTGCTCACGAGCTACTGGTTGGGGATCACTGATCTAGATACACCTGAAATCCCAGCTTGAAGGTGAATGTGGGTGTGATTTTGATGCAGTTCAGGTGATTCTTTAAACTATGGCTGAAAAGCTGATACACCATTATTTTCCCATGTCTGAAAGCTTGTTATGAACTAAAGGATTCCTGATCAAAGGATAAATAAAAAGGGGCTTGAAACAAAAAAGTCCAACAACCACCACTTTAGAGCCCAACCATTTGCTCTTTTGTCCTCAGTTACTATGGGCTGACCGTGTGGTTCCCAGACATGATCAAACACCTGCAAAATATCGACTACGCCTCTCGTACAAAGTACTTCCATAATGAGTCTGTGAATAACTTCAACTTCAACTTCACCTTGGAAAACCAGGTCCACAAGAAAGGAGAATACCACAATGACAAGTAAGATCTGTCGTCAAGCTTTTTTTTCTTTCTTCCGCTTTCTTATAATGGGGATAGAGAGCATAAGGCAGTTGGTTTCACCAGGGACAAAATGAAGCTTGGATGAAATTCAAAAACAATTAAATAATGGTGAATGTTTCTGGAATTTTTTGAAAACCGAGCTGTATCATATTAGATATTGTGTTCGTTTCTTACTACTAGTTTTAGCTATTTCAGTCTAATATTGAGGTGGATACTTTTGTGTTGGACATGTACACATAATCAAACTTTTTTTACATTTGTACAAGATGTGGTGCTTTCTAAAGTAACTTGAGCATGTGCCATAAGCACCTATGGGTCCAGTTGGATGACAAATGCACTTTTTGTTGTAAGGGCATGAAAGATCAAAATTGACAAGATGCCCAGCACCAGGCCTACCAAAAGTAATGTCTTCCAGCAGATTTATTATAGAGTACTTTGATGTCAATCTTCTCTTCTGAAACAGCAGAGATTTCTATGCACAGCTACCTAATAGCAGCAACTAATGAATATTCTGGGCAACTATGAGTAATATTGTACATTGGGCCCCATAAAGGGGCAACCAATGCAGTTTCAGAAGGGCACACACGCTGTGCTCCTCTGCTGCTGCAATAAAACTTACACATCCTCTCCAAAACATGTTATTAATATCAGGTTTAAGGTGAAACAAACCCTACCCCCTACCCTACATAGACCCCCCTCCCCCCCAGCCTAGGTGCCCCCTGCTCTTTACTTACTCCTCGGTGCAGATTCAGGCATCGGAGTTCACGGGTGCCATCTTCAGCCGCTTCGGTAATCTTTGAAATGAGACAGGCACTTCGGCAATTTTCAAGAGTTTCACCACATGCGACTGCCCATGCGCCACTTTTTCATTTACGAAGATTACTGAAGAGAAGAAGATGGCGCCCATGAACTCCGCTGGACAGAATCTGTACAGAGGGGTTGGTAAAGAGTTAGGGGCATTTGCCCGGGGGGGCACCTAGGCTGGGGGGGAGGGGGTCTGTGTAGGGTAGGGTTTTTTTATTAAGGGTTTGTTTCTCCTTTAAGAATAAGATCATCTCCCCACCTTGTTCATTTCTGGAATTGGGAACTGTGAGTGACAGCACGTCCTCATGAGAGTTCTGAGAAGGTTTCACTTCACCAACTGTTAGTCTGATGATCAGATTCACTCAAGGGTCTCTATCTCTTCCCGGCAGATTCATAGGCCTCAAGCTGAAGTCGGTCATCTTTGAAGATTCCTTGTTCACCGACTGCTACTTTGAGGATATCACCTCCAGTAACACTTTCTTCAAAAACTGCACTTTCATTCGCTCAATGTTCTACAACACCGGTAATTTGTATTTCTCAGCAGCCAGGGCTTTTGGCAATAGGTTTTTACATTCTTCATTCGTAACTAAAAAGCTCCAAATATTTGAAATAGAATTTGGGCTTATATTCAGAAGGGGAATTTATGAAGGAAAAATAAATACTTATGAGGGTTTATAGAATTAATATTTGAAATCCTTGTGTCCCTGGCTTTATAAAAGACAACGGAAATGCGATTCACAGAGATGACAACACCGTGATAAAGGAATATGCGACAGCACTCATTCATAAGAGGAGTTAATTAAAATAGGCGTACATTCAGATAATCTCTTAAAGTGTTATGTTAAACAGGTACGGGATCTGTTATTCGGAAACCCGTTATCCCGAAATCTCTGAATTATGTAAAGGCTGCCTCTCATAGACTCCATTATAATCAAATAATCCATTTTTTAAAAAAAAATATTACCTTTTTCTCTGTAATAATAAAACAGTACCTTGTAATTGATGCAAACTAATATATAATAAATCCTTATTGGATGCCAACTTATTGGGTTTATTAAATGTTTACATGATTTTCTAGTAGACTTAGGTATGAAGATCCAAATAACAGAAAGACCCATTATCCGGAAACCTCCAGGTCCCGAGCATTCTGGAAACAGGTCCTATATATATATATATATATATATATATATATATATATATATATATATATATATATATATATATATATATATATATATATATATATATATATATATTAATATATACTATTAAAAACAGGACAGGGCTGATAGTCTATTGGCTGAAGAATGGTTTTAAGAATGTACAGTATATACTTTGCTGTTAAATAGTCACTATATCCCCCAAAATACTTTTCTTACACTAGTCTGTAGCAGGAGGATAGGCAACTGAAAAGTGGAGAAAATCTAGAGCATCCTACTTGTAATTAATACTAGGGATGCACCGAATCCAGGATTCAGCATTTTTCAGCAGGATTTGGATTCGGCTGAATCCTTCTGCCCGGCTGAACCAAATCCGAATTAGCATATGCAAATTAGGGGCGGGGAAGGGATTCATTTGACTTTTTGACACAAAACAAGGAAGTAAAAAATGTTTTCTCCTTCCCCCTAATTTGCATATGCAAATTAGAATTCGGATTTGGTTTGGTACTCGGCCAAATATTTCGCGAAGGATTCGGGGGTTTGTCCCAAAATAGTGCATTCGGTGCGTCCCTAATCAATACAGGCACTGCTAACCAAAATGGCCGACTCTCATACACATGCTTCTTTGGTTATATTCTCTGACTCACAATTCTGATCTGGATTCACAGACCTGTTCGATTACAAGTTCATCAACAGCAAGTTCACCAACAGCACGTTCCTGCACAGTAAGGAAGGGTGCCAGCTGGACTTCAGTGATGATATCAACAACGCCTACATGATATACTTTGTGAGCTTCCTGGGCACCCTCGCAGTCTTGCCTGGCAACATTGTGTCTGCTTTGCTCATGGACAAAATCGGGCGCCTTCGAATGCTGGGTGAGTTGCTTCTTCATCTGTGCCTGAGTGCACTTCAAGTCCAAAAGCGTCTTCCTAGGAAAATGCCTTCTTGGTGGTCAGAACAGATGGCAAGTTTATTTGCTGAATACCAAAACTAAGATTTAGTTGTTATTCATACATTTCCTGCTAGGAATGAATTACAACTCCTACTCTGCTACTCAGAAGCAGAACTTGTAGGACCCATTTGCTCCCCCTCCCTAATCCTGTTATTCCAATGTACAACTCAGAGGTGAGATGAATTCATACTGTAGTAGTAATGTAATTAATGCACACTGGCTTTGCTTAAATTATTCACAAAAGATTCTGTGCCACAACAACCATTTTTAAAGGAGAACTGGAGAAGGAAAGGCTGAATTTACTTGGGGGTGCTAAAAGTTAGGCACCCCCAACTGTTTGTATTTACTTACCTGAAACCCGTGGCCGGTGCTCCTATCAGCAGAAAACTGAGTCGGTTTTGGGGGTTCTTCCAGCGAGCACCACAGAGCAATCGCTTCCTTCTTTCTTTTCGCACGAATGTGCATGCGCAGTAGCCCGAAAAGCCAAACTTCAATGAAGAAGTTGTCTATTTCGCTCTAATGCGCATGCCCCAGAAAATTTGAAGAGAGAACTAGAAGGAAGCTTGAATCCACCATTAGTTGCGTCAATATCTCCATCGGACAATCAATGATGAACAACCCACCATTTAAGGAATAAAAGGTGGGCAACTCATGGGAATCCACATAAACTGTTAAGTGCATGGCTTCCTTGCCCTGGAGAGCTCTACACCAGATACACTATCAATAGTGCAGTGAGCACAAGCAGCTGCTGTGGATCATAGCAAGTGCTATATGTTTTAAACCATTGCACTTGCTCCTAACATTAATACAAACGTTAGCACATCTCTGTGGGGTTTAGAAATGGTCCAGGGTCTGGTGGCTTCTGTTAGTAGCATAGACCTACATTATTCTGCCTGCTTTCTATTCCCAGCTGGCTCCAGTGTTATGTCTTGCATCAGCTGCTTCTTCCTGTTCTTCGGAAACAGCGAGTCAGCCATGATTGCTTTGCTCTGCCTTTTCGGAGGGGTCAGCATTGCTTCTTGGAATGCCCTGGATGTCTTGACGGTGGAGCTCTATCCTTCTGATAAGAGGTAAAAGCAACTGCTAATTGGCTGATAGGAGACAGAATCAGAAACATATATTTAATGGAAGAACAAGCTGGCGATTTGTCCAGTGTGTGCCCCGAATAAAGGTTTTTTTTTACTTACTTACTCCTCCTGCTGAAGGCTCAGGGCTTGTGCAGCTGGGCCTCCCATCAAAACTTGAGACCTGCTGGTTAATTCTGGAATCTTTATATTTGGGTGCAGGTTACTGAATCAGGTCAAGTTTTCCCCTTCTTACACTATAAAGTGTATTGACAAATTGTTGACTGTGATTGCTTAAGGTGGGCACAAGATGGCACACACTATTATAGAAAATACTGACGACATGAGGAGTCTTACACTTTTAAATATGGGAAACCGAACCTGGTTAGGGTGAGAATATGAGGGGACTTATTTCTTAAAAGGTTTAAATGAACCCATAAACCCCTATTTATGAAGAACTGAAAATGTTTTGCGCTTATGACATCAATGTCAATGTTGATTTTTAATCCAGATTGAAATATATGTGAAATCTCACAACGCTATAATGCGCTATTTGTATATGTAGGCCTGTACAATAGACAGAAGGAACAATATAACCAATAGAACATACATATATAAGGTCTCATTTAAGACTGCAACCTCAGTTCCGTCAGCATGGGCATGTATTGATCAGTCTCAAAGCCTCTGGTGGAATCTGAATGAAGGAATGGGGTTGCAGAACTAGTACGAAAGGTAGGGATGCACTGAACCCACTGAACCCAAACTCTTATTTACATATGAAAATTATGGTAAAGGTAAAAAGAACCCCCCCAAAAAAAATCAGATTGTGTGACCAAAAACAATCACATGATTGTAAAAGTTCTGAAATAGTTTGGCCATGTACTTGGATTTGGCTGAATCTGAATCCTGCTGAAAAAGGATCAGATTTGGATGAATCTGGAATGTGGTGCATCCCTAGCTTAGTTACAAATGGGAAGAACCAATTCAGAACTGGATGGAGTTTTCCTATTGTCTTACATGTGTGCCATATCAACTAGAAATGACTTCTCTAGACCGAGATTCTGGTTACATTCTTCATCTTACATTCTTCTTAATACACATTCTGTATTTATCTATGGATGGAATACCAGCAATTAGGGATGCACCAAATATGCATATTAGGGGCAAGGAGGGAAATCACATGACTGTTTGTCACAAAACAAGAAATAATTTTTTTTCCACTTCCTGCCCCTAATCTTTCATGGCGGATTCGGCTGAATCCCAAATAGTGGATTTGGTGCATCCATACCGGCAATTAATATGGAAAATTCCTATATTTATATTTTGTTTTTATCTCCTCCCATTTTAGGACCACAGCTTTTGGATTCTTGAATGCCCTCTGCAAATTAGCTGCTGTCCTGGGAATCAGCATTTTTACTTCATTTGTTGGGGTAGCCAAAGCCGTACCCATCTTGTTGGCATCTGCAGCATTGGCGGTGGGTAGCTTTCTAGCCCTCAAACTACCGGAGACCCGAGGTCAAGTACTTCAGTGAAACGCACCCATGTACAAACAGATAACATATGTAGGCACTGTGAAACGTCTTTTTTTTTGTGGGGCCTGGCCCTGAATCCTCCTCTCCCCTGAGATATCAATACGGTAATATGAATAAGTGTTTGAGATAGAGTGATAGATAGATTGAGTGCTTTCAAGAGAACAGAAGGCTGAAATTGTTTGCACTATTGCTAGTCTTGAGAGTATCTTCAAGGATTATTTTGAGTTTGAGGTGGTTTAAGATAATCAGAATTGTAATTGTAGGAAAGAGGAGAGTTGAGGCTTCCCACATACCCTTGTTTCTGAGAACATTGACTGAAAGATTCTTGAGGTTTATAAAAAAAAAATTCTTTATCGTCTGAAAAAAAGCAATGGTCTTTACATACAGGTGGTAACTACTGACATATGGAAAAAATGATATACTTGCTGATATTGATTTAAAAGGGGAAGTTCACCTTTAAATTCAACTGTAGTATGTTATAGATGGACCTATTTAAAGCACATCTTCAATTGGTATTTGTTTTTTTGTAATGGTTAGGCTTTTTATTCTGGCCTTCAACCTGAAAATGCTGTTTGTCTGGGTCACAGATCCAGGCAACCAAAAAACATCTTTCCAAGGACTACAGCAACACAGATAACTCTTAAATTTCCAAGCTTGAGAAACACACAATGTAAAATGGAAAGATTTCGAAATTTGCCAAAAACTTAAAAATGAAGACCACTTGCAAATTGTCTTAGAACAAATAACACGCCTAAATCATACCAAGGGGGTTATTTATCAAAATCCTTGAAAAATTCAAGTTTTTTTTTTACTATAATATCCAAATTTTTAGTTGAAAAAAAACCCTGAATTTTTCAAAATGTATTAAACCCCGTGGCTGTAAAAAGTCTGAATGTGAAAATCATCTTCAACCTGTCGTGGTCCTGTAGAAGTCAATGGCAGAGGTCCTATTTGAATTTGCGCTGGGTTTCATACAATAGTCCAAACATTTCTGACTTTTCCGACGATTTCATGAAAATGTCGGACTTTTCGGGCATAAAATCCAAAGAATTTGGAGTTTTTACGAAACAATCAAAAAAGTCACGGTTTTTGTCAATCCAGTTCCTTTTCATGGATTCAAGTTTGGTCGGACTTTTTCATTTAAATAATCTAAAAAATGTGGATTTTGATAACTAACCCCCCAAAAGTAAAATTTATGGTGAATTACCTCTTTAAAACTCCAAACCACTTTTCACCAGTTATTGTATGAAATTGCACAGGACTACTTTCCTATTTCCCCTATAAAGAGGCTCCTTCCAGATCCCTCACCATCTAGCTGACTCTTACCCTGTTGTGCTGGACCAGAACCAGCCCAGAGTTTTCAGTCCATAGTGCAGATATGCAGAAACTAAGAGGTAGAGCTGGAATATGGGATATAGTCCGGTAGCTCAATGCACTATAACTGGTGAAAGGACTGTTCTGGGTCTTTAATTTCCCTTTAAAAGATAAATTACTACCTGTTGTAGAACCTTTAAAAAACAAAAACAGTAACTTGATGCAGATAAATGTCAAACCTAAGTCAATGCTTACACTAAACAAAGGTTATTACATAGACCTTAATAAGTCATGGCCATAATTAGTTAAATAGACAGGTATTTTAGAGGGGGGCAATAAGGTTTTGGATATCAGCTATATACACTAGGTGGCAGCAGTGCACTTACAACATATTCACTAGATATCATACATTTTTCAATGAGCAATGATTCTGTTATCAGTGGCACTTATAATACAGTTGTATTCCCACTGCAACATGTCTTTCGTGGCCAATTTGTAGTGGCAATTGTAAATGTAAACACCGGAAAGCAGTCAAACATTCCTTTAAACGAGGGCGCAGTTGAATAGACCTCTTTTTAATCAAGAGATCTGTCAAATTTCCTTAAAAGCACAAAGCAAGTGAAGAGGAGGTCTGAGATGTTTAACAAACCTACTTTGTTAGTTTGAGCACATAAACAAGATAAAACGATTTTTTTTTAATCAACTGCCATATTTATAAAATATATATAACTGCACACATTTCTTAAAAAAAAAAAAATTTCAATTGTTGATCAAGTTTAAAAGCATATCCTGGATACAGGGAGGTGTTAATTATAAAATATTCCGTTATCGTGGCATGGAAGTAATTGGTTCCTGGATGAGGAACAGGGATGTCTTCAGTTGTTGTGGAAATACATCTCTCACTTTCTTCACCAGCGAAAACATTGGGGTTTGTATTTCTGCAAGTATTGGGAGGCCACAGCTTCAATACTCTTTATTTTAGCCAGAATCTGTTAACAGGCCTTGATAGCTTTAAGCTAGATATAAACAGGCTGATCATATCTTCAGTCCTTTTGCCAACAATTGGATCTCCAGTAGAGTACTGTTGGCCCAGAGGCCACCGACAGCATCTATGGATTTTTCATGTCAGTTTTGTCAATATCTGAACCAGAAATGATCAGGTATTGCTTAAGGAGACCATAGTTTGACTATAGTATAACCAATCTGCATCCAATATCTGCCTATGTCCAGCTTTACTGTCTTTCATTGGAAAGATAAGGCATTTTTCTTGAAACTCCCAATCTTAAAGGGGAACCACAAAATCTTCTTGTTCAAAGAGTGTGTTCCACTTGAAAGATCACAATAATACTTAGGGGCTTCAGATTTCCTCCACTATACTGGGCTGCCATTTCTCTATGTTCAAAATGGTGTTCAATATAGACATTTTGCATTGCCAATCAGTAGAAGGCCCTTGGCATTTAAGAATTTAAAGCAACTGGTTGCATAGTTCAAGTCAAGTTATTGTCTTAAAAACATATCACATTATAACTTGATATAACTCCAAGAACCCCTGCTAAATCAATCCAGTTCAACACTATTTGGCATTTATTTCACGTGGTCTTAAACCAAGTAATTTATGGAGACATATCTCTGTTAATTTGCATTCTTTTATCCTTAGAACAACTCTGAGTACTTGAAAGTGCCATTCTCTGGTCCTACAAATTTAACAACAGGCAGCGAGTTATCTGGAAAAACCCTGCCAGGTATTGTAACAACACACACTGATCAAAGGAAAGAATTAGAATATAATATGTTTATATGATAAATAGGAAAGGCTGCCATTTTGTGTACAATATTGTATATACATATTTATTCATTATATATTGGGGGTTGAGTGGGGAATTGCAGGCTAATGAAAATAAATATATAGTCAGATTAGTCATTCTAGAAAAGCCTGTTATCTCTTAGAAGATATTGAACATATCTTTAAAAAAAAGTGTGCAAATATATTAGGTTTTTAAGCACAGGGGACCCTAATTCAGCCATTTATTTGGATACCTTGAAACAGAAGACGAATAGAAACAGCCAAGAAGCACCTACTGAAATGTTGGGTGGAACGTTGCCCAGTCAATGCTTCTGTAGAACAATCTAAGGCTACAACAGAAGGATCTTTGCTTGGCAAGGTTCCTTTGGCTCTGGACCTTACAGCCTATGGAGGTTACGATGCCTTTTAAGAACTTGTCCCATGCCAAGATGTCTCATATGAATACAAATGTGCTGGAATTTGGTCTTAGGTTTTATAAAATTGAACTTATTTTACCTGAAACAGTCAGTAAGTAGTGGCTGATAGATATAATAACCAATTGGTTTTAGAATATGAGAAATTTTAGGTGTTAAAGATACATCATAGTTTACAGCAGAAAAGAACTGTTTACAAATGTCCTTTGCAAGCCTGACTTTAGCTTGATCACGCCACGTCTCTCTGCTGGTTGCAATTAGTCTAAAAGAATATTCTATAATTATATATGTCGTAGTTTTAAGCATAATTATGTACTGATTTGTACAGAAATGTAAACAAAGAAAAAAAAAACAAGAAATCAAATTATTTTTCAATGGTAGAAAATAGGCATTATGTATTGCCGCTCTGTCTTGCATCGTTGTTTGGTAGTTAGAACTACCAAAAAGAATTTTGTGTATTTCGAAAACAACCTTGTTTAGATCTCACAGATCACCTTCAGTAGTTCACACCAGTAGATATTGTAATGTCTTTGGCTATGGTCAAAGTTTGCCATTCCAGAAATAAGATTATTATTGTTACCCGATTCTTTATTAAAAAACAATTTCCACATAAAAAAAAACCAGAAGAAAGCTGCTGTTTCAAAATGGTAGATCATACGTAGATGACAAACTACTTCCAGTGCTGAGGTTAATAAAGAATCACTACACGCATGAAAGCTGGTATCAAAACTGGTGGATAACCAATAGATGCCAAACAAATCAAGAGCCGAGGTCAACAAAATATCACTAAGAACATGAAAGCTGGAATTTCAAAATGGCTTCCTGTGCCGAGGTCCATGAAATATCAAGACGCCAAATGGTGTATCTGAGGCCTAACTTTAATGAAAGTCATATTATATGGTAAGGGTTACATTATTCAATATACATTATATAGCTTTAAAGTATGTGGACACCTGTCCAATATCTTATTCCAAGACCAAAGTGTCCTCACGTTGCTACTAAAAGAGTCTTTACCCAAACTGTTGACATAATTGTTGCAGAATTGTCAACAATATCATTTTATGACGTAGTGGCACCAATAGCTGGTTAATTAGCCAATTCCAGTCATAAGAAGGGGTGTCTGAAAACTCTGGCTATATAATGTATAAACGTCTTGACCCATTAAAGGAATGCACTTAACACTAATTTGCAGTTTACATTATACACAGATTATTCCAAAAGTTTTTTTTAATGCTCTAGGATTGGCCATTTAACAGTATAAACGGGTTACTTTTCTAGCAAGACAATACCTCTCATTTGAGCAATACAGTTAAGCTGGCCATAGATGCAAAGATCCGATCGCACGAATCATCGTACGATCGGACTTTCCCATCTCCCGACCCGCCACTAACCATTCAGATCAAAGTCTTACCAGTCAGATTAGTTAAAGAACAGATCAGCAATGTTCTGCCCCTGACAGCAATCGTACGATATCTATGTCTAACCAAAGCTGGTGACAGTCTCCCACTGAAAAACGTACTATCGGCAATACACGCAGAGATATTATCGGCAGCCGACAGAAATTTTCTAACCTGTCCGATCGACCAAACGACCGATCTCCGCCGGACGAAAAATGTCGGGACTCTCCACACACGGTTCGAAAATCGTACGATTCGTACGATCAGATCTTTGCGTCTATGGCCAGCTTTACTTTCTGGTTACCTAAACTCTTTGCAAATGCTACAGAATTTAGAATAAGCTCAGTAATTCTGCCGTTAGGCTCATGTCAGGCCAGTTATAGAGACAAGCACACACGCCTTTAGACTGGAGGTTATTTTGCCAATAATGGGGAAACTTTGCATACTGATATATTTAATTACTAGTGCTGCCACTAAACTCCCCTCAGCTGAGGCACATTCCATGTTATTTACCTTGGTGGTGACATTCTTCATAGACATGTTCAAGGCAAAGTCCCTGTCCATTAGAAGTTGTTGAAGTCTTTGTTGAATATCTTAAACAAGGTAAATAGCATGGCTGTTACACGTATGACTATGAAGATTTTCATTCATCCAGGTCATGGTATATCTAGTATAGGTCAATCTAAAAACAACTGGACTTGCTGAGTAATTACTCAGCAAGTCCAGTTGTTTTTAGATTGACCTATGCTAGATATGGCTGTTACACATTATATAACACTGCCTTAAAGGAGTCAGGCTAGAATCTGGCCTCCAACCAACGCATATATTACTAAAATATCTCTGGTGTGATCTGCTTTTGTAAGTTGTGGCTACATTTTCAGGCTGTATTCCTTATTATGTAAACAGCCTACAATACGGTACATTCCATCCGTTACAAAGATCAATGTGTTGCTTAATGAAACTGCACGGTAGGAAATAAAACTCTGCCATTAACCAGAAATAAACATTGTAGTTATATCGATAGCGCATAATTCAATTAGAATCAATAGGATTAGAGAGTTTAATACTGGACCATCACTTTGTGCTCATGTGTTTGGCTCTGCAGTATTCTTTACTATTAAGCTTGCAGATACAAGGAGTGTGTATTGACATGCAAATTCTGTCTGGAGTATGGATTATTGTGGCTTCAACATGCAACCTGATGACGTCCTTTATTTTATTCACCTGTAAATGAGAGCCAGCAAGCACACAATCCTTCAAGATTCCATCCCCCCTCCAGACAAAATAGTAGGAGGTGGGAGGAAACGAGAACTTGTTGCTTACACAGGACTTCAAGCGGCTGGACTGTAAAACGCTAAAAATTAAAAATGGACTCCATGCAGTCATCGGCGGCTTGTCATGAACAACATTGTGACAATCACTTTGTGTGCTGTGTGTACGTCACTTGTCATTTATTGCCAAATATTTTATACTTTATTTTTTTTTTCTCTTTTGTCTATCTGGCGTATGAACTACAATAACTGATGCAATAGTTTTAGCTGTTTGAAGTATGATATGTAATAGTGACAGAGGTAAGGAGGTCGGAAGTCTGTTTAAGAAGCTGATCTAGGCCTCAAAAACATTGCTACGTTAATGGCTGGAAAGCTATTTTCTTATATCGTCCTTTCAATAACAGGGTAACGGTCTCCTCAATAAACTTACCTAGAATTAATGAAACTAGGTTGGTTCATTCAGTTGTACCTGCGTTTATATTGTTCATTTATCCAACGTCTGCTCCTCTCCAAACAGTGTGTTTTACATAATATAAAGAATTTTGCAGACCAAAGATGGGTTGAGGTCGAAACCCCCACTATCAATTAAGCTTAATATTTTCGTTATGTAAATTCTACCTCAGGAAGGTGAGGATTTCTGTACTGGGTAACAGTTGCTTGTTTTTTGTTTTTTTTTATGCAATACACAGAAATTAAAATAATTAGGCTGCACTTAGCATAGCAAAATAGTACACAAGTATCTATCCGTAAATGTTACCTTCAGTCTAAACTCCCCTGCCTCTTCCAGTACCACAACCATTACTTTAAGATTAATTCCAGGTATACGAGAAAGGGAATGCAGAGGTCAATGAGCCAGGGTGTTTTTAAAAGTAAATGCAAATAACAGTCAGTAAATAATTCTAGTGTGTCAATGAATGTCTATCAACTTTGAGAGCATCATAAGGGCTGATAACATGCAGGGCCGGCCTTAGGCCTATTGGACCTGGGGGCCCCGCACCACAGGGCAGCACAGATAATATTTCCCTCAGCACATGATGCTGCCTGGCCTGCCCCCAACTTTGAGAGTCCAGCCCATCCCCAAATCCATAGGTCCAGCCCACCCCCAACTCTGATAAGTCAGCCTATCCCCCAACTCCATAGGTCTAGCCTGCCCCCAACTCTCATAGGCCCAGCTTTCCTCCAACCTTGATAGGCCCTGCCTGCCCCCAATCCAACCAAGCCTGCTCCCAAGCTGAATCGGCCCAGCCTGCCCAAAACTAATTGGCCCAGTCCACTCTCCTATTTCCTCCCTCTCTCTCTTACCCTGTGTGCCCCTATTATGTGCCCCTATTTCATCCCTCTCACTCTCTTACCTTGTCTGCCCCTTTCCTTTCTATTTTGTGCCTGTATGCCCTTATTTTCCTAAATACTTGGTGTGTCAGTAGCCAGCAACACTTTGTCTAGGGGCCCCGCCAACATGGTCCCAATTGGGCCCCACATTTGATAGGATCAGCCCTGATAACATGTAACAAGTATTCTAAGTTTAGTGTCTTCAAGACATAGGGGCTGATTTTAGAACAAGTTAAAGTCCCGTCAGGGCGATAACTACATCAGCTTGTTGATGTGATCTTTGCCCAAAAGCATGTATCATAGTGATCCAATCATGTGGCCCAAGGTGTACATATCAGAGAAACATCTGCTCGTTTGCGCCTTTTCCAAAACTAGCCCCAATTCAACATAATCAATAGTCAACAAACGAGAAAAGAAATACAAGCGTCTCTATTGGAATCCAAGTTAATTTATGCAGCCGTTTAGCATATAGGCCTCCAGCTTCTGACAGACTTTTCCTATCTCCGTACCTCTGTGTCCGATTAATATTTTTCTTGTTCTTTACCCATTCCTCTCGTCGTACTTGGTCCTCACATATGTAGCAATGTCCGTTTGCCAACCGTACTGTGCTGTAGTTTAGATGTTTGTAAAAAAACAAAAAAGAAAAAAACAGCAAAGGTCTAAGAAACTACAAATGTTGTCCTGCAAATGATCCATTTGTCTATATATAATATATAAATATATAAAACAAAAATTGCTATATGAGAGGTATTTTATTGTTATGCTGATATGGTGCTGTGAAAGGTTTGTGTGAGAATCCGTGCTCCCTGGAAAGAGACGATTTCCAGAGAGCAACAATGTCAATAAAATAAATGTAAACCCATGTGTAATGATGCGTGTCTTGGTGAATCAATATGAAGCTTCCGATCGATCTCACCAGCATGGAGAGCACATGGTATGGAACTGGAACACCTAAACAACCGTACAAGTGGTGACTTATATGGGTTTGAAATGAAAGTCACATCCATTGCATTAAAGTCAGTATACAAATTCTGTGACACTCACCTCAAACTTTTGGTACGTTACAATTTTGGCATAACCAATCTAAAGATTAGCTATTATATTCATGTCGGCAAATTTGAGTTCCAAACTCTGGTAAAGCTTGAGTGGACTCCATGTTACATCTGATACTATAAGAACAAGTATATACATATTATTTTGAATATCAAAAGTGATTATTGTATTTGAAGACTACAGAGATGGTCATATATTGTATCATAGGTCCAGGACCGGACTGAGAATTAAATAGGCCCTGGCATTTCAGGTACACAGAGGCCCAATCAGCCCACACAGAGTCCCAAACAGCCCCCACCAGCCCACTAAATACTGACTTTCTATGGTACCTTATAGCAGCCCCTCTGGCATTTGCCAGAACCCACAGATTGCCAGTCCGGGCCTGCATAGGTCCATGGTTAGACCTCACTTTGAATATTGTGTTCAGATTTTGTTTTGGAGGCCCAGTTCACGGACTTACAAAAACAGGAAATTAAGACGATGGTCTAAATAACCAAGAATATTAGGGAATATTTCAAGACCATATTATGTGCAGCTTAGTAGAGAGAAGGGAGCGAAGTGGTAAGATCAAATCAATCAAATGATTAACGGGATAAGTGGAGTCCGGAAAGCAGATAATAGCTAGAAGCTACAGAACATGCAGGTGGGGAGGGGGGACAAGGAAACTTTTTTTTAAAAAAAAAAAAAGTGACAGAAAGAATAATCTTCCAGTTGAGGTTGGCATGGCTAATTCAAGAATACATACAAGCATAGGACCAATATAAAGGAATGTTAAAGGGATACTGTCATGGGAAAAAAACATTTTTTCAAAATGAATCAGTTAATAGTGCTGCACCAGCAGAATTCTGCACTGAAATCCATTTCTCAAAAGAGCAAACAGATTTTTTTATATTCAATTTTGAAATCTGACATGGGGCTAGACATATTGTCAATTTCCCAGCTGCCCCAAGTCATGTGACTTGTGCTCTGATAAACTTCAATCACTCTTTACTGCTGTACTGCAAGTTGGAGTGATATCACCCCTCCCTTTTTCCCCCCGGCAGCCAAACATAAGAACAATGGGAAGGTAACCAGATAGCAGCTCCCTAACACAAGATAACAGCTGCCTGGTAGATCTAAGAACAGCACTCAATAGTAAAAACCCATGTCTCACTGAGACACATTCAGTTACATTGAGAAGGAAAAACAGCAGCCTGCCAGAAAGCATTTCTCTCCCACAAGTCACATGACATGGGGCAGCTGGGAAATTGACAAAATGTCTAGTCCCATGTCAGATTTCAAAATTGAATATAAAAAAATCTGTTTGCTCTTTTGAGAAATGGATTTCAGTGCAGAATTCTGCTGGAGTAGCACTTCTAACTGATGCATTTTGAAAAAAACATGTTTTGCGATGACAGTATCCCTTTAAGGCATTAAACCATAACCAGACTTATGGCATTGCTAGAGGGCTTAGCCATGATACTGGCTATAGACACTGTGATGTCTTGGTTTGCCAGTGACTCGTGTGCCGAGAAGGGGCAGAGTTAGACTGGCTCTTATATCTAGAAACATTAATTGTTATCCAATAGTATTGCAGGGTGATCTATCCATCCTGTCTGACAAAAGGCCCATACATGCTCCAATGGTTCGGAAATGAGGTTGAAATGAGCCAAAAAATGTATAACATATGCCTGCAATTGTGTGAGGCCTGGTCACAGACTGTTATAATCAGGTAAGGAATATTTTAAAATATACCCTTTAAGCAATGTGTGCATTGGTTGGCAATGTCGCTGCACTGGACAGTTGAAAGGCACAGCACCCAAACATGTTCATTATACGGTTAGTTAATAAGAAAGCAGTTTTGAAAAATATAAATAAGACGATGCTATGTGTGAATCAAAGATAATTACAAAATCATGAAAAAAATCCACCCAAATGCCCCTTTGATAGCAGGATGTGAACTTCCCTAAAAAATAATTCATTTTTATTTATGCCCAACCGTCTTCATAGGCTTCTGAGCCTTATGCAGTTGTGGTTAAATGACAGTTTGAGACGCATAGTTATTTGCATTGTCGGAATGGGACACAGGTGCCCACCCAAAAACCTAAGACCAGGGACCCACTCTCAGTACTATTATTCTTCCTCTCCTCACTCAACCTCTATTCTCCTAGTCTCTTTTCTTTACATACTATAATCTATTATTCCTTCTATTTAGCCTCTTTGTTCTCATAGAAATAAAGAATGACCATGAAATAGGCCAAATGTTTAGCAGCATGAGGGACCATTGACACCTGGGCCCACCGGGAGTTTCATGGTATCCAGGTGGGCCAGTCCGACACTGGTTATTTGCCAGATTTTAACCATTATACAGAAGCACATTGAAGATTCTCTTGCAGAAAATGTTTGTAGTTATTATTATACCTAATGGCTATCATCTTCTGATCCAGCGAGCCCTCATTATTTAAATATCTGCGCCAGACCCGGCCATCTGTGACATCACCAGAGGGAGCAAGGCTGGAGTGAGTACAGGCAGTCCCCGGGTTAAGTACGAGATGGGGTCTGTAGGTTTGTTCTTAAGTTGGATTTGTAAGTAAATTGAAATATATACGTTTACTTATTAAAAGCAACATAGTATTTATTTTTACCTTTCTGTGCTCTGCAGTAGACAACACATGCCAGAGGGGATTGGGGCAGTTGGTTTATTAAAGCTAAATGCTAATAAAGGCCAAGCAAACCATAATATGTTACTGTAACAGCCCCCGTCTGTAAGTGTGAGTTGTATGTAAGTCGGGTGTATGTAACTCGAGGACTCCCTGTATATAAACAAGCTGACGGCAGGCAGCCGTAGGAGAAATTGGTGGACGATATCGTCATAAGCAGTAGAGTCCTGCATCGGGTTGTGTACCTGTGGAATACCCGAAATATGATTGGGACTCAGGCGGATTATTCTTCATTTGATCAGTGAGTGGGTGGCCTGCGGGTACCCGTACCTCTGCAGTGGAAGACCACAGGTGACCAATCTCGGGGAACAGCTGAAAATTGAAGTGTCCCAATGGTAAAAAACAGCTGACGTTACATCACTTCTGGTCTACATGGCATCACTTCCTGTCGGCAAGGCGAACACTGCAGGGAACAGATTGGGTGAAAATCCATGGGGTTGCGAATAGGGATGCACTGAACTACTTTGGATTCGGCCCCCGAATCCTTCGCGAAAGATTCGACCAAATCCCAAACCGAATCCGAACCCTAATTTGCATATGCAAATTAGGGGTGGGAAGGGGAAAATATTTTTTACTTCCTTGTTTTGTGACAAAAAGTAATGTGATTTCCCTCATCGCCCCTAATTTGCATATGCAAATTAGGATTCAGTTCGGCCAGGCAGAAGGATTCGGCCGAATCCTGCTGAAAAAGGCTGAATCCTGGCCGAATCCCAAACTGAATCCTGGATTCGGTGCATCCCTAGTTGGGAAGGCAGGTAAGAGGCTCCTGGTCAGGCTTGGGGAAAATGGGTACAGGTTGGGTGCTGTTTTTAGAAAACAGACCTGTGCAACTCTAACAGGCAGGTTGGCTGTGGGAAGAGTTTGCCCGTGACCCACAAAAGATGTGTGCCTGTGGGCTTTGGGCCTGACTGTACATCACTGGCTGTTTTATTCAACAATACCACACCCCCCAGTTCCAGGTGAAGTGAGAATTCAGGACAAGGATAAATGCAATATGTAAGATTGGCTTCTAAGGAGGAGGCAGTACATGAACAAAATTCACAGAACTCTCAGCACATAATGACTTAATTTCTTTATTTGATGGTAACAACATAATCAATTTAACCCCCTGTCAAACCATCACAAATATGGACAGAAGTACCATTTCTCTGGATCAGTTCGGTACACTGCCCTAGGCTGGCCACAAACAGGTTAAGTTAACAATTTTCTTCTGAAAAAAAAACCCAAAAACCAGAAAAGTCAACTGTAGTTATCAGGTGTAGAAGCTTCCATAAAAGTCACATCTACACTTGAGTGCCAAGTTTCTTGATCATCTCCGGGTCATGCTTTGAGCTGCCCATGCAGGCTGGGCTTTTGCCGATGGTGGGTTTTTCCTCCCATTGTTGAGGGGTTTTGGCTTGGATGGACAAGGCATGAACAGGACCAGCTAACTCTTCCTTCAGCAGTTCGTTCACCAGTCTATGCCTCTGGATCAGAGATTTGCCAAGGAAGATCTCAGAGACTACCACCACCTTAAAGTGTGTTTCTGAGCCCTTGGGCACCGCGTGCATGTAGCTCTCATTCAGCACCTCCAAGTGGCTGGGCTTCAGGGTCTCGGTCAGTTTGGATCGGATGGCCTTCTCCACCGGCCTCTCCATGTGAAGCTGTGATCTAGAATACGGCAACGTGGCCAAAGTCCAAGGTATCCTGCATTGAGTTTGGAGCAGGCGCAAAGGCAGCATCAGAATGAGAAGCTACAGGCCAAAGAGAAATCCCAAATTATTCATGGGGACACACTAGGAATTATCTTCATGTTGTGGGCTCTTTGATGCATCTGCTTTTAAGCATACCTCCCAAATGTCCCGTTTTAAGCAGGACAGTCCCGCTTTTGACAGCTCAACCCGCAGACCCGCATTTGTACTGAAATGTCCTGCCTTTTTATTTGATCTCATGCACTGAACAGCCATAAAAGTTTCTAACTTAATTGGATTTTGGCTAGGGTTGCCACCTTTTGAGAATTTTTTTACCGGCCAGTGGTGGGGGCGGGCATAAAAGGGACGGGCCGCAATGTAAAGGGGACAGGCCCTGATGCAAAATGGGTGGAGCCACTGGGCGATGGGCAGAAGACGGAGAAAAGGGCCAAGGGCTTTTGTTAATGGTATTACAAATTTACCGGAAACTACATTGCTGGTAAATTTGTAATACCAGTCTCGGTCTTGGCAAGTGTTTTACTGGGCCGTGATGTAGAGAGGCGGGGCCGTGTCATAGAGGAGCGGGACTAGGGTTGCCACCTTTCTAAAGAATTTTACAGGCCGGTGGGGGATGGGAACAAAAGGGGGCAGTCCTTGAAAGGCAGAGCCACGCACAGTGATGCCAAAAACATGCGCAATGGCCAGAAGCCTGAAAAAAAAAGTAAGTTCTGAACGAATTGGGGGCGAGCCAAGGTTTTTTTTTTAAGGGTATTAAAAATTACTGGCAACTACATTGACGATAAATTTGTAATACCGGCCCTGGCCTTGGCAGGTTTTTTACCGGCTCGATGGCAACCCTAGGCGGGACCGTGGTATAGGGGCGGGGCTATGACGTGGCAATCGGGCGATCGCCTTGTCAATCATTGGGAAGTATTGACCCGTGCAGCCCTTCAAAACACTGGGTTGTCTGGGTCAAACCAGAACAGGTGGCAAACCTATGGCCGGGACCGGGAGGCAACCCTACTTTTGGCCCAGAACAGATACGTTGATAATTTTGTAACAATTTTGTCTGTTGTTGGAGAACTAAGACTCTTTTGTTTCCACTTTCTGTTTCCAAAATGTTGGGAGATATGTTTTTAAAAACAGACCCACAATGCCCCTTGGGGAATTCACCTCAAAGTGACACCCTGAAAATGTGCACCAGGACAGTTCCTCATAGCAACCAATCAGCGCTTTCATTGGTTCAGTCAGCGCCAGGCACAGCAATGAAAGGAAAAAATATGATTGGTTGCTATGGGTTATTTCCCACAGACTATATTATAGGCATACTTATCAAACATGAAACACCATTCACCAATAAAACCATACCTGAGGCGCTTTTGTGGGGTTCAGACCGGGAGTCGTATTATTATTATTATTAACAACAACCAGTCTCGGGTCAGAGCGTCATTCCGTGTTACGTCAGCAGACGCATTATAGCTCGTCGGGAAATGTAGTTCTTAGCGGCTCCAGCTCCATCTTCCTGCAGCGCTACAATGCGCTACAATAAACTACAACTCCCAGAATGCCTTTGTCATAAAGCCAGGCGAGGGAATAGAGCGGCTTGCGTTTCGTCTCACTTCTAACAGCTTCAATTCTGTCTAACAGGATCCTTCCGTCGTAAAGCCACTTTTTTACGAGTATAGACGCGCTTTTAAAACAGGAATCCCGTTTCGTGGGCACGTTACTTGCCTTGGTTTCATTGAACGCTATGAAACTAAATGGGCGGCGCCTTCATATATAAATGTGTGTGTATATATCTCACCGGCCGCTAGGGGGCAGACTTGTTCTATTACACTGGTCTGGTACTGTTGTATGTGGCGTCTATTGTATAATGGGAATCATGGTCCTTTTATGTCTGGGCTGCCACTTTGTACAGAACCCTTCTCTCCCAGGGCAGCAAATATTCTGAATTTAGGGCCAGGTTTTATGATTTTAGGGATTTGTGGTTTCCTGAAAGTGGTTTAATTCATGTGAGAGTTTATATGAGAAAACAAATGTACTGGGGAGAGAGTTATAGGGAAATGAGTCTGACCCCTACATTAGGGATAGAGATAATAATATTACCTGGTTCTCCCCTGTTCAATTGGCCTTATAGGAATTTGTCATTTGGACAATAAAGAAAATGAAGTTTTTTTGTGTCACGTTTCGCTGTGGGCAAAATATTCCTTTTTTAACGAGGGGCCTTATCCGAGTACCTCTATGAAAAACCATTTGGTACATTCCTTAAAAATTCAGGAAAGCCCCTGTATGCGGCCGCCTGACCTCTGACTAGTATTCACGACAGCTGGCAACTACTGAAGGGCAGCACTCCTTTACAGCGTTACTGCTGCCATCTTGCCCTACTGCAGCCACTATATCTGCCATCCCCGTGTATTCCTATCTACAACTGCTGCCTGGAGGAGGACCCATAGCAATTTCCCATTTTGTGGAGCCCCTACTAGGGTTGCCACCTGGCCGGTAGTGATGTGCAGGCAGGCCCGGATTTGCGGTGAGGCTGCAAAGGCCCGGGCCTAGGGTGGCATATATTAAGGGGCGGCATGCCGCCAAGCTGCTGGGTAATTATGCTCGATTCTGGAGCACTAAGAGCTAGACGCTTGGCACTCCAGTCAGAAAGTATGCAAATGCGCACGCAATCTTGAGGGAAGGCGCCCTCGCCTGAAATCTGCACCTGTCTGCGCGTCAGTTTTTTTCTGACCCGCACCCGCCTGATATCTGCCCTCCCGAGCCCGATTTCCAGGTTTCTTTTATAGACCCGCGCCACCATCACTCACCGATGATGTCACAAAAGGGGCGCGAGCAGGCGTGCGTCTATAAAAGTTGAACCAGGAAGCTGGCATTGTAAGTAGGGTTGCCACCTTTTGATAAAATGCTCACCCGCTGGTGGTGGGAGCAAATGGGCGGGCCGTGATGTAAAAGGGGGCGTGTTGTGACCTAGAAAGGGGTGTGCCATGATGTAAAGGGGCGGGCCTGAACACGCGATAGGCCAGAAGACAGCAAAAACGGTAAATTTGGAGTGGGTTGGGGGCGAGCCAAAGGCTTTTGTTAGGAGTATTACAAATTTACCAGCAGCTAGATTTCTGGTAAATCTGTAATACTGGCCCCGGCCTTGGAAAGTGTTTTACCGGCTAGGCCTAATTGTAAGGTCGCGGGCAGGGAGAGCAGGCAGAAGAGCTCAACCCGGACCCGCCCTTGACCCGGAAAGAGTGGTGTGAGGCCGGCCGGAACCTGCCCTATCGGGCCAACACGCACATCACTACTTGCCGGTAGTTTACCTGCCTGCCCGTTGAAAATGATGGCAATGATCCCAATGTAATTAATAGGGACTAAAGGTAAATATATAGGAATGCCGGTATTTTTTTCTAGAAAAGGTGGCAACTCTAGCCCCTACTGATATCTGGGAGCAACACAGATAACAGCAAAGTACCCACAACACATTCATAAACCATTGTGTGTACAACATTGATCAATACACTTTGGTGTTCACATTGAGGCTGGTTTAGTTGATCTCTCCATTTTTTGGCCTCGGTTGCTCCAACCAAATTTACATTTATATCTGGTGGAGGAAGATAAAAACATCACCCTTTCATTTCTGTTTTAATAAAAGGGCAGCCCTCGCCTATGTTTGCCCTTCTTTATTTCAGTGTCTGAACTATTCTGCCTTTTGAAATTGTTATTAATACTTTTTATTGTCCTGTAAAGGCGGGCAGCTGTCCTATAAACGCACCTTTATTTATAGAAATTAGCCTCCACTAGTCTGTGAGTTAAAGGACAAGTAACACCAAAAATTAAAATGTCTAAAAGGATAACAATATAATGTACTGTTGCCCTGCACTGGTAAAACTGGTGTGTTTGCTTTAAAACATTACTGTAGTTTATATAAACAAGCTGCTGTGTAGCCATGGGGGCAGCCATTCAAGCACAGGATACACAGTAGATAACAGATAAGTACTACTATAGTTTATATAAACAAGCTGCTGTGTAGCCATGGGGGTAGCCATTCAAGCACAGGATACACAGTAGATAACAGATAAGTACTACTATAGTTTATATAAACAAGCTGCTGTGTAGCCATGGGGGCAGCCATTCAAGCACAGGATACACAGTAGATAACAGATAAGTACTACTATAGTTTATATAAACAAGCTGCTGTGTAGCCATGGGGCAGCCATTCAAGCACAGGATACACAGTAGATAACAGATAAGTACTACTATAGTTTATATAAACAAGCTGCTGTGTAGCCATGGGGGCAGCCATTCAAGCACAGGATACACAGTAGATAACAGATAAGTACTACTATAGTTTATATAAACAAGCTGCTGTGTAGCCATGGGGGCAGCCATTCAAGCACAGGATACACAGTAGATAACAGATAAGTACTACTATAGTTTATATAAACAAGCTGCTGTGTAGCCATGGGGAAAGCCATTCAAGCACAGGATACACAGTAGATAACAGATAAGTACTACTATAGTTTATATAAACAAGCTGCTGTGTAGCCATGGGGGCAGCCATTCAAGCACAGGATACACAGTAGATAACAGATAAGTACTACTATAGTTTATATAAACAAGCTGCTGTGTAGCCATGGGGGCAGCCATTCAAGCACAGGATACACAGTAGATAACAGATAAGTACTACTATAGTTTATATAAACAAGCTGCTGTGTAGCCATGGGGGCAGCCATTGAAGCAAGCTGCTGTGTAAAGCAAACACACCCGATTTACCAGTGCAGGGCAACACTACATTATATTGTCATTATTTTAAAACACTTTCAGTTTTTGGTGTTAATGTTCCTCTAAGTGTCAAATATATTGTATTTTCATTGTATTTTGAGATATTTGGTTCCAACAAGATTCTGGAGTGGTTTTCTTTGACCTGGCTTGCATACGACCTTCTCTTGTCTGACCTCCTCAAGTACCTACATTCAAATACTGTCTCATCATAACCCCTCACATGACAAGGTCATTGACAATGAATATACAGATTTTAAAGCAGCCATACTGCTTGTCTAACTGAGCCTAAGCCCCTAGCATGTCCTGGCACTAAATGGCTTCAGATATTACATAAGAACAATTATTTTAAACCGTAACACTTTGATGTCATTTAGTGTAATTATAAAGAGCTCGTTAAGGCTCGACCCTACTTCTGCATGAAATCTCATGTATTACCTTTGTATAATGCGTATCTTACACTCAAGAATCGGTGCCAACAGCCCCAATCATTAATCCCCATTTAATTATGTTTAATTATAATGATCCTATAATCCCTGCTTTATGAATATTAACTGTTGTACACAACGGAATGGCGCTGGAATGATCAAATAGAAATCCTGCAGTTTTTGTGTTTTTTTTTTACAATTTTTAAAATTTGTTAGACCATATTATTCAAGAAATAATTAATGCAATTATGTATATTGCAGAATTTTCTGCATTTTTTTAACAATACAAAAATACAATGAAATACTATTTTAGGTTTTAACCCTTAAATCTGCACAAGTTGCTCTTTAGATAAAATACAAAGTCTCTTGTGTGGTCCTTTGTCCCAGCTTCACAAAATTCTATTCCTAGGACTTCAAAAGCTGCTTTTGGATAGACCTGGGCACAGTCAGAGACAGCTGGGAATTATTAGCAAATGTTTGAAATTACTTTGTGCCAGATACAAGGTCAATTTTTAATAAACCGCAGATAAAGAAGCGGCCCTGTTGCTAACATCAAAGCGATAATTCTCACTTATGCTAATTATTTCATGGAATATTTTTTCCTTTTTGTTTGAGTATTTATAGTATTTGTATTAAACATCTTAAAATTACTATTTTTTATAATAATATTATAAATAATATTTTAATAAAGGCTAGTAATAAAATAGAATATCTAACAAATAATTGAATAACTTCCATAAAGTAGTGTTTTTTATTATAATAGTATAAATAAAAAATGGCTAGTATAATAAAATAGTATACAAATTTGGTTTCAGCAATTAAATTTAGTTTTAATGTAAAAATAATAGTAGAGATTAAATAAATAATTTAATTCCATTAAACCTATTGATTAAATGAATAATTTAATTCCATTAAACCTATTTTTCCTTAAATAGTTCTAAATGTCTTTTTTAATGAATTGTATAAATAAATTAATGTGCATATATTTAAAAATTTTCGCTGTTTTGAGACACAAGGATTGTTTTTTTTTATTTACTTTTGGCAAAGCTATAAAAGTTATGAAATCACATCAAATATTTATATTTTTGCACATGGAGTAGATTTCTCTTGTTATTTCGTTTTTTCAGCTATAACACAAAATAAATTTTTCCAGAAAGCAGAATTATAATTAAATTGAAATAATTTATTTAGAGTTTTTGTGTGTGTGTGTGTGTCTTACATGGCTGAAACATTTCTGCCTGTGAGAGTGTGAGATTTGGAAATGCAATAATCCGGGGTAAGAGAGGCTTGTTTGTGGATCACACAAAAATAACTGTAATTTAGATTTTTATAGCATTTTTTAATTGTATACAGATTTCTCCAAAATATTAGCAGGTTATTTGACCTCATTTATTAAAATTAGAATATTTAATGTAAAAATGATTTCCTTCCAAAAAAGCCACATTTTCAATCTTCTATTATATTCATTATTGATGCATACATTAGATTTCATTTTACGAATTTAAGCTAACTTTAATATATATATCCATTACTCTATAGCCCAATATAAAGATATTTTCTTTAATTAAGAACTTAACGTTATTTATTTTAAGATTTAATCGAAAGGGGTCAAATTGAAAATTCAAATTAGAATTTTATGGTCAAAACTGTCAAATTTGACTAGTGAATTAACCAAACTCGATTCGAAATTTGAATTTGATTTACAAACTCTGACCTTTTAAGAATTAGAATTTGACTATTCACCACCTAAAAACCTGCCGAATTTATGTATAAGGCAATGGGAGAAGTCCAGTGACCATTTTGAAGATGTTAGTAGCCTTCCTGACATTCGAGTTTTCTTCGGAGAAAAAACTATTTGAATTTGGTTGAATTCGATTTGAGTTTTCAGGTCATTTAAATTAGTTTGTCTTTAAGATATTCGATTTTTTTTAAACAATTAACCCCCCAATCGAATTTCAAGGTAGATAGAATTTACGAGAGTTTAAAAAAACTCACATAAATTCGAAATTCGACCCTAGCTAAATCTGCCTCTAAATGTAAAAATATTGTTAAACTTTATGTATGAAATTAAAATGAAAACACAATTGCTAAAAATCATGCACTTTTGTAATTGAACTTATATATTTAACACCAAACTAAACACCCGTATGTTCTAATATGAATATTAATATGAATTAAGAGCATTCATCTCTTGAGTTTTTCAAAGTATCTTTATAAAACAATACAAAAAATGTAAAAAAATATTTGAAAGCCTAAAATCATTTTTTTCGTATTGTTATTTGCTTCTAATATGTATGAAAATGATTCTCTTACTTCCCTTTTTTTTACACAACGAAATATTTGTGTGGTGCATTTGGAAACACCAAGAAAGACACATTTGTATTAAGTCTGTATTAAACTATCAACGTGTATCGTAAGATAATGTAAAGTTGGATTTTCAACTGAATTGTGTTTTTGTCAGTTGCCTTTTAGCTAAACAATTTTGGTAAGAAATGAATTTCCTAGTTTTCTGCTTAATAATAGCACCAAGATAAGTAAGTGGATTAATATAATGATTGATACAGTCCCCGGTGCTTAGGCTGAATGCTTAGAAACTCTTTCACATAAGCTTGAACATAATCAGCTTAAGCTCAGGGTTTTTTTTAAAAAAATTCTCCTATTTTTAGTGAAAGCGAAAAGTTGTTGTCCAGTTGCAGTAATATAATTTCTTAATTCAAAGGTCCAAACAAAGGCAGCTAACATGGGGACATCCTACTGAACAGGGAGAGCAGTGCTATCAAAAACCGAATTAAAACCAATCATATAAATGGGAAAGGTATGAAAACATTTATTTATGTCATATGTTTTATCAGCTGTATCTGTTATTCTTTTCATTCAATCTATCTATTCATGCCTGTTTGTGTATGATTACTGTATTATCTGTATTTATATCTTCATGTCTGTCACTATTATGTTTTTTTTTCAATAGTTATCTAGTATTTATCTATTTATTAGTCTATAATATAATATTATCTATCTATTTATCCTATATCAGTTTGACTATTCTGTCCTTAAATCCGTATGGTTTCCATCTACTTATCTATGTCTCTGTCTCTTTGTCTCGCTGTATATCTTCTTCCTTTTCCCTTAATAAATATGTTTATATTCATTCCCCATGTTGGGTGAGAGGAGTAGTGTGAATCTGCACGAATAAAAAGGATATTGAGCGTTCCTCTGGCCATTCTCCCTTGCCTTATTCAGGAGCAGCTTGCCTGGTTCCTGTAGGAGGGGGTGCAGCTCACACAAGTCTGTTCTTCTCGTTGCAGAAGCGTATGCCCACAGATGGCAGTTGGGACCTCTGTGACTGCTGCCGGCTCCCAGCCCTGGTGCTAGAAATGTCTAAATACAAATGTGTGAAAATGCTAATCATTTGTCTTGCCAATTTTCCGAAAGCCCCTTAGTATAATGGCAAAGCAGAACTTCTTTAGTTTTATTTTCAAGTGTAAATAATGATAAATTAGGTGGACTTAAAATCCCCAAAGAACTCTTTTTCCTGTTAATAATAACAATCCATTTCTCTATGGACGTTTTTCACAATGTTATCTGAAGACTTTGCTTGGTGATCACTAGGGCTGAAGCAGACACTTTACATTAGGGGGCACATTTACTAAGGATCGAATTTCGAAGTGAAAAAAAAGTCCAAAGTCGACCATCGAATTGCAGTAGTTCGATATTCGAAGTCGAAGTTTTTTTTGATCGAATATGGGTATATTCGATCAAAGTAAAATCGTTAGATCGATCAATTAAATCATTTAATCGATTTAATCGATCAACCGATTTTCAAAAAAAAAAAAACGTTGACTTCTAAAAACTTCAAGGTTCAAGGAGGTCCCCATAGGCTAACATAGCAATTCGGCAGGCTTAAGGTGGCAAAGTGTTGAAGTCAAAGTTTTTTAAAGAGACAGTACTTCGATTTTCGAATGGTCGAATATTCGAAGTTTTTTCAATTCGAATCGAAGTCGAATTTGGCCTATTCGATAGTCAAAGTACCCAAAAATTACTTTGGAATTCACCGTTTTTGAATTCGAAGATTCACTTAGAATTCACTTCGACCCTTAGTAAATGTGTCCCTAAGTCTTTATAGGTTTCGGGCTGAACTCATTGTGTAACCCTGGTTATTACATGGGAAATAGAGACTCATTTACTCATCTCAGTTATGAAATCACTACGTTTATCATCTTGAGCATTTCTCTCCAACAGATGTTGGAGGACTGACCTGTACATACACATATACATCAGTACATAAAGTAGTCCAATCCACAGCAGTAAATGAAGGGAAAATTTCACTGCATATAGTCAGGTTTCTTATAAAAACTGTACACATTTTTCAATCAAAGTGTATTGGAGATCGGTTTCTTTTTCATTGAATTTTTTTGCCTTTACATGCCCTTTCAGCTGGTTCTTAGCGAGGTGGTCCAGATAACAACCAGAGAAATAGTTCTGTGCACCATGTAGACTGTGTGTTCTTGAGCAGTGGTTATCATACTTTTCTTGTTCACGAGGTTTAAACTATGGTGAGGGCCAACCTTAACTCATAATAAGGTTATATGGAAAATATGGAAACATTGCTGTATCAGACATTGCTCCAAAATATATAGGACAGCAATTAAGTGTTCACCCATAAATCCCCTCTATTTGACTTTCAGTCCAAGGTTCCAAGAGTATATAAGTGAGTTCCTAAAGTAGCAAAAAGGAACTGTCCCCAAACTGACCATAACGAAATTGGCCCTATTTTGGACATCAATGATCTAGAGGAGAATAAAGATCTTTAAAAGAGATGGGGTAAGTCTGTAGGGCCAATATTTTCAGCAATGGGCAAGATTACTGTTTGTACAGCAAGGCCAGGGGCACTGGGACGCAAGAAATTTTAAAAAGTGGAAGTGTTAAAAAGACTTTCCAGTCATTTTTTCTAAAACATACCCAATTTTTCCAGGAGCAGGGCTGGGGGGCCCATGGAAGACCTCAGTGCAGCATAGCCGGAAGAACATGTTCACTTAATTGTCTTTGAAGACTCACTCTATTTATCACGCACAATAATTTTGAGGTTTGTGAATCAAAAAAAAAAAATCTCAAAAATGTAGATGAAAACTTCAGCAACTAAAACCATGGTGAGTTCCTGTACAAGTCAATGGGAGTTTACATTTTTTTTAAACAGTCTAATTTGTAATAATTAATGTAACAGTGGGGCTTTCCTTGCAATAGAGATTTTCATCTGAATTACGTTTTTAGTAATTATACTTAAAAATTCATAAAGCTGCCTTCAAGTTCACGGCATCTGGGAAAGGTAGAACTAAAGAGACCAGTGCTCTAATCTTACTTATTACTCTATATTAAGGGGCCTATTTATGAAAACAAAACTTTTTCGGGGTCAGGCTTTTCCAGGATTGATTATATGATTTTTGTGCGACTTTTCTCATTTGCGCTTTTTTCAGTTCTGATATTTTAATCCATTTCACGATATTCGTGGTTTTAGAGAAAGCGAGTTTAGTCGTAGTTTTCAAAACCTCAAAAAGCACTAAATTGAGACTGTTGATAAAAACAAGGGCACCATTCATGGAGACTGTCAGACTGTTCTCCTTCTTCCTCTCTTTGACTGAGAATTGAGATTCATTTGCTGTTCTCTAAGCTTTTAAATTTAGAGTCTAAATTTCTTATGGCACCAACTAGACTAATGTTAGAGAGCAGTCACTCCATCCCAGCAGTTAGTCTTGTACTAGATACCAGTCTTCCAGCTGTTCGACTATGAATAAAGGCCACTTCTCTCTTTTCACCTGTTACAGAGACCTCTTCATATAAATCTTTTTTTCCAATCCCAATCTATAAAACCTTTAGGCGATTCCGGCTATTAGACTGATACTACAGACCATTTATCCTATATAAAATATTGAATTACAGGGTATAGACCAGTTCACCTATCCAATCTATGACACTGAAGGTACTACTTACGTTGGAAGCTAATGCACTTAACTCAACCAACTGAGACCAGTTCTTGGGCAGTGGACCAAGAGAAGATACCAGTTCTCCAATGTTTTAATGGAAAATCACCGGTGCAGTTTTGCAAGAAATGGGGCAATTTGGAGCAGGGAGAATATGTGCCAGGCAAAATGCCTGAAATTGCTATTTGTGGCTAAGTGCTGCTTACCCCTAAGGCATAACGAAAAGAACATAACAAAAATGTAATCACTCTGGAAAGGTGACGTTTCAGATGAATTTTTAGCATGTTGCAGATGGACCTAAACAACAAGGCTTGAGGGATTCAGAACAACAAAAGGAAGTACATGAGTGAAAAAATGACTAATTGCAGCATGCTTTCTACTGATTTTCCCAAAAGATGACCAATATAGGTCACCGGAGTCTATGAATGACATTTAACTGGTTGTTTTGTATGAGGAACAGTATGGCAACTCCTACTTATATACATAAACCAAAGTACCCCAAAAAATTGGTTTCTTGGACAGAATAACCTAATACTGCTGATTATTTCATTGGAAGCAATTTAGCTTTGAAATATTACTGGTCTGCAAACTAATTTTGGCGGTGGATTTTCTTATTTATATACTATTGGCATCGACTTTAATTAGCTTTCCTTGTGTTACGATACAGGGAATATTGGCCTCTTTCCATTGTAATGTCTAAGCTAGCATTTCCAATGCTGTTGGGTTATCCCCTGTAGGGGGCATTGATCCTTGGCCCAGCTTGAATGCCATATAAGGTGGCCATAGATATACTGATATCATACGAAAGATCTTTCGAAAAGATGCGGGTGTGGTGGGAGACAAGGCCACCATTGGATATCAGACGTCGATCAGGCAGGACTGAAAATTTGAAGGTGCCCAACATCATAATGTTGATGCTGAATTATCAAATAGAGCTATATAATTATTTTTGTTTTTACCTGCATATCTGACGATTCAGCTCTTAACGTTAGCAAAGTGGATGAAAGATCTTTCGTATGATCAATGGTTGAGGGAAAGATTGTAATTGTAGCATATATGGCCACCTTAAGAGTGAAATTTGGTTAGAATGTTGGTTTAATACTCTTCTGAGACTAGCCTGAAGGTCAATTAGAGTGGGATTTTGGGTGAAAATATCATTCCTGGATATTCTTGGAGCTTGGTCCAAGTTGGTCCAAGATGTCCAAATGTCATGGATGGGCCCTCTCTCTGCAAAGCACTTTAGGCACCAGGGAGCACTGAAACTTTCCACCCAATTCCCCAAAGTAATGAATTTATGTGAGAACCTCCAGGAATGTGAATGTGTGCCTTACAGCAGAGGCTGCAATCATCCTTAATTAAGAGTTGTACAGGTCTCAAGGAGCTGTCGGCCTGCGGCTAGTTTCACAAGGCCTGAACAGGGGTCAGGTCCTGACCTTTGAGCTCATAGGGTTGGGGGGGGAGGCGAGAAGGGTAAGTAACATGAACTCAAACCAGGTGTATGCCCTTAGGACTATCCCAGGTCAACCCCCCACCTTCCCTCGCACTATTGCTTTTCAAATCCCCCTATTGCTCCTCTCTTTCACCAACGCTCTTCCCTCTGTCGCTCCCTTTATTCATTAGTCGTAATTAATTGATTAGGTGGAAACTTAAGTGTGAGAAGACGAGTCAACAGAGAAAAGGGAGAGGGGAAAGATGATAACAAAGGCGATAAGCTCCAACTGAATATTGGCCAAAGATAAATATGCCATTAAAAGACAATAAAATGACAGACAATTACACACACTCAGCATTACACAAAGTTACACTTACACACACACAATCTCAAGCAGGATATATAAAATGATAGCTTGACCTAGTTACTTTGCCATGTATTTTTAGCTGGAATAGTGTCTGATAGCTGATCTGAGTTTTTTGGAATGCGAATAGCTGACTGGCCATTACAACTCCTTGGATTACTTACATTAGTACCTCCCACCCCCCATTAGTAAACCGCTCTGTAAGGCAACCACCTGGGGTTTGTTTACATCAAGACAACCTTGGGGCAAACACTGGCTCACAGATGTGTAGATGTCCATTAAAAAAACCCGCAGAGCCTCTCTAATTGCAGCTAAACCTATGGCTTACAGGCTCCTCTGGTAGCTACAAAGCCTCTGAGGATGGTGGGAACTGTAGTTTTGTCACAACAAGGGAACCCCTGATTATGGGTTCTTTATTATTCCCCTGCATATACAATGGACAGCAAATGTTTAATTATTCACATTGGCCCATATCATAGCAGCTTATATGTTGTTAACTACTTCTTCTGCAGGAGACAGTTAACCTATTATAAGGTTTTTGGACTGGGGGGAGGAAATATATATATATATAAGTGCAAGGAGGCAGTGTCAAAGTCAAAATATAATATCAGAACCCCAGTACAACAGGTCTCACCATTGTGCCATCACTGGTACACTAACACATTCATTGGGGATCAGTCAACAAGCCAGCATGTTTTTGGATTGTGGGAGGACACCTATACATACAATTGGATCAGGGCAAGGCCAGGCACCCTAGGCAACCCAGCTGGCAACCTAGCTCCACCCTCACGCGAGCGCATTATGTTGGCAGGGGTGGGAAGATCGGAGTGCAAAGAAGAGCAGGCGGGACTAGGTGTATGCAAGCAAGAGTTACACCCCAGCATTGCGCCCTATACACGTGCCTCTTCTGCCTACCCCTAGTTCCGTCCCTGAATTGGAATATTTAAATACTTCACCTGATCTAAATCAAGCCCCTAGCAACACTGCTAACCATAGTGACGTCACTGGCACACTAACACCAAGATCAGTTTCATCAGTAGCTGAAAAAAAAACAACCTGCCTGATAAAAATTAGTGATAAATTGGAAAACCACAGAGCACAGCTGATATTGCACTGAAATTATAAGGGGAATGCTGCATTATGGGTAAAAAACATCGTGATTTGCATTTTTCTCATTGCACTTTTCATTGTACTTCATAAACTACCGATAATTAGGGTTTCCACTTGGGAAGTATTTTACCGGGCTGACCGGTAAAAATAGTGCTTGATGCCAATGTCATTAATATGGAAAAAACAGAAAAGTATAGAATGGCTGATATTTTTTTCAAAAAAAGGTGGCAACCCTACCTATAATAGGTCTCTCCTGGGTTTATGTTTCCAATCACTATTTATCAGAATGTATTTTTGAAGCATTGCAGAGGCATTAATGATCTGTATCAGAATGTGGAGGGGAAAAAAAGACATTTACCCTAAAACAAAAGTTTAGCGAAAATGATTTGAAAAGACACTATATATTTTAAACATTTTCATTAGAAAATAATGATTATAGCAGATTAGATTGTGTGTGCAAAATTGTTTTCCTTTTTAATACTCATTAACCCTGTGAGCTTTGTCTGTAGTCTGACACCTCCGAGCTTCCTCGGGGCTTCCAATGACTGTGTTTAAACCCAGATCAAATTTCCTTAGAACTGATCTCCGATAATTTGACCCAAAACAGGATTAGCCTCCCAATTAGATCATGCAAGCCATCTCAAAGGGAAACTATTTGTAAGCAGGATTTATAGTCATTTATTTTCTCTTAAGTCAATGGTAAATTATGAGGACATTTTATTATCTGGTTTTCAGATCAGCTCTCTCTTTGTACATTTGCATTTATATTTGAAGCCGCCATATTGTTTTTCATTAAAGGAGAGCTAAAGCTTAACAAAGACTTAGGCTACAAATTATACCCATTATTTCAGGATTCTTTACCAGCCTAGGGCAACCACATCCCTTAAGCAGGGAAGACATGTGCCTCTGAAGATGCCCCAGTAGCTTCCCATCTTCTTTTCTACTGATTGATATATAATTCAGATTACATTGCAGAACAGAAACCAGTTCATTCTGCACCAGAATTTAATAATCAATCCTGTAGCATCAGCTTCTGTGTCACAGAAAGCTTCCTGGATCATTATAGTTATAGGGGGCGCTGGAGCTCTAGGCTGGTACAGTAAGTTCATTATATAAAATACTCAGCACACAAAAAGGTAAAAAAATAGATATTGGGATGATATGATTTTTATGCCCCTGGGCAATGATTGGATCATAGTGTGAGCCTATGGAGACCTACTGTATTGGTAGAGGGCCTCATCACCCAATCTCTTGGCACTGGTCTAACGGGTCTTCTAAGCAACCAGATTTCTGTTTTTTTTTGTTTGTTTTTTTAGAGACCCCCACACTTGGGCCAGTAAGCTGTCAACTTGGCCTATAGGGCCACCTTTATGCCCACCATTACCTAACTCAAGCTTACTCTGTATTTTTTTAACCTTTATTGCCAGGAAAGTAAAAAAAATTGATATACAGTTCCAAGAAGTGACCCTTGTGCCAACATGCTCTTGATTGGGGGACCCCAACGTTTTTACCCTTGAGCAACATTAAAATGAAAACAGTTGGGGAGCAACACAATTTCCTAAGTGGTGCAAAATAAGAGCTGTGATTGGCCCTTTGGTAGCTCCTATGTGGACTGGCACCCTCATCTCAAGATATGTACTTATTGTATGTATATGGCTCCCTGGGCACTGATACTGCTCCTCTCTTTTTCTGAAGGCTGGAGGTGCAGCTTTCTGTAGCCTGGATTCAGAATATGAATACGAAAGTATTATGTTTTTGTTTTTGTTGGGTGAGAAGTTTGGTCCAGGAAAGACTTTTCTGGAATGCTCATTTGGGTTGGTGGTGGGGGAAGGAAGGCCATATGGACAATCCAAGACTTTTCAAACTGGCCTTTGATTTGGTGTGTTTGATGGAAAAGTTGCCAATGGAGGGTGTATGGGTGGGTTTGTTTGATTTTTGGTTATTTTTGTTTTATTGTATGATTTGTGAACTGTTTATGAATTGATTGAATTGAATTGATTAATTTAAAGTGATCTTTTAAATAAAAAAATTCCTATGTGGACTGGCAGCCTACAGGAGGGTTTAGTTGCCAGTACACCTGGTTATTATGCAACCAAAACTTACCCCCAAGCCCAGAATTCAAAAAAGGCCACTGGGAGCAACAGGCAAGGGGTTGGGAATCACTGTTCTAGATGGTGGCAGTTGACCCAAGTTTTTTGTTTCTTTTTGCCTTAGTGGTGCAAATGAACTTTTCCTGCCCTGTGTCCATCCATAGATTCACTCATCGATGATGTAGTAACTGATTGAAAGGAAACAGGGGTAAAATTATGGTCCATGTCACTGCATTTTCATTAGTGGTGTAAATTGTGGTGGTGCAAATCTATCACAACTGATGCCCAGCTAAATCATGCAAAAACAATGCTGGTTCATGATCCTTAAATATTCCAGTTCTGACTATGTTCCATTAACCTGGGGTAAGAAAAGATGATTAAATTGACCTTTTTATTCCTGCCTTTAAAATAAGCGTTTGTATTATTCACTCACAATGAAATAAAATGCTTCCAAACGAAGCAGTTGGCAAGACTCGTCCCACAAGAGAGGTTACAGCCCTGGGACTTGGCATGGAGTTGTTTTTTTCCCAATACCACCAGCTGCTGGTAGCAAGGCCACTATGGAACATAAAGCCTGCTTTATATACCCGGCATTTTTCAAACTCATAAATAACACACAAAAATGTGAGCTGCAACCCTTTTGTTAAGCCCTCGCTCCACACTTAAATACAATCAGCTTGAGGAATTCACGGCAACTTCTTGCCACTAATGACTCGGCCTCTGGAATTCTTCTAATTCCTCTGTCATTACCATCTTGGTCACATGCTGTGGCTTGATTCCTGCTCCTATCAGTACGGTTGTATTTATACATGCGTTCACTGTGGACTAGTATGTAAGCCTCGCCCAAAGAGCTGCCAATCTGAATATGGGGCTTTCAGCCTTGACGGAGAATCCAAATAAACCTTATGTTGAGTTTTTACTACAGGTATAGGATCCCGTATCCGGAAACCCGATATCCAGAAAGCTCCGAATTACGGAATGGCTGTCTCCCTTGGGGGCAAATTCACTAAGCGCCGAACGCTAGCGTTACTTCGCTAGCGTTACTTCGCTAGCGTTTGGCATTTTCGTTACTGCGCAAATTCACTAACGAAAGCTGGCGTAGATAGATCGAAATTTTTTTAGGGGCTCCACTCCTTCCCCCCTACATTTCCTGACTCATGGCAACTTACCTATACAGTGGGCACATGTGTAGGGCAAAATAAAATTTTTATTTGATGTTTTGAAGGTTTTCTAGGCATTTGTAGTGATTCTATGTATTCCTCCATTGAAATTTGAATTTGGCGCCGTATGCAAATTAACCATTGCTATCGTAACTTCGCTTCGCTTAGCGAATCAATGCTAGCGCAACTTCGCAACCTTACGCTACCCCTTAGCGTAACTTCGGATTTTAGTGAATTTGCAAAGCGCTGGCGAAACTACGCCTGGTGAAGTGTGGCGAAGTGCGGCGAAGTTACGCCTGGCGAAACTACGAATTTGCCCCATAGACTCTATTTTATCCAAATAATCCAAATTTTTAAAAATGATTTCCTTTTTCTCTGTAATAATAAAACAGTAACTTGTACTTGATCCCAACTAAGATATAATTAATCCTTATTGGAAGCAAAACCAGCCTATTGGGTTTATTTAATTTTTAAATGAATTTCTAGTAGACTTAAGGCATGAAGACCCAAATCGGAAAGATCCGTTATCCGGAAAACCCCAGGTCCCAAGCATTCTGGATAACAGGTCCCATACCTGTATTAACATTCATGCAAATGGTGCTCCTTATTTTCTAGAAAAGTCATTTGTGGCGAATAAAGCAGATTCTTCTTTGCACACATGAAATTGTGGGTACATTAGAGGTTATTTACTAAAATCTGAATTTTTTCCCTTATTTATCATTAAAAAATAATCGTCAAAAACAGCAAATTTTTCCGATTGTCACACAAAAACGGAGACTTTTTCAGATTGTCCCCGGAAAAGCTGAATTGGTCGGATGTAACGCCCAAAAAGTCTGAATTTTTTAGTGAAATCGTCGGAAAAGCCCAAAATGATTATCGTAGGAAACCCAGCGCAGACAATAATATGTTCAAATTGCTAATAGGACCTCTGCTATTGACTTCTACATGACCCTGACAGGTTGAAGATGGAGTATTTTTAGATTCTGACTTTTTTGCAGTCTCGGGGTATAATGAATCCAGAAAAAGTTTAGTTTTTTTTTCACTAAAAATTCAAATTTTATAGTAAAAAACTCAAATTTTTGGAGTTTTTACCATTCGGACTTTAATAAATAACCCCCTATGAGTAATTCTTGCACAGCCTGGTCTTATAATAGCTGGAGATGTCAAAAAGTCATCCTTGAAATATCCTACATCTATAGAAGCCCTTACTCATAAGTATAAGATGCAGAATAGTCTGACCTCACAGTAGGTGATGACATCACACTTTAGACAGGGTGCTCTTATTATTTTAATGCAAGATATAGCTTTATCATATTCGACAGTGCTTGACATACTACAAACCACTGATCATTTTAAAGGGCCCCTCAATTATAGTGAAATTACAGTGCCCCAGGAGAAATGACTGGAGCCTATATCCAAGCAGGGGGTCACATTAGGTTTTATGCCAATGTTTTTATGTCCTACTTGCTTTGTGCTACTGAAGGGACTATCAGGAAATATGACTTTTCTCCTCCTTATAAAAAATATTATATAAGAATCCATCGGTGATACAACATCTGCTTTTATACACAAGTAATGGCAGGCTTTTTTATGGCAGTATTCTATTTCACTTTTACTATGAGCATAAAAACAAGTGAGAAGCAGGCCATGACTTGATATTGTGCATGGCAGTCGATAAAGGGAAAACTCATATTGCTGCAGCCGATGGGAACTACACATCCCAGCGTTCCACAGCCGGTTCCAAGACATTGCTGCCTTGCAGTTTTGGGTTCCATCCTAACTAGGGTACAGTCTCGGTGCAGCTTGTGTATTGTGCTTGTTTTCCGGTAAACGTGTTTTTATCCTACAACAACTACAGGTATGGGATTAGTTATCTGGAAACCTGTTATCCAGAAAGCTCCAAATCACGGAAAGGCCATCTCTCATAGACACCATTTTATCCAAATAATCAGCGTTTTTAAAAATGATTTCCTTTTTCTGTGTAATAATAAAACAGTAGCTTGTACTTGATCCCAACTAAGATATAATTAATCCTTATTGGAAGCAAAACTAGCCTTTTACTTTAAACATTTAGGGGCAGATTTATCAAGGGTCGAATTTCGAAGTGATAAATACTTCGAAATTCGACCATCGAATGGCTTTACTTTGACTTCGAATATCGCAGTCGAAGTTTTTTTCACCGAATTTGACCGTTTTGCGGTCGGAGTAAAATCGTTCGAATCGAAGGATTTCAGCGATCGATCGAAATGATTTTACTTCGACTTCCAAAAACTTAGAAAAATGCTCTAGAAGGTCTCCATAGGCTAACATAGCACTTCGGCAGGTTTAATTTGGCGAAGTATTGAAATCGAAGTTTTTTAAAGAGACAGTACTTCGATTATCGAATGGTCGAATATTCGAACAATTTTACTTGGAATCGAATTCGAAGTCGAAGTCAGCATATGCTATTCGATGGTCGAAGTATCCAAAAAATTACTTTGAATTTCGAATTTTTTACTTCGAAAATTCCCTTGAATTCACTTCGACCCTTGATAAATCTGCCCCTTAATGTTTACATGATTTTCTAGGAGACTAAAGGTACGATAATCCAAATTGCAGAAAGATCCGTTATCCAGAAAACCCCAGGTCCCCAGCATTCTAGATACCCATACCTGTATAAGATTACGCGGCTCTGATAATCCTAGTGTCAATGTATGTGTCTACAATAGGGCAATTACATAATAAACGTTAAAGGAATTGCAACATGAGATCGATATGAAGTCATTAAGCCCCATTAACAATGGCATCGAGCCATCTAGATTAACTGACTCCTTTATAAACTGGCTTCTTTAGGAAATGCAATTTTATATGACACATTTTTGTTGAGTTTTTCAGATTTTTGGTAGGGTGCAGAGCGACAGTTGCAGCCAAGCATTGGTTCCAGGCTGCCAGTTGCCACTTAAGGACAAAGAAAATGTATTTTAATTACTGTGACAACGTTATAATGTTCCTGACTTGACAAGTGCAGCAAATTAGCTCAGTTCTGGGGTCTTGCACCAACATTTATTCTGTTACTCCCTTTATCCTAACTGTTTGGAAGGACATTAGATCATACCTCCCAACATTTTGGAAATAAAAAGAGGGACAAAAATTTTTTTTCCGCACGTAGCGGAATTAAAAGTAGGGAGGGGTGTGTGTATAGATGCTGGGTTTTCATTTGGAGGGGTTGAACTTGATGGACTTTGTCTTTTTTCAACCCAATTTAACTAACTAACTATGTAGGGCAGCAAATTTTTGACCACACCCCTTTCTGTGGCCACACCCCCTAATTACCATGTTTGTTTTACAAAATTTTAAAAGGTTATGAAAGTTTGAAAATATTTCTCCTTATCTAAACTGTGTTTTTGTGTCTCAAAATTGTTACAAAGTATCTTATTTGCACCTGTTAGCTGTTCTGGGCTCTCTGCTAAAAGCCAATTAAGTGAGAAACTTTGTTTCTTTTTCTGGCTGTTCAGTGCAGAGAAAAGAGGGACTTTCCAGTACAAATGAGGGACTGCGGGTTGAGCTGTCAAAAGAGGGACTGTCCCTCCGAAAAAGGGACAGTTGGGAGGTATGCATTAGATCACTATAACTCTTTGGGAAATCCGCAAGTACAAGACTCTCCCTCCTGTGTGTGTTGTGGGATTGTGTTTGGGGAGATTTGATTGTAAGCTCTACTGGAGTAAGCATCAGTGATTAAATGCACTCTGTAAATACCTGTTTCGTATTTTGGTGTAAAGGGAATAATTTAAATTAAAATGATTATCATTTTGTGAATGCCTCTTCTTGTGTTATAAAAAAACACTAATCAAGCTGGCAATGGTAAGAATACAACTCCCAGCATCCCCAGCCAGCCACGACCAGTGTAACATACAAATAACAAGTAGCCCAACCCTGCTGTAATGTTTGCTAACATGTCACCAGTGGAATATCTAGATGGATGAGTGTGCTCTTTGGTGGAGAAGAAACTCTATCTCCCCTTAGGAAAGGCTGACAAAATCCCCTTTTGGGTGTTCAACACATCCCTGTGTCTTATCTACAGATCTGGGCTGAGTGTTTCTGAATGCCCAAGGTGGAGGGGCTGAGTGAGTGACATTTAGAAGCTAATGAAAAGTATTAGCCCCAGAGAGGTGTTAATCTGTGACTTTGGTGCTTTGATCTGCTCCTTTTCTTAACAGCGGTTATTATAGGAGAAGAAAATGCACAGGGAATAATGACATCTTTGTTCCTCCTGCCTCCCCTGCCGCATACGCACTTCAGCACCTTGTTCTGGTGGCGCGTGATGGGGCCTGTAAGTGGTCTGTTGACATGTCTACTCAGTCTGCGCTGTCGCCTTTCAGCAATACGTGAAATAAAATATCAGCGTTCAACCATGTCGCACCTTGGAGCTTGTGTAGCAGGACAAAGAGAGGGCACTGACCTCAAGGAAGCCATTAATATGTCTTAGTTGATCTTAATGTTAAAGGGATAATACTGACAAAAAAATGACTTTTTCAGTATACAAATAGGGGGTTGTTTATTTAAGTTCGAATGCCAAAAACTCGAAATATTTGAGGTTTTTTTTTACTATAAAATCCAATTTTTAGTGGAAAAAACCCTTTTTTAATGATTTATTTTACCCTGAGAATGGCAAAAATCCAAAAAATTCAGGTTTTTCGGGCAAAAATCTGAAAAATTCAGGCTTTTCGGGCAAAAATCCGAAAAATTCCTGCTTTTCGTGGCAAAGATCCGAAAAATTCAGGCTTTTCAGCCAAAAATCCGAAAAATGTGGGCTTTTCGGGATCTTTCTAGTTCCTGATCCGATTAAATCTTGGTTTTAATAAGGTCCGATCATGGATTCGAGTTTGGTCGGTCTTTTTTAATAAAATTTAGATTTTTGAAGAATAAGGCCCATAAAGTAGTGTTGTGTGGGTTGACAAAAATCGACCCTAACCTGCCAACTCCCAATATGCACCCAACCCGAACCTGCCGGCATGTCTATATATCTATTTATTTATATAAATTACTGCCACATTTAGGGGGGCTGTAGCTCCAAGGTTCCCAATCATGAATAGGTGCTCATTAATCAAAGTAGTGCACAGTTCCAAATTTTGGAGTAAATGGCACTGTCAATATCCAAAAATGCCCTATTAGACAATTTCTACATCTTAACTGATTTCCTTTTTCTCTGTAATAATAACAGTACCTTAATTTGTAGGTTTTTTAGGTTTTTTGGTATTTTCAGTCCTGGAAGAATCCCAAATTGTCACTTTAGGTCATACTGCCACCCAAGTCTAGAACAAAAAGTTCTTGTTGGGCTGCCCTACATTAATAGAACTGGATACCCAGTTAATAAAAAGTGAAATGTGTCTCTTAAAATGACGTGTATTAGAGAGTGGCAGATATGCTCCTGTTTGATGTGAGAGCCCTATCCCATTATAACTAATGCTGGAAACAGGTGGAATTAAGGATATTTAACTCATTGCTCTATGGACAACAGCAGCATATTAGATGAATAGGCAAGCTCAATAATAATAATTTAGTATACATCTTTTTTGTATCCTGAGAATTTCAAATGTCATGCTAAACAGAGGCAGAATATACAGACAAATAATTGCAAATACCAACAATAAGTAAAGGTGGCCATACACGGGCCGATATAAACTGCCAACAGATTAAGTCGGCAGTTTATTGGGCAGTGTGGGGCCCTCCAATGGGCTTTCCTGATTGATATCTGGCCAGATGTCGATCGGGTGGGTTTAAAAAACCTATCGAATCGAGGAACACATCTGTTTGTTGATGCGATCCGACCATCCATATACTTTCTGTTGTGATCCGATTGTTGGGCTCTAGGGTTCAGCCTGAAATGACCCACCTCAAGATGGTGAGAGATCCTCTCATTTGGCGACGTTGCCAACGATCTCCCAGCACCTTAAGTGCCTTTTAACTGCAATTTGTTTTGCGATATCATTGCCTATATATTTTAGGTGAATTGTCCCTTTTTTTTTTAATTACATGACGAGGATATGGAGGAGGAATAGAGGGGTTGAAATATCTTTAGGCCCTGCTAAGATTCTATATGGCTATGATGTGTACGTAATGTAGATTCCAAATTTTCTTATTACATTAAGTCAAAATCATTCACAGTAGTCTGATCCCAAATAGACCCCCAGTCCAAGGGCCATGTAATTAGGTATAATCAATCAAAAACACAAGCTGGGTAGTTACTGTTGTTAGAAAAATCTGGGCTCCTTTTTCTACTAACAGTAAGTCTACCCAGCTTGTGTTTTTTGTGCATATTTATGTGCACTGGGTATGCCACAGCCGTCAAAGATGGCTGCCCTTGTGTTTCCTCTGCCGGCATGGCAGGAATGTAAGGATCCTGACTTAGGAAGCCTCCTGCAGAGACCCTCATTTCTGTCATGGCCTCCCCCACCTCGTACATCCTCAGTGGGAAATTCTGGGCTTAATAATGTCCCCCTGACAGGCACAACCAAACATCATAGTAAGCAGATGTCGGACATTATCTGGTCAAGTGGTCACAAACAAAAAGGGGATACCAGGAGAGAAAGAGGGGAGAATGGGTGAAAGTGAGTGGAAGAGCAATAAAGGAGTAAGAGAAAAATGGGCTTTGTGCTGGAGATAAAGAATCTGTAGCATTAGTCCTGTTTCTGCAATGATAAATCTAATTAGCTAAGGGATAATATACATTCTTATTTATTTAGATATTGCTGTCATGCAATATAATATAGATCATAGGAAGTATATTCAGAATACTATGATATAACATATCATAAAACATGACACAGATTTTTCACAATAAAGGGGAACTCCACCCAGAAACTGCTTCTTGCATAATGAAAGAAATTAGTAATTCTAAGCAACTTTCCAAATAAACATTCACTACACATTTTTAATGGGCTTAAAGTTGTTTGTAAATGGTATTGCTATTGAAAGCAGTATTTGTTTATCATTGTCTATTTCCTGAGTCTGACTAATTCAGATGGCTTCTGCTTCATAGTTTTAGGGTAGGACTACACGGACGTTTTCGGCGCGATCCCATGCACTGCGAAAAAACGCCAGCGTCAAATTGGATGCGAGGGAAATAAGGAAAGTAATAGCATTGTCGTATGGCGTTGCGGTGTTGATCCAACGCTGCGTCTGCATCTTACAGTCGTGTCGCGTCGGATCAACGCTGTGACTTCATCAGACATTTCTATCTTTTCTGTGATGTTTTTTGCCTAAATAAATACTTTTTTTTTTTACTGCATCAATCTATGGAGTGTGGTCCGGATTGTGCCAGTCTTTTTCTATTTTGCATTTCTATCTGTTACCGTATTTTGACGCCAGGAATTTTGTTGCAGAGCGTCGGATCGCGCCGAAAACGTCTGTGTAGTTCTACCCTTAGCATAAATAGAAAGAAAAATCCAGATTTTGCACTGAATAACAACTATATTTACAAATAACATTTTAAAAATTGTATTAATGTATATCTTAAAATTGCTTAGAATTACATGTTTTCACTATAAAAAAAAGATGTTTCTGGTGGAGTTCACATAGCATCCAGTATAAGCTAACGAGGTGCTAATTTCAAAATTGCTCACGTAACACATTTAAAAAGTGATAGTGTTGTCATCTAATGAATCCATTTTATTATTCCATGTGAATGTATATGCAAGCTTTAACAGAGTTGTGTTATTTTTGGGCTCATATTCCTGCTTTATACAGGTATGGGACCTGTTATCCAGAATTCTTGGGACCTGGAATTTTCCAGATAATGGATCATTCTGTAATTTGGATTTTTATACTTTAACTCTACTAGAAAATCATGGAAACATTAAATTAACCCAATAGGCAGGATTTGCTTCCAATAAGGATCAATTATATCTTAGTTGGGATCAAGTACAAGGTACTGTTTTATTATTACAGAGAAAAATTAAATATTTTTTTTAAAATTTGGATTATTTAGCTAAAATGAAGTCTATGGAAGATGGCCTTTCTGGGATTTGGAGCTTTTCTGGATAACAGGTTTCCATATAACGGATCCCATACCCGTACTACCTAAGGGATTTTCCAGGGCTCAGTAATACTGTCTGACTTTAAATAAACCCAATAGGCTGGTTCTGCTTCCAATAAGGATTAATTATATCTTAGTTGGGATCAAGTACAAGCTACTGTTTTATTATTACAGAGTAAAAGGAAATCATTTTAAAAAATGTGGATTATTTGGATAAAATGGAGCTATGGGACATGGCCTTTCCATAATGGGTTTACAGATAACGGATCCCATACCTGTATATCTGTTTTTAAAAATGGTTTGTTTTGCCTCTTATCTCTGCCACTTTAAACACCCCTGGCAACAGTGTAGTAAATTAGCATTTTAAACAAAAGTAATTGATTTGGTTGTGTAGTAGTGATGGGTAGTGAGGGGTGAATAAATTCTCCAGGCGCTAATTTGCTGCGAATTTCCGCGTTTTGCAGGTGGTGAATAAAATAATGAAACTGGTACGAAAATTCAAAAATTTTGGACGCTTGTTGGAAAAGTTGCTCTTGTAAAAAACTGGTGTGCGTCAAATTTATTCGGACGCCCATTGACTTTAACACAGGCGTTTTGTGTATTTCGCTGGAAATTTGTTTTTTCGGCGAAGCAGAAACTAGTGCCTCACAGGGAAACTTCGGGCGACTTTGGAAAACAAGGAGTGCCATCCCCCAGGCGATCTAGATTCTAGCTGGCGGGAGGCAGTTTGGTGAGATTGGCCGCCCCGAAGAAAATGCGATTTATTGCCAGGTGACTTAATCTCCCCGAATCTGAGTGTGTGTCTCTGCTTTAAGGCCTAAAAGGTGACAATCACTTAGAAGTAAATGAAATGCAGCTGCCTACTAGGAAACCTACTAGGAAGCCATTTTTAATAGAAAAATTGGCCATCAGTCAGACATTGTCCTCAGGCAACTTGGAAATTGCCTCAAATCATTTATCCAACTCTAGTTTCCTTCATGTTTGTTTTGGTTTTCTATCTCTTAACCTTTTTATTCCGTATCCTTCTAAATTAGTGAGTGTTTACCCATAACGCCATCAGTGATTGCAGTAAATTAATCACAAAAGGACATTCATTTACATAACAATAAGTAGGAGTAACACCAGGCCCAAAGTGAAAAGATAGCCAAAATGCTGCAATAATATAGGCACGCTGAATCCTCCATGGTTGGTTAGTGATATTCAGTTACCGGAGCAAGAGTGAGTCTGAACTGTTTTGCCGACTTACAAATAACATGTATCTCAAATACTTAATGCAGTGGAGCAGTCATTTCTAACTACAGGTTGAACTGAGGCCTACACTTCTTGGTTGCAGTGAGGCCTACACTTCCTGGTTGCTACGAGTCCTACTTTTCCTGATTGCAGTGAGGCCTACACTTCCTAGTTGCAGTGAGGCCTAAACTTCCTGGTTGCAGTGAGGCCTACACTTCCTGGTTGCAGTGAGGCCTACACTTCTTGGTTGCAGTGAGGCCTACATTTCCACCATTTATAACTACAGGTTGCAGTGAGGCCTATACTTCCTGGTTGCAGTGAGGCCTAAACTTCCTGGTTGCAATGAGGCCTACACTTCCTGGTTGCAGTGAGGCCTACACTTCTTGGTTGCAGTGAGGCCTACATTTCCACCATTTATAACTACAGGTTGCAGTGAGGCCTATACTTCCTGGTTGCAGTGAGGCCTAAACTTCCTGGTTGCAATGAGGCCTACACTTCCTGGTTGCAGTGAGGCCTACACTACCTGGTTGCAGTGAGGCCTAAACTTCCTGGTTGCAATGAGGCCTATACTTCCTGGTTGCAGTGAGACCTACACTTCCTGGTTTCAGTGAGGCCTACACTTCCTGGTTGCGGTGAGGCCTACACTTCCTGGTTGTGGTGAGGCCTACACTTCCTGGTCATTTAGGTAAAATGGGAGTGTCTAACCAATGGCCCCTCAGTTGTTCTACAACTCCACCACATGATGACACAAGCAGTAATTTATTCCATTGTACAGCGAGGCCTATACACACCAGGAGCACATAACAATTCTGAACAAGAAAATGCTGCAGGCCACTTTATATCTGCTTAAATCTTTAGTGCTAGCTCTTAAGAGCGGCCTGGCCACTAGGGTTGCCACCTGGCCGGTAAAAATGATGGTTAATCCAAATGTTATTAATACGAAAAAAAGATAAATATATAGGAAGGCAGTTTATTTTTTTACAAAAAAGGTGGCAACCCTACTGGCCACCTGTGTTTATGTGTGATGGATTTTGTGCGAGTCTTACGACACTGCAACGCAAGAGTTACAGCTGTAACTATACAGCACGGGTGATCTTATTCGTGTGACAATCTCTTTATATTGAGAATGGTTACTATAGTCCCATGTTGTATTTTGCATATTAGAAGGCACAGAAGTGGAGGGCCCAGCTTACATTCTGTTAAAACATTGATGCTGTTGAATTCACACAAAATTCCCTGTAGTATCCCAACTGCCTGCAGTGCAGGATTGGACACAGGAGCTGCAGGGGATCAGTCAACAACACAGGTGGGTCTGACAGAATGATTCGTCCTCTTGTTGATACACCTGGGACCCCGTCAGCTTGTACCAAGGAATGTACTGTAGGGGGATGTCTCATAATGAGGTTGTGGATACATTACAGGCTTGCTCTGGGCCAGCACCTTGTGCTAGATTTTTCCTTGCTGTTCAGTGTGCAGCTTTCATGCTCAAATTGACAGGTCCTCTATGGGGTGCGCATTTGCCCCCTTTAGCAATACAGCGCTTGCACCTGCCCATTAATAACAAGCTCAGCAATGAAAATCAGGCTTGGTAAATAGGGACCTGACTTGTCTTGCTGGGAACAAGTAAAGAAATCTTCCTGCACCCATCATGCCAATGTTTTATGGTTGCTGCAAAAAGCTGCAGTCACTGATCAGAGTATTTTATGGACAGCTCAACTCTCTGATTCCCACTCATTGCTTATCCTGACTGCGATTTTTATCAAATGTCTGTCAAGTCTAGTAGGGTATGTGCCAAAGCCTGATTTATATTTGATGCACAAAGACAGGGCATTAATGTAGCCTGTCTGATACATGACTCATTTGTGTCTTATAACTTAAATGATATGGACATTTCTCGTTTTGTCTTCATCAAGTTGCTCCTTAAAGAATCAGAGTGATCTGAGTATAGTTTATATATCTTATGTGGAACGCTCAGTGTCCTTTCTACTAACTCTGCCTACTTAAGCAATATGGCAGCTTCAATGTCAAAACAATGTCGAATCCATAAGCAGAGAAGGATTTTTTTGGCTTGTTACGAGTGACCTAAGTCCTACTTCCCCAAGATCCACCCCCATTGCAGCCATAAATCGCACATCACTTGGTTCTACTAACTGCCGTAGGCTATATTAGACTTTCATGGAGGCTATCTAGGGTGCTGTATTATGCTTTCATGGAGGCTAGGGGTGCTGTATTGACTTTCATGGAGGCTAGGGTGCTGTATTAGACTTTCATTAGGGGAACTGTAAAACTGTGGCTTTCATGGATGCTGGGGCAGCTTTATCAGGTTTCAGGAGGAGGCCAGGAGAATTATATTAGCATTTTTGGAGGCAAGTGGAGTAGTATTAAGCATTCATGGGGACTAAGGGAGAGGTGATAAGGCTTCACAGAGGCTGTGTTGGGGTTATCAGGGTTCCTTGAATGGCAAAGGAGCAATATTACACTTTCTGTGAGGCCAGTGGAAGGGTATCAGGCTTTCCATTGGTTATGGGAGCAGTGATATTCAACTTACCAGGAGTGCATATATATATATATATATATATATATATATATATATATATATATATATATATATGTATATATATATAAATAATACACAAAAGCCATGAATATCCTGTAAATTATATCCTTATAAACGGTGAGTTCTGATGTCATCAGTTATAAACGGTGAGTTCTGATGTAATTTCTGTCACATGACTCACTGAAACTTGCGTATTATAATAAATAAAGTACCCCCATTTGCAAAATATGAGGATATTAGAAGTTACCTCGTATACTTATAATATCCTTATATTTTACAAGAGGGGGTACTTTATTCACTATATAATCCGCACTCAATCTCGATTCCGTAATGGGTGCTAGGTCAAAAGGTTATTGTATAAAGTTCAAATTGGACCAGCACTCCAGTAATGTGTTACACATGATTTTATTAAATCATCACTTATATTCTTCCAACGTTTCGGCCCCCTCTTGGGACCTTTACCGGGTGTTTTTTTGTTTTTGCTTAATTAAAAAGGCAGCTCAAGCCAGAGTGGAGAGTTCCTGGCTGGGAAAAATACACAGGAAAGGGAGAGGGATTGAAATCACCAAAAGGTTTGGGATTTTGTAAATTCCTGTATGTTCTTCGTTTTGGGGAGACAGGCGGTAGGCCTTCTTCTGGTTAGTTAGGAAAGCTGACCTGTATTAGTTAGAAGCCCATTAAGTGGCAAGGATTTTATTTTGAATTGTTTGTTTTGTTTATTTTTGCTGCAAGAGACAATAAACTGCCAAAAAGAGACTACACTCTCATGAGTGGTGCTTGTGCCGTGGGCTGTGTTACCCCGGGAAAACTGATCCCAGCTACCCAAACCCTTACAATATATATATACAGTGCATCAGTTATACAAAGTGTATGATGCCTATATTCTATGCAGAACACCAGGGATGTCAGTATTGTATGCCGCCTACATGTGCTTGGGCGTGTTTATTCCACCACAGCCTGGGTCCATTTAGGATCTAAATGAACTAATAACTAGTTTCATGCACAAAAGCTTTGCCTAACAGTGCAGATAAACGCCTACTAGCCTTTCAAGCGCGAAAAGGGATCTGTCTCTGATGCTCTCCGCGAAGGAACCCCCCAACTACATGCAGTTAAAGGTTGATTTATTTAAGAGCCATTATAATATCACAATGCCAAAGGTGGTTCTTTTTATCTTAAAGGGTTTTTTAACTAGTTTAATAGAAGCGAGTTTGTATGGGGCAGGCCGCCCTCCCGCTGGGGCATTGTGTGCTCTAAATTAAGTAGCAGAGTTAGGCCGTAAGCAGTGAAAGTAGCCTTGTCTGCCAACTGCTGGGACGATCACTCATGTTGCCACAAATACCATCTTTAGTGCAGGCGAGAATGGAGCTGGGGAAGAGCTGCTGAGATTACGCCCCCCCCCCCGCCTTGTTGCTAGTATTTCCTAACTGCTGGATACAGTACGGAGCTGGGACCCCCTACCCTGCTGGGGACAATGGAAGCGTGAAATGGACTTCTTTATTTTAAAAATCTCCCGAGCATTGAGTTAAAAGGAGCCCATTGGGTAGGACGCAGCAGGGGGAGAGAGAAAAACCCTTGGCATCAGCTCAGTATTCCTCTGCAGGGCAACAGGGCCGCTTTGGAATTTCAGCCAAGAGAAAGCTGCTAAAGAGCTCTGCAACATAAAGAACAGATCTGTCCTTCTGGCTCATACACTGTGCCATGAAGAGAGTGTAAGATACCAGTAACGACTCCATGAAAGAGCATTCTGTATCAGCATATGTGTGTTTAATTTTATTTATAAAGCGCTACTAGGATACAATTTTATAATCTCGAAATGTACACACACAGGGAAGACAACATTAGAATAAATCTAAGTACAAACATACAGTGATTAAGTGCCATGCGATAAGAGACACAGTAGGAAGTCCCTGCTAAGAATATTTCTAAATTAACTCAACTTAGGTCACTAGAAAAAGCACAGTATTGCCAAAAATTCATATTTTATTGTTGCCTCAAAATGATTTTTAATGAAAACAAAAGGAAAAACATGTTTTCAAAGGGGAACTCCACCCAAAATCTATTTTTTGCATAAAAAGTAACAAGAGAGACAGCTTTCATAGGGTAAGAATCCTTACAGTTAGGGGTCAAAATGTTGAGTGATAAGTCATCATTTTACAGCTATTTATGTTTAAGTTGCATGCATTTTGTAAAGCATTGGAGTTTGCGTCTATGAAGATTCTCATTTCTCCAGGTCATGATATGCAGTATCTAGTAGAATTAATTTGAAGGCAACTGGACATTTAGAGCTTTTTTCTTGAAAACATTTCACCACTGATTAGCGAAATTATTCGCAGAGTTTGATGACACCCATAGACTTCAATGGGCGTAAAAAATTGTTGCATCTCAAAAAAATTTGTTGCGCGTCAAAATAACGCCATAGACTTCAATGCATTTCCGCAAATTATTGCCGGGTCAGATTCGCCCATCACTACATTTCACCACTCATCTGAGTGGCTTCTTCAATTCTTCAAATTGCAGTGTGCAATTTTTGGATGCAATCGGCATGTTTTTTTTTATCCACAATGCAGCATTTTGACCAGAATTCCAGCCTAATTGCAGCCTTGTCCAAAATTACATCTGCCATTATTGAGCCCCCATCGCCCGAGCTCCAGGATTCTCCCAGTATTCTGGTAGGCCAGTCTGACACTGATTAGTTAATCCGGATGAAGGGAAAAAACTCATCTGAAGCCTCTTCAATTTATCTTAGAGGGGGATATGAGGGATCGGATAATAAAGACAAAATCTGTGAAATCTGTGTCAAAATGGAGGCAGAATTATGTCTGATTGATGCACTGTACCCAAAATGTAGTAATAGACGGTAATAGTAATAGTCATCGGTTTGTTATCTTAAAATGCCTTTATTGGGACATAGGCTCTGACCCCAAACACCCGACAACGTTTCAGACCACTCACGGTCTTTTCTCAAGCCACCTATGCACGGGACCCAACAGCAGATGCAACTCAATCTTCATTGTAAATATTATGGCATTATGAAGATAATGTGGCATTGTGGTTAAAAAATTTGATTTATGTCACAACTGAGCTCTATAGGGAGTAAGCATTTAAGAATTGTTGTTCTTCAGAGAAGAATAGTTGGAGATGTCCACCAAGGAGAAATATTATAACGGAATGACTCCTTAGATGCATGGGTGGATGAGAAACAAGACAACCCTCTATTATGTTCAATATTGAATTCTACTTTTTAAAAAATGGAAATGTTCTAAAGCAATAAACTTGGAAGAAGCATCCAATACCAATATATATATATATATATACTACATGTTTCTAATTATGGAAGCATTGGTAGATGTCTACAACCATGGATAGGTTTCTGTGCAGCGGCATATCAGTTAAATATTAAAATCCTTGAAACCACAATTGAGCTCTACACACTGCAATTGTGTTCATAAATAACCCTAATATATATAGCCCAAACAGTGAACGCAAAACACTAGATATAAGGATTAATATCATTATTATAGTTTATTTAATATGAGACAAATTATATCACAGTGTCCTAGCATCTTTATATTAGCGAGGATGAAAACTCAAAGCAAGTATTCAATATTAAACGTTGCATCATTTTAAAACATGTCACGTAATATATTCGTTTTGTGATGGTTCAATCACTGAAACGTACAAAGTAAATGTAATCTCTCCAGTCTCTTCTAAAGCAACGTCAATGAGCATGTAGTTTGGCAGTCAAGTCCCCCAAATATCCAGCACCCCCAGTGAGCGTTGGCATGTTGAGTGGCTACAGAGAAATCGCTGTCACGGTCTGACAAATACTTCTCACTTTGGCTAACAAAGACATCACACACTCTTAGCCAAGCAGTAAATCCTGCGGGGAACCAGCAGATAACATTAGAAAGGGGGTCTTGGAAAAAAAAAGACTTGGCCAAATTACATCTTCTACACTCCAGTGAGTATGAAATTGTCTTCAAATGAATGCGAGGGAGCGATGGGATTTTCATTGTTTCCTCCTGTTGAGGAGGTTCCTCCATCTTCTATTTTTTTGTATTTTTTTTATAAATAAGAGGAGGCAGCATGGAATTCTGGGTAGACTGTATAGGTTTTGGAGGATTTTATCCAGCATCAACAGCCTGTTGGAGGACTAGAACTTGATTATGGAAGACATGCTGTGATAGCCAAATGAAAAAAAACTTTATTAAAAGGCATGTTTTTTTTTTTTACTGTATTGGCTTCATTTTCCAGTAGCTACAATGGACTTTCAGTGCAGTTCTGACCATGATGGGGTAATACAAATTTCCATTAAGGTAAAATTAAGTATCCTGGATAGACAGCTCTCTTTATGGCCAAATAAAAGAAAAAAACTAAAAAGGGAGCGTATAAGAATGGTTGTTTTTCAGAGAAGAGATGTCATCATGGAGAAATATTATAACTGAATGCCTCCTTAGATGCACGAGTGTATGAGAAACAAGACGACCCTCTATTATATTCAATATTGAATGCTACTTTTTAAAAAGTGGAAGAAACATCTGATGCCAATATATATAAACGCTACAAGTTTCTAATTATGGAAACATTGGCAGATGTTGACAACCTTGGATAGGTTTCTGTGCAGCAGCATATCAGTTAAAGTAGAAATATTAAAATCCTTGAAACCTGGCAAATGCGCTTTATTTCGTGTATTTAATGCATGAAACAAAGGGGTGGCCGGCAATCTAAGTCTGTTTTTCTTGGAGTAGGCCTGAGCAAGGATTGATCTCTCCTGTCCAAATGACAGAGACTTTTCAAAAGGAATTTAAATTAAAACCAAACAAATACACCCTGGTCCCATGGAGCATCCCCCCTTTTAGTTTCAGATCCGATAACCTGCTCTGGGGGTCTGTACTTTTAATTAGTCTGGCACCTCCACAAATATGCTCCTCTCTCCGGGTTGTGTTTTGCTTGCAATGCTTGGCTGGACAGGGCTGAGCAAGGGAAAGGCAGCTGGGATACATCACTGCCACTGACATAAAAGAGAAACCGCCTGCTGTTGTTGCTCTCCAGAAGTCGCTGAACCCCTTCAGTCCCACAAACTAACTGTTGCCTTTGGAAGAGGTTAATTTTTACATCTTGCATTATAGATGCAGTTGCAGAAAATAGGGCTGTGACCATTTTTATAGGGCATATATATGACTTAATTGCTACCCTCTATGGGAAATGCCTCCCCCGAAGCCAAGCATCATTAATCTATGCTCTTATAAATGACCCCCCCATTTGTAACGAGAAGCTATCATCAAAATATTTGCAGGCCTTCTTATGAAAAATGATCTTGACAATTAGTTCAAGGCAGTAGCCCAGGAAACAGCTGATCAGAAGGTCAGAAACTGACCCCCACTGTCACAGCAAAATGCAAGCTTCATTACATGACGGTGCTGAGTATGAGATCCTGTTGTCATCTGCACAGACATGGAGCTCAGTCGTGACCTGAACAGCAGGCAGTTTATTTATTTGAGTTTGTCCAAGGTTTTTGATGAGCATTTTATTCTATGGCTTCCGAGCTTGTGCTGGACTGTGGACACATGAAGAAGGGAACTTTAGAAGTGACTACAAGGCCCATTTTGGCCCATTTTCTTCATGGTAGGTTCTCAGCCTGGTGGTCATGTCATACTAATGAGCAGGAATCATAACTCATAACATGAGGCCTATGCTGTAAATGTTGTTATGCCCAAAGTTACCATATCCCTTTACATTTTGGCATGGCTTTGCTGAGACTCAATGAAAATAAGCATAAATGCTAAAAATGTGAGATCTCAAAAAGCTTATGGCTGGTTGGTCACTTCGACTACAGGACCAGGGAAAACGTTGTTCATATTTGTATAAACACCCCTTTATATGGCGTTTATCTTGGCAAATCTATTGTACATACAAACCATGTTTGCGGGCTATTAACACTGTAGCAACAGTGGAAAATTCACGGATCCGCACACACTCTATTTATCTGCAGTCAGGGATGTGCCCCTCTTTTTATTGATTTTTCCCCATAATGATCAACGTTTCAACCTCCCTTTGTGAAACCCCCCGAAACGTTGATCATTGTGGTGAAAAATCGGGCACATCCCTAACTGAGTGTGTGCGGATCCGTGAATTTTCTACTGTTGCTAAGGGACCTTGCCGGGTCGACGGAGAGCCAGCACCACCAGTGCAGGAAAGTGAAGAGGCGGGAGAGTGGTAGATATAACATTTAACACTGTAGCACAGATCAGTGGATGGGTAATTTTCCTAACTCTGACCTTGCCTATAAATGACTCCATAATATTACTTAACACTATGGCCCTGAGGTCACTCCTTAAATTCCATAAGATTAAGGAGGTTGCAAATTGCCCAGGGTATCATATATCTTACCTTCAAGTCTACTGTGTATATGCACAGCCCTTAACCCTAACTGGTATTGGTACTAAATTGAGAAAGAGAGGTACAGCCTAGCGCTGAGGATCTAGTCCCAATGAGAACATTGTCTTGTCCTTCCTCCCTCTAGATCTTCTTGGCCCCCCTCCAATCTACTTCTGTTTGGGTTTCTCATGTCTGTGTATCCAGTGGCCTGGAAAATGGTGGCCACTCCTGCTATTGTAAAATGGTGTTCATACTACTCCAGGTGGGAACATTTCTTCCCCCGTGGATTGGCCTTGGGGAGGATACTCTTTCCAGCATCTGGTATTTCCAAGCAACTTCAAAAAGGAAGAGGTCCCATGACTTCACTGTAAAGAAGAAGGAAAGTCGTTAACCACTTGGGGGTGCCAAATGTTAGGCACCCCCAAGTGAATGTATTTACTTACCTTCAAATTTCCCTGGGCAGACGCATGCCCAGTAGAAAAAAATGAATTTTTAGTTAAGGTTCGGCTTTTCGCTCTACTGCACCCGCGCAAAGAAAGAGGAAGACGGAAGAGAATCGCTCTGTGGTGCTCACTGGAATAACCCTGGACCGGTGCAGTTTTCTGCTGATAGGAGCACCGGCCCGGGGTTTCAGGTAAGCAAATACATTACCTTGGGGGTGCCTAACATTTGGCACCCCCAAGTGGTTAACGACTTTCCTTCTTCTTTAACGCAGATGGACAATCTACTGTATGCATATAAGGTTGGAGGTTGGAAAGGTCTTGTTGAACTTGCTAAATACATTATATTTATATTGTTTCTGGTATTTATATGTTTATTTCAAAATTCAAGCTCATTTATAAATATTAAATAATTGTAGTATATTGCACTGAACTTTCATTGAACATCCTGTTCAGTCTTCCATCACTGTCTTTTTAGATCGGTTAGATGGTTCTTTAAACCCCCTTAAGAAGTAGCTGACAACACTATACTGGCAATTCCTTTTTCTAGTCATGTAATGGTTGTTGGGGGGAACATGGTACTTTGTACCCAGTGACTAACTTTCTCCGCCGACTTGAATGATCCCTAAGCTATTGTGATCAGTTATTGAGTTCTGCCAGTCAGTGGTCCTCATTCAGCAGTATGAATGCACCATCCATCACTCACTGGATCTATCAAGCTGAGAAGTTCTGGACAAGAGGCAAGGGACTGACAACAGACCAAGGGGGGTAGACAAGAGAACTGATGTAAAGGGCAGGCTGGGAAAACTGTTAGCAAAACCTAGGGCCCTTCCTGTATAAACAAACATTAAATTGGGAAAACCAACAGCCCTCTAAATACTTAACCTTCTGTTAGGCTTCCCTTAACTTCATTGCCTTAGTAGTTCATATGTGTAATAGGTACAAATTATTTTGTTATCTTCCCTGATTCCTACAGCAAAAGCATGCACATATATATCATTTTGTTAGCTTTCATTATCCAAGTGCCTTCAAAAGCTCCACTCTCTGAGTGGGCAGGGCCAATAAAAATATTTGAAAGAATCAAACCATTGCTGAACCCCATGGGAAGTTAAGATAATAAGAGGAATGACGTTATAGAGCAGGAAAGATAGAGAGAGATCAATGCATCCTCTCTACAAGAGCTTTTGCGGGAATCACGAAGCTTCATTCCACCAGGCTTGGCAGTGAGTGAAAAACCTTGCCTGGTGGTCTGATCATTAAAATCACATGGTTGGGGGTAGCTGCTATCAATCCCTGCAAAGCTATTTCTCAAAATAGAATTTAAAAACATTAACGTCGCTCTGACACTAATTTACTTCCCATATGTTCCTGGGAATCCTCTCATTTCCATTACTCAATCTTTAGTTAATGATTATATAATATCCCATAAAGCTTTTATGAAGTACAGCCAGACAGTGGAGCTCAGTAGCTTGCACAGACCAACCCGACTCCATATTATCCATAAAATAATAAGCCACTTTGGCATTTTCAGTCTATGTTTGAAGCAATTAAAAAAAACATTGGAACAAATTTTGAAAAAAGCTGGAATCCTGAATACAGCTGGAAAGAAAGAGGAGCAAATGTAGGAGCAATTTTCTGTAGGAACATTGAGAGGCAGGTAAAAAGGTAAATTTGCCATACTTAAGATGATATTGTCAGCCGTCTTGACCTCTTCTGATCAAGTTGGCAGGTCATTTAGCAATGTAAGTGGTCCATCAGATTGGTTTTAAAGTCAAAAAGTTGGATGAGGTCTACATGGACCATGGGGGTGGTCCTCTTCCAGTTATCATTGGCCCAGTTGACCTCACCAAACGAGTGAGTCTTAGCACATATGGCTATATTGCCACTGGTAATACCATCTTTCCAAGACAGAGCTGTGAATTAAAGGTTTACTCAACAGTATATTGGAAGGCCAAAGTGGGGAGCCCTGAGCCTACAGCATTGGGTGGTGGATACACACACGTTCTGAAAATCGTACGAATCCTCGATTCGTACAATAGGATCTGTGCGTCTATAGCCAGCTCTAAAGCCAACAAAATTATTTTGCTACAACTGAAGACTTAGGGGGTTATTTACTAAAATCCATCTTATTAATTAACACAAAAAATCCGACCAAACTAGAATCCATGATATACCCTTATTTATCATTAAAAAAAAACACACAAAAATCAGATCTACAAAAACCGCACCTTTTGCTGACTGTCGCACGAAAACCACAACTTTTTCGGATTTTCACGTGAAAAATCCGAATTTTTCTGATTTGACACCCAAAAAGTCGGAATTTTACGTGAAATTGACGAAAAAGACAGAAATGTTCAGAGTATCGTACGAAACTCAGTGCAGACAATAATATCTTCAAATTGCAAATAGGACCTCTGCCACTGACTTCTACAGGACCATGAGAAGTTGAAGATGGAGTATTTTTGGATTCTGAATTTTTGTAGCCTTGGGGTATAATAAATCTCAAAGAAATTTAGTTTTTTTCCCTCACAAATAAATTCAGATTTTATTGTTAAAAAACTAGAATTTTTCGAGTTTTTAGCATTCAGACTTGACTAAATTACCCCCTTGGTAAAGTATTTATCAGCTGTGACGCCATTTCCAAGTAACGGGCAACAATTCCTGACATTTTTCATGGGAGAGAGAGACGATAACATGTATATATTTCATTAGAAATCCTGTGGTGTCTCTGTGAATCGACCGAGTGTCTCTAACCGCACAATTTTCAGAACAAGCAGGAAAAAAAAGCCTCCTTTGATAAACAGTCAGTGACGTTTAAGCTTGGTTTCCCAGATAACAAATATTGTTATTTATGAAAATTTCTTGAATTTTTTTTTTTGTTTCACCATTGTTTTAATGGAAATCTGAAGAGGAAGCTACCAGGAGAGAGGTTAAGTATCACTTTACAAGCAATTTCCTAAGGGCAACTGGTGAATGGTGCTCAAAACATGAGTTTTCCCGTCTGGATAAGATGTTGGCCTCTCTTTTTTTTGCTTACAGAGACTAGAGACGGGGGGCGCCTCTGAGGTCGTATGGTTACCATTTATCTCTGGCTCTGTCTCCCGGTGATAGGGAGCGCCTGTCCCTGTCAAGGTCTCATTTCCGATGGTTTGGGCCAGTTACTTGGGATATTTGTCTAACAATGTAATTTTCCTATAAAACCAAAGAGTGGCAGCACCTCTTGGTCTCTGAGTTCAATCTATTTCCCATGGAATCTGACCCTTGATTTATTCTTCTCTTGCCTTAGACACTCATGCTTTCCTTCAGTGCTTTATGGCTTAGGATTAGTTTACTGTATTACAGAAATAAGGATAAGTCAACTTTTAACCTTATGGAACACATGGAGTGAAAAGTAGCCAAATATTATTTGTCCATTATCAGCCTCAGAGTTCCCAAATCTTCCACATGTTCCCTGTTAAGCGGATGTGGCACTCACCTAATCCCATACGCAATGGTGAGGAGGTCATGGTTGGATCACCCTGAGGGCCAGCCTTATCTTCTTACTCCGCGAATGAGCACTTGTGTTCAAGGCAATGGCTGCACCCTCCACCATGTGCAAATGGCATTGGATAGCAAAGTCATTTTCAAGACAGCCCTGTATTTAATCATGTGCAAGGGTTGAATCCTTGATTTATTCTTCTCTTGCCTTAGACAATCATGCTTTCCACCAGTGCTTTATGATTTAGGATTAGTTTACTGTATTACAGAAATGAGGATATCAACCTTTAACCTTATGGAACACATGGAACGGAAAAGTAGCCAAAGAACACTTGGCCATTGTCATCCTCAGAGCCCCCAAATCTTCCACATGTTCCCTGCTAAGTGGAGGTGGCACTCACCTAGTCCCATATGCAATGGTGAGGAGGTCATGGTTGGATCACCCTGCGGGCCAGCCTTGTCTTCTTACTCCAGGAATGAACACTTGTGTTCAAGGCAATGGCTGCACCCCCCACCATGTGCAAATGGCATTGGATAGCAAAGTCATTTTCAAGACAGCCCTGTATTTGATCATGTGCAAAGATTGTATCCTTTACCTGTGACAGAAACAGTAGGGATGGGGGCTGTGACATAAGGGGCAGAATGTGGCATCAGGGGCACATGATGACATTTGAGGGCAGGGCTGTGATGTTTTATAGGAGGAGCAGTTATGTAAAGCACAGGTAATGGAGGTCACAGATGGGCATGGGGGCATATATTTTTAGCTGGACAGGCAATGCTTAACCAGACAGGTGGCAACCCTACTCCTATGAATACAATGTTTCCAATAGCCATCAGTGCTGTATACAGAGTAAGTTGCAGCTCTTTGCAAACCATTCTAGAAGTGCAACGTTCTGCATCTTTGGCACAACCCACTGTGAAGGGCACTGTTGCCCCTTGTTTTAAAGATAAACCCCCTGCAGTCTCATAAGCTGCGCTAGTAGATCGACACAGTCGTGAGCAGGCCTCACATATCATTTCTACTGTAAATCGATTGCTTTTGTGTACACTAACCCTTTTATAACGTGTAATAATCAGCAGTAACATCTCATGTAATTATAGGAATTAGAATATGATATTTTGTGAGTTTGACAAGAGGGTAGGACATTTCCTTCCCTTGCTGTTTTTTTGTTAATGTCCAGAAGTTTGTGGTGCAAAGGAAATTGCTCTCCCACAGTATCTTCAAAAAAACAATGAATGGAAATGCATTCTAGATATGAGATTTGATTCAAAATATTGACTGTGTAGTTGAGTTATTTAAATACCCAAAGCTGTTTCCTTACAGTACCCTGTCAGCTAAATCTGCTGAGTGAGTGGCACAACTCTGGCCCTTCTGCCCTGCTTTATTTGTGTTGGATGCTCCTTGACCCTTTGGGTCCTATAAAGTGAACCATAGACGGGTCAGATCACTTACATGGCTTGGTGACCTCCTTGGGAGGGTCAGAGGCTTTAGTGAACCTGGAAAAGAAATTAACTTGTCATTTAGGGGCAGGTGCAAGTGGCCTGTAAGTTATTGACTAGGACTGGTTGCTTTTTATAGCCTTGTAGGCCTGATTGAGTGATCTGCACATGGGAGATGCAACTGGAATTCTAGTGTTTAATCCTTTACTTTCTTGGTAAGTCATGTCCTGGTATTAAGATTGTGTTTTTTCCATTCCTCACTATTAATATTAAGGAAGATCTACAGTATCATACGGTGATGGTAATGATACTTTATTTCCACCACCATGTGCTGGGAGTTTTACAACAGGTTGGGCAACTCTCATTTAAAATATTACTGATGCCATCTTGCTGTTGTGTTGCCATTTGGTCCTACTGTCGTCATCCTCCCCTATTGCCTTCTCAGTAAATAGAGCTCTCTTTAAGCCTTGTGGCAACTAAAGGATTTGGTCTGGAGGGAAAAGAGAATTCCTTTTCTATGGGGAATTACTGAAATTGTAATGTTATGCCAAGCTACCACCCCCTCCCCTCTCCATTTAATGAATGGACTGACAGCTTAATTCATGGCTGTTTCTTCTGCTGGGACGCAAGCGGATACTTTCTCTAGGAGGCAAATTAAGTGTTTCCATCTATTGTCACAAAGCGTTAAAATGTTTCCTCTAAACTCAAAGCCCTGCCACATTATACAGCCATAGTGACTCATCCCGGGCTATAAATTATGCCTACACGTGCACCACTTATGTATCCTTAACATTTGAACCTCCTGCTTAAAGGGTAACTGTTCCTTCCTCATCGGAAACCCACTTTTCCCATGGTAGCATTTTTTTAGGGACTTGGTAGTGATGGGGACCCTTTCATCTGTCCACCTCTAACAACTAACGTCAGGTGGACATCAGCTTCAGGTTATACCCAGGGTTCAGGGCCAGATCTATATCCTGTTTAGTGATGGGTGAATTTATTCGCTAGGCGTGAATCCGCAGCGAATTTGCGTGATTCGCCGGCAGCAAATAGATTCGCGAAACGCCCGCGAAAATTCGCGGCAAAAATTCGCCAGCGTCAAAAAAACAGGTGCCGGCATCAAAAACGAGACGCCGGTGCCGTTTCGCGAATTTTTCGCCGTTTCGCGAAATTCGCGCAATTTCGCCCATCATTAATCCTGTTATCCACACAACAGACTGTCCCTGCTGAATTGAGCTTAAAGCAAGAAAAATACCTATGATATGTCTTGTTGCAGTATATGAGCAAACTGATTGGTAGTGATGGGCGAATTTGCGCCGTTTCGCTTCGCCGAAAAATTCGCGAAACGGCGCCGGCGTCTCGTTTTTGACGCCGGCGCCCGTTTTTGACGCCGGCGACTTTTTTCGAAAATTTATTCGCTCGGCGCGAATCGCGCAAATTCGCCGCGAATTCGCGCATGGCGAATAAATTCGCCCATCACTACTGATTGGCACTACTGTAGAATTGTTCTTGGTATAGAGGATTACCTATGCCAGCACATTTTTTTTTACATTATATTAAATTCAGTAACATTCAGCCTATAAATCCCCTCTCCCAGACTTTAAGGGGACTATTAATTAAACTTCACATTTTTCTGGTCAATTTTTAAGGGAAAACACTTTTTAGAGGTAAAAAAAAGGAAGAAGAGGTTTTTATACTCTGAAGCTGTTAAAAATCCGAAATGCAAAAATACTCGAGCTAAAACCTAAGTCATGTAAAAGTAAATGGCAGATGGTCCCTTTTACAATTGGAACATGTTTTTTGGTTTTTGCTCAATAATCGGAATAATTCGTGGTTTCCATTTGATCATCTGAATAATTTGAATCTTTCAGCTGACAATTCTAAAAATTCACACAATTGTCACAAGATTTTGTCGAGACTTTTCACGCACGGACAATTTAATATTTAATTGTTAGTAAATTAAGCCAATTCGTGGTTGGGAGTGAGGTCGAATTTTTATTATTAATATAACAGGAAAATTCTAGTTTTACGAAATAGCCCTCTTAGAAATGACTTTAGCATGTCCTTCAGTTGTGTGTCAAGACCGGTGTTAATTCCAGGATCCCTTGGTCCGTGCACCTAGTACTTTGCCCGTTGCACCTTATTCAGCCAACTGGAAGCAACCGATGTTTTGGCATCTGGTCCAAGTATAGAAGAGCATGTATAGATACAATACCTTTGTGAGTTTATATTTTCATAAATGAGCCCAGGCCTGGACTGGCAATCTGTGGGTTCTGGCAAATGCCAGAGGGGCTGCTATAAGGTGCCATAGAAAGTCAGTATTTAGTGGCCTGGTGGGGGCTGTTTGGGCCTCTGTGTGGGCTGATTGGGCCTCCGTGTACCTGAAATGCCAGGGCCTGTTTTGATTCTCAGTCCGGACCTGAATGAGCCCCATTATTATCAGGTAGCAATTTCTATTCTGATTTCTTAAAGGCCACTGGCATATTGGGCAATTCTGAACTTATTGTCTCCTGGAGATTTGTAGATGGACAATGGGCTCTAAATTGCACACCCTCTACTCAGTTAAATAACAATCACCTGGACCCTTGTGGTTCAGGCAATTGTTGCTCACAAAAAGGATACCTTCATGACCCTTCACGGCAGGCAATTGCCATACAGGTGAATTTGCCAGTTCCAAGCAGTATTGGCTGATCAACAAAACACTTGTATTCACCAATACCCAAGGGGTTTCTTTGCTTTCACTTCAACCATCTCAGATCATGGTGGTTGGAAGTCTGACAGCAAAAACAATGGAAGAAACATTAAGTTTCCCTGTTTATTGAGGCAATTATACTTGATTTCCAAGACACCAGGCCTTACTTTTCTGGCATTGGCATTTGCTGACGTGTGTATATACAAGACGTGATGGGGCAGTTCTGTCTGAAATATTGGGATATGGGCAAAAAGAATGGTTGCAGGAGATCCAATACTTTTTTAATTGTTCTGAATCTACCAGGAAGCAACTACATGATATTTGCAGTGCCACCTATAGACTAGCAGTCCATTTACTCATGGATGTGAGTGAGTGGCACCACCATGTCATGCTGGGAAAGAAACAGCACCCTGTGCCAGAAAAATTAAATAGTTGTCCTCTTCATGGTACACTCTATGGGAATGTTTTAATTAAATTTTATAATGAATACATTTGTCCTCATTTTTTCCAGACAATATATACAACTCTTAGATGGGCCCCATTTTTTTTCAGTGTAATTATTCAGTGTTCCAGTATGTTGGAGTAATGTTTTCATCTGCTCAGGTCACCACCCTGCTAGGTCGCCCTTAATCTCTTCTCTGTACTGTCCCATCCATCTTTCACCACATCCCTACAACACTGGCCTCATTGACAATACTGCACATCAAAGCCTTCCACTATGAAGTTCATGAAAGTTCAGGAGTGACGCAGCGCAGAGCGAGCAAGTGAGTTGGGAGCACATATAAAATATGAGGCATGTTCTGCATTGGCCCACAAATTCTTCCCCAACATAATAACGTACTTTCAACTGTCAGCAGAGGGAGAACTCAGCAGGTCACAGTGATGAATGGAAAGGGATTATGGGACACCCAGGAATAATGAACTGCCAATTAGAATCTGGGCCCAATGTCAGAAAAAAAGCTGATAAACTGTTGGTGGATTTAGCCTCCCCTGTGTGAAAACAATACCTCTTATTGTGAGCACACAGAAACTGGAAAATTTTGGAATTTTGGAGAAAGAAAGCTCTCCATGAATGAATCCCAAGAAAGCAAGCGGCTTCGACAATGAGGGATAAGCCGGTCTTATTGTTATGTTCCTTGTGTATAAAGATGTTATGAGCTTTACAAAAAAAGAGAGTCTGTGGGTTGCCGCTTGACTTTAGAATTGTTTGTAGAACTACCCCATCATTATCGACCATGATACCAGGCCCCAGCCTCTAATGGGAGATCTCATGACAAGATATTATAGGGTATATTTCTACAGCATGTTGGATTGGTCTACCAGTCCACATGGGACCTAAGAGTCTATAGTAGTAAGGCCCTATGTTGGGATGTATGTAGATGTTTATCAGGCAGCAATGACCATTGGAAAGAAATACTGTATTTACTACCTTGGGCCCTTTAGGAACCTGGAGACAGGACAAGTTGTCCTGTAGTTGGACAAGACAACAGCTGTAAGACAATATGAAGTGCTGCTGGATTTGTAGTTCAACAATAACATGTACAATCCTACTTTATATTAATCAGGACTGTCCAACTGTAGGCCTGCAAGTTGGATGTGGCCCTTCAAGGCACTTTTATGTCCCTCTGCCTCCCTATGGGCTCTACAAACTGCTTATGTTTTACATTATAAATTATTATTATTATTAAACTCATGACTCATGACCACTACATGGAATGAGTTGCACAACTCTTATATTAATAATGGGGCAACTTAAGGTTTGTTTTACCCTGGGCATTTCTCCAACCAACGAGATGGTTGTTATTAGACTGGTTGGTTTATAGGCAGTGCTCAGTAAACCCAAGCAACCACTACTGCCATTTCCATTACCTTGCTCTCTGGAGGACACTGTGAATAATATTTCATTGTTCCTCTTCAGATCAAGCTCTTATTCATATAAAAAAGCACAAATATTTAGAAAAGGAAAATAGAAGAACAGCTTATGTCGTATGTTCTAGAGATCATTTGTAGAAAAATAAAGAGGATACAAAAGCCAAGGAGTCTATGCATTGTAGGGTGGCCTTGAAATTGCTAAATCTTGCCCTGGGTTAAAGAAAGCTACGTTCTCAAAGGGCAAGGTCAGGAATAGCTGCAATGGGTTTTTTTATAAGTGACTCTGAACGTCATTGTCCCCTTTGATGTATAATAAAGTAGGAGGTCACACTATACTATAAAAATATTATGCATATAATGTTTCCATACAGAGTAAAAGGTTGAACCTTTAAGGCTGATTTTGTTTCAGCTGGGGAAAACCGGAAAGATATAGAATTAAAATGGTAATAATTGATGCAATGTCAGTGGAAATGTGTGATGCATACCTTAATTAAATTATCACACCTGTACCTTCTATAGGCCCTCTACTTTGCCCACCACCTTGGCTTCGCTGTGGGTCTACTACTCAATTGGGCAAATTCACTAAAAGGCGAAATGACCATCGATATCGACAATTCGCCAGAAATCCCATCCATAGGGACATCACCAATTTACTAACAGGCGTAGAGGACAATTCGCTAAAGACAGTCGCTATCGTAGTTTCGTGCCCTTTCACCAGGTACATTTTCGCTCAGACGAATTCACAAAAGTATGAATTTTACAGAACATTACCCATTTCGACAGAGTTTCCTTCGCCAGTTTAGACCTGGCGAACTGATTAGATGAAGCTACATCCGCCTCAATCTTATGTCAGTGACATCATTTCCTGTATGCCATAAAAACATTTCAAAATGTTTTTTCATATTTTAAATATGTAACTATTAAAAATGTTTAATTTCACATTTTTTTCACAACTATTTGAGGGGCATGCCAGATTTGTTTTAGGATCTCTTTTGTCTTTATTTTGCTTCCTTGGATATGTGTAATAATAAGTGGCTTCCAGAAACTCGAATGTTGGTGCAAAAAAACTTGAAAATGAATGCGATTTTTATTGCGTTCAAGTCTGTTTTTCACATTTTTAATTAACTAGTTTGGTGAATTTTCAAAAACACTAAAATTCCCAAATTAAACTTAAATAATAAATGATAAAAATGCCCCCTCGTTCTTCTTGGGTGGCAATTGGCATTATTATTGGTGCAAAGACTTTACCATAGACTAATACTAGATGGAGTCCAGTGAGCAAGATACAGACCTCCATGGTGCCCAACCTTCCCGGGGCTTCATACACATTGTATGGCAATATCACATGAATAGCATCTGGCCATGGCCACCATGCAATATTTTGAATAATCTGGCCACTACATGGGAAAAACGAGTTAAAGGTTAGGACAGCTTTATACCACCAGTGTAATATTGCAAAGCTTTGCTGTGTTCCCAGTAGTTCCCGGTGACATTCACACTCATGAGGCCTCTTGTCTTTACTTTCCAGCCTATGGTGAGTCCTTTCAACAACAACTTCTGAGCCACAGGTCGGGCAATGCTTATGTCAGCGTTAGCTAGCAGTGCTCTTTAATCGTCCTTTTTCATTCAATATCCCTTCCTTGGTAATTAATTATAGGTCCCTTTTGCTTGTTCTAATAATATTGTAAAGTGCAGTGGCAATGACTGGCTGCCATCTTGCTATATCTTCCCTTTACAGCCTTTCCTATCTACAGCTTCTAGTTTTTGGGGCCCTATTTGCATCAACAGTCACCACTCTCTCAAGAACCACTGATTCCAAGATTTCAGTTGGACATATCTAGGACATATGATTAAAATAAAAGCGTCTGACACGTTTTCGTGGCTACACACTTCCTCAGAGACCTCAAAACTCATTACTATGGACAAGATTTAAATCCTAAGAAACCCTCCCATAAAATTACCATATCCATTGGTACAAGCACATCAAATGAAGTGATTAAAACAAATAAATTAATCATATCAAATATCAGGGTATAATTCTTATGTCAATGTAGTTCCAAATAACGTTCAAATGTTTTAATCAGATATGCTACTAAAATAGGCCTTTTTTTTTACTGACATCTTGGAACCAGCGGTAATTGAGAGTGCTACAATTGGTGAGTGTTGACGACAACGTTCCTTCTTAGCGACGGACTCGGGGCAGCGGCTCCCGAGTCACAGCGCCTTTTGGCTATCTTTGTGATTATCCATTCAACTTGCATACAATAGCCAGGGCTTTGGAGCGGGACAGCTACAATACTTGAGTGCTGGGTTTGAGGCGGGATGCACCCAAACCACACAGTTCAAGTGGTGCTAGGCCCGGTGATTTAAAGAAGAATTCAACCCTTTAGCAAAAAAAACCCTACCTCCACCCCACGTAGACTTATTTGGTGTCATCTTATTTAAATCCTACCAAAAATATTGAGCTATTAAGGAAATGACCAAAAAGGGTCTACCTCCATTATCTTTGTGGGGACACAGCTTGAATCATTCAAACAGATTTCTCTCCTCAAGTTTTTGTCACATTTTCTAAGTCGGTGTTTGTTGTTTTTTTTTTTTGTTCCCCCCCCCCACCGAACAAAAGCCCTGCACAGCAACACAAAACAACAGGACCCCCTCCTTCCCCTCCATTGTCACCCGGCCTTTGAGGAGAATCTGCAAAATTTCTCCCTTTCTGTTTCTTTTTCTCCTCTGTTTTGAATGAGGTCCTTTCACCTCCCGGACAGGAAAATGGTTTCCATTGTGACAGACTTGACGTGGTTGACAGGCTCCAGCCTACGGGCTCGTCAATAGAAAGCTGCAAGTCCAGCAGAAAAAGGCCCTTCAAGCTGACCAAAAACACAAGCCCCAACTGGTGAAACAAAGGTACCGTGAAAAGAGGCCGTAACGCCCAAAAATTCAGGCACAAACACAAACAATGACAGAAAGGCATTCCTTCACAGTTTCATTCCTTTCACACTGGGGCTTGGACGTTCGCTAAAAATGGATACAATGATGACTGTAGAAATATTTAGGGGTTATCCTTCCTCTTATTTGACTCTATCCTTTCAGCCTCTGAAATGCTTCATGGATTTCCATTTACATAGGCCGTGATACAGCTGTGGGTGTAAAAAACAAAAGGGAGACATTTAACTGTTATTCTTTAAGCAAAAAAAACAAGAAAGAGAAACTGTTTCATAACTTTCAATATATTTACTTTAGGGGGTTATTTATTAAAGTCCGAATGCTAAAAACTCGAAAAATTTGACTTTTTTTTACTAGAAAATCCAAATTTTAGTGGATAGAAAACAGGAATTTTTTGGGATGTATTATACCCCGAGGCTGTTAGAAGTCAGAATCCAAAAATCCAGCATCTCAGACCTTCCAAGGTTGTATATAAGTCAATGGGAAAGGTCCCTATCCTACTTGGAAGTTTCTGTAGTTGGCGCTGGAATTAGCCCGAATATCCGACTATTTCGGAATTTTCGGGGCAAAAATCCAAAAAAATTCACGCTTTTCAGGAAAAAGCCTGAAAAATAGAGCCATTCTGGGAAAAAAATCCGAAAAATCGTACGATTCGGGGTTTCACATGATTTTATTGAGTTTTTCCCCGATCAGATTAAACCGGGCTTTTTTTAAATAGTAAATAAGGTCAAATCGTGGATTCTAGATTGGTCAGACTTTTTTATTTTGAAAAATCTGAAAAATTCAGATTTTTATAAATAACCCCCTTAATGTACTGTAACTACTGCTTAGAATAATATTGGGCAAATATAAAAATTGCATATGGACATTATGTTACACGACAGATATGTTTTAATTCCTTATTTATTTTTTTTTACTTTTTTACATGTTTATGTACATAAAAGAATTTGGAAATATTTTTTTTTTTAAGCTAAAATTTAGGATACGGGTAAACAGTGATATTCTGAAAATTCCTTTTTTTTTGTTCATAAAATTTTTTTCTTTTCTCTCCCTGAAATGTAAAAAGCTCTATAGTTGCTGATTTACTGAAAAATTGGTGTTTAATAAATGTTTTTACATGTGAAATTTTCGTTCAATAATCCGAATATTTTGTGGTTTTCGGGCGTCACATCCGAAAAAGTCGTGGGTTTCTGCGAGAAATCTGATAGATGAATACGATTTGGATTTTTTCACGATTTTAAAAAATGTTTTCCCACACAAGAAATTTTTACAAAGATGTATTGCTAAATAGGCTGTACGGATTTGGTCAGAGTTGTTTTCAGAAAATACTGAGATCTTTTCGGATTTTGATAAATAACCCCTGAATGTCACTGTCTGAATAACACGGGTACAGGTAGGGAACCTGTCACCCAGACTGCTGTGGACTTGGGGTTTTTCGAATAACGGATCTTTCTGTAATGTGGATCTTCATACCTTAAGTCTACTAGAAAATTATGTAAACATTAAATAAACCCAATAGGCTGGTTTTGCTTCCGTAATTCTCAGCTATTTGTATAATGGTATGGGACCTGTTACCTAGAACGCTTGGGACCTGGGGTTTTCCGGATAATGAATCTTTCTGTAATTTGGATCTTCATACCTTAAGTCTACTAGAAAATCATGTAAACATTAAATAAACCCAATAGGCTGGTTTTGCCTCCAATAAGGATTAATTATATCTTAGTTGGGATCAAGTACAAGCTACTGTTTTATTATTACACAGAAAAAGGAAATCACTTTTAAAAATTTAGATTATTTGAATAAAATAGAGTCTATGGGAGACGGCCTTTCTATTATTTGGAGCTTTCTGTATAAAGTATTTCCGGATAATGAATCCCATACCTGTATTAGTAAGTGGTGCCAACCCACTGACTCAAACAAAAGGTCCTAAAAATCCAATATGGCTGCTTACATGGTGGTGTGTTGGATAAAGGGGTTGTTCACCTTTAAGTTAACTTTTAGTATATTATAAAATGGCAAATTCTAAGTAACTTTATAATTGGTCTTAATTTTTACTTTTTTTTCATCGTTTTTGAATTATTTGCCTTTTTCTTTTGGTTCTTCCCAGTTTTATGTATCTCTGTAAAGACCTCTGTGATGAAACATAATCTAACACACAGAGGTCATCGCTAGTAACCAAATGCAGGACTCCGCAGTCTAAAGAGGCAAACTCATGACCTTCAACAGCTTGTATGACAAAGGTTGAATAACTTGTTAGAAGAAAGAATATGTGCCTTGCCTCTATATTATACATTGGGCAGGACAAGTTTTTCTGTGCATAGGCCACTAATTATGTTTTATGAGTGCTGTATGGAATGGGAGCTTTTATATAATTAGCCTTTGAACTGGCTGGTAATGGGCAAGGTTTACACTTGGGATGTTTATGCAAAGTCTAATCTGCTGCTGTTGTTATTATATATTATATTAACCACATTGTGCATACAGCATCCCTCTTAGAATGTAAGCTCTTGCCCCCCATGGTCTCCTATCAATATCCAGTTGTAACTTTGAATAATTTTAGGACAATTTGTCTCTATACTGTATGTTAACTGTTTGTCTTGTTTGTGTATCCTTTTACTCTGAAATAATAATAATAATCAGCCAGGTCTCTCCTATGGAGGCTCCAAATAGACGTGACAGCCCAAGGCCCAATACATTTCGGGGCAGTAAAGCAAAGCAGCAAAGGTAACAATACTTTTACCAATTCTTAGCAGCTGGGGTTGCCAATGACATTCTTCAATAAGGGACACGGAGAGGCACATTTATCAAAAGTCGAATTTCAAAATCACGTGAGTTTTTAAAAACTCCCATAAATTCGAACCAATCAAAATTTTTTAGTAAAATCGAAGTTTTAAAACTCTGATGAATTAAAACCACCCCGAAATTCGAAATATAATTCTAATCGAATTCGATCAAACTCTATTCAAGTTTTTTCAGGAGGGCTGCATACAGCTCCAAATTGATCCCTGGACCTCTCCCATTGACTTAAACAGCAATTCGGCAGGTTTGAGGTGGCGAATATTTGAATTCTTAAAGGGCCAGAGAATGATAAAACTCAAAAATCAAATTAGAATTTTTTTAAAAAAACTCAAATGGAATTTGAATAACTCCCTAGCTGAATTTGACAGTTTTAAAGGAAAGCTATAACCCCAAACAATGTAGGTCTCTATAAAAAGATATTGAATAAAACAGCTCATTTGTAAAACCCTGCTTCATGTAAATAAACCATTTTCATAATAATATACTTTTCTAGTAGTATGTGCCATTGGGTAATCCTAAATAGAAAATTGCCATTTTGAAAAATAAGAGCCGCCCCCTGGGATCGTAGGATTCACTGTACTCACAAACATACCAACAAAACACACATGTTAGGTCACATGAGCCAATTAACAGGTGTCTTTTGCTTCCACACTTCTTCCTGTTACAGTAAGAGCTGCAGTATTTCTGGTCAGGTGATCTCTTCCTGTTACAGTTAGAGCTGCAGTATTTCTGGTCAGGTGATCTCTGAGACAGCACAGAGACCATCACGAAATGGTGGCTCAAGGCAAGAGATGTAAAAGGGCAATATTTACTTAAATATATATTCCAGTTTGGTAAGATTCTTTAATATGCCACTTAATATGATATGAACTATCTGTTGCTTAAGTGTTCATTTTGGGGGTATAGTTTTCCTTTAAACATTAAAAAAAATTGAAATTGAAATTTTCAATTCAACTCTTAATAAATCGACCCCATAATGTATGTAATATGCCTATAACAGCACACATAATTTAATTATTATTATTGTATTATTAACTAAAGGTGGTTAGAAGCATACTAGAAGCTCTCATTAGACAGTCAGGGACAGTTGGCAATTGTAGGTTAATGGCAATTGCAATACTGTTACTTGCCCAATGCCAAATTATGCTGTTGTTGGTTTTTTTAATGCCCCAAGTGCAGCTATTTTTCTCTGGTCCCCATTTGACACCAGCCTAAGTGTTTGACATAAGTCTGCCTGATGACCTGGAAGGGCCAAGGCCAGCGGGCAAAGACAAGGTGATGTTAGTTGGCCTGTCTCACCAGGTTATTTAGTTGGCCTGTCTCACCAGGTTACCTCCCAGCCTTGTTGCCTTCTGACCTGCCCTGATTACGGGGGTTAGTAGACTTGTTAAGGTCAAAAGGCTGTGGACTCATTTAGAGGCAATATAGAGAAGGGTCAGACACTCCTGCTGATGGTCATTAGGCACTGATTGCCCACTAAGAACTCCATTCCTTGTCCCATGCATAACTCCACCTTCAACTGTACAAACAATTGTCTGAATAGACTCTAATGAGTCTTAACAATATGGCAGCGAAGGCGGAAGAATCCCACCACATTCAGCCTTTACTGCATCCCCACCTGCTCAGTTATTTTAAAGGATAACTGCACCTAAACTTATTTTTTGTTACTCGTAAAACAAAGCAACGTATTCGTAAATTCTATTTTATCCATTATACCCTGATTGATGATTAACATTTTGAACCTGCAACCTCTCATTGATGCATTTACCTCTTACCACATGGTACAGTGAGTGTTAATCCAGCAACCAATCACGTTTTACTCACGGAATACTTCATGTGATATGGTTTTCGTAATAGGACTGGCACAAACCAAACTTCACTCTAATCATGCTTGATGCAATTTAAAAGTCTTATTGAACAAAAAACATCTCAAATGATTTAGCCTTATGTGTTTCGTGCCTTAAGGGCACTTAATCATAGGCTAGTATGGGATGTCTAGTAAGTTCAGTTGCCAGTGGTCAGGGTTGTAATTATAATATAGGCATCTGAAAGCCATCCCCAGAGTGATAGCTCCAGGGGTTTGACCCTCCAATGCTTATATAGTAGTGCACATGTATAGATTGTGCATGTGCCAATTGGGGAGGAGAGGGGGTGAGCAAGGGGCATGCCAAGGGATGCACAGAGTTATAACACTAACACACAGCAAATTGTAGAGAGCCCAGTAACATTGGGATGAACACATTTTACTATTGGGGTTGACCCACCCACATAGATCTGCACAATTACAGTCTTTAAATTAAACCAAATATAAGATTATTTGTGCCAACATACGTTATAAATTGTAACCATGGCAAGTGTCAGCTTATAGGGTTCTTCACGGAGTCTGTTCATAGTGCTGGAAAGTTGATGGACATCTAAAAATGTCTAAGAAGGAGCATCTTGTATTTAATGTTCTTTTAAATTCACCGTGGCTCCATTATAGCAGAATATAATGCAGACAACAGGGTCGCTGTTTGCACAGTGTTGATGTTTGGGCAAATCTCTGTGCTATTGTATGTGTGGGAAATGTGTTTGTGCCTATGTGTTTCTCAACAGGAGCTTCAGTCGTGAGGACTCATTTAGTGCCCTCATAAATCAGTTGCGCTGTTAAACTAAAACAGGGCTGTAAATGCTTGTTTAGCACTCGGGAGCCAGGAGGAGCCCACAAAAAAATCAACAACTGCAACAAAATGAGAAGCAGGGCAAATGGCTTGAGCGGTGATTATATTTCCAGATGCACTGGGGTCTCATGTGTCTGTTGTTATTTATAAGACACATGGATTGTGGTGTGGTGTAGTTCCCTCAGTCCTTTTTCAATGGAGAAAACACTTTTATTCAACAACCCCTCCCCGTTTTTAATTGGCTAATGGAATTAATATAAAAGATTTAGTGATCTCTTGTGAGTTGCCCCATTATTTATGTGAAGTAGGACTGGTCAACCTATGGCCCTTCAGCTGTTGTTCATAATATGGTTACTTATAGCCAAAATGTCCTACTGTTGACATCATGCCTTGCATCAGTCCATCTGACCATACTATATACCCATTTTCTCCTACCTACAACTGCTTCTCTGGCTGCCCTAAAGTAGTCACCCTGCTTGCTCCCCCAAAAGGTGACTTGGCCATACCAAAATCAGTGTGTCCAGGTGGAACAATGGATGCTACAGATCCAGCAGCTGCTCGGGGGACGGAGATATAGAGGGTCCCACAAGGATCCTAACTGCACTTATCATAACAACATGTGTCCACCATCATCCAAACCTCTAGATCAGAGGCTCCCAAATTGTAGGGCTGGCCCCTCTGGTAGTTTAGAGCAGTAAAAATGTAGGCTCAGCCTCAAAACCACTTAGGACAAGAATTGGGGAGGATGGCCATTTGCTGTTTTAGATGCAAAAACACAGCTTAAAGTCAGTTAGAATGGTATTTGGGGTTAATTTATATTTGGTTTCCTAGGTATTCTTGGTACTATGGGTAAATGGATGATGCACCAATATTTTACCCAGTTTATAAGCTGAGTAAGATGGGGTCTGACCAAAGGTTGCAGCTTTAAAGGGACCCTGACCAAAGGTTGGGTCTTCAAGTTAATCTCTACATTGAAAACCACATCTTTAGCAGTATAAACAACTACCCCCCGAGAAAAGCCTACTTCAGCTCCCATATGCCCCCAGCACTCTTGGCCATAAGAAAACTGTTAAGGAAGGGTTGATGTAAGCTTCTCAGGTAAAATTACATCCTTCTTGTCACCCATGCTTTTTCTAGCAACCTTAACCTCTAGACTCTATGATCTCGTGGAATGCACAACAGATAATTTTTTTTCCAGTTTGAAACCGTTTATGACAACACAGGGGTGACCCTTTTAGCATGAAAAACAAAAAAACATAAAAAAAACGTCCTGCCCTCTAGGCACTACCTTTTCACATTTGGTGAGTCCCCACACTACCCTGGACTCCTTCTGGACTACCAACAGAAACACATATGGCACACCAGTTCCTTCCAAAACACTACGGTTTTCCAGGACCCAGCAAAATTCTATGACCAGAGAAAACCTATTCTATCTTGTAAAGTACATCTCCCACAATGGAGAAATGAAAGGCAAAACTTGCCTTTAGGTATTTTCATTTGGTCGCTCTCTCATAATCAGTAGATCTACAACTCCAGAAGTCCCTATGGGGTAGATTCACTATAGGATGAAGTGGCTAACACTAGTGACTTTTCGCCAGTGTTGCCACTCGCAGGGACATCGCCAATTCACTAACAGGTGCAGGCGCCAATTCGCTAACAAATGGGATCGTCGCTAGCGTTCATTCGCAATCTATCACCAGGCGACTTTTCGCTCTGACGATAGATCTTTACTCAGCAAAATTCACTATAGTCCGGATTTTACTGAACGTTACCTCTTTTGGCAGAGTTGACTTCGCAACCTCAGTGCTTTTTAGTACAGTACGTAGTGCTAAAAAGAAGCGAAATCTTCCTCAATCTTCTGTCACTTACATCATATCCCATGTGCTGAAAATGCATTAAAGATCAAAAACCGCTGGCGACTTTTGCAAAAATCCTGACTTAGACTTTTTTTGTGTAACCGGTTTTCTCCACACATATTATAACATATGGAACATTCATTTTACAGTGGTCTCATGTGTAGGGCATTATCTTAACTCTCTTGTCTTTTTTAAGGTTCCCTGGACATTTGTAATAAAAAGTAGTAACTTCAAGCATTTGCACCAACATTTATAATAAAGACGTCCATACAAATTTAAATTACCCGCCCTATGCAAATTGACCTAAGTACAAGATCACTGGGAATTTTCGCTAGGCATAAGCGAACGCTAGCACATCTTCGCTATGAAATACTTGCACTGCCAAAGTAATGCTAGCGAAAATTCGCCAGCATTCGCCGCCCGGGGCGCAACTTCTCATATTAGTGAATTACCGTAGTGGTAGAGAATTTGCGCTTGGCAAAGTGGTGCATGTGTGCAAATTGATCGCTGGCAACTATTCGTCCTTTAGTGAATCTGCCCCTCAATCTCACAGGAACACCAGAGCCTTATTTGATTCCCTGTCATGGACTTGTTGGACCAACAGTCCCAGGATTACTCTTATGAACACACATCCATTGTCGGTCATAAACTTATTAGAGGGGGTCAAATGAGTTTGACACATGTGCAGTATTATTAATGCATTGCCAATGCTCTCAGTCTTCATTGAGACAAGTATAAAACCAATATTGGGCACAAGGTCAAGGTCTACTTAAGCACAGTGCCCTCTTATGTATATAAGTCAACACACTACAACAACAGCAGGACATCCACTTCACAGAAAGTATTTGCACATGCAGTAGATAGAAATATCTGGTTATGAGGACAGAAGATGCTCTGAAGTATTTGCTGTCTTCTATTGTACAGCAAAATGAATGCATGTTCCCATGAGACAGAGCGCAATTGCCATTGTTTACACTCTGCTACTGAATGGGACTAACATATTTCTTAGAGCTTTTGATGAAGTATGCTGGAAATTGTATACAGGCCATGAAATGCCAAAGTGACTTCTACGGGGTTATTAATTAAAGTCTGAACGGTAAAAACTTGAAACTCAAACTTTATTATACCCCGAGGATGGAAAAAGAATCTGGAATTGCAGCATCTCAGACCTTAAGAGTTTGTATATAAGCCAATGGGAGAAGTCCCAAAGATATCCTGATCTGCGCTGGGTTTTGTGCAATAATCTGAAGATTTCATGGTCTTCCGGTAAAAATCTGAAAAAAAATCTGAAAAAAAATTCAGATTAGATTTTTTTGTACGATTTTCACAATTTTTTTTGTCGAACTAGAATTTTTTGGGAAAATGTCCTAAGCAAAGCTAACGTTTTTTAGTTCATCCGAGGGTTTTTAGCAGAAAACTCGATCAATTCGAGTTTTCGGGACATAAACCCAGGGTCGGATTTACATAGTGGGCGCCCCTGTCCCCTCCCCTTTATTAGTGCAAATTTTCATCATCTGGACTGGAGCAATGGGGATTGGCGCATGGGAAATTGAAAAAATTATTCTATCTCCAGTGCATCCCCAGTGTTTTTGAACCAATGTGGGTGTGGTTGGGCAGCATGCCGCCCCCTAAAATCCTGCCATCCTAGGCCCGGGCCTCGGTGGCCTTTCACAAATCCGGCGCCTGCATAAACCCGATCAATTTGAGTGATTTGAGCTTTTTCGGGATATGAACTCGTTCCCCCGTTGTTTTTCATTCCAGTTTTTGACATTCAGATTTTTTCATAAATACCCAAACATTCGAAATTCGAATCAACCACAAAGAAGCGGGAGCTTCGAAACGTTGCAGCAAATTTTTCTGATAAAGGAATCTTTTCTTTCACACAATTTGGAAGACTGTACTTTTTTTTTTTAAATATATGATTTGTCCATGGTGTGGACTAAGTCACAGATGGGGATACAGCTCCACTCCATTTTGTACGGATATATATATATATATATAGTTGTGTCTTGCCATCAATACAGTAATATTCTTTAAATCTGGCCACACATGGTAAGATCATCAAATGAGAGTATTTTTACTCAGTTTGCTCATCAGAGTGGGCCAAAATGGGATGAGCTGATTGTTTGGTGGCCCTATGGAGACCCATTACAAAAGGATTGCATCAATGCTTCTATGTGGTTCTAATTTTTAATTCTCCTTTACCGATATCTGGCGGATTTTTGGGCAGACAAGCTGCCAGTTCCATCTGGAGGGACTGAGCCCATATCTTTTATTGACCTGTGTATGACCAACATCTAGGGTTGCCATTGTGCCGGTATTATACCGGCCTGGCTGGTAAAAATAATGGTTGATCCCAATGTTATTAATAGGGAAAAAAGATAAATATATAGGAAGGCTGGTATTTTTTTCCAGAAAAGGTGGCAACCCTACCAACATCTAAATAGAGTTGTCAGAATTGACAGGCAGATAAAGTCGTGTTGATACCTGTAGAACTGACTAACTTGCTTGAAGAAACCTGTAATCCTGAAGCACCACAGTGTGAAGGTCTCCATTCCTCCACGGATCTGCTCTTCTCATTTGTGAAACATACGTATGTAAAAGATGTTTGGGTGTGTGGCACTTTCGTTGTCTTCTGTCTTCCCACCTGACACTCTTGGCACTCCAGGGGGCCTTATTAATTCCCCCCATCCCAGGAAAAGTAATGGATTTTAGATGCAAATGGCATTTGATTGGTGACTGTGATACCTTGCCATTAGTTGTGTGTATCCCCTCATGGAGTGGCTGCCCTAAAGCAATCTACCTGCACTCAGTGGCTTAACTAGATGTTACTGGGCCCCACAGCAAATTAATTTTAGGGCAACAAGCATATCGACAGGTTGTGCTGTTCTACCAATAGATAATGAAATTACTCATTATTTGGGCCCTGTGGGGCCCCCTATACCCCTGGGCCCACCTGCAATTGCAGGGTCTGCTTCCTCTGTAGTTACGCCCCTGCCTGCACTGTCCAACCTTCACAGTAGGACTCCCCGTGCACAAGTGCCCAATCATTGCCACAGAGAGAGAGTGCCAAGAAAGAAAATAAACTGCCTTGACATAGATAAGGAAGAGCTGGGTTATGTTTAGAAAACCTGTGACCGGCATCTGACCCTCTCTTCCTCACCCTCCTAACAGTGGAGGGGAACAGCTGGGGGTCAGAGGGGTCAGGCGGCTGCTAGCAGCCTTCCTCAAAATAATTTCTCCTGCCAGAAAGTATCAAAGTGCCGGGCACCGTGACCCTGGGCACCGGGCGAGTGAATAGCTCCAGTGTTTGCGCCACAGAGGAGGTCAGTTGAGGTTAATAAACTCTTCCCATGTGGGCTGCAAATGTTTATTAAGTGCTTAAACAACTGAGGGAAAAAGTATATATATTTTTGTGGACAGGTTAGAAGTTTCTGGTTTGTATTAGGCCTCACACCCACCAGCTGAGAGGAGCTCCCCTGAACTTTGATCAAAGGTTGTCGATCTTATAGAAGAAGTGTTACATAAAATTAGGCACTGAGGTCACACATGTTGCTTTGACTCCTTTGATAGTTCCCTTGGTTGCCCATGTACCAATAACTTCCTGTTGAGCATGCTGAGACTATTCATACATGGAATATGAGTACTTTCCCCCCTCAATTCCACTCAAATTAATGTCTTAAAGTCGCAAATCAACCCTGCTATTATAACCCCCGACATTTAGGCTAATGTTTCAGTCCACTGCTGACTATGACCATCAGTATGTCCAGGGGGTGAAAGCTGAAGAATGCATTTTCAAGTCAATATCTGCCCCTTGTGACTGACAGGCTGATTGTAGTTAGTTATTAGTTGATGGCATGTGCAGGCAGTTGGGCCCTTTTCTCTGCCAAAATTTAATGTTTTGACATTAACCTTAGCCAAAAATATCAAAATCTTAGACCACTGGTTTTCAAAACTAGACAACAAACAGCGTTGGGCCAAAGACTTGCTTGGGAAGGTGGTCTGAAGGAGATTTGGTGAGAATTATCAACGCTTTAGGTGGCCACACATGGGCATATTTAAGCTGCTGATTTGGGTCATATAGACTGATTCAGCATCTTATATGCCCATGTATGGGGACCTCTGATGGTCCTTCAATTGGGCAGGTTTGATTTTCCCATCCGATTGAGGACCACATTGGCTAGTTGATCCCATCTGGGCCTATTCCAGTCATTGGCCCTAGGGCCCTATTCCCCTCATTGTAATCGAATCGCACACTTTTTGGTGGGTATGTCGGGGGAAAGATCTGCTTGTTAGGTGACCTTTAACCTATAGTGTATGGCCACCTTTTGTCAGAAAATCAAGATGGAGGCAGCACATTAACGCCACTGCGCTGTGTGTGTGACATCATCGTGCCGAGCACAGCACGAAAATTCGAAATAAAAGGAACTGCAAGACACAGGTTCAATGGCTGAAAGTAGATCACACTTGTTAGTGTTTCTGGGTGCTTCTAAATTATCTGCTGTCTTTTTCCTGGACTTCTGACTCTCCACTTTGTTCCTGACCAAGTCTGATTGCTGCCTGCCTTTGAACTTTTGCCTGAACACAACTACGATCATTCTTACCACTTGGCTACCATGTACTGGACTTTATATCAAGTGCTTCCTCCTTGGTCTCAGCTAATTGATCTGTCAGGCCCTGACACCTTTAGACTAAAAAAATACTAAAAGGTTTTACATAATCATCAGCTTCAACCCTCTTTATTCTGCAGAGGGTTCAACCTGACGAAGATGTGATTTTTTCCTCATCAAGGGCCCATCATTTAACAAGTAGCCATCTTTAATACAGTAAAAGCTGCTGGAATTCCTGCTGTATTTTGAAATACGGTTACCAGATCATCTGAAAGATCACCAACATCTGTACTAAATGCAAGTGTAAAGGCAATAAGAGCAGCAATTTCAGCTGGTTATTCTTAAAGTTCCCCCACCCCAATTTCAAAGGATCTGGTAACCCTAATTTGCTTACCACCCCAATTTCAAAGGATCTGGTAACCCTAATTTGCTTAGCACAACAGTATTTTCCAAAATGACCTCCCTTTGTGCTTTTGCAGGTTATTTCTCATATTTATGAACTGTTTGCCACTGTCTATGTCAGTTTATCCCAACAGTGACCTGTTTTATGTACAGGACATTTCCAATCAGAGAGGAATCTGGGATCTGTTTCATGATTCTTGCCACTTTTCCACTGACTAATTCAACTTCAGATCGTGTGACAAACATCTGGGAAGATTTAGTAACCAACTTATTGGAAGCAGCTCAATATTCAAGGTTGAACTGTTGACGTTTCCTTTGGAATTATTGAATTTATTATCCATGGTTTATATTGCGCCAGCTTGTTCTGATGGTTGATCAGGTCTGAAAGATGTGGAAAGTGAAATATTAGGTCATTGACACATTGTAGGGCAGTATACAAAACGGGAAAGGAGGAAAATTGGATAACCAAGCTGTACTTGTTCAACTGATTGGTCTACTGGCTGGAATTTTACCCTGATGTATGGGCCCCATGGTGTTCCTTCCAGGTTGGTTGGGTTGATGACCCCATACATGTATCAGTACAACTTGAGTATGATCAGACAATCTGCTGGTTATCGGAGCCCATGCAATGACATTAGGCCACAACACTTTGAATGGATTATAAATTAAAAAAAAAAACTCTGATTTCTGGGCCTCCTGCTTTGGTTTGAGTCAGCTTCATGCTCTGCAAACAGCAAGGGCTGGTCCTTTAGCATGATACTAAATTGTGCAGAACTATAGGTTCCATGCAGGATGCTGCCACTTTGCAAAGTGATTTGTCTAAACTGGAAAACTGGGCAGCAAACTGGAAAATGAGGTTCAACGTTGATAAATGCAGGTTATGCACTTTGGCAAAAATAATATAAATGCAAGTTATACACTAAATGGCAGTGTGTTGGGAGTTTCCTTAAATGAGAAGGATCTAGGGGTCTTTGTATATAACACGTTGTCTAATTCTGGGCAGTGTCATTCTGTGGCTACTAAAGCAAATAAAGTTCTGTCTTGCATAAAAAAGGGCATTAACTCAAGGGATGAAAACATAATTATGCCTCTTTATAGGTCCTTGGTGAGGCCTCATCTGGAGTATGGGGGCAGTTTTGGACTCCAGTCCTTAAGAGGGATATAAATGAGCTGGAGAGAGTGCAGAGACTAAGTGCAACTAAATTGGTTAGAGGGACGGAAGACTTAAATTATGGAGGGGAGACTGTCAAGATTGGGGTTGTTTTCTCTGGAAAAAAGGCGCTTGAGAGGGGACATGATTACACTTTACAAGTACATTAGAGGACATTATAGACAAATAGCAGGGGACCTTTTTACCCATAAAGTGGATCACCGTACCAGAGGCCTCCCCTTCAGACTAGAAGAAAAGAACTTTCATTTGAAGCAACGTAGGGGGTTCTTCACAGTCAGGACAGTGAGGTTGTGGAATGCAGTGCCGGGTGATGTTGTGATGCTGATTCAGTTAATGCCTTTAAGAATGGCTTGGATGATTTTTTGGACAGACATAATATCAAAGGCTATTGTGATACTAAACTCTATAGTTAGTATAGGTATGGGTATATAGAATTTTAATTAAAAGTAGGGAGGGGTGTGTGTATGGATGATGGGTTTTCATTTGGAGGGGTTGAACTTGATGGACTTTGTCTTTTTTCAACCCAATTTAACTATGTAACTATGTAACTCCTATTATACAAGATAAGTAATTAGGCTAAACTAGGAGGCTTGGAAGCTGCCTGGTATCCTAACTGTTCTTCCTCTGATATGCTAAGTGAGGTCACCTTGTTAGAGATATGAGCGCAGTGAAAGCCGTCTCTAAACAGACTTGTTAGTGGCCTCTCTGCATGAAGGGAAAGTGTCTGTAGTGTCTTGAGATTCTGCCCCCTCTCCCAGTGTCTCTTAATTCCTACTAAAATGCAACCTCTCCAAAAGGCAATTTCACCACCGCCATCTTTTCCAGCTCTTTGCGTTTCTCATACGGACATTTTTCGCGTGGAAGGCGTTTACATATGTTAGAACGCTTGTCTCTACTATAGCAATGCCCTTAAACACGATGTTCTGTCTGATTGCCATATTCTTACTAGGATTGTTTTGTCACTCAGCCAATGATATCCCCCAAGGCTGCTTTATTACAGTCAACAGTGAAGTCTGATCTTTCCCAATAATCCTTTGACAGCGGGAGACAGTGAACCTTTATGAGGATGGCTCTGCTAAGAAATAATCAGGCGGCTGTTTGTAGAGCAGAAGGAAGCAAAAAGCAGTCATACGATTACTAAACCAAGCTGTGCCTAAAAAAGATACATAGACGTATATAATAACGTATTGTTACAACATTATTCAAGTGTGCAGACAACAAATACATATTGCACAACAAATTCCTTATAAAAATTATTAAGTGATGTCATCGGTTATTATTGGTGTTTAGTGATGTCATTTTTGCCACAAGACTCACTGACGCTTGTGCATTATAAGAACTAATGTCTTCCTTGCTTTCAAATATAAGACCTGTCACCTGCTCTTGATTTGAGGTCTTTATCCAACGATGACTCCTTATATCCTTATCATTTACAGTAGGGGGTACATTATCCCTTATAATACATGAGTGATACTCAGAGTTCCCTGTATAACTCAGCCTGCAGCCTTGTGCCTTTATATGGTCACAGAACAACCCCTCAGTGACTTCTAATATCCTTATCATTTACAGTAGGGGGTACATTATCCCTTATAATACATGAGTGATACTCAGAGTTCCCTGTATAACTCAGCCTGCAGCCTTGTGCCTTTATATGGTCACAGAACAACCCCTCAGTGACTTCTAATATCCTTATCATTTACAGTAGGGGGTACATTATCCCTTATAATACATGAGTGAAACTCAGAGTTCCCTGTATAACTCAGCCTGCAGCCTTGTGCCTTTATATGGTCACAGATCCCCTCAGTGACTTCTAATATCCTTATCATTTACAGTAGGGGGTACATTATCGCTTATAATACATGAGTTATACTCAGAGTTCCCTGTATAACTCAGCCTGCAGCCTTGTGCCTTTATATGGTCACAGAACAACCCCTCAGTGACTTCTAATATCCTTATCATTTACAGTAGGGGGTACATTATCCTTTATAATACATGAGTGATACTCAGATTTCCCTGTATAACTCAGCCTGCAGCCTTGTGCCTTTATATGGTCACAGAACAACCCCTCAGTGACTTCTAATATCCTTATCATTTACAGTAGGGGGTACATTATCCTTTATAATACATGAGTGATACTCAGAGTTCCCTGTATAACTCAGCCTGCAGCCTTGTGCCTTTATATGGTCACAGAACAACCCCTCAGTGACTTCTAATATCCTTATCATTTACAGTAGGGGGTACATTATCCCTTATAATACATGAGTGATACTCAGAGTTCCCTGTATAACTCAGCCTGCAGCCTTGTGCCTTTATATGGTCACAGAACAACCCCTCAGTGACTTCTAATATCCTTATCATTTACAGTAGGGGGTACATTATCCCTTATAATACATGAGTGAAACTCAGAGTTCCCTGTATAACTCAGCCTGCAGCCTTGTGCCTTTATATGGTCACAGATCCCCTCAGTGACTTCTAATATCCTTATCATTTACAGTAGGGGGTACATTATCGCTTATAATACATGAGTTATACTCAGAGTTCCCTGTATAACTCAGCCTGCAGCCTTGTGCCTTTATATGGTCACAAAACAACCCCTCAGTGACTTCTAATATCCTTATCATTTACAGTAGGGGGTACATTATCCTTTATAATACATGAGTGATACTCAGAGTTCCCTGTATAACTCAGCCTGCAGCCTTGTGTCTTTATATGGTCACAGAACAACCCCTCAGTGGCTTCTAATATCCTTATCATTTACAGTAGGGGGTACATTATCCTTTATAATACATGAGTGATACTCAGAGTTCCCTGTATAACTCAGCCTGCAGCCTTGTGCCTTTATATGGTCACAGAACAACCCCTCAGTGACTTCTAATATCCTTATCATTTACAGTAGGGGGTACATTATCCTTTATAATACATGAGTGATACTCAGAGTTCCCTGTATAACCCAGCCTGCAGCCTTGTGCCTTTATATGGTCACAGAACAACCCCTCAGTGACTTCTAATATACTTATAATTTAGAGTAGGGGGTCCATTGTCCCTTTAATTGCACCCTTCCTGTTTTCTTGCACCGTAACTAGGAACTAGTGCAAGTAAAAATACTGTTTTTTTCCATGATCTGAGAGAATTGTGGAGTTTGATCACTGTTATAATGTGCATTTGGAGGCATGTGAGCATATGTGTCCATTTAACAAGAAGTTTCTCTTTTGTAGATCTCTTATCTCTTCATCTCCAAAAGAAGCCAACTTCTGTGATTCTTAAGTGAGCTATTAAACAGAAATGTGTTCAGGCTTCGTGGCCCCAACGCTTGACCTGTTTAACTTGATTTTTATTACTCTGAAGCCAAATCAGCCATAATTGGTTGACTCACACAGCCCTGGGGTCTCAGAGAGAGAGATCAGAGACAGGAGACTTCGCTTTAGTCTCTACGCTGATCCACCAAACAGCAGCTTACTGGGCCATGGACAGACAATTAAGTGTAGGGATAGGCCAGGCCTTTATTTATGTGGAACAACATCGCCTCTTTGCCCTTATAATAAATGACAGCAAAACAATGAGAAAGGGTGACAATGCTCAGAATGTATTGTCTAAGGGATTAAAGAAAATGGACTTTAAATATCATTAAACAGTAGATAACTAAGCCCACTCTGGTAGGCAGGGTTTTCGTTTATATCTGTAATTATTGGGATTTTTTCTGTTTCACCTTGATATTTTTATATCTGCAGTTGCGTCTTATCATAGAAATTACCATTACGTTTTGGAATCTTCCACCAAGATTATATTCCCTACATACAGGTACAGGTTCTAGGGTGCCATCAGCTGACATACTCATAGGTTTCCTATTTCATTGATTTACAACCAATTTGGTTAAAGGAGAAGGAAATGCCTATTTACTTGGGGGTGCCAAATGTTAGGCACCCCCATGTGATTGTATTTTTTTACCTACCTGAAATCCCGGGTTGGTGCTCCTATCAGTAAAAAATGTAACCGGTCCTGGGGTTCTTCCAGCGAGCACCATTGAGTGATTGGATTTTGGATTCTTCTTTCTTCTCATGGCTGCGCCGGTGCAGTAGAGCAAAAAACCCGAAACTTTAATGAAGAAATTGGCTATTTAGTTCGACTGCGCCTGCGCCTGCGTCTGCCCTGGGAAATTTAAAGAAGGAAGCCAATCACTCCGTGGTGCTAGATGGAAGAACCCTTGGACTGGTGCAGTTTTCTGCTGATAGGAGCACCAGCCCAGGGTTTCAGGTAAGTAAATACAATCACTTTACCTAACTTTTGGCACCTCAAGTAAATAGGCATTTCCTTCTCCTTTAATTAAACTCAGGAGCAAGTGCCCAAGCATTGGTTTGCCAAAACTTGAAGAAAAACGTCTGAAATTCTCAATGACCCCTTCTTTTAGTATTTCATGCTCCTAAATATGGTTCCATAGACACAATGAAGTCTTTGATGATAAACCATCTCTGTCCTATTTCTTCCAGGAACAGTTCATTCATCTGGAGTGTCCTCACAGGACAAAACATCTAGATGATCACTGATGATCATACAACCCCATGTTATTAAATACTGGTATTGGTTGGTCCTCCATATTTAAAAGTAACAAGCATATTGCTAGAATGCATTGCAAAGCACAAGAAAGGCATATTATAGTAACCTGGACCATGGTTGCCCGAGTGCAGTAACCTGTGGCTACCAGACAGCAGTTAACTTTTATTATTTAACCCCCATAATGTCAATACCCAAACTATTTGAGTTGCAAGGTCTTTGGGACATGGAAGGGCACACTTTCCTTTTATTTAGACTGCTCCCTTTACTGTAGGAGGGCAACTATTCATTACTATATTAGGCAGCCTGTTTCCTGTGTATGGGTCAAATTATGACCTTCCCAGCAGATACCTGTTCAGACCAGGGTAAGATCTTAATCAGCTATTCACTCTTTGCCCAACTGGTCTATATGCAACCCCATGAGGTGATAGTTGGCTTAAGGACCAAACAATTGGATTGGTCTAAATTTACATTACTATTTGGTGACCAAATCAGACAAAGTTCATTTGATGTCTTCTCCAAAAGAGTAGATCCTCCCATGGCAACATTTTTTCAGTGGGGGAATTACACTAAAGGTATAGTTCCTAATGCCAAGATTCTGGAGAGAGTGAATTGAGGCATGATGTTTGCGGTTTAGACCACTTACCTTGCACTTATTTAGTCTCAGCACAATCACTTTACTGTTGTCAGGGGGCAATGGCCCTTTTGTTGGAAGAGGGAAAAATCCTGGGGCCCTACCCAATGTCCAAGTAAGCCTTGTTTTACTATGCAGTATAAAATTAAAGGTATTTTTATGCAATAAGGGGGATAACGATCATAAATGAAAAGTTTGCACCAGATCTAGTAACCAGATGCTTGAGTTCCTACAGGTCACAAGTAGGTATGGGATATGTTATCCAGAATGCTGGGGACCTGGGGATAATGCATCTTTCTGTAATTTGTATCTTCATACCTTAAGTCTACTAGAAAATCATTTAAAAATTAAAAAAACCCAATAGGCTGGTTTTGCCTCCAATAAGGATTAATTATATCTTAGTTGGGATCAAGTACAAGTTACTGTTTTATTATTACACAGAAAAAGGAAATCATTTTTAAAAATTTTAATTATTTGGATAAAATGGAGTCTATGGCCATTGCATAATTCGGAGCTTTCTGGATAACAGGTTTCCGGATAACAGATCCCATACCTGCTTGACAATGCTATAAATCAGGGGTGTCAAGAAGGTAGATCAGAATCCACCAGTAGACCTTCAGCTGGTGATCAGTAGATCTCAAGACACTGTCAACAACCAACTTGACTAAATCACCCTCCTGTTTCATCATTTCCATTCAGATATTTATTATGTTAGGTTACTTAAGAAAAATATGTTTAAATATAACAATATAAATGTTCTCATAAATCAATATTTAAGTAATATTAAATATTAAACAGAATGCTAACAATGGTTTTATGGATGTAGATCACAATGGGACAACATCAAGGACTCCTGCTGTAGATTAAAACCGAACAGTCAGGGAATAACAGTTGTATTCAGTTTTATTCAAGAGTGCCAATAGTTAAGAGACACAAAAGAAAAAAGATCTCTGCTCCACAGAGCTTACAATCTAAGCACATCTCTTCATAACTAAAAGGCTGTTACACTACATGCCCTTTTCATGAAGAACCTTTCTTTAAAGGGGGATACTTGTCACCTTTTAAAAAGGGCAACTTGTATTTTGCAAATTAATAAGTGTTACTTGAGATGAGTCAGATAAGGGTGCAGGGCAGTGCTGCTGTCCATCTCGGTTCTGAAGGAATGCATTTTGGTTTGGGAATGTGAGGGGTGGGGGGGAGAGGTAGCTGACCCAGCATGTCATGAAAAGGGCACAAAAGGTTATAACCTTTGCTTGTGGGGGAGAGGAGGAACAAGGAATCCTGTTGTTTCACTTTTAGTGGCCCTGTTGCAGTGACTCAAATCATGTGCTGGGCTGCGGGGAGCTGGAGGCAAAGGAGGGTCTCACCATGCACAGGGGGCTGGAGTGAACAGTCATAAAAAATAGCCCTTACTGAATTAGTCTGTAAGATAAACTGTATCTGAACCTTTCAAAAACAGAACTCATTATATTTCCTTCAAGATCTTCCCCTGTCCCTCAGATATCACTCACCGTAAACAACACCACATTTCATTCCACCACACAGGCACACTGCCTAGGAGTTGTCCCTCACATCTGTCTTTTTCACCACACATCCAAAAACTTGCAAAATCTTGTTGTATTCAACTGCACAACATTGCCTGAATACGACAATATCTCAGTTCTGAATCAACTAAAACACTTATTCAGTCTCTCATTATCTCCCGCCTTGATTACTGCAACCTACTCCTTACAGGTATTCCAACAAGTCACCTTTCACAACTCCAATCTCTACTAAATGCGGCCGCTAGACTCATTCATCTATCTCACCGCTCAACATCAGCTGCTCCCATATGTATGTCCCTTCACTGGCTCCCAATCTCCTCTAGAATCAAATTCAAACTACTCACACTTATATTCAAGGCCCTAAACAATAAAGCTTGTCCCTATATTTCATCTCTGATCTCCAAATACTCTCCTTCACGCAAACTTCGCTCTGCTTCTGATCTTCACCTCACTTCTCCTCTCATCACTTCTGCCCATTCCCATCTACAAGACTTCTCTCGGGCTTCTGCTTTTCCCTGGAACTCTCTGCCTTGAGCTGTCAGACTTTCTCCTTCTTTCCAAACTTTCAAACACTCCTTAAAGACCCCCCTGTTTAAAGAAGCTTATTCAATGTTCCTTAATTAATCAATCATTGCTGTAGCATAAATCACAAAATTGTTTCTAAAATCCTCAATTGTAGCCAAACCTTTAGTTTGTAAACTCTAAATTATAGGGCCCTCCAATCCTATTGTACTCTGTAACCCTTGTTTGTTATCCACCATTTCTTCCCTGTTAGTTATGACTAAGGTAAAGCACTGTGTATCTTGTCGTTGCTATATAAATAAATAAATGATGATGATGATGATGATGTAGGTGCTCTGTGAGAGGACTCATACAACATTTTTAAAAATGTGCCTTTTTTCATGCATCTCCAATTCCCTGCCATTACTACTGTGTGTCCATAAAGAGAAGTGTTTGTGTGTGTAAAGGAAATACCTTCCCTGGAATTTATACTGTTCTGAGTAACCAGTTCAAGCCTTGAACCAGTGGCCCAAGTCCCATTGCTGGTGCAGACTGGATCAGGGAGGCTTAGAAGCCACAAGGCACTCACCTATAGACTTATATCTATAAATCCATATGTTAGACATAACAGTAAAAGTAAAGCTATGGCAGTGTCCTAGTGTTTCTTAGTGAGTTTCCTCAGAACGCCACACTTAGGGGCAAATTCATCATGGGTCGAATATCGAGGGTTAATTAACCCTCGATATTCGACTGGGAATTAAAATCCTTCAACTTCGAATATCGAAGTCGAAGGATTTTAGCGCAAATAGTTCGATCGAATGATCGAAGGAATAAACCTTCGATCGAACGATTAAATCCTTCGAATCGAACGATTCGAATGATTTTAATCCAACGATCTAAGGATTATCCTTCGACCAAAAAAACTTAGGCAAGCCTATGGGGACCTTCCCCATAGGCTAACATTGAGTTTGGTAGCTTTTAGATGGCGAACTAGGGGGTCGAAGTTTTTTCTTAAAGAGAAAGTACTTCGACTATCGAATGGTCGAATAGCCGAACGATTTTTAGTTCGAATCCTTCGCTTCGAAGTCGAAGGTCGAAGTAGCCCATTCGATGGTCGAAGTAGCCCAAAAAACACTTCGAAATTCAAAGTTTTTTTACTTCGAATCCTTCACTCGAGCTTGGTGAATTGGCCCCTTAAACTCTATTAATAATGGAGTTGTACTTGTGCCTATTGATGCTCCTTACAACTTGACCAGAGCCCACATTCGCAGCCAGATGCATGTGAGAGCAAGCTATAGGGTGCAGGACACAAGGGAGCCCTGAAATAGGTCCCACAGGGGGCAAAATAGAGACACCCACTATTACACTGTGGGGGAAAAAAACTTTACACTATGGGTAAAAAGCATGGAAATTTTGATCCTAAATGTTACATAGTTAAGCTTGGTTGAAAAAAGACCTAAGTCCATCAAGTATAGAGGAATCATTGCTGAATGTATGGGCAAAGCCAACAAGGAATTGCCTAAATGTAGTATTAAACATACAGACGCTGAGTTAATGGTGCAGCCCATTTAACATCATGTTCTGCTAATGACCTGTTGTTGCTTGTTTGTGGCCTTTTCACTTTCTATGCAATCCACATAGAACCAGTTTTTCTTATCTGGATTGTGTTTTTCTTGTTGTTCCTTTGGAGAGGGGCTGACTTTAATATCCGCAAAGCAGTTGCATAAATCAGTGGCCACCACTAGTATTTGTTGTCCCCATGGTTGGCACACTGGCAATCTTCTTGTTTCTCTCCTACGTCAAATCCTCTTGTTTCTAATTCTTACCTACATCAAATCTTCCATTTTTCCCAACTGTTGAGTGTAAACTTGGCCATACAATTGTAGGACCATTTTGGCACCAAATGAGCAGATATCTGCCAGATTTGGCCACCTGCTCACTGGGAAAATAATAAGGCAGAGCTGAATGATGTTCTCAGGGCCTACAGGGGGAATCAGATCATACTGAGGACCAATGGAGATCAAATGAGGACTTCATCAAACGCCTTTATGGTCCTTGCCTGGTGGGATTTTAATCCCTACCCAACAGATATCTGGACAATTTATGAGCAGGCTATTGTGGACCCCCTCCCATTCATGGACCAATAAATAACAACTTGAAACATAGAGGGGCCCAGTTAGCACCTTATATCAACGTATGTATGGCCAGGTCTCTCTCATCCTATCTCTTGTCTTTTCTGATTTTCTCTCTATGGAGTATATTTATCATATAGTGAAGTTAATAGTGAAGTTCCGCCACTTTCCATTCATTTCTTCGGGATTTTTAAAGGCGTATTTATCAAAGGGTGATCTTTCACTTTCACCCATTGATAAATACGCCTTTCAAAATCCCATAGAAATGAATTGTGAGCTGCGGAATTTCACTCTAGTGGCGGAACTTCACTCTTTGATAAATTTACCCCATGTGTCTTCCCTCATCCAAAGCCAATTTCTCCCCTATTATTGCCCTTTACTCTATTTTTGACATTCATACCCATCTCTATCACTGCCCCTGCACTTCAGGAGCAGAGTAGCCATTACAGTACAATGTAATATTCACAAGGCTCTAAAAAGCAATATTTTTATCTATCCAGTCATGGGGTACCCTGATGCCCTCCTTGTATTGGGAACAACTCAATATTCACGAGGTTCTAAAAAAAGCAATATTTTCATATATCCAGTAAGTAATGGCGGACCCTGATGCGCTACTTACAATGGGCATGAACATGCTAATCGCCAGTTTCTGATGGTCTCTTTGCTTTCGGTATTGTGATTGAGCAGGAGGTCCAGCTGTGGCTGAGGGAAGTTAAACTTAGCAATAGCTCCAATGTTTCATCTCTCAAATTATCATTGTAATGGAGCATAAAGGCAGGTTAATTGGCTCCAGATCCAACTGACCCCAGTCTGCGTGAATGTGACCTTATAGACTGTAAGCTCCACTGGGGCAAGGACTGATGGGAATGGTGTATAATCTTTGTATCAGTGTGTTGACTCTACTGTATATGAATAAAGAATAATAGAGAAAGAAAAACAAATGTTCATGAAAGAACTTGCCAAGGCCACAGCCTGTATTGATAAAAATAATCACTGGGTTAGAGGACCCTTGACCTTAGCTGGGAATACGGAATTTCCTACTCTAACCAGGCTCAGAGGCTAAACACTGATATCATACGTCACATTATTCTATACAGCATGATTATTATCAAAGCGGGAGAGACATATACTAAGGTCACCAGAATAATACTGCACTCATGAACCAAACATAACATATTTGCACCCTATTGGTAGCGTTTATCCTCACCCCAATTTGATCCTTCCTATGCATTCTGAGACATCAATGTGTTCAGGGAACATTGCTTCTCAATTATATGTTTATACAGAATAATGGGAATGGTCAGTTTAGGTGGAATGTATTGAAGAGGCAAACAATATGGCTGCTCCCGATTACATACAGGTATGCGGGTAGGAATCTCTTGTTGGCAATATACTTTATACTGTATGTATACTATATACTGAATGTTATAGAATGTGTTTCAATAGACCTTTCATTCACCCAGTCACATAAATTATTCACCTGCTATTTTTTTGCACCTTTGGACATGTCGATAGAGGAGACAATAGACAGAAAAGGACTGAGAAGGTTCATACGGGTTGGGACAGCCCATCTCTCTTCTAAGGACACAGTATGGTAGTCATCAGGGATCAGGGTCGGACTGGCCTGCTGGGGTCAACGGAAAAAACCCGATGGGCCCCGGCCTTGGTGGGCCCCTAGGCCCTCATTCTTGCCAGTGCAGTGGTGCCCGACTAAGATCAGAACATTAACAGGGATTCTGTTGGTTACCCAATAAAGGGCAAGTTCACCTGTCTGTTGCAAAAATATTTTGTATGTTATAGATGGACCTATTGTAATAACCAGATTTTAGTTAGGGCTCTTACACACGGCGTTACTCCACTGCGCAGGAGTAGACACACTCAATTATTGTCAAGGGGGCTGTACTCACACAGACGCATGTAAAGGCCAAATGCAGGTGGGATGTTGCATGTTGCATTTCACCTATGTTCAGCGCTTACATTCATCTGTGTGAGTACAGCCCCCTTGACAATAATTGAGTGCGTCTGCTCCTGCGCTCCCCTGCGGCTGAACGGAAGAAAGTGCAAAACAGGGGAGAGCAGGTAAAACCGTCCGCGTGTAAGAGCCATTAGTCTTTCTTTTTTAACATTTTGTATGGATTTGAATTATGAGCCTTCCTATTCTGCCTCTTTCTGGTTGCAGCTGAAAATTATGTGTAGTTGTCAGGGTCACTGACCCCGCAGTCCAAAAAAAAAATAACTGTGGCTGCTACAGGTAAGGGCTCTTACTGACGAGCGGTTGAAGCTGTGCTCCCCTGCGTTCCGTTTTTCTGCGTTCAGCCGCAGGGGAGCGCAGGAATAGACGCATTAAGCTTTTTTCAATGGGGCTGTACTCACACAGGCGCATGTAGGCGCAGAATGCAGGAAAAATGCAGCATGTTGCGTCTCAACCTGCGTTCGGCACCTAAACGCACCTGTGTGAGTACAGCCCCATTGAAAAAAGCTTAATGTGTCTATTCCTGCGCTCCCCTGCGGCTGAACGCAGAAAAACGGAACGCAGGGGAGCGCAGATTCAACCGCTCGTCAGTAAGAGCCCTAAGCAAAGTAAATGGTATGCGGCCGGTGGAGGGTATTGTATTTATAGCAGCTGTATCTAGTTGAGGGCCTTCATTTCTAAGCAGTGGGCAAATGTGCATCTGGGCAGTAACCCATAGCAACCAATCAGGGATTAGTATTTTTCAGCCAGCTGCAAGTTGCACACTGAAAGCAACAGTCTGATAGGTTGCCAAAGTTACTGCCCAGGTGTGTTTGGCCTTTAAAAATAACTGACCAAAAGGCCGCAAATCATCTTCCGTGAGTCTAAGAGTGAATAGCAATTTTTTGCATTTTGCATTTTTTATTTTCATTAATAGTTTTTTATTACATTCTCCCATTAGGTTTCAGTGTAAGCAGGTAGCATTTACTGGTCACCGACAAACATCCAATTGGTTGCCATGGGTAACAAGACCTTTAAATGTGTATTGCGTCAACCCTGCAACTATAAAATTATAGTAAAGAAAATAAATGTTCTAATCAATATCAGCCATCAACCCGATTCCCTTATAAATGTCTCTAATTATTTCTGTGTACCCTAGGTTTTCTTAGTGAGGCGCCCTTAAGACATAACTTTGTAGCAGTCACTTTAAGACAAAAAATGGTTGTTTAGTGAAAAATGGTCTGTTTCCTTGTCACCCAGAGGTTAATTGTAAGGTAGAAGTATTTCACTGTCCTGCATCACAGAGCTGGTTCTGTCAGTGCTCCTGTTGACCCCTGAGAATGACCCCAACCCCCACCAGTCTTGTTTATTTTGGCAATTTTCTATCAGTTGCAAAAGTCAACAGATCCTTCAGACACCCTTCTCTTCTCACTTAAGCACCAGCCCTACAGTACCCCCCCTCCAGTCTGTGCTGTTGTGCACTAAGGAAGGGAGTGTGACTGTGGGATAGCAGGTATAGTAGGGAGAGATGGTGCCTATAGTAACAGTGGATAATAGTCTCTGGGAAGGGAGTGTGACTGTGGGATAGCAGGTATAGTAGGGAGAGATGGTGCCTATAGTAACAGTGGGATAATAGTCTCTGGGAAGGGAGTGTGACTGTGGGATAGCAGGTATAGTAGGGAGAGATGGTGTCTATAGTAACAGTGGATAATAGTCTCTGGGAAGGGAGTGTGACTGTGGGATAGCAGGTATAGTAGGGAGAGACGGTGTCTATAGTAACAGTGGATAATAGTCTCTGGGAAGGGAGTGTGACTGTGGGATAGCAGGTATAGTAGGGAGAGATGGTGTCTATAGTAACAGAGGGATAATAGTCTCTGGGAAAGGAGTGTGACTGTGGGATAGCAGGTATAGTAGGGAGAGATGGTGCCTATAGTAACAGTGGGATAATAGCCTCTGGGAAGGGAGTGTGACTGTGGGATAGCAGATATAGTAGGGAGAGATGGTGTCTATAGTAACAGTGGATAATAGTCTCTGGGAAGGGAGTGTGACTGTGGGATAGCAGGTATAGTAGGGAGAGATGGTGCCTATAGTAACAGTGGGATAATAGCCTCTGGGAAGGGAGTGTGACTGTGGGATAGCAGATATAGTAGGGAGAGATGGTGTCTATAGTAACAGTGGATAATAGTCTCTGGGAAGGGAGTGTGACTGTGGGATAGCAGGTATAGTAGGGAGAGATGGTGCCTATAGTAACAGTGGATAATAGTCTCTGGGAAGGGAGTGTGACTGTGGATAGCAGGTATAGTAGGGAGAGATGGTGCCTATAGTAACAGTGGTATAATAGTCTCTGGGAAGGGAGTGTGACTGTGGGATAGCAGGTATAGTAGGGAGAGATGGTGTCTATAGTAACAGTGGATAATAGTCTCTGGGAAGGGAGTGTGACTGTGGGATAGCAGGTATAGTAGGGAGAGATGGTGCCTATAGTAACAGTGGATAATAGTCTCTGGGAAGGGAGTGTGACTGTGGGATAGCAGGTATAGTAGGGAGAGATGGTCCCTATAGTAACAGTGGGATAATAGTCTCTGGGAAGGGAGTGTGACTGTGGGATAGCAGGTATAGTAGGGAGAGATGGTGCCTATAGTAACAGTGGATAATAGTCTCTGGGAAGGGAGTGTGACTGTGGGATAGCAGGTATAGTAGGGAGAGATGGTGCCTATAGTAACAGTGGTATAATAGTCTCTGGGAAGGGAGTGTGACTGTGGGATAGCAGGTATAGTAGGGAGAGATGGTGTCTATAGTAACAGTGGATAATAGTCTCTGGGAAGGGAGTGTGACTGTGGGATAGCAGGTATAGTAGGAGAGATGGTGCCTATAGTAACAGTGGATAATAGTCTCTGGGAAGGGAGTGTGACTGTGGGATAGCAGGTATAGTAGGGAGAGATGGTGTCTATAGTAATCAGTGGATAATAGTCTCTGGGAAGGAGTGTGACTGTGGGATAGCAGGTATAGTAGGGAGAGATGGTGCCTATAGTAACAGTGGATAATAGTCTCTGGGAAGGGAGTGTGACTGTGGGATAGCAGGTATAGTAGGGAGAGATGGTGCCTATAGTAACAGTGGATAATAGTCTCTGGGGAAGGGAGTGTGACTGGTGGGATAGCAGGTATAGTAGGGAGAGATGATGCCTATAGTAACAGTGGATAATAGTCTCTGGGAAGGGAGTGTGACTGTGGGATAGCATGTATAGTAGGGAGAGATGGTGCCTATAGTAACAGTGGATAATAGTCTCTGGGAAGGGAGTGTGACTGTGGGATAGCAGGTATAGTAGGGAGAGATGGTGTCTATAGTAACAGTGGATAATAGTCTCTGGGAAGGGAGTGTGACTGTGGGATAGCAGGTATAGTAGGGAGAGATGGTTGTCTATAGTAACAGTGGGATAATAGTCTCTGGGAAGGGAGTGTGACTGTGGGATAGCAGGTATAGTAGGGAGAGATGGTGTCTATAGTAACAGTGGATAATAGTCTCTGGGAAGGGAGTGTGACTGTGGGATAGCAGGTATAGTAGGGAGAGATGGTGTCTATAGTAACAGTGGATAATAGTCTCTGGGAAGGGAGTGTGACTGTGGGATAGCAGGTATAGTAGGGAGAGATGGTGTCTATAGTAACAGTGGATAATAGTCTCTGGGAAGGGAGTGTGACTGTGGGATAGCAGGTATAGTAGGGAGAGATGGTGTCTATAGTAACAGTGGGATAATAGTCTCTGGGAAGGGAGTGTGGTTGTGGTCAGACAAGATGTAGAAAGGTGAGGTCATTTGAATGCATTGTCTGCCTTTTACAACATAAGCATTGCATTCAATGGATTAATTTGGGTGTATATCTTTGCAAATCTCCAGCTTCCTCAGGCTTGGTACTCCAACTCTGTGCTTTAACTTGGGTCACACAATATTTAAAGGGGACCCGTCACTCAAAAAAATTATTCCAAATCCTATTTTATCACATTAGTCAAGCAAAATTAACTTTAATTACACTATATAAATTATTTGAATCTTGTTTCCTTCAGTCTGGGAATTCATAATTATAACAAGCAGGCAGCAGCCATTTTGTGGACACTGTTATTAAGAAAAGCCTTGTATCATCTCAGAATCTTGTTTGTGCACCAGAATGGGGGACCCGTTGCCCATCCCCATGCACTGGCTACACAATTAAATGGTAAAGAGAACTGGGGGAATGTGGGGAGAGCAGTGACATGTAGGAAGTGCTGAATGGAAAGTGAAAGTAATAGTTTGCCCCGCCTCTATGCCCATGGCATAGAGGAGGGGCAGACAATATTTGATTGACAGCTGAGATTTTTAAATGAGCTTACAACAGCTATGAAAGCTTTAATAAAAAATAGAAATTGGACTTCATGTTTAATTTGAAAAGGACTTTTATTACACCGATTTTTGTGTCTGGGTGACAGGTCCACTTTAATGGGCATGAGGTGAAGGTTCCTTGTAATCCAGACCTGTGCTCTGTGCCCCAGATACACAATAGAAGAAGGACATGCTGGTAGAACACAGATTATAACCTTAGCTGCCCAGCAAAAGACTTCTAGCTGTGAGAAGTTTACTAATTGGCCATTGAACATAATCTGCATTGTGTTTTCTTATTCTTTCCCAACTTTATTTTTTTTGTAGCCGGGGGGGGGGGTCTTAAACACATAAAACAAAAAGAAACTTTCAGAGTGAATCATATCTGCAAAACTTGGCCAGACTTTGCCAACGCTTTGGCTCCTCTCCATTCAGTTGGGCCCAAGGGACGGATATCCAGAACGGTGTTCTTTAGAAACTGTCAGGTAAGCTTGAAAGCGCCAGTCTAAAAGAAGCAATTGGGGTGGCACAAAATCTTGGCAGCCAGACTGTAGCATCTGGGCTGAGCTGTTTTAGGCTGATAATTTGGATGAAGATGATCTGTTTTCTTTCTCAATTAGCATTCGAAAATCTGCCACGAGCTGTGTGTGTAGGCGGGGGAACAGGCAAAGGTGAGCTGGTGAGAGAAAAACAGTGAGACGGATTTGTTTCTGATCTGCCAATCTCTACACACAAACACACACATACACATTAACAGATAAATTCTGTAGTATACAATGGGATTATTCTGAATTTATCTGTTATCTACTGTGTATCCTGTGCTTGAATGGCTGCCCCCATGGCTACACAGCAGCTTGTTTATATAAACTATAGTAGTACTTATCTGTTATCTACTGTGTATCCTGTGCTTGAATGGCTGCCCCCATGGCTACACAGCAGCTTGTTTCTATAAACTATAGTAGTACTTATCTGTTATCTACTGTGTATCCTGTGCTTGAATGGCTGCCCCCATGGCTACACAGCAGCTTGTTTCTATAAACTATAGTAGTACTTATCTGTTATCTACTGTGTATCCTGTGCTTGAATGGCTGCCCCCATGGCTACACAGCAGCTTGTTTCTATAAACTATAGTAGTACTTATCTGTTATCTACTGTGTATCCTGTGCTTGAATGGCTGCCCCCATGGCTACACAGCAGCTTGTTTCTATAAACTATAGTAGTACTTATCTGTTATCTACTGTGTATCCTGTGCTTGAATGGCTGCCCCCATGGCTACACAGCAGCTTGTTTCTATAAACTATAGTAGTACTTATCTGTTATCTACTGTGTATCCTGTGCTTGAATGGCTGCCCCCATGGCTACACAGCAGCTTGTTTCTATAAACTATAGTAGTACTTATCTGTTATCTACTGTGTATCCTGTGCTTGAATGGCTGCCCCCATGGCTACACAGCAGCTTGTTTATATAAACTATAGTAGTACTTATCTGTTATCTACTGTGTATCCTGTGCTTGAATGGCTGCCCCCATGGCTACACAGCAGCTTGTTTATATAAACTATAGTAGTACTTATCTGTTATCTACTGTGTATCCTGTGCTTGAATGGCTGCCCCCATGGCTACACAGCAGCTTGTTTATATAAACTATAGTAGAGTTTCTGCAGCAGACACAACAGTTTTACCGGTGCAGGGCAGCAGTACATTATCTTGTCATTCCTTTAAAACACTTTCATTTTTTGGTGTTACTGTTCCTTAAAGATAAAACATTATCATGGCCAGGGTTTAAGCAAACAGCCTTCCATGATCCCCATGGAGTTTTTTGGAAGAAGCTTACAGACGTTTATTTTTTACGTTTATTTTTACCCAGTCATAGATCAGTCGTATTCAGTCGTCCTGCAGGGTCAGGGTCTCCTTGTTCTCTAACTCCAGTACTTGTCCAAAATAATCACGTGCTTTGTATTTTGAGATATATAAGTGCCAAGCCAGGGCTTGGGATGGTCCCTTGGGTCAATAGGAAGGGTCTATTAATCCTGGAAAAGCTAGAAACCCTTACTGAAGTCTCACCAAGTCATTTCCAAATGGTTGCCTGATATCACAATAAAGGGAAAAACTTATTATACTTATTATATAGAAAAGGGCAGTTTGGTTGAGTCTATCCTCAACCATAAAATCCTTATCTCCAGGGTTCCCATGTCTGTTGCTCAGCCAGCAATTTCCTTATAACTTTAGATGGCTAGTGGTCATGAGTGACTGCTCTTGGATTTTTCTGCAGCTCTTGACATGTAGAAACCTGACACTTTGAGAAGTGTCAGTTAGCTGCAACTGATCTAAGTTTTTTTTTTGTGACAGAACCCAATGAAACATTGATAGTTTGGGGGTTTAAAAAACACATTCCCGGCTACGCTCTGTTAAACAAACACTTGGTGCCATAACTCCATTAATGCCCTTGTTTCACACAATTGCCAAATGGTGGCTGTGGGTGTCAAGGCAGGTTGTAAATTAAAGAGCCCTTCCATTCTTGTCTGGGCCTGACCCTGCTTTGACACAAGTCACCTCTTATTCCTTTAAAAAAAATAGGAGCAGTTGCTGCTGTCACTTTCTGTCCCATCCCAAGTCAAATATAGTGCTGGCAAATTGTCATTTCTTTTTTTATTGGGTCTTTGTTATTTGTCTGGCCACACGAGCTGGGGGTTCTCCGGCTCATAGTGGGGCCCAGGTCCTTCCGCCCTTTAAAATATGGTGAGGAATAGGGGGATTCATCATCGCCTCCGTCTCTGTGTCTGACAGCTGGGGGCGAGAACAGGATTTTATCATTTTTTAAGGCAGTTCACTTAAAGGGTAGCCCATCCCTCAACCAACGATTTGCAGCAGCAAACTATTTAACCCTGACTTCTATGGACTTGCCTGACTCAGTCGCTCTAAAATCCCAATTTCTTCTTTTTGTTTGACGGAGAGATCACATTAAAGGGGATGTGAATTAAAAAGATAAAAACTCACCGTATGAAATAAAATATAATTCCTCCAAGCCACTTTCCAATATACATTCATTAAAAAAGAAAACTCCAGTGGTTCTAAAGTTATTTGTAAAAGCAGGATTTTTGTTCCTCTCTGTACTGCCGGTTCTGACTCTTGAAAACTCTGTTTGCAGTGTATTGGTTGGACGGCGCACTCCAGGGCCCTCTTAGTACAGAATCGCTCGTTTCCAATTCAGCGTTTAAAACACATTTTCTTTATTTAAACATCTTGTTACACCAATTTACACAGCGCCATGGGGTCTGACGCGTTTCGTGTCACTGCACTTCATCAGAGACCTTGAGAACTCTGCACACGTATTAGTAGTGTGTCGATATGTGTGTGGCCATGATATAACTGCAAAACTGATGTTCTACCATCTCAGACTTAAGGTGGCCATACACGGGCCGATAAAAGCTGCCGACAGACTGTGTCGGCAGCTTATTGGCCCGTATGGGGGCCCCCGAAAGTCAGCCAGATCGCGATCGGATGGGACAGAAAATCCCGTCGGATCGCGGCCGCATCTGTTCGTTGATGCGGTCCCGCGATCCGACCGCCCGTTTGCCGAATGCTAGGATCCGATCGTTGGGCCCTAGGGCCCACGATCGGATCTGCCCGATATTGCCCACCTAAAGGTGGGCATATCGGAGGGAGATCCGCTCGTTTGGCGACATCGCCAAACGAGCGGATCTATCCATGTATGGCCACCTTTAGTTTCTACTGAAACAAAAATGTGAAAATTTACACCATTTCCATGGCACTGTCGAACCTCAAGGGCAGAGACACTGCGATTTGGGGAGATTAGTCGCCTGGCGACAAATCTCCTCTTCTTCGGGCAACTAATCTCCCTTCCCGCCGGCTAGAATGTAAATCGCCGGCCGGATGGCACTTGAAGCACTTCGTTTTCTGAAGTTTCCTTGTGAGGCAACTTCGAGGGACTTTGGAAAACAAAGCGATCCGAGTGCCATGTCACAGGCGATTTACATTATAGCCGGCGGGAAGGCAGGGGAGGGAGATCAGGGAGATTAGTTGCCTGAAGAAGAGGAGATTTGTTGCCGGGCGACTAATCACAGCATGTTTCTCTGTCCCAACAAAGCACCTTGTTTTGGATAGCAACAATGGTGATGATACTAAAGACAGAGATAAAGTGGCCACACACAAAACTGATTTGGCAATGGCCAAATGTAGGGTTGCCACATTTTCCTTCTGGCTATGACGGCCATTTGATTAGATGGTGGGCCAGAGAGGGGCGGGGTTATGATGTTTTGGGGGCAGGGTCATGATATCTTGGGGGCGGGTCATGACCGTATTAGAACTGGCTTGGCCAGGAAGAGACTGCAACACTTGGATTAGGCGAGTACAGGGCCGCCATCAGGGGGGCACAAGGAATACAGTAGTCCCAGGCCTGTTTAAATGGGGGCCCGGCTGGGCTGTACTTTCCGAAATTAGTGGAGCATGGAAGTAGTTGAAGCTGAAGCCCCAAATCCGCAAATGGAAATGAAGACCCAAAGCTGTGAACGGAGCCGGAGACCCGGAGCCGCAAACAGAGGCGAAAGCCGCTGATTGGAGCTGAAAGTCACCAATTGGACCCGAAGAAGAGCATACCTCCCAACTGTCCCGTTTTCAGAGGGACAGTCCCTCTTTTGACAGCTCAACCCGCATTCCCTCGTTTGTACTGGAAAGTCCAGTTTTTCTCTGCACTGAACAGCCAGAAAAAGAAACAACGTTTCTAACTTAATCGGCTTTAGGCAGAGAGCCCAGAACAGCCACAGCTGCAGATAAGATAATAATTTTTGTAACAATTTTCGAGATAAGCAAATAAGTAATTGTAACAATATAAGATAACAGGTCCCCTGGAAAAAGTCAGACTCACAGCTTAAAGGGCAATTCACCTGCATTAGCAAAACTGTGATAACTGAAAAAAACCGTTAGAAATATGTTCAAACTTTCATAACCTTGCAAATTTTGAAAAATGAACATGGTAATTAGGGGTGTGGTCACAAAAAATGTTTTTTTGTCCTCTTTTTATTTCCAAAATGTTAGGAGGTATGGAAGAGGAGCAGCGACCGAAATCTAACAAATAGACCCAATGAAGAGAAGAAGAATGAATAAAGAAGAAAGAATTTTTTTTAAACCCTGGCCGCCAATGGGAGACCCTGGCCACCAAAACCTGCAGTTTTCCAATGTTCCCCCTTGATAGTGATGGAAGTACCTGGGAATATAATGCCGATGGAGTTTGCAGGATCTCAAGAAGGAACGTTTCTTTAGATAGCATAGTATTCCGTGAGATCTTCCCTGAAACACTGGTGTATTTGGCACACACGGTGACATTTGTTCTGTACACAGACTCCCAGGCTGTTACTTTGAAATCGTGCCAGGGTTTAGCATTACTCCAATAATCCAACGAGGAAACGATTACTTGCCCTTGCAATAGAAATAACATAACTCCCACTAATGGAAATGTGGCGCTGCTCTCTCCTTATCAGGATCGGTGTCACCTGCAGTCACGTTACTTTGGTGTGGCCTGTACTTTTGTTGTGACTCCAAATGAACAGCCAGGCCTTTTTGGCCATATGGATTATGGGTGATAAAAATAGAGAATAAATTCACAGGCTGAAGTCATTTGCTAACATTATTGGGTTTTTTACAAATGCAATTTAAAAATACAAAGTGCAAGAATGGGTGTAAAACTGAGCACTGGCACTTATATAAATAGTCACAACTAGAGGCAATTGCCAGGCTCCTGAATTGGGTGCCGTGATGCTAGGGAACCATGGAACTATCCATAGCCTGTAGCCATGGCCATAACGGATTGAATTATATGTTAATACCTGCTCATCCCCATGCTGTGAATACTCACCATCCCCTGCTTGGTGGCCAAGTCACCTGCCAAACCTGCCTGGGCACAAGGCTCTCTTCCCTAGAACTTGCTTGCCCCTGCCACCTTCTGACAATTGATGCCCCTGCAGATTGCCCCCCTCAGTTGCACCCCCTTAACTACGCCTGAGGCACATGCCTCTTCTGTCTTCCCCTTAGGGGCAGATTCACTAAAGGGTAAAGTGGCCGTCGCTAGTGAAAATTCGACCAGAAATCTCACCTGCAGGGACATCGCCGATTTACAGGTTTAGAGGACAATTCGATAGCGAAAGAGACCGTCGCTAGGGAAGTTTCATGCCCTATCGGCAGGTGAATTTTCATCAGGAGAATGACTGTTACTCCGCAAATTCACTAAAGTGCGTATTTTACAGAATTTTACCTCTTTCGCCAGAGTTTCCTTGCCAGTTTAGATCTTAGTGAAAGTTCTCTATGAAATGCTCGCGCTGACGAATTACCACTATGAAACTTCACCAGCGTTCGACTGCTGAGACGCAACTTTGCATTTTAGTGAATTAGCGTAGTGGTAACGAATTTGCGCCTGGCGAAGTGTCACAAAGTGTGGCGAATCCTTTGCTGGCCAAAATATGACCCTTAAGGGAATTTGCCCCCTAGTCCCTTTATTGAGATTATGAGCAGAATGGACCTGGTTTTAATTCCAGGGTTCCGCTAATGGGTTTCATTGGACCCACCTGACTTGCTCCAAGAAAATGAGATTCTATTACAGTTATAGAACTGGCCAAAAGTGATGCCATGTTAGCTTTGAAACTGTATGCTGCAACTTGCGTGTGAAACAAATAGCGGGTGCAAATTTGCTACTAGCAGACTGCCAACATTGCAAACATTTTTGGAAAAAACTGAAATTTGCATCTGAAATTTGCACTTTGTACTTTGCATTTGCTTCAGTATTTAGCGCTTTTGTCTCAAAAACTAGTAGACAAAAAAAAACATGACTAATTGTAAAACAGACTTATTAAACACCTTCAGGTGGGTTGATTTTTTTGAGTTGTGATACTAGTTGCCCTTTTAAGGGGAGATCTAAAAATACCAGATAATCCTAGTTTTCTAGATTTTACCCTTCTTTTCCCCTTGTCTCTCGCAGTGACTCAGTACAGACATACTTTATGAATTATAAACCTTTTAAAAATATGTTACTGAGCTCATAGACTGACATCACAACAGTCACTCAAGTGCAGAGACGTGAGAGGTCAGACTGCTCCATGTAAATCATTATTAGAAGAATTTATTAATTGATTAACAAGTGGGCGACTCCATAATTCACTTAACTTGGGGGAGACAGGTGCCATTCATCTCCAGCGTACAAGGAGGTGAGGAGGTTAAAACACTTTTTCTCTAGGTTTTTTTTTTCTCCGTAATTGTTGGAATGTCCTTTTCTTTTTGGAGGAAACTAAATGTTGGAGCTGGATAATGGGATGAGAGTTGTGCCAGTCGAGCGTAGCGGCCTTTATCTACAGCTGTGTTTTTCTTTCCCTTTTTTAGGAAGAATTAGAAATCACAGCGACGGGGGCTTTGCATCTGGAGGGATGGGGGGAAGGGACACAGTTTATGGCAACCCCCCCAAAACACAGGTGTGTGGATCCATGGAATAAAGGGCCATGTTGGAAGGGGACTGACGGGTGAAAAGTCATGTGTTGCTATGGACATTCTTTATGAAAATTCACACATTTTAATGATGTTGGTTCCATTAATGGTTTAATTATGGACCTCAGATTGGTCTATCTCTGTGAGTCTTCTAAACAGGCCCGGATTTGTGTAAAGGCCACCAAGGCCCGGGTCTTGGGTGGCAGGATCCACGTTGGTTCGGAAGCTCTGGGGCTGCTCATGAGATTCAATTGTTTTTTAAATTTCCTGGGTGCCAATCCCCAGTGTTCCCGAACTGATGATGAAAATTTCTGCATGTGCTTGAATGAAGGAGATCACCTAGTGGTGCCCGCTATGTAAATCCAAACCTGGTTCTAAAAAGGATTTAGGCTGGTTCTATTCCTGCGTGTAACAAAGTTGGTTGCACTAAATGGAGGAGAAACCATGCAACCTGCAACAAATTTAGGGTACTTAGAGTACTTAGAGTAGCTAGATATCTCATAGCCACTAGGTTAGCTGGTGCTCAATGGCACTCCCTCTCTCTGCTTCCCTTGACATTTAATCACCAATGGAATGTCACCGTGTAAACCAATATCATAAAGGCCAAAGTGCATAAAGTTGCATGGGTATAAGAACTTTGGAAACACCAACATAGTGAGCAGGAGTAAGAGTTCAAACAAGAACCAAGGTAAAGCAGTAGTGATGGGCGAATTTGCGCCGTTTCGCCGAAAAATTCGCGAAATTCGCGAAACGGTCGAAAAATTCGCGAAATGGCGCCGGCGTCTCGTTTTTGACGCCGGCGCCCATTTTTTCTACGCCGCAAATTTTCGCGGGCGTTTCGCAAATTTATTCGCTGGCGGCGAATCGCGCAAATTCGCCGCGAATTCGCGCCTGGCGAATAAATTCGCCCATTACTATAAAGCAGTGGTCCCATGAACAACATGTTACTCACCAACCCCTTGGATGTTGCTCCCAGTGGCCTCAGAGCAGGGGTTTATTTTTTAATTCCTGACTTGGAGGCAAGTTTTGGTTCTATAGAAACCAGTTTTATGGCTAAACAGAGTCTCCTGTAGGCTGCCAATTCACATAGGGGCTACCAAATAGCCAATCATAGTACTTATTTGGCACCCCCAGGGACTTTTTCATACTTCAAATCTCTTTTCAGATAGTAAATTGTCCCTCAACGTCCTCACGAGCTTTCAGGACATATGAGCTATTATTTAATACTCTGTATTGAAATACTATGTATTAATGTAATCAAATAAATCAAATAAAGCTGGTTAATATCCTGAGTGAATCTGATTGGTTCAAGTCAGGCCCCGGGGGAACTTCGGGGCCAGGCTCGATTTGAGTAAGTATTTATTCAAATCCAAGAGGGACTTACTCATTGTGTTGCGAGAATCTTATACCCTGGAGGACTATAGGAGGATAAATACAACATGCCCCAGGCACCATATAAAAGGGAGTGAATGGTAGAAACACAGGTACCACTTATGTATAATACTGAGAATATGCATCAGAGTTTCCATAGAAAGGAAGCAAATGTCTATTTGAGATGTTCTGGGGACTGTTCCTTTCATTTCAATCCTAACATCTTGCACCAACCCCAGGACAATGAAATTAACAGTGGCGATGGAATCTGCCCCCACTTATATACCCCAGCCATTTATATATTTATACCTTATATATGAGATATCAGATATGTATAAATATCTGATATCCTGTCGATATAGAGAACACTTTATGTACAAGGAAGATGTCTCTGATCTTCTTCTCCAAGCAGTTTGCCTGTAGTCAGCCTGCAGTACTTGGAAATAGAGAAAGTAATAAACACGTTAAACAGTAATTGAAGGGGGGGGGAAATGTCAAGACTTAATGTAATTTCCATCAGATCTTGAAAAATCCCCAAAGGGCCCTTTAAATCGTCCCACAAAAATGATGTCATGCTCACATGGCTGCCCTCTATATTATTGCATGGCGTCTTGTCTTCAGCCGGGGCCTGGAAATAAAAGCATTACTGAACTCTGGAAACATACTCGTGCCATTGTACTAAGCCCTGAACATTCATTACTAAGCCCCTGAAAATGCTCAAAGGGGCAAATTCACTAAAGCACGAAGCGCCTAACACTAGCGCAAATTCGCCAGCGTGACGTCATTTCTTTACTTCGCCGATTTACTAACAGGCGCTGGCGTAAATTCACTAGCGAAGTGGACCTACTCTAGCGCTACTTTGCACCCTTACGCCAGGCAAAGTTGCGCTATGGCGAATGGACGTAACTACGCTAATTCACTAACCTGCGCATTTTACTGAGCGTTACCTCTTGCGCCAGACTTGCCTTCGCCACCTCAGACCAGTGCAATAGAGTACATAGGGATTGCTTCAAAACAGTCAAACATTTTTCTAAGTCCCAAAAAACGCTGGCGTCTTTTCCTTTTTTAAGAGTGATAGGCTGAAAAAATCGTAAATTTTTTTGGGGGTACCCTCCTTCCCCCCTACATTTCCTAACATATGGCACCTAAACTATACAGTGGGCACATGTATAGGGCAAAATAACAACTTTATTTTATTTTATGAAGCTTTCCCAGGCTTGTGTAGTGTGATGTATTTGCTGCTACATATACGTCCATTGTACTTTAACTTGGCGCCGTATTCAAATTAGGCATCGCTAGCGTAACTTCGCTTTGCTTGACTAATTAACGCTAGCGCAACTTCGCTACCGTTTGCTTCCCTGAGCGCAACTTCACAGTTTAGTGAATTTGCGTAGCGCTGGCAAAACTACGCCTGGCGAAGTGCGGCGAAGCTGTCGCTGGCGCAACTTCGGATCTTAGTGAATTTGCCACAAAGAGTATTACAGGAAACTTACTCACGTAGTATTAGGAAGCACGGGAATTCACTATATTACTCAACCTAAAAACCCACTTATATTATCCGTTATTTATATACAGTAGCTCCGATATATACAATGATAATTTACAGATCTTATTCATCAGTCCCTGCCCCAGTGGAGCTTGCGATCTAAGATCCCTATCAAATTCACTTTCACTATGTGGGAGGAAACAAGAATGAAGCAGAACCCCAGGGAAGTATTCAAAATCATACAGACTCCTCAAGAGTGTTCTGGCTGGAATTGAACCTAGAACACTGCAAGGCAGCAATGTTATTCACTGCACCACCAGCCTTAGATTCTCATTAACTGTGGATACTGCACCCTAGAAATTTACTTATTCAGAGTAGTATCGTTCCCTAGAAATACTCTGTTTCTCACCGTATGCAAATTAACTTGAGCGCAAGACCGCTAGCGAATTTGCGAAAGGCAGAAATAAACGCTAGCGCATCTTCGATTTGAATTGCTCGCATTGCCAAAGTAACGCATGCGGAAATTCGCCAGAGCTCGGCACCCACAACGAATTTTAGTGAATTGGCGTTGTCTGGGCAAATTTTCGCATGGCAAAGTGTTGTGATGGACGTGAAGTAGACGCTGGCGAATTGTCGCCGGTTAGTAAATCTGCCCCTATGACAGATGACCACCCTGTAATTCAGATATTCAAGTAGTATTAATAAGCCCTGGAAACTGGAATAGCATTATTGGCCTCACATTGTATAGTACTGCTGAATCCAGGAAATACAATACAGGTATAGGATCCCTTATCTGGAAACCCGATATCCAGAAAGCTCTGAATTACGGAATGGCTGTCTCCCATAGACTCCATTTTATCCAAATGATCCAAATTTTTAAAAATGATTTCCTTTTTCTCTGTAATAATAAAACAGTACCTTGTACTTGATCCCAACTAAGATATAATTAATCCTTATTGGAAGCGAAACCAGCCTATTGGGTTTATTTAATATTTAAATGAATTTCTAGTAGACTTAAGGCATGAAGACACAAATTACGGAAAGATCCGTTATCCGGAAAACCCCAGGTCCCGAGCATTCTGGATAACAGGTCCCATACCTGTACAAGAAGAAGAAACACATTAGTATTATTTAGCTGAGTATTAGCCTTGGGAACTCCCTCATATACTGTCGCTAACATCTAAATATATATTACCTAGTGCTGTAAGCAGTATTTCTGAGCCCTGGAAAATCCCTTAGGCATGGGATCCATTATCCAGAAAGCTCCAAATTATAGACTCCATTTTAGCCAAATGATCCAAATTTTAAAAAAATATTTCCCTTTTTCTCTGAATAATAAAACAGTAACTTGCACTTGATCCCAAATAATACATAATTAATTGGAAGCAAAACCTATTGGGTTTATTTAATATTTACATTATTTTCTAGTAGACTTAAGGAATGAAGATCCAATTTACTGAAAAATCCATTATCCAGAAAACCCAAGGTCCCAAACTTTCTGGATAATAGGTCCCATACCTGTACTGCCCACCCCTGGAAATACACCCACATAATATTACTAAGCTTAATAGAGTATATTTGGGCCACTGAGTATTAATATAAGTCCTTGGAACTAAATCAGAGACTGTTCTCTTACTGTAGATGATAGAATGTCTGGCCGATGTTTAATGGCTCCCTCTCACATCAATTATTTGCCTAATTAACCCATCAGTCATAAGGAAACATAAAGCTGATTTGTCACAGGGATATATTATTCAGTCTTTGTCACTCTTAAATGTCAGCGATAAAAAAACACCATTATCTCAAGCATTAAAGCAGCCGTCTGGGCCTATCAGACTCCAACTTAGTGGACACAGTTACCTGTTGTTTATCTGTTTTATTATTGCCCGTCCAGTTTGTTCTATAAGGAGTAACTACCAAAAATACTCCCCAGGACTACTAGGAATATGTACCATAAGGGGAAAAAAAGCGAAATTGTTTTCAAAGTGATCCAGGCTATTGGAAGGTGTAAGACTCTGAGTCTTCTCTATCTGTCACTATTGGTCTGTAATCGACTTGTTCGGAATATACACCCTTGTATTGTGCAGAGTTGTGGAAAATTTTGGCGAGTTCTAAATACCTGATAGAAGTTTTAATGATTCTGTATACAACATTTGTGCCTTGTGCCTTTATATGGTCACAGAACTTATTAAGTGATGTCATCGGTTATTATTGGTGTTTAGTGATGTCATTTTTGCCACAAGACTCACTGACGCTTGTGCATTATAAGAACTAATGTATTCCTTGCTTTCAAATATAAGACCTGTCACCTGCTCTTGATTTGAGGTCTTTATCCAACGATGACTCCTTATATCCTTATCATTTACAGTACGGGGTACATTATCCCTTATAATACATGAGTGATACTCAGAGTTCCCTGTATAACTCAGCCTGCAGCCTTGTGCCTTTATATGGTCACAGAACAACCCCTCAGTGACTTCTAATATCCTTATCATTTACAGTAGGGGGTACATTATCCCTTATAATACATGAGTGATACTCAGAGTTCCCTGTATAACTCAGCCTGCAGCCTTGTGTCTTTATATGGTCACAGAACAACCCCTCAGTGACTTCTAATATCCTTATCATTTACAGTAGGTGTACATTATCCCTTATAATACATGAGTGATACTCAGAGTTCCCTGTATAACTCAGCCTGCAGCCTTGTGCCTTTATATGGTCACAGAACAACCCCTCAGTGACTTCTAATATCCTTATCATTTACAGTAGGGGGTACATTATCCCTTATAATACATGAGTGATACTCAGAGTTCCCTGTATAACTCAGCCTGCAGCCTTGTGCCTTTATATGGTCACAGAACAACCCCTCAGTGACTTCTAATATCCTTATCATTTACAGTAGGGGGTACATTATCCCTTATAATACATGAGTGATACTCAGAGTTCCCTGTATGACTCAGCCTGCAACCTTGTGTCTTTATATGGTCACAGAACAACCCCTCAGTGACTTCTAATATCCTTATCATTTACAGTAGGGGGTACATTATCCCTTATAATACATGAGTGATACTCAGAGTTCCCTGTATAACTCAGCCTGCAGCCTTGTGTCTTTATATGGTCACAGAACAACCCCTCAGTGACTTCTAATATCCTTATCATTTACAGTAGGGGGTACATTATACCTTATAATACATGAGTGATACTCAGAGTTCCCTGTATAACTCACCCTGTAGCCTTGTGCCTTTATATGGTCACAGAACAACCCCTCAGTGACTTCTAATATCCTTATCATTTACAGTAGGGGCTACATTATCCCTTATAATACATGAGTGATACTCAGAGTTCCCTGTATAACTCAACCTGCAGCCTTGTGCTTTTTATATTACCATCTCCAGTCCATGTCCACTGAATAGTTGTATAAACTGAACATACAGATTTATGTACAAAAACAATCAATAACTGATACTAGATAAAAAGAGGGCCCTGTTCAAAAGAGCTTACACTCTTACACAATGGTCAGAAGGCTGTCTAGTAAATTTGCAGAGCTGTACAGAAATCTATTGAACAAGTGACATATGGGTTTATTTAGAGAGAAAGCGTGTGGCGCCAGCCTATAGAACTTACAGTCATTTAATTGATATAACTTCTTCTGTCAATGATATATTTAAGTAAAAACAGTTGATGCTTTCTGTATGATCACAGTAAAACACACAAAGTTGCATTTCTAAAGGACTTAAAATGCGTGTTAATGAAAAATAGCACATGTAGGCCATTAATTAGCCCTAATATATTTAAGTGGGTTCTTTGCTGTGAAAAGAATTGCCAAGTTCAGCAAATTAACACCCATTTATTTCCTATAAACACATTTAAGGCGAACCTGAGCTTTCCATGGGAACTGACATCGCTGATGTTTCAAGTCAGGAATAACAGTGAGATCTGCTCAATACACAAAGGGGCAAATTCACGAAAGGGTCAATTTTCTAGCGAATTTTTGATAGGCTGGGCGATTATTTCATAGGGTATTTGTCTCCCACAAAAAAACGCCGGTGAAAACTTGCCGGCGTCAATTTCTGATTTTCATGTTTTTTTCGTGAAAATGTTCGAATTTGCAGAATAACGACCGCTTGACAGATCGAAAAGTCGCCTGCCGATAGCGTGCGAATTAGGGATCTGTCCGGAATTCTTCTGTCTGGCCAAACCGAATCTGCAATATGCAAATTAGGAGCGGGAAGGGAAATCGTGTGACTTTTTGTTACAAAACAAGGAAGTAAAAAAATTTCCCTTTCCCACCTCTAATTTGTCTCCCACGAAAAATCTCCGGTGAAAACTTGCCAGCATCAATTTCCGATTTTCACGTTTTTTTCATGAAAACGTTCAAATCGCTTGATCATTTTGTGAAAACGTTCGAATTGCTCAATCTTTTTAGTGAAAACGTTCGAATTGCAAGTTTTTTGCGAATTTTGCGAGAAATTCGTGAATTTTTCGGCGGAGCAAAACGGGAGAAATTCGCCCATCACTAGATATGATTTCACTGACATAAGATTGAGGAAGATGTCGCTTAGTTTTATCAGTTCGCCTGGCTTGAGTTGGCAAGTAAATTCTGGCGAAAGAGGTAACGCTCAGTAAAATTGGCATCTTAGTGAATTTGCGGAGTAACGACCGCTTGACAGAGTGAAAAGTCGCCTGGCGATAGGGTGAGAATTAGGGATCGGTTAGGGATTTGGCCAGGATTCAGCCTTTATCAGCAGGATTCGGATTCGGCCGATTCGACAAAACAAGGAAGTAAAAATATTTCCCTTTCCCACCGCTAATTTGCATATGCCAATTAGGATCCGGATTCGGTTCAATATTTGGCCTAATCTTTCACAAGGATTCAGGAGTTCAGCCAAATCCAAAATAGTGGATTCGGTGCATCCCTAGTGCGAATGAACGCTAGCGACTGTCTCGTTCGCTAGCGAATTGTCCTCTACACCTGATAGTAAATTGGCGATGTCCATGCGGATGAGATTTCTGGCCAATTGTAGCTATCGACGGCCACTTCACCCATTAGTAAGTCTGCCCCAAAGTTGGGACATTTCAGTAACACTGTGGGTTGAACTGTCAAAATTGGGGCTGGCCCGTGAAACATGGGACAGTTGAGAGGTGTGAAATCCTGCTGAGCCAGACCCGCTTCCCATCTTGAAATCCTGTGCCCCCTGACCTCCCAGCCAGGAGGAAATAAGAGGGAGGAAGAGGAAATAAGTTACGTGACATTGGGGGCCCAGGTGGTTGCAGCCAGCATGGGGGGCCCAGGGCGGGGGTGGGGACCCCTTAAGCAACAGCACCAGTGGGCCTGGACCCCCCCAGTCTGACACTGCAAGTACAGCACTTTAACACTGCATTAGAGAGTTTAAAGAGCGGTTTGGAATTCTTTCAAGTTAGTGAGGAAGTACATGGCTACTGGTAATAATATTTACAGTATATGTCCTGGAGCTTGGTCAGATTGGAAGTTTTGAACCAGGACAGATTTTTCCTCTTCAAATTGGCTGCAGATATTGCATTGCCTTCCCCTAGATCAGTTACAAGCTAGGCAGGATTTAAAGGAGAACTAAACCCTAAATCTGAATATGGCTAAAAATGCCATGTTTTATATAAGGAAGTTATTGCACGAAGCTAAAGTTTCAGCTTGTCAATAGCAGCAATGATCCAGGACTTCAAACTTGTCACAGGGGGTCACCATCTTGGAAAGTGTCTGTGACACTCACATGCTCAGTGGGCTCTGATTGGCTGTTGAGAAGCTAAGCTTAGGGCTCGTCACTAATTATCCAGCAGAAAATGAGCTTCCCTGGCTGTAATATAAGCTGATGCTACAGGTTTGCTGATTATTCAATTCTGATGCTAATTGCACTGGTTTCTGTGCTGCCATGTAGTAATTATGTGTATTAATTACTAATCAGCCTTATATTGTGACATTTCTATTCTATGTGTACTGTATATTGTGAGTGGGTCCCTAAGCTCAGTAAGTGACAGCAGCACAGAGCATGTGCAGTGACTCAACAGAAAAGAAGATGGGGAGCTACAGGGGCATCTTTGGAGGCACAGATCTTTACTGCTAAATGGCTGTGGTTGCCTTGGGCTGGTACAGAAGCTACTTCTCTAGTTTAGCTTTAGTTCTCCTTTAATGAAGCAAATCATGGGTATCTTGTATCAGCCCGTGTTACTATGTCTTATATCGAGAAGAACAAGTACAGCCAAATCCAAATCTTATTTACGTTTACTGGCATTGTGCACGTTCTTAGATGTTTATGGGGGTTCACTCCCTGGGTGTTTGGGGAGCACCTGAGCAGCACAATCCTTCGGAGTGAATAATGAAAGCTCAGCCTTCCTCTATCTGCTAAATAAATCACCAGGCTGAGTCTGAGGAATCTCTGACCTTAAGAGCAGGATTTCACTCCAGATAAAGGTAATGAATTTTACCTAAAAGGGATCCAAAACAAATTTATGTGGCTGGCGGGCCCCTTGGCTCTGCTTGTAATGAATAATGGAATTTGAAGTGAAGGATTTTACGAGCAATTATAGGAAACAGCTTATTTACAGTCCCCTTTGACCAACCGCAAAGCTTAAAAGGGTCCGAGAGATAAGTGTGTCTAGGAAAGGCAGCCAGGCTCTGGGCTTCTCACCCTGCTTCTCTTCCTGTATGTGTCAATTTAGATTTGCCATCCCCAAAAAAAAACACACAACCCTCTTAATCACTACTTGTAAATGCTGCATTGCGCTTTGGGAGCTGCAGCCCAACTAAAACCAGCTATAAAATAAAACGAATACATTCAGAGTGTATTTATGTTAAAAGCTACAGGGATTCTTAAAGCAACAGTGCATGTTTCTGTCCCTCCCAAAATGCAATGGTTTTATTCTTCCTGAGGTTTTATTCTTCGCTGAGGGATTTTGCGCATCCCGACTGAGCTCGCTTTCTAATTAGGGTTGTTTTTTAACAACTTGCAAATGTGGTTTTGTTTCCGCTTGCCGCTTGTTTTTAATGCTGGGCTGGAAATAGAAAAGTGGTGGGTATGAAATGGATTCACCACGACCAGAATCCGCAATGTTTTATATCATAAATGTATTTTACGTTAATGAACAGAACTGAGGAAACTTCTTAAAGGAGAAGGAAAGGCTAAAAGTAAGTAGGGATGTAGCGAACGGCGGAAAAAATGTTCGCGAACATATTCGCGAACTTGCGTCAAAAATGCGAACGGTTCGCGAACGTCGCGAACCCCATAGACTTCAATGGGAAGGCGAATTTTAAAAGCTAGAAAAGACATTTCTGGCCAGAAAAATGATTTTAAAGTTGTTTAAAGGGTGCAACGACCTGGACAGTGGCATGCCAGAGGGGGATCAAGGGCAACGTATACAGTAGTGGATACGGAATATATTATTGCTGCTGTAAAAACATCACTCAGGTGATGTTTACGGACACAGTATTATTATTGATATTTAGACAGAATGTGAACAAGCTCACACAGCTAGGTGGCAGTTGTTTGAAGAACACACTGGGCAAACAATGCCTGCAAGTGCACTACTATTGGTGCACTACTATGAAGAACAGCAAACAGCACTGGACACGTTAAAGAACAGTAAGATAAGTAAAATAAAATAATATATATATGTATATTAAAAAAAAAAATTACTCTGGTTGGTGCTGAACTACTACCCACTCCCCAACACAGCTAGACTAATAGCACTGGGCTCTTATAGTAGCAAAGTAAAAAAACAAAAAAGAAAATAAAAGCAGTCCTTACAAGGAGTATTGGGTTACAGGCAGCAGTCAGCAGATGAGATCAGTAGCAGTGCCCACAGCAGCTACATACAGAGCACTGCAGTAGAAGGTAGATTACTAGCCAGCAAAGCTAACTAACCTAAACTCACTGTCCCTCAAATCCCTGCAGAGTTCTGTCCCTACAATACAGAGCAGTATCAAGTAGATTACTATCAACTGTCCCTCAAATCACTAAACAGCTCTCTCCCTACACTAGCTCTTCCAAGCACACACAGGCAGAATGAAAAAACGCTGCAGGGCTTCAGTTTATATATGGAAGGGGAGTGGTCCAGGGGGTGTGGGGGTGGTCCAGGAGGGAGAGCTTCCTGATTGGCTGCCATATATCTGCTGGTCTGGGGTGAGAGGGCAAAAATAAGCGCCAGCTAAGGCGAACCCAAATTGGCAAATGTCGCGCGACGTTCGCGAACATTCGGCGGACGCGAACGGCCAATGTTCGCACGAATTAGTTCGCGGGTGAACAGTCCGCGACATCCCTAAAAGTAAGTAAGCTTTATCAGAAAGGTCTATATAAATACACCAGTAAACCCTCAAAGTAATGCTGCTCTGAGTCCTCTGTCAACAGAAACAACACATTTCTTTCCTTCTATTGTGTACTCATGGGCTTCTGTATCAGACTTCCTGTTTTCAGCTTAAACCTCCAGGGCTAGGGCTTGAGCATGCTCAGTTTGCTCCTCTCTCCCTCCTCCCCTTCCTGCTGTAATCTGAGCCCAGAGCTATGAGTGATCTCTAAATGTATGGCCACCTTTAGACAATATATCTACAGCTTGGTTGTAGAGAAGAGCTCAAAACACTTGGGCAGCATTTAATAGTACATCAAGGTAGCAGAGTGGGCCACCTACAATCCCCAAACTACCAGTTTGACTTTCCTGCCTTACACAGACACAAAAACACACACTAGGGCCAATTGTATTAGAAGCCAATTAACCTTAAGCTTTTTGAGAGCACAGAAGGAAACCTCACAAAGTCTCAGGGAGACTCAAAAAATACCACTCAAACATACAAAGTTCCCTGGTTAGAATCAAATCCAACTCTGAATGTGTGTTATTACTAAAGTGGTTAAGTCTTCCATTCTTTATGATAATTATTGATATGATGAAAGGAGGCACAATATGAAAAAGAAGCAATGTGGACCCAATGAATTCAGATTTTAGTTGTATTTCAAAAGAAACCAGAATGTTATAAAATCTGAGGATAGGCTGAGATATGGTTCTCAGTGGAGAGACTGAAAGCACGTTAACTTAGAGAGATCTGAGGAGCAAGGAAGAGAGGTCAACCGTTTTATATGAGAGCGACTTATATGGAATTCAAAAGCAGACGTTGAACAGAATGTACAGGATTCACTTGTGCAAAATGTTGAAATTTGGAAGAACGGTTGAGATGTATAAAAAAAGTGTCATATTTAGGTTATTTATAAAACAGGTATGGGATCCGTTATCAGGAAACCTGCTATCCAGAAAGTTCCGAATTACGGAAAGGCCGTCTCCCACAGATTCCATTTTATCCAAAAAATCCACATTTTTAAAAATGATTTCCTTTTTCTCTGTAATAATAAAACTAAGATATAATTAATCAATAATGGAAGCAAAACCAGCCTATTGGGTTTTATTTAGGGGCATATTTATCAAGGGTCGAATTTCGAATTCAAAAAGACCAACCAAAATTTAGTCGAAGTTTTTTTCGAATAGGTCCATATTCAGCTGAATTCGATTCGTACGAATCGAAGTAATAGCGCATTCGATCAAATTCGGTTCAAAGTCCTCCAAGACTCCAAATCGGTTCTAGGAGATCCCCCATAGGCTAAAACAGCAATTCGGCAGGTTTTAGATGGCGAATGGTCAAAAGGTCGAATTTTTAAATAGACAGTACATGATAAATTTCGATATTCAATTTTTTTTTTGAAATTCGAATTGAATTTGGACTATTCCTTAATCGAAGTACACAAAAATAGCTGGAAATTTGAATTTTTTTCATTTGAAAATTCACCTCGACCTTTGATAAATCTGCCCCTGTATGTTTACATGGTTTTCTAGTAAACGTAAGGTATGAAGATACAAATTATGGAAAGATCCGTTATCCAGAAAACCTCTGGTCGCGAGCATTCTGGATAACAGGTCCCATACCTGTATTTCATCTATTTTTTTGGCCGTTTGGACGTCTAAGCATCACCTGTTTTTTTAAAGTGTAATACTGTATCTGATTGCTCCGCGTTTCGCCCCATCACCAGTGAGCTAAATTGCACGGAACAATTGCGACAAGGTCACACAACAATATTCTGACAACACAGTCCCTTTCTGTTCCTGAGACGCACAACTTTCACAGCCCCCTGCTCGCAAGAAAAACGACTTACTCCAGTTGCCAAGGTAGCATTTTACTTACAAACACTCTTCAACTCGTATCTCCTTATATGAAATATCTAATTACTCCTCGCACAAAAGCTCGACACCTACGAACCTGCCGTACAGGAAAGTCTCTGCTGCACAAGACGACTAATACAGACAAATGACCTCCTGCAGATGCTTCTTTACCATTCATTCCCTGCAAAATAAATATAGATAATAAAACAAGTGCAGGAATAAAGTTACAGTGTATAAATCACAAGGAAATAAAGTGCATGTATGGACGCATTCATAGTAAATATTTGGCATTGAATATATGCGTCAGATATATGATATTGGACGGGACGCACAAAATATCTTTTCGCTCTTAAAATATTCATGCAACTGTATATTCTGTCTGTATACAAGTATTTTTAAATAAGGGAAAATGCGCCGCTTCTTTTTGGAAATACATTTTAAAATGAAATTGAATACATTTTAATTTATTAAAGTTATTTGCATCAAAAAATATCCTTTTTTTCTTTTGATTTAATGATTTTAATTCAATAGGTGATAGATAAATGTGAATGGCGTATTTATTAGTTATCATAGGCACAGCATCTGCCTTGGAGACCAGTTGTGAGAGCCCATAGATCCTAGTTACCCACAAACTCTATCTCTAACTCACTTTAGTTATATCCCTCATTGGTCAGAATTGCTTAAAAATTTTTTTTGTAATACAGTTTCAATTTATTTTAATTTTATTATACAGGTATGGGACCTGTTATCCAGAATGCTCGGTACCTGGGGTTTTCCAGATAACAGATCTTCCGTAAATTGGATCTTGATACCTTAAGTCTACTAGAAAATCATGTAAACATGAAATAAAGCCAATAGGCTGGTTTTGCTTCCAATAAGGATTAATTATATCTTAGTTGGGATCAAGTACAAGCGACTGTTTTATTATTACACAGAAAAAGGAAATGTTTTTTAAAGAATTGGATTATATGGATAAAACGCAGTCTATAGAAGCTTTCTGGATAATGGGTTTCTGCATAATGGATCCCATACCTGTAATATATATTGCATTATCATAATAGAATGCAAACCGGATGATATCATGAAAAGTAAAATAATTAGTGAAACAAATTCAATTTAAAATGAATAATAAATAATAATTTTAATAAATGTATAATAATGTAAATTGTTAATACATAATTATTTATAATTAATGGGGCAAATAAGTTGAAACTGTATTACAAAAAAAAAATAATAATAATAATACATGGAATTACTTACAGAGTGCTTGTGTGTAGCCTTCTATACACCATTGCTCCAACTAAATATAAATATGTAATTATAAAAATAAAAAAAACTAATGAAAATGTAAATATGAAATAAATAAACAAATATAATAAACATATATAAATATGCACTGGCAGCCTCTGCTCTGGCTCTCTGTGTCCAACTAAGACTCAAACATTTTTATCTTGTGGTGCCGAACCCAACACATTCATATTGTGTCAGATTTCCCACATGGCTGTCTAACCCCCCCCCCCCGAATGACAATTTTAAAAGAAAAAAAGATCCATACAGAAGCTGGTAGATGTGTGTACAGTAGCGACACAAAGACTGTTAGCCACAAATTACCAAAATTTGACTTTTCTAAAAACTCCCATAAACTCAAAATTTGGAAAAAAACACCAGTTGAAATTTAGTAAAAAATTAGATTTTTTTTTTCACCAAAAAAATTATTTTGAAGAAAAATAGTTTTTTTTCAAAAGTCCACCAAACGACTCCAAATTGATTCTAGGAGGTCCCCCATAGTCTAAAATACCAATTCGGCAGGTTTTAGATGGCGAGTAGTCAAATTTGAATTCTTAAAGGGACAGTACACGATAAATTTCAAAATTCAATTTTTGATCTTTTTTTTAAAATTCAAATCGAATTTGGACTATTCCCTCGTCGAATTACACTAAAATAAAAATTTGAATTTTCAATGCGATCCTTCATACATCTGCTCCTAGCTGTAATGTTACATAAATACCATTGCGTTTCTCGCAAAGCTATGTTGTAAACCATTTTTATTTTATTTCTACTGTATGTTTTTGATTTACCTTTAAAACTATAAATGAAAATTTGCAGTTCGAAAAATCACTGCCTGAAAGCTGTTTATTCCAACCATTATTCGTGAATATTTTTGATTTACCTTTAAATCCTAATAAAAATTTCCAAAAATAAATATTTTTTAAGTTTTTCAAAAAAAAAAAAAATATACATGTGTGTTTTGTATTTTCTTTTAAATTAAACAATATATTTGTTTAAAAAAAATTAAATTTGGTTAAAAAAATACTATTTTAGTTGTCGTTGTTGAGCCACAGCAACTCCTACAGAAGATGCTGTGGTTAAAAGATTTTAAATTGTCATTTGTGAAAAAAAAGCCCCCTAGCAGGTGATTAGGAAAAGGTACAACCCCTCAACACCCAGCCCATTATAGGAGGCAGCCTTCTCTCCCACCCCTCCATATAACACAGCCAATGAGTGGAAGTCGGCCGAGGAGAAGCCCCGCTCTGTGTGGAGCAACAGTCCTCCCCTTGGATGATGTGCCTGCCCCAATTAGGAGTGTCTCCATGGACACATTGTAAATGAGAATTTCTGTCAGACACCAGTGCCTTCCACACCGGCTAAGGAACATCACTTACTAGTGACTGCGAGGGGTGGGGGGAAAAAGGGGGCTGGGATTTGAGAAAGAGGCAAAATCTGTGTCACTTTCAAAAGTTTCTCCCCCTCTCAGTGGTGTGGTCTGCAAGCTGCAACATTGCCTTCAGAATAATCTTCATTTCTAAATTTAAGGAGCAAATTTGAAATCTGAAATTCAGCGTGCCGGGACAAAACAAAACAAAAACAAAAAACAAAAAAAGGACGCCCAGGACACAAAAAAGGTATTGTGCTTTTTCTTTATTTATTTAGCTTTTTTCCTCCCTTTTCTCTTTCCCAAATCTCTTCTGTTGTGTGCCGTGATCTCTTTCAAACGGAAAAATCCCTGCTTACAAAAGCAGCCTGCATGCACCATTTGACTCCCAAGCGCCTATAATGTCTTCTATTGTTCATTTCCCAACAGCAAATTCCTCTGCAGAATAAGCACACTGTAAAAAAAAAAAAAAAGGATTAAGACCGATGAAAATGTTTAAATTGCACAGCGAGAGAGAGAGAAAGAGAAAAGGAAAAAAAAATCCCTCTATTTGGGGAGTGTTTAATATAGTCTCGAATGAATACGAAATTGCCAAGGAGACAAAACATTTGAGAGAATTTGAATTCACAATGAAACATACTGGCGTTCTGTTAAGTTTCCAGACATTTCTCCTTTTTTTATTTTTGTGTGTTGATAACGTTCAGCCACACAATAAAGATTCTGTCCACAGAAACATCTTTAGGCTGACAGAAATAATTCATCTGTGTAATTCTATGTAACTTGGAAACAAAAAAAAAGAAATCGAATTTTCTTACAGCTCGAGTGAATAGCAGCATGTGATGAAGGACAAGCTGTTAGCAATTTAACCCGTAGCGAGAGCCACTACATCTTTAAAGTATTACATTTCAGGGTAGAGTTAATTTCTAAAAACCCTCAGGGAGGGAAATAACTTTCTCATTCCTGATGAACATCATGCTGATCCATCCAAAATTCCTGTTTTTGTCTTTTCATTCCTTTAAAAAAGTTAAGTTACAATATTTCATGTTGTAAATTCTGTCGATTTCTCTACAGATTCTATAAGACTTCTAAATATAATTTTGTCAATGCATTAAATTATTTTTCTAAATCAAGGTATTTAACGGGAAACCTCATATTCTTGTAAAGTTTGTAAAATTCCAGTTTTTGTCTTTTCATTCATTGTTTAAACAAAAGTTGGTTTTTGTTTTTAAAAAAAAAAGTCAAATGAATAATAATCCCAATATTTCATGTTGTAAATTCTGTCGATTTCTCTACAGATTCTATAAGACTTCTAAATTTAATTTTGTCAATGCATTAAATTATTTTTCTAAATCAAGGTATTTAACGGGAAATCTCATATTCTTGTAAAGTTTGTAAAATTCCAGTTTTGGTCTTTTCATTCATTGTTTATACAAAAGTTGTTTTTTTTAAAAAAAAAAAGTCAAATGAATAATAACCCCAATATTTTGCGTATTAAGTTCTGTTGATTTCTCTACAGATTCTATAAGACTTCTAAATTGAATTTTGTCTATGTATTCAATTATTTTTCTAAATCAAGGTATTTAACAGGAAATCTCATATTCTTATAAAGTTTGTAAAATTCCAGTTCTTATACAGTTTGTAAAATTCCAGTTTTTGTCTTTTCATTCATTGTTTAAACAAAAGAACCCCAATATTTTGCGTATTAAGTTCTGTTGATTTTTCTACAGATTCTATAAGACTTCTAAATTTAATTTTGTTGATGCATTCAATAATTTTTTTCTAAATCAAGGTATTTAGCGTGAGATCTCATATTCTTTTACAGTTTGTAAAATTCCAGTTTTTGTCTTCTCATTCATTGTTTTAACAAAAGTTAAAAAAGTCAAATGAATAATAATCCCAATATTTCATATTGTAAATTCTGACGATTCCTCTACATATTCTATAAGACTTCTAAATTTAATTTTGTTGATGCATTCAATTATTTTTTCCTAAATCAACGTATTTAACGTAAAATCTCGTATTCTTATACAGTTTGTAAAATTCCAGTTTTGGTCTTTTCATTCATTGTTTAAACAAAAGTTTTTTAAAAAAGCCAAATGAATAATAATGCCATATTTCATGTATTAAGTTCTGACGATTTTCTACAGATCCTACAAGACTTCTAAATTTCATTTTGTTGATGCATTCAATTATTTTTTCCTAAATCAACGTATTTAACGTAAAATCTCATATTCTTTGTAAAATTCCAGTTGGCAGAACTGAAGATCATTACATTTGCTGTTTATATATATATTTATTTATTTTTTAAATCTTGCAGTTTATAGAGGACAGTTTAGAAATATAAAGATGTGCCCTAAAAATATTAAAAATTGCTGCAATTTTTGGTGTTTTCCAGGTTTCTTTCCCCTGGCGGTGTAATATCCCAGCTACCACACACTGTGCTCCCTACATATAAATATAGATTGATAGATTTAGACACACATGGACATTTGTGAGTTGGGTGCATGACTTTGCCGCCCCCTCCCTCTGCTGTTGGAAGGAGGATCTAAAGGCACATTCACGTCTTCCTGTTTTCCTGGAGAGGTTTTTTTTTGGACTCTGGACACGCTTTGGGGAAACCTGCTTTGGGGACGGCAGAGGATATTTTGCTAAACCAACGAGCTCAGAGTCAACGACTGACTCTTATATTTATTGAACTTTGTAAGTTGTGCAGCTCCGTGCATTGATTCTACTTGCTCTACTGCTTCCTGGAGCATTCTGTCTGCTGCACTGTATTATGGCCATGGTGGTTAACCCTTGGCAGGAGGACATTCCTGGTGTTCCAGGATCTCAGATGAACAACCCACCGGGGCTCTGCAATCAAGATCCAGGGGGTACCCCTCAAACACCCACCACCCCAAAAGGAGGTATCCCTGGTCAGGATCCTGTTCATTCTGGAGATAAAGGGGTACCTAATGTAGACTGCTTGGTGTGTGGGGACAAGTCAAGTGGCAAACACTATGGACAGTTCACCTGTGAAGGGTGCAAGAGTTTCTTTAAGAGGTCGGTGAGGAGGAACCTAACCTACACATGTAGGAGCAACAGAGACTGTCCTATAGATCAACATCACCGCAATCAGTGCCAGTACTGCCGCCTGAAGAAGTGTCTCAAAGTTGGGATGAGAAGAGAAGGTGAGTCTGGGCAAGTGTGGGGGTCTCCTGCTCACTGACATAGGCAAGCCACTGGCTGTTGCACTGTCCACTGTTTAAATCTTAAAATCCAAAAAAATTTAAAAATTTAGAGATTGAAAATGAGTCAGTTTTAGAATTCTCAACATAAGGCAGCTTTTCTGTTGGTATTGTCCGCATGGTGCCCCTCTCTCTCTCTGTGTCCTGTGCCCTTGCACGAGTGTAGTAAGCGCTGGATAAATTGGGTGACTGAGTTAATCCCTTTTTAGGGCAGAGGGCTCGTAAAAAAAATACTTAAGGGTCAAATTACAACTGTGGAATACCAGATACCAAAATGATTGTGCCAGCTGTAATCCTGCCGGGATAAAAGAATTGAATTGGTTTAAAAAAGGAGCCAGCGGTATGGATCATGACAGTGTAGCCAAATATCAGCTAGAAATGCTCAAAAAATGTTTTTGGGGTACAAAATTATCTGTGCCCAGAGGATTTGTAAATATTAATAACGGACCACAAACACCAAATATTTCATTACTACTGTGAGTAATTGTAACTACAGATATGGGATCTATTATCTAAAAAGCCCTTGTCCAAAAATGTTGGGGGAAAAAAAAACCAGTAAAGCCATTTTCTAAAATTTCCTATATAACCCAAAAACGTCTTTCTTTTTCACTGAAATAATGCACTTGTTTGTAACTCTGCTACCAAAACTCCATACTGGTAATATATTTAAATGAATTTAACTGCCCAAGTGCTTGTGCTTCATAGAATGTACCCTGGTTCCCAAAATGTTGAAAACAAACCAAAATGTTTTTTATTTACTAAATTCTATTTTAATTCCAGTTAGATAATTATTTTGTCAATAACCATTTTCCATCCCCTCCAACCTATTGTATTGAAAACAATAAAAGGCCTATTTTATTAAAAATATTTTTGAACTGTCATAATAAGTCACACTGAAAGTTGCCAATACTTATCCTCATTTAACAGTTTTAAAACGGATGTACAGGTATGGGATTCGTTATCTGGAAACCCGTTATCCAGAAAGTTCCAAATTATGGAAAGGCCGTCTCCCATAGACTCTATTTTATCAAAATAATCCAGATTTTTAAAAATGATTCACTTTTTCTCTATAATAATAAAACAGTAGCTTGTACTTGATCCCAACTAAGATATAATTAATCCTTATTGGAAGCAAAACCAGCCTATTGGGTTTATTTAAACTCAGACAGACAGTATTACTGAGCCCTGGAAAATCCCTTAGGGAGTACAGGTATGGGATGCGTTATATGGAAACCTGTTATCCAGAAAGCTCCAAATCACGGAAAGGCCGTTTTATAGACTTCATTTTAGCCAAATAATCCAAATTTTAAAAAATGATTTAATTTTTCTCTGTAATACTATAATGTTTACATGATTTTCTAGTAGACTTAAGGTATAAAGATCCAAATTACTGAAAGATCCGTTATCCGCAAAACCGCAGGTCCCGAGCATTCTGGATGACAGATCCCATACCTGTATAATCGGAATAATTAGGTGGCAATATAGAATGTGTAAACATGAATTAAATATCTAGTATTCTACGGTTGCTTTAGGATAGGCAAATTCCTAAAATTGTCAGTTTTTTCAATGTTTATCAATTAGGACTGATTCCATCTCATTCATATCTACTATGACTCTGAATAGCTGTCAGTTTGTCCTGATTTCCACCCCTAATATTGACACTTTGGCCCAGAAAAACGCTGCCTCTGGAATTCTCCCAAGTGTTTTAAAATTGTACAGGGGGTATTTAAATAAATGTATATTAGAAAGCCAAGTGTTCGGCTGCTATCTTTCCGCAAATGACGTGAAACAATGAAACTGAAATAAATATATACGGGTATGGGATCTGTTATCTGGAAACCCATTATCCAGAAAGCTCTGAATTACAGATTATCCAAATAATCCACATTTTTAAAAATGATTTCCTTTTTCTGTATTATAATTAAACAGTACATTGTACGTGATCAAAACTAAGATATAATTGATCTTTATTGGATGTAAAACGAGCCTATTTGGGTTTATTTGAAGTTTACCTGATTTTCTAGTAGATGAAGTATGAAGATCCAAATTATGGAAAGATCCGTTATCCAAGGCTCCAAGCATTCTGGATAACAGGTCCCATACCTGTTCTGTGTATTAAGTGAGTAGCGTGTGAGACACAGGTCCCGAGCATTCTGGATAACAGATCCCATCCCTGTATATTGTAGGGAAGGGAAAGCTATTAAGTCATCCATTTTTAACCCTTTAGTAGCACAAGCATGGACGTGATGAGGCAGGCTCTTTAAAATGCTCCCAGACAGCAGAGATCAGGTAGAGTGACATTCCTGCACCTTATCAGATGTGTGTTTGAATGCAGGAACATGCAGGCCAGGGATGCACCTCGGCTCTAGTAAGCAACTGTCAGTCAGGTAAATTGCCAGAGATAAGTCTCTATCTACGAGCACAGGAGGAATTCCGAGATGCTCGTCTCCTGTTTAGAGTCAGGACCCCAAGGAAGGATAGCATTGCTGAGATCTTATCTATTACACAGGGAGACATGAGCAGGTTTATGTTGGGGAGATGTATGTGTGCAAACATAGAGCCATGTGTATGAGACATACATCAACACACGCAGAAATCACCTACAGTACATGAATGGAGGGGGATGGGTATTGCAGTTTTAACTGACCAAGAAGAAGAAAAGTCCAAACTGGAACCGTCAGCTAAAAGCTGAAGGGAGTAACCAGCAAAACATGGTCAGAATAATATGTATACCCTGTATTTACTACTGTGCCCCTGTAAATGGAACAGAAATGAATTGCCCGCTGTCCCTTACTTTTACATAACCTTGTGAGATCTCACCTCCCTGAGTTTACTCCTCCAGCACAAGTACAACTGCTTCTACCATTGTCCCATTGTCCCACATGACTGGGTCCCGCAAGGTGAACTCATTCCACTGATTAGAAGATTTGTTCCTATATTTGTCTATACATATTTAGCTATTGCCCTATAGGGTGCCGGGGGAAACGCCAATGTTTATTTATCCAAAAGATACAACCCCTCCATTGGCAAATATATAGAAATTCACCAAAATTCTCATTCTCTCTCTCTCTCTCTTGAATGGCTGCCCCCATGGCTACACAGCAGCTTGTTTATATAAACTATAGTAGTACTTATCTGTTATCTACTGTGTATCCTGTGCTTGAATGGCTGCCCCCATGGCTACACAGCAGCTTGTTTATATAAATTATAGTAGTACTTATCTGTTATCTACTGTGTATCCTGTGCTTGAATGGCTGCCCCCGTGGCTACACAGCAGCTTGTTTATATAAACTATAGTAGTACTTATCTGTTATCTACTGTGTATCCTGTGCTTGAATGGCTGCCCCATGGCTACACAGCAGCTTGTTTATATAAACTATAGTAGTACTTATCTGTTATCTACTGTGTATCCTGTGCTTGAATGGCTGCCCCCATGGCTACACAGCAGCTTGTTTATATAAACTATAGTAGTACTTATCTGTTATCTACTGTGTATCCTGTGCTTGAATGGCTGCCCCATGGCTACACAGCAGCTTGTTTATATAAACTATAGTAGTACTTATCTGTTATCTACTGTGTATCCTGTGCTTGGATGGCTGCCCCCATGGCTACACAGCAGCTTGTTTATATAAACTATAGTAGTACTTATCTGTTATCTACTGTGTATCCTGTGCTTGAATGGCTGCCCCCATGGCTACACAGCAGCTTGTTTATATAAACTATAGTAGTACTTATCTGTTATCTACTGTGTATCCTGTGCTTGAATGGCTGCCCCCATGGCTACACATCAGCTCGTTTATATAAACTATAGTAGTACTTATCTGTTATCTACTGTGTATCCTGTGCTTGAATGGCTGCCCCCATGGCTACACAGCAACTTGTTTATATAAACCATAGTAGTATTTCTTTAGCAAACACACCAGTTTTACCAGTGCAGGGCAGCACTACATTATAATTGTATTACTTTATAACACTTTCATTTTTTGATGTTACTGTTCCTTTAAACCCTTATAGACTGTACAAGAAGCTCCAGGCTTCACCCGGCTTTGTAGTTGGTGGAATCCTTGGATCAACTGCTCCGTCAAGTGGGGCCCATGGCAGTCATGTAGAGTCATCTGTGACTCTGTAGTACGGGTTATTGCATTTCATTTTGGCAAACTCTCTAAATCCCAGCTGTTATTTGGACACAAGGTCCATCATGTTTCCATTCCATGTCTGACCTCTTATGGTTTCTCATATCACAAGGCTTCCCCCAAATGGTTTGTGTCCCAACCCGAGCTCCCATTGGAATCTGTAGTAAATTAATAAAATACCTAGGCTCATACTTGTGCTGGTAATCAGGGGCCTGCAGTTATCAGTAATGGGTGGGATCTTTTTCTTTTGCACTTCCTGTTCTTATGATAAGGACAAAGGAGCTTTGCTTCCCCTTGCCTATATAATAGTCATACAGGTATGGGACCTGTTATTCAGAATGCTCGGGACCTGGTGTTTTCTGGATAACAGATCTTTCTGTAATTTGGATCTTCATACCTTAAGTCTACTAGAAAATCAGTTATATATTAAATAAACCCAGTAGGCTGGTTTTGTTTCCAATAAGCATTAATTATATCTTAGTTTTGATCAAATACAAGTTATTTGTTTTATCTGTTGAGTGTTGAGCAGAATTCCCTTCTAGTGATAAAACCTTTTTTTTTTCATGGAAATGAAAGCTCTGAAGTTCACAAGTGTCAGGTTTTAAAGTTTGTAGCTGATTGATGCTCTCTAACAATTTTTTTTCTCAAAAACCTGTATTTCGGAAAACTTGCCCAAACTTTGTTTGTCTTTTTTTTTGCACCTGTCGGTTCCTCAAAGCCTCGGGTAAATTGTTCTGATTGCGAGGCAATTACAGTTTCAAACTCCGTCAATCACAGTCGCCTCCGCTCAGCTGAAAGTCTTGAAATTCTGGAAGGAATAAAATTGAAAAAAAAAAATGCGGAATGAATCAAGGCTTTTAATATGGTCAGCCGGACATAAAAATAATGCTAAAATTCTAATATTAATTAGAATAAAAATGATTATTAGTTATATAGCACCAACATATTCCACACAAACTTATAGAGATTAAAGATATGGGCCTGCCCCAGTGAAGCTTGCAATCTATTGTAAATCCCTATTACATTCACACACACATTATTGTTAATTAAATGAGTAGCCAGATTCCTTGCAGATGGTGTCTTGGCTGGAATCGAACTCAGGACTGAATTCCTGGGTTCGATTCCAGCCAGGGCTCTATCTGCTGCATCTTCTATGCAAACATCTTTGTAAACTACAATTCTCAGCATCTTTGGACAGGCTGTTTGTGGGCTGTTAGTGTAACAAACACACCATGGACAACATGTCTATCACAATGTATTATTATAATTATGAACATGGCAACATATAATATATAACATATATATCAGCCCAATAATAGAGGTAAAACGGGGACCTAATCACAAGAGCTTATGATCTAAGAAATTCTATTTCTGTGTATATAAAAATAATAAACGTTTACAACATAATCCAGTATTTTTCTATACACTATACAAAAAAAGGGATGTTTCAATGTGTCTAATTGGCCGGCACAACACAGGCATTTGTTTCTATCATTAAAAGGATTTTCCCTGCGTATGACAAGGGATGAATGAGCCATTAGGTGTTTGTTCAGAATCCGGTAATTGTACTGAGCTCAATGCAACGTTCTAAAGAGCCTGTCAGGCCGACACAATGGGACGAGTGCATCTCGCCTGCAAGTGCTATAGATTTATAGTTTCATCAAATCATTTGGGTTTTCTTTTCTTATTTTCCTTTGATATGCTTGGGTTTTGTTGGGAGTGAATAATAGTCATATATACAATGAGCCGCACAGGAATAATAATGCCCAAGTATCTATATATTATTAGATTCTTCCTACAGTATCTGTATATATATATATATATATTTGTAGATGTAACCAGTGATAAGGGGAATAATATTTAATATTTAGTTTCTCACAACAGGAAGTGTTTTCAGTTCTTTGTTTTTTATTGACTTATAGATAGATAGATAGATAGATAGATAGATAGATAGATAGATGATAGATAGATAGATAGATAGATAGATAGATAGATAGATAGATAGATAGATAGATATGACAGTTGATAGATGATAGATAGATAGATGATAGATAGATAGATAGATAGATAGATAGATAGATAGATAGATAGATAGATAGATAGATAGATAATAGATAGATAGATAGATAGATAGATATGACAGTTGATAGATAGATAGATAGATAGATAGATAGATAGATAGATAGATAGATAGATAGATATGACAGTTGATAGATGATAGATAGATAGATAGATAGATAGATAGATAGATAGATAGATTAATAGATAGATAGATTAATAGATAGATAGATAGATAGATAGATAGATAGATAGATAGATAGATAGATAGATAGATAGATAGATAGATAGATAGATAGATAGATAGATAGATAGATAGAGATGGCAGTTGATAGATGATAGATAGATAGATAGATAGATAGATAGATAGATAGATAGATAGATTGATAGATAGATAGATAGATAGATAGATTGATAGATAGATAATAGAGAGACAGACAGACAGATAGATAATATAGATGACAGTTGATAGATAGATATAAAGAGATGACAGATGGATAGATAGAGATACATAGATATATAGAATGATATGACAGATAGATGGACAGAGAAAGAGATATAGATTAGAGAGATAGACAGATAGATAGATAGATAGATAGATAGATAGATAGATAGATAGATAGATAGATAGATAGATAGATAGAAAGATATAGATTATTATTGGTCAGAAAGGGGCATTTTGCTTGCCACCCCCAGGAAAATAATAGAAAAATGACTACAAAACGATGACATTGTTTATAAATTTGTAATATACTTTGGCCCATTTATCAACATTATCATTTTAACAGTTGTAGAGGTTTTTGAAACCGGGAATAAACGAATATTCTCTAAAAACACGATTGCTGTGTAATCTTTAAACATTCTGAATATAAAAAATATGAAACGGAAAACAACACTGAACGAGCCCACTCAAAATATGAAAACCTCTAAAAATGCGGCTTTTTCAGACAATTACTAGCAAAAAAAAAAAACAGAAAACCAAAAAAAAAAAGGCTCAATAGGATCAGCTCCCATTGACTTCTATTGGACCTCGACTGCTTTTACTTGGTTTTAGCTTTGTATTAAGTGTTTCTTCTGTTTTTTTCTGGTTATAAATCTCCAATTTTTTGAGTTTTAGAGAGTTAATAATATATACATTTTGAGAAAGAGAAATCTGATTTGTGTAAAAAAAAAAAAAAGAAATCTGAATGTTAGTATATATAGTAGTAATAAATATATATAAGTATATATATACACAGTATATCAGGTATGACCAACTGCAGCTTGTTAGGGGATGCCGGGAGTTGCTGTGAGCAAAACCAGAGTTCTGTAGGTCAGACCCTGCTGTGACTTATTCCCTGCTAATCTGGCCCTGCAGATAAATACAGAGAGAGGCACAAGATAAAGAATAACTGATCCAGACTGAGGGAGTGATGTGATGGCAGATACAGAAATATATAAATACACTATATAGACAGAGAGGGCATAAAGGGCTGGTTCACCTTTAAATTAACTTTTAGTATGTTATAGAATGGCCAGTTCTAAAAAACTTTTCAATTGGTCTTCGTTGTTTATAGTTTTTGAATTATTTGCCTTTTTCTTCTGACTCTTTCCAGCTTTCACATGGGGGTCACTGACCCCATTTAAAAAACAAATTCTCCGTAAAGCTACAAATGTATTGGTATTGCTTCTAATTATTACTCATCTTTCTATTCAGGCCTCTCCTATTCATATTCCAGTCTTGTTGTATATTCAATGCATAGTCACTAGGTTAATTTGGACCCTAGCAACCAGACTGCTGAAATCACAAACTGGAGAGCCAGTGAATAAAAAGCTAAATAACTGAAACCACAAATAATAAAAAATGAAAACCAATTGCCTCAGAATATCAGTCTCTACATCATACTTAATGTTAATTTAAAAGTGAACAACCCCATTAATATAGATCTGATATTGATCGACAGACAGACAGAATAATAGAATAGTTGATAAGTGTAAACAATTTACTAAGGGTCGAAGTGAATTCGAGGGAATTTTCTAAGCAAAAAAAAAAACAAAATTCGAAGTAATTTTTTGAATACTATGACTTCGAATATACTTCGATTTGTTTCGAAGTAAAAATCGTTCGAATATTTGACCATTCGATAATCAAAGTACTGTCTCTTTAAAAAAACTTCGACTTCAATACTTCGCCAAGTTAAACCTGCCGAAGTGCTATGTTAGCCTATGGGGACCTTCTACAACCATTTTCTAAGTCTTTACACATTGAATAAAAATTGTTCGATCGATCGCTGAAATCCTTCGAATCGTTCGAACGATTTTTATTCGATCGCAGGATTGCTAAATTTGCTGAAATAACTTCGAATTCGATATTCGAAATCGAAGTTTTTTAATTCGATGGTCGAATTTCGAAGTTTTTTGTACTTCGAAATTCGACCCTTGATAAATCTGCCCCAAGTATCTTTAGTTCAAATAAGCAGCAATCGCTTTTGCACCTATTCTGCCACTTTTAGGGCAGAGACAAACACTCAGATTCAGGGAGATTAGTCGCCCAGCGACTAAACTCCTCTTCTTCAGGGCGACTAATCTCCCTGAACTGCCTTTCCGCCGGCTAGAATGTAAATCGCAGGCGGGATCGCAATTGGTGCGCTTCGTTTTCCGAAGTCATCTGAAGTTGCCGCACGAGGAAACTTCGGGCGACTTGGGAAAATGAAGCAATCCAAGTGCCATCCCACTGGCGATTTACATTGTAGCCATCGGGAGGCAGTTCGGGAGATTAGTCGCCTCCAAAGAAGAGGCGATTCATCGCGGGCGACTAAATCTCCCCAAATCTGAGCGTGTGTCTCTGCCCTTAGCCCAGATTTATGGCCATTTAAGATAAGAAAACAAGCTCTTGTTACTGCCTCGCTTCTCTGGGGTCCTGGGTTCGATTCCAGCCAGAGTTTAGTATCTTTCCACTATCTTTTCCCTTGGTCATTTGTTATATTCTGTTTTGCCTGCATTAAGTAGCCACGCATTTCACAGCCGGCTCTGCTGATAGATGATTATCCAGACACTTGAGAATCAAGTGGCCAAAGCCAACTTACCCCAAGCTCCTCAGGCTCTGAAGTGCAGGGTGGGAGATAGTGAAGCGCATGTCGGCAGTCGTTCCTACTATTAGGAGTAAAAAAGTGGTTTCGGCTGTTATACTCTTGTTTAGACTTGTCAGGAGAATTATGATCTATTCACCTCTGTAATGAGATGGCTGAACAGCTGTCTGGCCCCACTTAAATCCAAGTAGCCATTATTTTAATCAGTCGTCCCCATAGGAACTGACCCACCCTTCCCAATATTCTCTGCACTGCTGGTTCTGACTTTGGAAACAATGGAGCAGACAGAATTAACAAGACTGCCACGGTTGGCTTCTGCAAAATTGTTTCAACAGATAAACACTGGTTTACACCAAAAATAGAAAATGCTTAATTAACGTATACTGGAAAGTTGCTAACCATGACATTTCTAACCTTTATTTTTTTTTCGTATGGGTTTACATCCCCTTTAATTAATTAAAATCATTTCTAACGTCATATTCGTTTGGGCTTATAAAAGGGCAATGGCTGTCGGTAGAAGCAATTTGGTTGATATTGCATTTTAATTTGATTAAAATTAAAGGCGATTCTCAGGCTAAGGCCCTCTAGTGGCCATAAAGAACACTTTCTTATAAATAAATGTAGCATAAATGTAAAATACAGTATAACATTAATAAATATTTTACCCTTACGGCTTAACAATATTATAACCACATTCTTTGCTTTAATGTTGGCTACTGCGGACTCAATTTCACTGATTAAAATGACATTAAGTTCCATTTTACCATAACACGATGAAGCAGCATGGCAGCTCCTACGTGTTTTATAATTTAAAGAGATGTACAGATATATGTGACTCCCATGGGTCGGAAGGAAGAAATATGAGGGTTAGAGGTATAAAGGAGCAAGATGGAGGCAGCAATGATTTATCTCACTGTTGTCCCAACATGGAAACCTTGTTGTTTGCACCCACCAACAGCTGAAAGCAGAGATATTCTCAATATTTCTCAGTGCATCTCTGCTAAATGACTCGCAAGCAGGCGGATCTGATTTTTTTTTGTAAAGCAGATAAGGCCACCTTTATCGTCTCGCATTGTAGTGTGACTTGCTCCATAGGAGACTGTTGTTCTGACTTTTGTCTATTGATATTGATCAGAATAATTGTTGCTTATTATTTTTGCCCTGGTCATGGCATAGTTTTACAGATTACCGTTGTTGCTGTGTCAGACATGGCTGAACCTGAATAGTGATCCACACTTTTGTCTTCTCCTCCACAGCAGTGCAGCGCGGACGGATGTCTCATCCACAAACCAGCCCGGGCCAGTATACTCTCAACAACGTTGACCCCTACAATGGGCATTCATACCTAACGGGATTCATCTCCTTGCTTCTCCGAGCAGAACCATATCCGACCTCTCGGTACGGGGCACAGTGCCTCCAGCCGAACAACATCATGGGCATTGAGAACATCTGCGAGTTGGCGGCCCGCCTGCTCTTCAGTGCCATTGAGTGGGCCAAGAACATTCCTTTCTTCCCTGACTTCCAGCTCTCTGACCAAGTGTCCCTGCTCCGTATGACATGGAGTGAGCTGTTTGTTCTTAATGCAGCGCAGTGCTCCATGCCCCTCCATGTGGCCCCACTGTTGGCAGCCGCTGGCCTCCATGCATCACCGATGTCCGCTGACCGGGTGGTGGCCTTTATGGACCATATTCGAATCTTTCAGGAGCAGGTGGAAAAGCTGAAGGCACTTCATGTTGACTCTGCAGAATATTCCTGTTTGAAAGCCATAGCTTTGTTTACACCTGGTAAGTCATATTCTTTGGCAGCCACTTGTATACAATGGTACAGTCCAAATATTAAAGGGATACTGTCGTGGGAATGTTTTTTTTTCAAAACACATCAGTTAATAATGCTGCTCCAGCAGAATTCTGCACTGAAATCCGTTTCTCAAAAGAGCAAACATTTTTTTTTATATTTCATTTTGAAATCTGACATGGGGCTAGACATATTGTCAGTTTCCCAGCTGCCTCAAGTCATGGGACTTGTGCTCTGATAAACTTCAATCACTCTTTACTGCTGTACTGCAAGTTGGAGTGATATCACCCCCTCCCTTTCCTGCCGGCAGCATAATAACAGAACAATGGGAAGGTAACCAGATAGCAGCTCCCTAACACAAGATAACAGCTGCCTGGTAATTATAAGAACAACACTCAATAGTAAAATCCAGGTCCCACTGAGACACATTCAGTTACATAGAGTAGGAGAAACAACAGCCTGCCAGAAAGCAGTTCCATCTTAAAGTGCTGGCTCTTTCTGAAATCACATGACCAGGCAAAATGACCTGAGATGGTGCCTACACACTAGTGATGGACAAATTTGAAATTCGTGAAATGGCGAAAAATTTGCGAAACTCATTGAAGTCAGTGGGCCTCAACATGTTATACGAGCGCCTATTTTTATACGCGCGCCTATTTTGTCCAAATGCATTAAAGTCAATGGGCGTCCGAATGTTTTTGATGCGCACCAATTTTTATGCGCGGAACTATTCTGACGCGCGGGCAAATAATTTTGACGCGCAGATTTTTCGCCGGCTAATTTTCTCGACAGTTTCACGAATTTATTCGCCGGTTGCAAAATGTGGAAATTTGCAGTGAATTTGCGCCTGGAGAATTTATTCGCCCATCACTACTAAACACCAATATCACAACTAAAAATAATACACTTGCTGGTTCAGGAATGAAATTTTATATGGTAGAGTGAATTATTTGCAGTTTAAACAGCGTAATTTTGAAATAAAAACTACACCATAAAAATCATGACAGGGGAATACCCTTTAACTAGGATCACACATGTGCATTTAGGGGCCCAACAACAGGGTGTCTTGATATCGTATCAGTTCTGCTCAGCTCACATGGCTGGTAGTCTTTTACTGTTATATCGCCGAGGGTTTAAAGCCGTTTCCCAGTGTTTTCAGAGAGAGTGTTGGAGTCAGATTCAGGGCGGCCAAGCGCAGGGCACTAACAATGGCCCCTGATGATTTATTGCTGGTGAGACAAGGCTGGTAAAATGGGAGCCTCGCGGGTCAGATGTGTAATGTCAGGCAGCCATACAATGTCATTCTTGTAACTGTTTCAGTTGACCTTCAGAGCTCCCCTGTCCCACAGCTGAGCTAGTCAGTCTGGATGGGGGTCTCTGTTAAAGCAGCCCACCTGCTCCCATGGCACACACACTCAATGGTAGCCCAGGCATGGCTCCTTACAATATATCTGTCAGATTTAAAAGCAAGGACAGACAAGGCATTTGCCTTTGGGTCCCTAGACCACAGTGAAGCTACAAAGTGATATATAAATATTGAGTATATGCACTAGACTTTATCCCCTAAAACTGTCCAGATGATACTCCAATTGAGGCCTCTTAACCTTCCTTCATTGATCAGAGACCCTTCTTCAGTAAAACCACAAGGACACTGTCACTGAATGACAGAGGGGGCTGTACCTCTGCATCTCATAATAGAATCCTAAGAAATATGTGCACAATTCTATAGGGCGACGGGGATGGGGGTCTAATTTTCCGGGGCACCTTAAACACAGGGTATCTTGGATCCCCCTGTTGCAGAGGTCAGTCTTTTTTGACCTTTAAGCTTAAACAGGGTGGTTATAATTAAGTGCTGTCCTAATTGGAGCCTTCAGGATATGTAGCAGGACATCTGTTCCAACATGATTAAAGGGATACTGTCATGGGAAAACATTTTTTTTTTTCAAAATGAATCAGTTAATAGTGCTGCTCCAGCAGAATTCTGCACTGAAATTCATTTCTCAAAAGAGCAAACAGATTTTTTTATATTCAATTTTGAAATCTGACATGCGGCTAGACATATTGTCAATTTCCCAGCTGCCCCAAGTCATGTGACTTGTGCTCTGAAAAACTTCAATCACTCTTTACCCCCACAGCAGCCAAACAAAAGAACAATGGGAAGGTAACCAGATAACAGCTCCCTAACACAAGATAACAACTGCCTGGTAGATATAAGAACAACACTCAATAGTAAAAACCCATGTCTCACTGAGACACATTCAGTTACATTGAGAAGGAAAAACAGCAGCCTGCCAGAAAGCATTTCTCTCCTAAAGTGCAGGCACAAGTCACATGACCAGGGGCAGCTGGGAAATTGACAAAATGTCTAGCCCCATGTCAGATTTCAAAATTGAATATAAAAAAATCTGTTTGCTCTTTTGAGAAATGGATTTCAGTGCATAATTCTGCTGGACCAGCACTATTCACTGATTCATTTTGAAAATTTTTTTTTTTCCCATGACAGTATCCCTTTAACATACCAAAATGAGAAAGTGAACATTGATGGTTCTCACAAATTCAGCAGGACAACCTTGAGGTACAATGCTTTCTAGAAAGCGGACACCTTCCCCTCCAAAACTTGGGATGCACTGAAATGATTTTATGAAAGGGCCATGTAACCTGGGCTTGCCACTATCATTACATAAACATGTGTAATTACTGTGCACTGCTTCATTAACTCCAAAGTAAGTCATTATTTTATGTAAGCTAAACTTGGCAGCTGATATAGGGCTGAGGATGCTGGGAGTTATTGTTGAAGAACATTGCAGAGGTGCTCCACCATGATGTAAGTTATTCCATTCACTACAGGGCATTGTATACAACGTGTAACCTTGGCCACAAGGACACTTGTAACTTAGGGCCAGTGATAAAGGAATGGGAAGTATTTATATGGTAATTTTTTCTCTCATAACAAAGTTTTCTCTCTTGGAACTCGTGTTTATATAATATATAAATCCTATTTATATATTGCATTTCTCTTCTGGAATTTAGGACTTGAAGTCCGATATTGTCAGGCATTGTCTGGGATGTAGGGAATGACATGTCCAGGGTTCAAAAGATGTAGCCAGGGTTTCACCGAGCTACTCGCAGTTTCACCCTTGCTCCACCTTAAAGGGATACTGTCATGGGAAAATATGTTTATTTTCAAAAATGCAACAGTTAATAGTGATGCCCCAGCAGAATTCTGCACTGAAATCAGTTTCTCAAAAGAGCAAACAGATTTTTTTATATTTAATTTTGAAATCTGACATGGGGCTAGACATATTGTCAGTTTCCCAGCTGCTCCCAGTCATGTGACTTGTGCTCTGATAAACTTCAGTCACTCTTTACTGCTGTACTGCAAGTTGGAGTGATATCACCCCCTCCCCTCCCCCCCCCCCACAGCCTAAAGGCCCCCATGCACAGGCCGATAAAATCTGCCGACAGGCCGAGTCGGCAGCTTATTGGCCCATGTGTGGGGCCATCCGACTGGCATCCATGATCGATATCTGCCCGAAAGTCGGGCAGATCTCGATCAGGCATGATAAAAAATCCTGTCGGATCGTGGCTGCATCTGTGCGTCCATGCGGTCTCGTGATCCGACCGACTGTATTGGATCCATTCTGATCTGGGCCCATGATCGGATTAGCCTGATATTGCTCACTTCAATGTGGCCATATGGAGGAGAGATATGCTCGTTTGGTGACATCGTCAAACGAGCGGATCTCTAAGTCTATGGCCACCTTAACAACAGAACAATGGGAAGGTAACTAGATATCAGCTGCCTAACACAAGATAACATCTGCCTAGTAGATATAAGAGCAGCACTCAATAGTAAAATCCAGGTCCCACTGAGACACATTCAGTTACATTGAGTAGGAGAAACAACAGCCTGCCAGAAAGCAGTTCCATCCTAAAGTGCTGGCTCTTTCTGAAAGCACATGACCAGGCAAAATGACCTGAGATGCACCTACACACCAATATTACAACTAAAAACATGTAATTTAGAAATAAAAACTACATCATAAAAATCATGACAGAATCCCAGAATTTCCCAGGGCATTGGTTGCTGTGTGATCGTTCTCTTCATATTCGAGAGGTGTGGCAGCTGCCATATTCAGCCCAAACAAATATCAATGCTTTAAAAACCTCCATGCAAATTTTCTAGGTTCCTGGATACAACTGTGATCTGCCCAAATGACTACTTTATGGTGTCTTCTAAGAATCATTTTAATATACTCTTAAATTAAGTAGAGTCCCCAAATTGTGAGGGGATTGGAGCAGTGATAGGGGGGCTCAGCTTGAAAGGCTGATTAGAGTGTAATGTAAAGAAATTGCCGATGGCTTTTCTACATGCTCCTAAAAGCTTAGCATGAATGTCAGACAGAGTGGGATTTGGAGGTATAAATTATTGGAACTATGGAAGATATAGCAGTTTTCCTATAGCTGCAACCTTGAGCTAAGGATGGCGTCTCCAAGGTGGGCTTGAAGCTTGGCATTCCCTAGGAAAGACTAATAATTATTGACATGAATAGTTCTAATGTTTTAAGGATGTCCATAACTAACTTAAATTCTGTTGTCTTCTAGATGCGGTGGGACTATCAGACATTGGCCACGTGGAAAGCATCCAAGAGAAATCCCAGTGTGCCCTGGAAGAGTACGTCCGAAACCAGTACCCAAACCAACCAACACGGTTTGGGAGGCTTTTGCTCCGCCTTCCTTCGTTACGAATTGTCTCCGCTCCTGTTATAGAGCAACTTTTCTTTGTCCGCCTTGTCGGCAAGACCCCAATCGAGACTTTAATTCGAGATATGCTCCTGTCTGGGTCCAGCTTTAATTGGCCCTACATGCCTATGCAGTGATGGGGCTCATAGTGCTCCTCAGACATCTAACACCCCAATCAAAAAGGAACCAGAAGAAACATTTATTGTCATGAAAAAGAAACCTTTCCACCATGGCCAGATGACTAACATAATGCTCAAACAGGGTGGCCATTGTCTCCAAGGTTCAAATACAGGGCATTCTATGAAGGACATCGCTTTCATGGACACATTGTGGCTTCTTCTGAAGTTTTATTTTCCTACGTGCTGTCAAGGTGAAAAAGGTCAACGATCTGCCAATGAACACTTGTTGCCTATCATGAGACCTCACCGAGGGGAATTAGTGAGGATTCTTGACCATACGATAGACTTTTGTTCATGGCACATCTCCACTAATCTCACCAAGGTGAATCTAATTTCAGCACCAGCAAGTGTCCCCACTTTCTTTTGGTGTTGACCACATTTTCCCAAAAAAATTCTTCTTGTTTGGCCTTGAAAAGATGATACTTATGGACAATAAATGCCTCCTGGGTTCTGACAGATGGTTCTTTTTGATACTGATGGACTCACACTCATGTGCATTGGCTACTCAACTCCAAAAAAGAAAACAATTGGCTAGCACTAAAAATCTGCAACAAAAAGCACTGAAACAGCCTTGGCCACTTAATCCCCCCAAGTTGGGGCGCTGAACAATAGACTATTTATATAAGAAAAGAATGGGCATTTTAAATGTATTAACTGCCTGCTTTTTCATAAATGACATGTATATTTTTTCCATTCCCTCCCCTCCAACCTCCCGCCTCCCTGTGCTGTTCCTCTGCTCTTTATTCCGATTATGTATGTTTGTAAGATATTTTTTTGGAGTGAATTGTGGATTTTTTGGAAACCAGCAACATAAAAGATTTGTTTATTTTGTTGTTTTTTTTTTTTTTGGTGGATCTGAGTAATTATTAAAAACAATATCTGCTTAGATCTTTCTATTGGCTTTTTATTCTGTAGATGGGTTAAATTTATTGTGTAGTTGACACCATTTTGGAAGTTGAAAGTTGCCCTAAATTGTGTTGCATGGGAAATTCCTGAACACCAGTGTGGAGCTTTCAGGCCTTCCTGTGGAACACAATGGGAGGCAGCGAGGGCAGATTCCAGGGAGGGGCAAACACTTGAAATCCAACTCCTCTGCAATAAGCTTAAGGGACAATACTCAAAAACCAAGTTCAGCAAAAGTCCATGTAGGACTTCCACTGATAGATGCTCCAACCTCAATTACATTGGTGCTGGCAACTAAAAATCCCAAGCATATTAAAAAAATTCCCCCCAGTCTGTTGTTGGACAGGTTTTTCGTTGGTCCAGTGCCTAGGGCAGCATGGTAACCAAATATAGGACTGATGGGGGACTTTTCAATTCAGGCAGATATGTAGTTGGACTGTAGATGGACCTCTCCAGGGGGCTTAAAGTTAAAATGCATGTTCTATCTGTCATCTATCTATCTATCTATCTATCTATCTATCTATCTATCTATCTATTGATCTATCTATCATCTCTCTCTCTCTCTCTCTCTCTCTCTCTCTCTCTCTCTCTCTCTCTCTATCTATCATGCCTCTCTCTCTCTCTCTCTCTCAATCCCTATATCATCTCTCTCTCTCTCTCTCTCTCTCTCTCTCTCTCTCTCTCTCTCAATCCCTATATCATCTCTCTCTCTCTCTCTCTCTCTCTCTCTCTCTCTCTCTCTCTCTCTCTCTCTCTCTCTCTCTCTCTCTATCTATCTATCAAATCTCTCTCTCTCTCAGGCCCAGATTTGTGGTGAGGCCACATAGGCCCGGGCCTAGGGCAGCACATTTTTCGGCGGCATGCCCCTATGCGCTCTATGGGGAGCACTGGGGATGCGATGCCCCCCAGTGCTCCGGTGCTTGTATGAGGTAGTGCGGGCCCGCCCAGCAAATTCGGCACTGCTCTCTCTCTCTCCCTTTATCAATCTATCTATCTATCTATCTATCTATCTATCTATCTATCTATCTATCTATCTATCTATCTATCTATCTATCTATCATCTATCTATCTATCTATCTATCTATCTATCTATCATCTATCTATCTATCTATCTATCTATCTATCTATTATCTATCTATCCCTATATCATCTCTCTCTCTCTCTCTCTCTCTCTCTCTCTCTCTCTCTCTCTCTCTCTCTCTCTCTCTCTCTCTCTCTTTATCTATTATCTATCTCTATAGAAAGTATCACTTGTTTAGGGATCTAAGACAGTAGATAGAAACATGTCTTACTGATTGACTTCCCAGTGAGCAGTAAATACATAAGACAGAGGCCCCTATAGATAAACACTTACATGTCAAAGGCTTTGGGTGAATCATTAGTGGAACACTTGCTAATATCCTGGATTCTCCTCTTTGTGGCTCTGCCCCTATGGGCTTGCACTCGCTTGTAGGATCAATGAGGTGTTGACCCAGGACTGCGATCGAGGGGGGTATAGGGGGTACTGTTGTGCTGGGCCTGGTGAAATTGCACAAATTGCATAAGTTACGTTAAAACTTGTGCAATTAATGTAATTTCGTCAAAAGCTGCATTACTTGCCTAGGAACTTAATGAAGAAGCTTGAGCAAGTTCCATATCAAGCAGTCGCAATGCAGTGAAGCCTGACAGGGGCAAACTCCACTGACCCCAGTAAACTGGCTGACTTATTAGCATGTTTATTAATCTTTTTATTAATGTTTTCTATGAACTGTTTATTATAGAGCAACACCAGCTGTTTATATTGGGATTTACTTACTGAATGAAATGAGCGTCTCCTGCCAGTGTCGGACTGGGGTGCCAGGGGCCCACCAGAAAACCTTAGCCCGTGGACCCACTTTCCAAACTATTATTCCTCCTCTCCTCACTCAACCTCTTTATTCTCCTAGTCTTTTATATCTACTTACTATATTCTTTCATTATAAAGCATTTTTTCTCATAAAGAAATAGGGATTGACCATGAAATAGACCAAATGTTTAGAAGCAAGAAGCCCACTGACACCTGGGCCCACCGGGAGTTTTCCTGGTATCCCTGTGGGCCAGTCCAACACTGTCTCCTGCTTGAACTTTTCAGCAATGACTGGTTATTGGGCCCCACAGCAACATCATGTGGCTCCTTAGACTTTACTTTACTTATACAAACACTTGTGTTACACATGTAAAAATGTACTTTATGTAAGAAACGTAGTAATTTACGTATTGTGGCCCCAAAGTTTCTGATGGCGGCCCTGAGGCAGGAATTTGCTAATTTAGTTGTATTTTACCCTGGTGGGTGATCAGTGGAGTAATTCCAGGGTCTCTTAATGGCTGGAACTGCTCCATTCCCTTCACATAACTGCGCCCACTCACACACCGACCCACCCTGTACCCCGATGTAGTGACTAGTATTCCTGTGTAATCTCCTTGCCTCAGTGTTCTACAGTAGAGAATGATTTGTAAATATATACTGCTTAGGCAAGTTGTATGGCAACTTCCACGTGATGCAGAGAAAATAGTTCAAAGTGGGCTTTAAAGACTTCCATGATGTTCAGAGTGCCCATTGTGACATCAACCAAAGTATAACCAAGGTGCCCTATTTGAATATTCTGTAGTTATACAATAGACGGGTGTGTGTATTGCACATACAGGTTACATACAAAAATATAACCAAAAAGAGGTCATGAGAGCCCTGTTCAATACAGCTTATTGTCCCACAAATTAAGGCCTGGGGCCACAAGGTGTTATTAGGCCATCCAGCATTGACTGAGGTTGCTCAGTAGGGAACTAGCTCCAGCTATGCACCACGGGTCATCCATGATTTTGTCTGGGGGTCCAGGGGGAAAACATTTTTTGGGGGCCCCATATTGATTCCACATACTAAAGGCGTGTGCAACTGGACAGCTCCTGTGACATCTCTTACATGGTCAAGCACTGCGTATCTTGACAGCGCTATATAAATAAATGATGATGATGATGATAACTTGGGCCCCGGCTGTTTATTATCAGCAGGGTTAGACTGGGATGTGCACGGCAATACGGGCCATCTTATCTGGGGCCAATGCTACTTATTCCTTTTCCCCAGACGGGGATTGAGTTTGGGTCAACAGGGTCCACTGGGTCCCACCGGCCCAGTCCGACCCTGAATATCAGGTGTCTTTGGTGTATTGTAGCCAATAAACTTCATGATTTGCACCTGTTTTTCGCACAATGCACCATTTTAGTAAAGGAGCTTTGAAGTGTTCATATACATCAAGGATAATTAAAAAAAAAAATCACAAAGTAAGATAAAAGAAACAAAAACTAGTTGTGCCCGGCCGCTGGTACATCTGGCTGCAAGCTGGAGTGGCCACTGGGCTAGGAGATGTCAAACTGAAATGAAATTCACAGAAAGGCCCCAGGTCGCTCTCAGGTCTGCTCTTTAGAACTGGGAATCTTTCACGTAATGCATTCCATTCCCTCCAATGTCACAAAGGTCAGAAATGGAGAATTTCAGTCCGGTGGCCAATGACTGACAGGTTCAGCTTAGCCACACGGGCAGGTCTGTAACCTATTAGTTCTGCAGGGAGGAGAGGAAGGCCTGGCCTGTAATTAATACGTATACGGCGCACACTCACATTGGTTAATGCAGTCGGGGAGTATCCCCTTTTATTCAGCCACCAAACATTCAACGTTTCGGGTGGGAACACCCACCCTTCATTCTAAAACACCCACCCTTCATCCTATTTTGTACAGTGTGCCAAGTGCAATTTTGGACATAAATAGCCATGTTTTCTCCATAATTCAACCAAATGTGTCAAAAGTTTGCAGCAATCCTGCTCCAGGGCTCCCAATCATTAGCGCACTTGCACATGATTCAGCAGAAAAGGGAGGACGACTGCACCATAAAGGACCCCAATAGTCGTTGCTGCTGTACAGAGAAGAGCTCTCTCTTGGCAAGAATGGTGAGAAGTGGTACTGCAGGTGAAAAAACAACACTGTCTTGCAATTACAAAAACACATGAGATAAGCATGGTGGAAATCTAATTTTAATCAGTTGGAAACGCTCTGTGTCATCCCTGCCATTATGTTTATCCTGCCATGTGTTCTTTGGTAAGAGACTGTCACTAGCGCAATTTCGCGCCCTATTGCCAGGTGAATTTTCTCTATAATTCACTGCGAATTTTACAGAATGTTACCTCTTTTGCCAGAGTTTGCTTCACCACCTAAGGGTGGTGGCAGACGGGGAGATTAGTCACCCAGCGACAAATCTTATGTCAGTGACATTATATCCTGTATGCCGAAAAGTCGTAAAAGTTCTAAAAACGTTGGCGTTTTTTCATATTTTAAAGTGGGATCCTAACTATTCAAGATTTTTGTGTTAACATTTTTTTAACCATTTGAGGGGCATGCCACATTTGTTTTAGGGTGATCTCATGTCTAGGACATTAGAGGATCTCTTTTGTCTTTATTTTGCTTCCTTGGACATGTGTAATAATAAGAGGCCACTTCAAGCATTTGCACCAACATCTCTAATAAAGACACATATATGACCTATATGTACCCGCCCTATTCAAATTCACCTAAGCATAGGAATACTAATGAAGTTTCGCTAGGCAGAAATTTTTTTGACTGCCAGGACGCAACTTCACATTTTAGCGAATTAGCGTAGTGGTAGCGAAATTTCGCCTGGGAAAGTGGCGTGAAGTGTGGAGGATCATTCACTGGCAAAAATTCGTACTTTAGTGAATTTGCTCCAATGTGTTTTGGGGACATTTATACATGAAACTGGCACTGTATTTATCCTACAATGTGTTTTGGGGACAGTTATAAATGGAACTGGCACTGTATTTATCTGCTGTGTGTTCTGGGGTATTATACATGGAATTGGCACTGTATTTATCCTACAATGTGTTCTGGGGTATTATACATGGAATTGACACTGTATTTATCCTACAATGTGTTCTGGGGTATTATACATGGAATTGGCACTGTATTTATCTGCTGTGTGTTCTGGGGTATTATACATGGAATTGACACTGTATTTATCCTACAATGTGTTCTGGGGTATTATACATGGAATTGGCACTGTATTTATCTGCTGTGTGTTCTGGGGTATTATACATGGAATTGGCACTGTATTTATCCTACAATGTGTTCTGGGTTATTATACATGGAATTGGCACTGTATTTATTCTGCTGTGTGTTCTGGGGTATTATACATGGAATTGACACTGTATTTATCCTACAATGTGTTCTGGGGTATTATACATGGAATTGGCACTGCATTTATCCTACAATGTGTTCTGGGGTATTATACATGGAATTGGCACTGTATTTATCCTACAATGTGTTCTGGGGTATTATACATGGAATTGGCACTGTATTTATCTGCTGTGGGTTCTGGGTTATTATACATGGAATTGGCACTGTATTTATCTGCTGTGTGTTCTGGGGTATTATACATGGAATTGGCACTGTATTTATCCTACAATGTGTTCTGGGGTATTATACATGGAATTGGCACTGCATTTATCCTACAATGTGTTCTGGGTTATTATACATGGAATTGGCACTGTATTTATCCTACAATGTGTTCTGGGGTATTATACATGGAATTGGCACTGTATTTATCCTGCCATGTGTTCTGGGTATTATACATGGAATTGTCACTGTATTTATCCTACAATGTGTTCTGGGGTATTATACATGGAATTGGCACTGTATTTATTCTGCTGTGTGTTCTGGGGTATTATACATGGAACTGGCCCTGTATTTATCCTACAATGTGTTCTGGGTTATTATACATGGAATTGTCACTGTATTTATCCTACAATGTGTTCTGGGGTATTATACATGGAACTGGCACTGTATTTATCTGCTGTGTGTTCTGGGGTATTATACATGGAATTGGCATTGTATTTATCCTGCTGTGTGTTCTGGGGTATTATACATGGAATTGGCACTGTATTTATCCTACAATGTGTTCTGGGGTATTATACATGGAATTGGCACTGTATTTATCCTACAATGTGTTCTGGGGTATTATACATGGAATTGGCACTGTATTTATCCTACAATGTGTTTTGGGGTATTATACATGGAATTGACACTGTATTTATCCTACAATGTGTTCTGGGGTATTATACATGGAACTGGCATTGTATTTATCCTGCTGTGTGTTCTGGGGTATTATACATGGAATTGGCACTGTATTTATCCTACAATGTGTTCTGGGGTATTATACATGGAATTGACACTGTATTTATCCTACAATGTGTTCTGGGGTATTATACATGGAATTGACACTGTATTTATCCTACAATGTGTTCTGGGGTATTATACATGGAACTGGCACTGTATTTATCTTGCTGTGTGTTTTGGGGACAGTTATACATGAAAATAGCACTGTATTTATCATAAAATGTTTTCTGGGGTATTATACATGGAACTGACGTATTTATCCTGCCATGTGTTCTGGGGTATTATATATGGAACTGGCAAATACTGAAAAAACTGTTAAAAAATAAATAATGAAGAGCATTTGTAAAGTCGCCTAGAATTGGCCATTCTATAACAACTTAAAGGTGAACCACCCCTTTAAATGAACTAGAAAATCATGTAAACATTAAATAAACCCAATAGGCTGGTTTTGCTTCCAATAAGGATTAATTATATCTTAGTTTGGATCAAGTACAAGCTACTGTTTTATTATTACACAGAAAAGGGAAATAATTTTTACGGCCTTTCCATAATTCGGAGCTTTCTGGATAATGGGTTTCCAGATAACAGTTTGCAAACCTGTATTTACATATACACAAAATAGAATCCCATGAGTTTCAGGTTTCAAGGTCTCAGATCCCCAGGATTTAATTTATAACACAGGCCTGAAATCTGGCACCTGCTCAGTCCGTATAAATTAAAATGCTTTTTAGTCAGAATTTATTGTCATGGGCAGAACATAAGATGAAACCAACGACAGGACGAGCGGAGGAAACTGAGATGGAGCGAGGTGTGAAAAAGGTCCTTATTAGTGAAGTGGGCTTGGTGAAGGTCATAACCCCATTTTTTAATTGGGAGCGTGTGCTAGAAGCCAGGGTGTCTATGGGTGGCATATGTAGGCAGAGGGTGTGGTGCCACGGAGGCTTGTGTTACGGGGAAGGGATGGGGCGATTATTACGGGGGATGCTTCAGAGACAGGCTGGGTGGACTTGCCTGGTTGCTAGGAGACAGAAGAGTTAAGTGGTCTCACTCTAGGGATGGAGCTGACCTTGGCGTACTCCACCTGTCAGGTAAAGAAAAGCTTGTTTGATTCATTGACATGTGGCCAAATGAGGCCCTTTGGGCTTGGGGAAAGAGGGTGATGCCAGGAAAGCGTGGGTGGGGCAGTTTGGGGGCACTGAATTGAGGGACAGAGAGAAATATCCCTGTGCCGAGACAATGATCTGACTGTTATACATACAATCATTTTGCCTCATTCATCTTTATAAAGAGTCGCCATCGCCACTTATAGAGAGAAAGCAGCAAAATGTCTGACGAATATTCCATGCTGGAGGGGCCACTCAGCAACATATATACTGTATATCAAAAATTAAAGATGTTGTTTCGGGTTATTATATACCCTTTCTCACTTGAGAAAGGGTATATAATAACCCGAAACATGTCGTGTAGTAGCTTTTAATAAACACAACCACAGCGTTTTTGCTATTGAGCAGTGCTCTCCTCATTCTTTAATTTTTGTCATTTGTTGGGATAGCGGTTTACCCAAGCGAGGATTGATGCATTCCTAAAAAGACTGAAAAGGCAGTGCGGAGGACATCATTTGTATTTTGCAATATATTCTGTATATATAACTCACTCAACAAATCCATTTCATTCTATTAAACACCCAATTTCGTAAACATACAAATATATGAGTTTAGGTTCTAAAACTGAACATTTCTGTGAAATTCACTCTTTTCTAAACTAAAAAAAAAAAATCTTAATGAAATTTAAAATATGATTTGCTTTAATGTATTTGGATACGTGGACGCAATGAAAATACAGGGGTTTAAATGGGTTCGGAATGTTTCCGTAATGATGAAGTCGATGTGATTCAATTTCCCATTGTAAGTGAAATGCAAATGTTTGGCTTATCTCCAATGTATGTGTGAACGGCGAGTTAAGCAACATCCGTCTGTCCTTTGTGATTCTCCCCACTGCTGCTGGTTCTGACTAGTGGTGGGCGAATAAATTCACCAGGCGCGAATTGGCGGGCAATTTCCGCCGGCGTGAATAAATTAGCAAAACTGCAGCGAAAATTCGCAGACGAAAAATCTGCTGCGTCAAAAAAATGAGCAGCATTGAGTTTAATACATTTGGCAAAAAATCATGCGCAGGTATAACAATTGTCGCGGGCATCTAAATTGACGCGCGTCAAAATAATTTTGACGCCTATTGACTTCATTGAGCTTCTTGAATTTCCCAGGAAATTAGCTTATTTTTCTGAGAAATGGGACAAAATCGCCCATCATTAGTTCTGACTGCATGAAACAGTTCTGCAGAAGTCGGCTTTCCAACAGTCAAACCTCAATCCCTTGTTATTTGCCATCTCTGTGGGAATGACAGTTGCAAGGCATGGAGATGTGCACAGTGGCATAGAGGGACTGCAGGACATGTGCTGATTGGGGGGGTCACAGCACTTCTTTTCAGGGTCTGGCAATGCTCTGCACCTATACAAAAAAAAAATCCAGTGTGAGCTACAGAGCAGATTGTTTGGGGTAAAAGTCAGCCCTGTTCTTAAAGGAAAAGGAAAGCTACAGAATCAGTTAATTGCCACTAGATTGGCCACAATAGTGCAAGCTATAACACTATATTTATTCTGCAGAATGCTTTACCATACCTGAGTAAACAGCTCTAGAAGCTCTCTCTGTTTGTTTAGGATAGCAGCTGCCATATTAGCTTGTTGTGACATCACTTCCTGCCTGAGTCTCTCCCTGCTCACTCATAGCTCTGGGCTCAGATTACAGCAGGGAGGGGAGGAGGGAGCGATAGAGGAGCAAACTGAGCATGCTCAAGCCCAAACCCTGGAGGATTAAGCTGAAAACAGGAAGTCTGATACAGAAGCCCATGAGTACACAATAGAAGGAAAGAAATGTGCTGTTTGTTTTGACAGAGGACTCAGAGCAACATTACTTTGAGGGTTTACTGGTGTATTTATATAGACCTTTCTAAGAAAGCTTACTTAGTTTTAGCACAGACGAAAAAAGAAATTGCTGGCTCTAATCCCTCTCAAGACCAATTAAATATTATCAAAAAGCATCAATTCTAATCTTGCTTATAAAACATTCAGTGACGGAAAGCCAGCCACTGGGTAATTCTCACCGAGTGGAAAGGGTGACCTGGGTGTCCAAACCCCAGGTCCGTCACTTGAAAGATGAACAATTCAATTTCAATATTGTTAAAGGTCAGCAGAGCTTACACTCACCAAATTGGCCAAATGGCCCGGATGCCGTGCCCCGAACCCGTAGCTTAGGCAATGCAAATCATCCAAAATAAATGTGCACGCACTCCTGCAGCCAAGGCATTAGAGGTAAAAATTTGTAACTTTATTCCATCTTATGCGTCCTAACGCGTTTCGTATCAAACGATACGTAATCATAGGCACCTATGACTACGTATCGTTTGATACGAAACGCGTTGGCTGCAGGAGTGCGTGCACATTTATTTTGGATGATTTACTTAGTTTTAGCCTTTCCTTCTCCTTTAACCCCCATGAATTCAGAGCTGTTGAATGCATGTAATTCATTTTGCATGGAAGGTAGGGTGCAAAGACTGGGGTGAACTGTGAGTTCACTTGTGTTATTGGACTTAAGTATACTTAGATAGTGCCTATAATTGAATTAGCATTTCTGCATCATTTTCCTATATTATTGTTTCACCCAACTTTCTATTAAACCATTAATGACAGGCTTGAGGCTTGCCGGAAAAAGCCAACGAGTCTCAGTTAGGGGTGTCTCTGTCACGTTTAGGGTTTGGGCACACGCTAAGATTCGGAGAGATTTAGTTGCCCAGCGACAAATTGCTTCTTCTTCGGGCGAATAATCTCCCCGAAAAGTCTTCCTGCCAGCTAGAATTTAAATCGTGGGTGGCACTTGGAGCGCTTCATTGTCCGAAGTCGCCCGAAGTTTCCTCGTGAGGCAACTCCTCGAATCTTAGCGTGTGCCCTTACCCTTAAGTGTCTGAGAGTCAGACTAGGCTCATAGCTTGTATAGAGAGATAACATAAAGCTATTTGAAGGAATAGTGGGCCCTTTAACTAAACCAGTGATAAGTGGTATGTCCGGACTATATTTTTCTACAATAAATTATATCCAAATAATATCAAAAGGCGAGGTAACCTAAAGTCAGTGGACATGCTAATTTGTTAGGAAGCCACAGGCCAATGATAAATCCCATCACTCTCCTTTTACAGTACAGTTGTATATATATATATATATATATATATATATATATATATATATATATATATATATATATATATATATATATATATATATATTTATAATGTCCTTGCTTTCAACAAGTCACTGCAGATTGAAGCAAGGAGACCTGCATTGCTGGAGACGTCTGCAGAGAACACCAAGATTTACAAGAACTCTTTAGATTCCGATAAATGCTGATTCTCGTCTGTCACCCACACTCGCCTCATCTGAGCTGCTCCCGATCTTCCCTTCTTCTTGTTCTAAATTCTTCTATCCTAAGTGACTTCATGCAGGGTGATTCACGGATGATTCATGGGCCACTGATGTGGAGGAGATTTCTCCTGTAATAAGGAGACCATCGTCTTCTATCACTAGATGGTTATGAGTTCATTATTAACAGGACAGTAGGGTTTATTTACGAACACTGGGCAAAAATTACATCAGTGTAGTAGTAACCAGTGATTGGCGAATTTCTCCCGAAACGGCAAAAAATGTACAAAACTCGAAAATTGACGCCCACGAGTCAATGGGCATCTGACGCGCAACGGTTGTGGCATGAATAACTTTTCCAATGCATGTCCGAAAATTTTTCTAATTTGTGCTTGCCGAATTTATTCCCCCATCACTAGTAGTAACCGGTACATGAGCTGATCGGGTAAGCTTTCCAATTGATCAGCCCACAGGCCACATACAAGGGGCCATACAAGGTATAGTTCTTTTTCTATTGCTCAAAACATTTGGGCAAACAGCCCAGAGGCTCTTCTTCACTTCCTCATCGGCCAGTGCACCCTCCATTGGGCAATATGGTGCATCAGCTAATTACATTTTCAAACCTGCCTGACCAATATCGACAGTAAGTGGATCGGTTGAGATTAGTAAGCCACCATATACATATGAATAATTATACAACACAAAGTTATTGGTACATGAATGGTCATCTACAGCAACCAATCAGATATTTGCTTTCATTACTCTATCTGCAGCACATTGCACAAATTACTAACACATTATTGTTGATTGGTTGCTGCTCTGGTGCAAGTTTTCCCAACGTTTATCAATGAGACCTGTCATTTTCCTATGTTTTTCCGTTCTGTTGTTCTTGTCTTTGGTCAAAGAGATTTGATAGAAGCTAAGGGCCAAGTTCCTATCTCCTGGGTGACTAATTTTGCACTAGAGACAGCAAACCCAAGGGCTGAATGAGGTGCCGGAGCTTAAAGGGTTCTGAAGGATCCTGGCCAAAGCACAGTTTCAATATATGTGTGTAAAACAGGACTTCTGCAAGGATTGTTGGTTGGGTCAAGTAATGTCTTCATGTAAAACTTTTAGTCCTCCACCAGTTGTTAATTTGCAACTTACAGAAGCTTCTGACAGCCTTTGTTCAGCACTAGCTAGAGTGCTGCATGTTGGACATCTCAGTTTTAGATTCTTAAGATTTAAGATAGTCATACATATTAAAAAAAATCCAAGCCATAGAAAATATCTGGCCTTCAACCCAGAGATAATATCTGGCCTTCAACCCAGAGATAATATCTGGCCTTCAACCCAGAGATAATATCTGGCCTTCAACACAGAGATAATATCTGGCCTTCAACCCAGAGATAATATCTGGCCTTCAACCCAGAGATAATATCTGGCCTTCAACCCAGAGATAATATCTGGCTTTCAACCCAGAGATAATATCTGGCCTTCAACCCTGAGATAATATCTGGCCTTCAACCCAGAGATAATATCTGGCCTTCAACCCAGAGATAATATCTGGCCTTCAACCCAGAGATAATATCTGGCCTTCAACCCAGAGATTATATCTGGCCTTCAACACAGAGATAATATCTGGCCTTCAACACAGAGATAATATCTGGCCTTCAACCCAGAGATAATATCTGGCCATCAAACCAAAGATAATATCTGGCCTTCTCTCATTAACATATGGATGAGACACTGAAGACCAGAAAGTGACAGAAAGTTCACAGGTATAAACAATCAGGAATTCATTTTCCTGAGCAAAGAGCAATCAGGAATTTATTTTTAATCAGACTAATACATGTTACAAAAATTCAAGTTAAAGTGATATTGACACTAAAAATAACTTTTTAAAATATGAATGTACATTAAAAGTTACCTATGGGTTATGTTGATGGCTTTTTGCTGAGAGGTTTGTTTATCTTGTTAGTTGAAGTTTCTAAACCTCTGTTTTGCCAACCTGACTGTCTCATCTTAGCCTGTCAGTTAAAGGAGAACTAAACCCTTAATTAAAAAAAACCCTACCCCCCGTGAGAGGAGGTAATAACACAGATTGTGGCCTGCAAGTCTTAAGTATGGGCCGTCCTTGTCCTTAAGGTTCTGCTTAATGAATTTAACTAAGGGGAGATTCCTTCTTACACCAATGCCTGTTGTGGTCTCTGATACTGACAGATAAATCTCAATTAGCTTAAATAGAAATGGATCGAAGAATTAATCAGATTAAAGTAATATGGGAGCTGTTGGGACAGCTGTTCCTCCTATGATAATAAGCCCTACAACATTTGTCTTCTGCAGGTCGTCCCCACAGACCTCAGTCTCTGTCATCCTACAGACCTCAGTCACCCTATAGACCTCAGTCGTCCTATAGACCTCAGTTGCCCTATAGACCTCAGTTGCCCTACAGACCTCAGTCGCCCTATAGACCTCAGTCGCCCTATAGACTTCAGTCACCCTACAGACCTCAGACCCAGGCTGATGCAAGTCCTCCATTGACACAGTGCTTGTTAATGCCTGAGGTTAAGTGACTGGGAGTGGAGGTCCAGGGTGGGTGGGTTTGGAATAAGCAGAAAACATTTATGGCCTTTTGTGGTATTAACTAACCTAATGTGCGAGTGGGGGAATTAGCGGAGGGGGGGATCGTACTCCATTACTAGATTAGTCACTGCATAATGGAGTTTATAAATTAAACGCTGTCAGTTTTTGTACATTAAGGGGGAGCTGGGATTTTACTAAATAAAGCTGAACTCACCAATCCCTCCAATTATTTCCATCATTACGGACTGTCTCTGTGCAACGGAATCCATGACATAAATGTATCTGGATCCAAAGCAGCCTAATTATTCTTACATGACAACACCAGTTTCTGTCTCTCCTCCACTCTAACCCTAATGCACTTGATGTTCCATTAATTGTCCGGCCTCCCCAGTGCAAGAATATGACTCCAGACCTCTGCAATTGCTCTCTCCCACTTTTCACAAGGCAAATGTTTCCTTCCAGGACTGATAAATCAAGTGTGAATGGAAGACTTGTATTGCCACCAGGGCAGCCTTAGGCGTCCACCACAATACAGATTACCCATTTAATTTATAAAAACCTTTAAAACTGTTAAAGGAAAAAATTAATTTTATGAGAGTGTTTGTCAGCCATTTAATTTGTATTTAAATGGCCAATACAGAATAAAGGACTAGATTACACAGTACCATAAATATTTGTACAGGTATGGGATCCGTTATACGGAAAGCTCTGAATTACGGAAAGCCTGTCTCCCATAGACTCCATTATAAACAAATAATCTAAAGTTTAAAAATGATTTCCCTTTTCTCTGTAACAATAAAACAGTAGCTTGTACTTGATCCCAACTAAGATATAATTAATCCTTATTGGATGCAAAACCAGCCTATTGGGTTTATTTAATGTTTACGTGACTTTGGAGTAGAATTAAGGTATGAATATCCAAATTATGGAAAGCCCCAGGTCCCGAGCATTCAGAATAATAGGTTCGATACCTGTATTAGAATTTGTTATTGGCAACACTTGGGGGGTTATTTATTAAAGGCCGTATGCCAAAAACTCAAAAAATTCGAGTTTTTTTTAACTTTAAAATCTGAATTTTTTGTGAAAAAAACTAATTTTTTTTTGTGATTTACTATACCACGAGGATGGAAAATGTCTGGATGTAAAAATCTGGCATCTCAGACCTACCTAGGTTGTATATAACAATGGGAGAAGTCCCAAAGATATCGTTATCTGTGCTGGGTTTCCAGAGATTTTGTGGTTTTCGGGCAAAAATCTGGAAAATCTGGAGTTTTTTCTCGCAATTTTTCAGGAAGATGTATTGATTATGAACTCATTATGAAATTATGCCATTCCATCTCCCTGAAGTCCATCTTGTCCATGATCAAGTTATGTCATTCCACCTTGTTGATCAGTATTGTGTATGATACCTAAAGATACATAGGATATCAGCTGCCATTCATTTTGGACCTGATTAGTGACCCACTGGACTATGTATACTGGCACCTTCCTGATTGATAGCGTTAAGAGTATTTTAAAAGTATGGAAAAAGATCATCGATGGCTCAAGAGTTCACATCAGCTAATGGGTCATATGTTGGACATGCCTGTTTTACTAATTTTTTCCCCTCCATTTGGGCCCATCTTCTCAAAATTCAGATCTGATGGAGGTAATGGAACTGGATGCATATATTGTATGTTTCACAGACATCATTTGCATAAGTATTGGCCGCTGTCCGGGCACTTTTAGAATGTCGTGGTAGAGTTCTTTTTGTTTTTTTCCCCTGCCTCAGAAATTCCACTTCATTACTCTGTTTGTTGATGCAACTTGTATTCGTTGACACACAAAGCTGAAACTACACAGACTTCACTTGATTATTAACTTAAAGGGATGTAGGATAAAAGAGCGAGGTGATGTCCCAAAAGACCGACCAACCACAGTTAGTGAGATTCCTAATGGCTCAGCTGTTTTAATTGGCCAAAATCCATGCACCTGTACTGCAAAATGATAGTACATGTTTCTCATTTGAAACAGTTGAGTGGGTTTTCTCTCCCTACTTCCTCCCTAATTAAGATTTTTCCACCTCCACAGATCATCGTTGAATAACTTTTTGTTTGATCTCACAATTAATGAGCAGGCAGCTCGACAATTAGTCTGTGGCTACATTTGATGGAATTAATGAGAGGTCTATGCTCCTATCAAGCAACAGATGTAGCACAGGCCTGGTGCGCGGATCTGTAATGCTTGCACAAATCTGCCTGCCACTCGAAGGTGGCGGCTAAAAAAGATATGGGAGGAATGCGTTGTAACACCTGCCAGATCTGATAAAGGCACACGATCTGAAGGGGTTATCACCATTTATTTGCCTCCAAGTGCTAATTGCCCAACTGTGCAGCATGTTTTTTTGTTTTGTAGAATCTGACAGTCACTTAATGAAACTTTCTAGTTCCAAGTGGCTTTACAGGTTTGGTAGACAATCTTAGTTTAGATAGCAGGAGATCTTAGCGGACTACAAGAACCACTTAAAATAAATCAGCTGTTAATACTATAGCTTGAACTTTGCTATAGGGAGTAACACCTATTCATACTACGGCTCATTCTCTGTAGCAGTGGTTGAAGAGCGGTTTTCAGAACAAGAACAACATCAACAGTTGTTTCCATCCATCCCAAAGGGCTGAGAAAAGAGCAAGAATGATTAAAATCATTAATCTGTAGTGATGGGTGAATTTGTATGGGGTGCCGTTTGTCCCAAATACATTCTGTATACAAAACTATCCCTAATACACAGAATGAATGTCTCTCATGTTATATAAGAATTTGTGACCATACACAGAGAAAAAAAATATACAAAAGACTTATTTCTATTAAAGAATGAAAACAAAATCTGGTTAGTGCACAAAATGGTGTCATTATATCACAAACTCCATTCTGTTGCTCCATTATTGCTCTCAGCATAGACAGGAAGAGGAACAGGAGTCAGTCATAAGATAATGGCAAAACAGCAGGAATGCCCTTAACCAAAATGGCCCACAAGCAGGTTACTACAATAAGAATAGCCATATCACCTAAAATGATCATATTTATATAAGTTTTGCATACTTTTCTTTTTCTACAATCATTATAAGTGCAGCATTATATTTCTCAGCCATTTGTAAAAACTTCCATTTATGAACCTGTAGTGTTTAACAGCAGCTCTTTTAGGAAAGGTTTGTTCATGTTTATTACTATGCAGCACAGGGGGACATTAGAGGGCGCCCTCTATAGCAGGTCAGATACTTTGCCTTAGCCATGTGGAGGAGAGCTGGCCACTTCTCATCTTGTTTGTATATGGTAATAAGCTTTGTTCTTATTGGTTCAGGAATGTGACTGACAGTGTTGCTTCACAGAATGGTTATTTTATCTGTTTTGTGAAACAAAACTGTCATTTTGTGGAAAGAATGAATCCTGTACTATAAAATCTTGCTTTCTGTCACAGATATCTATTTTGTCAGTCAAATCTAGCTTGACAAGCACTAGTTAGTTACACTATTATATATTATGTCCAACTTTGTTTTTACATAATTCATTCTGTAAGTAACTTTGCACATAAGTGCGTCCGTTACATGGAGGTTCTACATTTGTGAGACAGATTGCTTGTTAAACTGTACAGAATGGAGTTTGTGATATAATGACATCCTTTTGTGCACTAAACAGATTTTGTTTTCATTCTTTAATAGAAATAAGTCTTTTGTATATTTTTTTATCTGTGTATGGTCACAAATACTTATATAACATGACAGACATTCATTCTGTGTATTAGGGATAGTTTTGTATACAGAATGTATTTGGGACAAACGGCACCCCATAAATTTGCGCCATTTCGCTACGGCGAAAAATTCACCATCGGCGCCCGTTTTTGACGCCGGCAAATTTTTGCCGGTGACTTTTCGCGGGCATTTCGCGAATTTATTCGCTGGCGGCGAATCGCGCAAATTCGCTCCTGACGAATAAATTCGCCCATCACTATTAATCTGCAGTGGTATTGGACTGGGATGCCAGAGGCCCACCAGAAAACCTTACGGTGGGCCCACTTTTCAAACTAGTATGCCTCCTCTCCTCACTGAACCTCTTTATTCTACTAGTCTTTTATATCTACTTACTATATTTTTCTATTATTAAGCATTTTTTCCCCATAAAGAAATAGGGAATGACCATGAAATATGCTTAATGATTATAAGCAAGAGGGTCCATTGACACCTGGGCCCAACAGGAGTTTTCCTGGTATTCCGGTGGGCCAGTACGACACTGGTCTACAAAGTCCTCACTGAATCAAATGGGTTAAGAGGAATTGTTGCAGAGCAATCTGCTTCACTTTGTGATTTATCTAAATCCTGCTTAAGCCCTAAATAGTGAGGGATCAATAGACCATTGGCTACTGTCCGATTTTGCGTCTTTCAAGGGTGTTATCTATAAGCTGTGACCTTTTTCAGCCCTGGGGGGTTCCCAGAAGTGCTTCTTCTAATGTTTCAAGGAGGTGCTCTCATAGGATTCTATCCTTTAAAAATACTACTTACCTTTACATACAATTTAGTGTTTGTGTTTACACTTAATAAGTATAAAATTATTGTTAAAGGGATACTGTCAAAACGCATCAGTCAATAGTGCTGCCCCAGCAGACTTCTGCACTGGAATCTGTTTCTCAAAAGAGCAAACAGGTTTTTTTTATATTTAATTTTGAAATCTTACATGGGGCTAGACATATTGTCAGTTTTCCAGCTGCCCCCAGTCATGTGACTTGTGTCTTTACTGCTGTACTGCAAGTTGGAGTGATATCAACAGAACAATGGGAAGGTAACCAGATAGCAGCTCCCTAACACAAGATAACAGCGGCCTGGTAGATCTAAGAATAACACTCAATAGTAAAATCCAGGTCCCACTGAGACACATTCAGTTACATGGAGTAGGATAAAAAACAGCCTGTCAGAAAGCAGTTCCATCCTAAAGTGCTGGCTCTTTCTGAAAGCACATGACCAGGCAAAATGACCTGAGATTTCACCTACACACCGATATGGTGTAATTTAGAAATAAAAACTACATCATAAAAATCATGACAGAATCCCTTTAAACTAGAAAACTATGGGGTGAAATGGAATCAAATATTTGCTCTGTTTCTAATTGAGAACATTAGATGAGGGTATTTTCAGTCCCACATACCTACCTATGAGCCATATTGGTTCATTACATCTGCTGCAAGGCTATCATCATTTCTATTACTCTGTGTACTTATTGATAATTAAAATGTTTGCTACGTGGAAAAAAAAACCTTGTATGGTAACACAGAACCTGGGGTTGGTATTTCGCCAAGGCACGATGTGCAAGATTTATTTGTTGACTTTGAGTTTGTGTTGAGTCCAGCAGACCAAAATGATGTAAATATGTTAACTTGCTTCTGATCAAACTATCCATAATGTCTGTGGAAGAAAATTTAGATTGTAAGCTTTGTGGACTGTCCATATGCTACAAAGAACGTCAGGGCTAAATAAATAAAAGATAATCTTCTGCACTGAAGTTAGGGTTATTTTCTTGAGGAGGTTCCCTTAGCTAAAGAGATTTTACATCTCAGTTTTATTTTGAGGTGCCACAACATCAAGACAGATGAACAAAAGGACCAACGTAGTTCCTTACTGATGTTTGGAACATCAAACCCTAAAAACTCTGAACATTTTGTGAGGGTTAAAACATCTTCAAATGGTTAAAGGGACATCTCCCAAGTGGAAGTAATCTTCCCTTCTCCTTTAATTAATGGATGCCTTTTGTTTACATAGTTTAGTCATTCAGTCCTATTGAGGGGTACCAGGGAAATCAATGTATTATTGACATTTTTTTTGCATAGAAAATCAGGGATTTCATCATTAGCCTAATGTGGTGTGCGGGGATAATATCCTCTATGATCCCCCAGGAGGCAGATTTCAGGTGTGGAACAGATTCAGGGCATAATAAATCGTAAAAAAAAGTCTTTTTTTAGCACAATTTTTCTGATTTCCTGCGTCAAAATGGAGGCCCACCAAAAAATCGCACCTTAATAAATAATACCCAAAATGTTTCCCTTAGGCTTAGATGTCCTTAACGGATTATAGCAGGGGGTCAACTATTAGTTACATCACTAAATGTATTCCAAGAAATGTCCACTATCAGGAGACCATGTACTACATGAAGATTAACCACTACATATCGCCAGTGTTGGACTGGGATGCCAGGGGCCCACCAGAAAACCTTAGACAGTGGGCCAACTTTCCAAACTATTATTCCTCCTCTCCTCCCTCAACCTCTTTATTCTCCTAGTCTTTTATAACTACTTACTATATTCTTCCATTATTAAGCCTTTTTTACCCATAAAGAAAAAGGGATTGACCATGAAATAGACCAAATGTTTAGAAGCAAGAGGCCTACTGACACCTGGGCCCACCGGGAGTTTTCCTGGTATCCCGGTGGGCCAGTCCAGGGCTGCATATCGCCAGTTTTCACATATGGAAGGTCTTCATGAGGCAGATACTGTATTATATTATCAAATGGATAACTCTAGAGAAAATCTGGTTTTAACATAAAGCACTCATCCAGGAGACATCAAAGAGAGAAGTTAGAGATCGCCACAGTGCTCTAGAGTGAAATTCCACCACTCTCCATTCATTTCTATGGGATTTTTAAAAGAGTATTTATCACTGGGTGAAAGTGAAAGGAGAAGTCCATGAAGAAAATATTTTATTTTTATTTCATTTTTATCAGCTCAAGGGAAACCTGGTTTTACAGAGAGTTCCAATTCCAGAGACCATTTCATCACAGAGAGATAGAGAGATCAACTACCGTATATGTTAAGCTCCACCTTTAAGGAAAAGAGTATAGTCCTCTTGAGGAAAAATGATGAGCTTGTTAACTATAGACAAAAAACAGTTTTAACAAAGAACATTCATAATAAGTTTAACCACCACATGTGGTAGGCTCAACATCTAAAGAGAAGGCCACTCTCCTTGAGGGAACTATAGTGTCAGTTTGAGATTAACTTCCACATATGGTAAGATCTCCTTTAATGAAAGACCACCCTCAGCACGAGTAGCAAGTTATACTACAGCTTGATAACCTTATGGAGTTTCCACGTCTAACTTCAGATTTCTAACTTGGGAGACCAATGCAAAATGGTGATAGGGTTTACACATAGCCCTTTGAGTTCCGTGCTTTGTCATTAGCCCACCTCCTACGTTTTTCAGGAAAAAAAAGTTACAATCTTTCATTAGCCCCCTTGTTTTACGCCACTTCAACAAAGCTTACTTTTTTGTTAAAGAGTGACAGACTGCCTCATAAATACGCCCCGTCTTAATGCTTCACATTTGTCGCCCCGAGGGAAAGGACCAACCATACTCTGACCTCCTTCTGACCTTGTCAAGCTTCAGAAAGGGCAGTGAGAAGCTTAGGTGTGAGAACTAGATTGTAACGTTTGTGCTCAGCTCTTGTTGTGGGATGTGTATGAAGATGTGTGATTGTCACGCACTATGAAACGTCCTAACAAAGGTTCTTCTCTGAAACAAAGAGTCCTCTTCACCCTCTTACAAACCTACATTTTCCGGGCTTTGGCACAACTTAGAAAAGATTCAGTGCCGGTTTTTATTGCATTCTGGTGTTGAACACAATTCATAAAATTCATACTTTAGCGAGCAACGCCATTAAATGAACGAGACGCAGAAGCCTTCGTGTTTTCACTGTTTTTATTTACTGTTTCAAACTTGTTTTACATGTCCATAGATTTTGAAACAATAATTAAAAACGAACAATATTCGTATGATGTAGATAATGGTATCTAAAGACAATTTTCAACTGGGTTTTATTTTTATTTTTTTATTTTTTTTTTGACCAAATCCAAATCAACCTCGGTTAATTGTAAGACAACGATTCCCTTAAATGATGTTATAACTAATATTGTCAAATAAAATTTTATTTGAAATCGTAAATATTGAAAGAACTACAGTCAAATATTCCATTAAATGTACCCTTTCTTTATGCCTCATTAGACCTGGGTAATATTAGTGATATAATGAAATTTATTTGCAGAATATAGAAACTAAACCATATGTATATTTATAAATAGAAATTTTAAAATTTTGACATTTTAAATTTTCTGTAAGGTTCAAGGTTTAGCAAGAAAGAAAGACCATTAGGGAAGCTTGTTAAGCGGAAACAGTTGAGTCCTTCGTAAAGCAATTATTTTCTAATTGCAATGATTTCGGCTTTGCGGGATTTGTTAGATGCACATTATATCTGAATATTTATGTGTAGCTTGGACTTTTTACTACTGATTTACTAATTGTAATGAAAAATTTGTAAATTTACATTTCAAAACCGTTATTCATGGGGAGGCAGAGTTATCGAAATTGGAATTTTCAAGTGTTTTTTCTTAATTTTAAAAACTCAAAAATCTGGAAACCACATTTAGAGGGTTATTTGTAAAAATCCGAATGTTTCTGATTTTTTAAATAAAAAAAGTCAGATCAAACTAGAATCCACAATTTGCCCTTATTTATCAATAAAAAACTTTAAAAAAATCAGATCAAGAAAAAGCGTGACTTTTTCAGATTGTCACTCAAAAACCCCAAATTTGACTCTGCAAACCATAAAATTTTTCGCTGAAAAACCAGCGTCAAACCCCGATCTTCAAATGGTCAAGCAGACATCTACCATTGACTTTTACATGAATTCAGCAGGTTTTAGATGAAGTATTTTTCGGATTCGGTCAAAACGGTCGCCACAAAAAAAGGCTTGAAATAGAATTTAGGTTTAGGAAGCAAAGAAGAATGTGTTTTTGTTTTAATCGTGCCAAGCAACTTTGTAGTTGTTGGCTTGGCACAATTAAACACGGGATAAATCCCTGTTAAGTAGTGATGGACGAATAAATTAGTCTATCGCAAATTTGCATTGCATTTCACCACCTGCGAATAAATTCGAGAATCTCCCACGAATGTTCACAGGCAAATATTCACCTGCGTCAAAAAATTTAGGACGCACATCCGAAAAGTCGATTGCGTCAAAATCGCTGCGCGTCAACACTATTCGGACGCCCATTGACTTTAACGACAACGACTTTTGATCTTCACATTTTTTCCACAAATTTTTTGCCGTTTTGCGAACTTTGCAGGCAATTCGGTAATTATTGGGCGAAGTCAAACGGGAGAAATTCGCCTGTGTCAAAACTTTGCGGGAAATTTGCCCATCATTGCTGTTAAGCATTCTACCATTTGCTGGAGTTTTCTTTGCATTCTACATATGGTGGAGGTGCCGTCCTCTTAAATTTTGTTGCACTGGGGTTATATCAGTGGAGAGAGTGTGTGTGTGTATCGGAGGATGCACCTGACAATCAGAGCTCAGTACAGATCACATCCTGTGCAATAGAGGAAGTCCCGTCTCCTAATGATGTCATTAGTTCAGAAGTGTTGGGACCACTTTAATTTGGATTTCTTCATATACCTGCATAGAAACAGGGATGGATCAAATAATCCAACTGGGCTGGATCAAATAACTGATTATCAAATAACTTGGTCTGGCAGAGAACTGGAAACATCAAAACTGTCGGTTCCCAAGTGTCAGAAGGCCATAGGCCATCACAGATAACCGAAAATGGGATTTCTGAGTAAGGGGTGGAATGAGGAAGAATCTGGAACAGGCCGTAGTGAGGGGAGGGCTGGTTACTAACGCAGAATTTGTTAAGGAACAACGCATTTTGATGTGAACCCTCTGACAACACAGTTAATTATTTCCCTGCTTAATTATATAATTATATTATTAAATTATATTTCAGAGGCGACAAAGGGAAAGACTGAAAAACGGCACAAATTTGGAAAAATATTTCAACTTTGGACATGGGAAAATGTTAACATATGGGGAATTTTCTCCTTTGTGCCCTTTATTTTTCCTTCTCTACCACATCATTTCCCATTCCACTCTGTAATTTCCCCTACACAGTTTCTTACATTGAGTGTAGTTTTCCCGGCATCTATTTCTTCCCTTAGTGCAATTTAAGCTGCACCGCACTCTCTTCTATCAGTGTAATGGCCCCTACTCCTCTCATCCCCTCAATGTTGCCACAATGAGTTCTCCTTTCCCCCCCATGAACATGACTTTACCTCCATCTTTCTTTACATCTTCGTACCCTTGCTTGGTGGCCCTACACCTCTTTTTCCTTACACCATTCTCCCACAGTTAGCCCAATTTTCCTCAAACCTCTCTCCTTGGGTGCACCACACTCCCCTTTCAGTTTAATCGCCCCTACATGTCTCTGTTCCATCAATAAATGGAACCACTAGAACCATAGAGTTCTCCATTCCTCACATGAATGTGGCCTTCTCTCCACCTCTCCTGCGCTCTCTTTAAATGTTCTTACTTCCCTCTGACAACACAATGAATTATTTCCCTGCTGTGCTGCCGTGATACACTGAATTTAACAGCACTAGTGTCTGCCAAGAAAAGCAGTAAATGTATTTGATTTGGAGGAGATGGAGCAAAGGGGAGCAGCCAGGCACATATCTGTTACTTCTATTTTATAGATGACCACGCTAAAAGCTAGCACTGAGCTCAGTAACAGAGATGTGTTTGCTCCCGGCTCCCGGGTAAGTGATCTGACACCGAATACTCGCGAGCATCACCCACTATTGTGATGTAAAATGACAAGGGGGAAAGTGGAAGTATTGGTTTCCAGTGTAAAGCAATCAGATCTCCCAGTGACTCTCCCCTTACAGCAATCAGATCTAATGAATTTGTCTCACGCCTCGCTACATTGCTTTGGCCCTGCATGGCTTTTGTATTGTGGCTTCTGCGGGTTTAGTCCTTTCTCTGTGCTTATATGGATCAAATCCATTTGGGAAAAATGATCCAGGAGTAGGAAGTTATATAAACCCACTCTCCCCCAATTCAAAGTGGATTGTGAATGGATTTCAGGGCATTCATGACTTTAATGTTTGAACAGTTTACTATATATTTATTTTTTCAATTTTAGCCATTGTTTCTCAGACTGACTCGCCGCAAGCTTGTCCCATTGCCTTTATATTGTGTTATAATCCCCTAAAAGAAGCCAAAAAACTGTGGAACAATGGGCACATGGTCTGAGTTCATTAGGGTTCAAGGCCAGCTGAACAGAGTTAAAAATAAATCTCAATTCAAAGATATACTATTTCTGTTATTCTGCAGGAACAGCCATCTACAGGTATGGGATCTGTTATCCAGAATGTTTGGGACCTGGGCTTTTCCAGATAATGGATCTTTCCATAATTTGGATCTTCATGCCTTAAGTCTACTAGAAAATCATGTAAACATGAAATAAACCCAATAGACTGGTTTTTCTTCCAATAAGGATTAATTATATCTTAGTTGGGATCAAGTACAAGCGACTGTTTTATTATTACACAGAAAAAGGAAATCATTTTTAAAAATATGAATTATTTGAAATGGGAGACGGCTTTTCCATAATTTGGAGCTTTCTGGATAATGGGTTTTCAGATAACGGATCCTATACCTGTAATTCAAAATTGTAGAAATTAAAAAAAAAAATTCTCTTTAGTAATGAAAGAGTACCTTGTAAGATAATTTGTCCTTATTTCAGGCAAAACACGCCTATGGGGTTTATTTAAGGGGTTATTTATCAATATCCAAATTTTTATGATCTTTTAAATAAAAAAAAAGCCTGACCAAACTAGAATCCGCGATTTGCCCTCAGTAAAAACTCGACTTTATTGGATTGTCGCGCGAGTTTCATGCCTAAAAATCACGAAAAATTCACGTTTTCATGGAAAAACCAAAGTCAAGCCTTGAAAGGTGAGGGTTAAACATCTTCAAGGGGTTAAGCGGACATCTGCCATTGACTTTTACATGAATTTGGCAGGTTCAGACTTGGAAAAGATTCGTGGTATAATAAATCGGAAAAAAAAAATCACTTATTTTTTTACCAGGACTTTTTTGGGCTTTCTGTGTCAGAACGGACGCTGCAAAAAACTGCTCCTTAATAAATAACCCCCTAAATGTTTAAATGTTTTTTAGTAGACAAATTCTGGAGGTTCATATTACAGAAAGATCCTTAATCCTGAAAACCCCAGGTTCTGAGCAATCTGAATAAGCCTTATAATAAGCACAGTTCAGCAGGAACTATAAATCTATGCCAGCATCGCTATTCCTATGCCCTATTAAAAGCTGCCCAGCCTAAAAGCTGATGGAAGTAACAGAAATCCTGTGCCAGCATGGAAATTTTCTCATTTTACAGCCGCAAAACTGCAGCGAAAATTCGCTGACTAAAAATTTGACATGACAAATGTCACAATAGTGAGCGCATAAAAATTGTCGCATTTCAAAATGATTTGGAGGCCCGCTGACTTTAATGGATTTGGACAAAATAGTCACGCTTATAAAAACTGACGCTCGCGTCAAAATTATTTCGACGCCCAATGCGTTTCATGAATTTTTTGCCGTTTCGGAAATTTTTATTTTTCAGCGAAGCAAATGGGACAGATTCACCCATCACTACTTAACACCCATTGAGGACACAGACCGAGGTTATGGCTGATATCCACTTGCTCACTACAACTCCCAAAGTTCTTGTGTTGGATGAGGAATTTGGGAGCTGCAGTTCAACAACAGCCACAGTGTTACACCGTCCTTTGCTCTACTCTGTAGGACGTGCCTTGCAAGACAATGGGCCCTTTCATTAGCAGATTAGATTTCAGCACTGGCCCAGCTCTAAGTTAATGTAAAGAAGAGACTGATTCTTCCCAATTCCAAAAATCTCACAGCTATAAAAGGGAAACTATTATTAAACAAGAAGCAATGCTTGTATACATCCCGGCAAAGGAGTTCTTGTGTCCTGTGAAGGCCACACACAAGTAGTCTTCTCTGGGGCGTCCCTCTATAAACTCCCAGGGGGTATCAGTACTGCACCCCCATGTGACCCCTATAAAAATGAAAACCATTTCTCCATTGAGACACAGCGAGTGATCTCCCCTAACTTCCCTGGAGGCAAGTGAGTAACATAATGGCCAGCCATGTGCTTCAGGAGAATGTGAGGCAATAGAATCTTAATTTTATGTTTCACAGGAGACAAAGTGAAAGTCTGAAAAATGGCACAAATTTGGAAAAATATTTCAACTTTGGACTTGCGAAAATGTTAAAATATGGGGGACATTCTCCTTTGCAACATTTATTTTTTCTTCTCTTCCACAATTTCTTACAATGACCGTAGTTTTCCCAACATCTTTGTGCAGCACACTCTTTTCTTGCAATGTAATTGTCCTACTCCTCTCCATTCCCTTAATGTTGCCACAACAACTTTCCTCCCATGAACATGACTTTACCTCCATCTTTCTTTACATCTTCCTACCCTTGCTTGGTGGCCCTACACTGCTTTTTCCCTACACCATTCTCCTACCAGTCCAATTTTCCTTGAAGCTCTCAGAAATTTCCAAACACCTCTCTCTCCCTTGGGTGCAATTTAGGTTACACCACAATCATCTTTCAGTGTAATTGCCCCTACACCTCTCTGTTCCATCAATAAATGGATCCACTAGAACCATAAGTTTCTCAATTCCTCATATGAATGTGGCCTTCTCTACTCCTCTTCTGCGCTTTCTTTAAATTTTCTTATCCTTTCCTTCTTTATCTCCCTACCCTGGGTAGGTGTCCCTACACTAGTGATAGGGCAGGTTGTCCCAAAACACACATGTCCCAAGACCCACGAGATGACCACTTGTTGGGTGGGCTTTGGTTGAAATTTGGCCAACCATTGCGGTTTGGGTTGAATGCGGGTCAGACTTGGGAAGTACACTCCCCATTGCTCCTGTGGATTCCCTGTCTCGGAACCAGAGGCGCACACAGAAGTAGTGTACAGAGGGATAAGACACAGGTACGGATCCTACAATGGCAACATTTTACGTATTTAGTGTAGGCATGGGTTAAGGTTTTGTGGATTAGGGACAGATGCGGGTTGAGTTTTTCCTGACCCACAAATCACTACCCTACATATTTTACACCATCTGCCCATCAGCCTTATTTCCACTACACCTCTCACTCGCTTCAGTGAAATTTCTAAACACCTCTCTGACCCCTTGGTGTGAATTTTTTCACAGATTTTTCTGAGTTGGCCTGGAGCAGATGTTCTAAAAGGCCACGTCCCATCATCTGTCACATCATAACTAGGCAACACACACAGGTCACAGACAACACGTTCTGAAGAAGAATCAGATGTCAATCTTGTCTCCTTGGTTGTTACTCAGGCACTAAAAAAGTAGAGTGCAAGCTTTGCAAGCAGGAAATAGTAGTGCCTGAACCAATTTGTGCAATACTCTGCTTTAAATTAGTCATAGAGTCATTTATTATTCATCAACGTGACTTCCTTATCTAACAGTGATAGGATAGTAGTAAACCAAAATAATCCTGGTCATGGTCAGTTACCAAGACCATTCAAAAGCTTTTCTACCCCAGGAAGAGTCTCTAGCTGAGTAGAATTATTTCCATTGATAATTTCCATTTATGGTATAATTTCATGCAGCGCGTCCACCACCACTGCCAAGCTCTGAAGCATCCAAGAAATGGGACAATATATGGAACCTAATAAAATTTGATGGCAGATAGAAAAAAAATTATATTTAACACAAAGTTTTTTGTAGGATCCCTCAAAATATGCAATTAACACATTCACATAAAAAAATTGGCAGGGACCCCTAAAAGTAAAAAACCCCACAGATGGCCAGCCTCCCCCCCCAAATATAAAAAAACATTGGTGGCCAGCCCCCCCAGTTTAAAAACAATTGGTGGCCAGGCCCCCCCCAAATTTAAACAAATTGGTAGTCGAGGCCCACCGCCCAACAAATAAAACAAAAAGCATCACTGGCCAGGGCCCCCATCACAAGTAAAAAAAATTTAAAAAAACAAAAAAAACATTGGTGTTCAGTGAAACTTACTTTTCTTCTTCCTTGGCTCCTTTAGGCGATTTTAAGCTCCTTTCATCGGCAGCTCTGCTCCTTTCATCTTTGGTGGCTCAGCTTCTTTCATCATTGGCGGCTCTGCTCATTTCATCATTGGTGGCTCAACTTCTTTCATCATTGGTGGCTCAGCTTCTTTCATCATTGGTGGCTCAGCTTCTTTCATAATTGGTGGCTCAGCTTCTTTCATCGTTGGCGGCTCTGCTCCTTTCATCATTGTTTGCTCAGCTATTTTCATCATTGGTGGCTCAGCTTCTTTCATCGTTGGCGACTCTGCTCCTTTCATCGTTGGTAGCTCAGCTTCTTTTCATCGTTTGTGGCTCAGCTTCTTTCATTGTTGGTGGCTCAGCTTCTTTCATCGTTGGTGGCTCAGCTTCTTTCATCGTTGGCGGCTCTGCTCCTTTCATCATTGATGGCTCGGCTCCTTTCATCGTTGGTGGCTCAGCTCCTTTAGTCTGCAGCTTGCTCCTTTCATTGTTGGTGGCTGGGCTCCTTTTGGTGGCTGTGGCTTGGCTCCATTCATCTCGGCTTGCTCCTTTCATCATTGGTAGCTCGGCTCAATTCTTCTCCGGCTTGCTCCTTTCGTCGTTCATGGCTGGATTCCCTTCTGCACCTGCAGCTTGGCTCTTTTCAGTGGCAGCTTGGGTTCTACTCGTCGCAACTCCTAATTCATTATCTGAGTGACTCAAACTAGGCCCGGCTTATCCAGAAATGCAGCATGGCCGCCCTTAACATATAAAAGCCTCCTGGCCCAGGAGGATTGTCCCCTCAGTACCCCCTCGATGGCAGCCCTTCACCTAAAACCTCATCCGGAAAACCCCAGGTCCCAAGCATTGCGGATAATAGCTCCCATACATGGGCTTGGCTGGCTCTACAGCTTTTACAGAGTCTCCAGTGACAAATGGAAGATAATCCAACCATTGTAGGGGCTGATTCTAATACAAAGGCTCCATTGCTGCATACAGGATGGGGATCTGTTATCCAGAATACTTGGCACATAAAGTTTTACAGTTAAGAGGTCCTTCTGTACACCACCATGCTTTCAAGCAACTAAAACAATGGCTTCAGGGGATAGCACTTCTGGGGTCCTAAATTTGATTCTGTCCAGGACACTTTAAAGGGAGTCTGTTTATTCTCTAGTGGGTTTCCTCCCATTCCAAAAAACAGGTCGCTTAGTAGGCCCCTTATAATATTGGCCATCCTGTGTGAGTGACAGGGATCATTATTCCTGTATTTCAAAGCTTCTTAAAAAACAGGTTTGCAGGACCATGGATCTGATTCTAGTAAATCACCATCTAGGATCCCCTTTCCTTTTAAATCAATTTAGATTTGGAGATTTTAATATCCCCACTAAGCCATGAAAATTACCGCACGGCCATTCCATCCTAGAACGGGTTAACAGCGGCTAAAATTAATTATTCAACAAACCCGCATTGTCTAAATGTCTAGAAATTATAGTGCATGATAAAAAAAACACAGAGGGATGAGCAGACTACAAATTAGCCGGATATTTTGCTATGGAAGGCAGCATCCGAGAATTTTTTTTTCCTCCAAATGCCATTCTGTCTTAGATAATTGCATAGTAAGCACCTCCATTTAGAGCGCAAAATGCCCACTGGAGAAAAAAAATATGAAGACTTGGTAAAAATCTAATTGACAAGAAGAATAATAAGAATGTGCCGCAAGCTGATGGGAGGAGGGGTTACAAAATTCAGCGTTGGGGTCTCGTACATGTAACGATACACAATGGAACAATCAGACAGCCGGCTTTTTTTTATTTTCTTTCCTTACTCAAACTCTGATAAAAAACAAAAAAAATTACCGTGAATAATAAACAGGGCAGCCGCTAAGGGAAACATTTGTGAGGAGGGGGAAGTACTAGATGGAGAGAGGGAATGACATAGATCAGAAAAAGAAATGGATTAGGGGCCCCAGCATGTAATTAGTGATGGGCGAATTTATTTGGCAGGCATGGATTCACTGCGAATTTCTGCGTTTCGCCACTAGTAAATTTTTCCGCGAAAATTCGCCATGACAAAAAGATTTTGTCTTGTGTCAAAATTGGCACGCTCATAAAAATTGTCACGCATCAAAATTATTCGGACGTCCATTGACTTTAATGCATGTGGACAAAATAGTCACGCGTATAGAAATTGTCGCACGCTTCATAAATGTTGAGCGTCAAAATTATTTTGATGCCCATTTGTTTTGCAAATCTTTTACCATTTCTCAATTTTTGTCGCCGTTTCACGAATTTTCCGGCGAAATGGGACATCACTATGTGCAATGTCTCTTCCACAGAAAGCATTTGTCAATACAACAGGTGTAGCAGCAGATATAGTAGAACATGAAGGGCAAGAAGAAGTTGACCAACCTGTGGCCCTCACTTTTTGTTAAAGAATAACTCCCAGCAGCCACAGATCAGTTGAATCAGTTTTACATGGAACCCACCGAGGGCTCCTATCCATCCAGAACTACCAAAAATGTTTCTCTTTTCTTTCTTTGTTATCACAAGGTTGGCTGGCATGTCACTGCCCTGTGATTGGACACAGCTGATGGAGAAGCTCCAATTCCCATCCTAAGCCACCAAGCAGGAAAAGGCATCATCCGAGATACAGAAATAGCAAGAACCTTTTTCAGTCTGGCTGCAATGAGACTTTGAATAGCAGAAGATACAGATCTTTCTGCATAATTCACTATGGTTACCTTTACTCTCCCTGTATAATGTACTAAAGATGCCAGCCCCCAGTTATCTCACTGTGTAATGCACTTAATTTGATAGCATCCAGTGCCCTCATTGCATAATGCACTATAGGTGCCCGTACCCAATGGTTTCACTGTATAATGCAATATAGATGCCAATACCCATTTCTCTTGCTGTACAATGCTCTATGAATGCCAGTACATATTGCTCTCACTGTATAATGCACTACAGATGCCAATACCCATTGATCTCATTGTATAATATGCTATAGATGCCACCTCACAATGTTCTCATTGGATAATGCACTACATATCCCAGTACCCATTGGTCTAACTTTATAATGCACTATAAATGCCAGTTCTTGCTCTCACTGTATAATGTGCTATTGATTCCAGCACCCATTGCTCTCACTATATAATGCACCATAGATGCCAGCACCCATTGCCTTCACTGGGTAATGCACTATTGATGTCAGTACCCATTGCTCTTACTGTATAATGTGCTATAGATGCTAATGTCTAGTGATGGGCGAATTTCTCCTGTTTCGCTTTGCAGATAAATTTGCGAATTTTGCTTCGCGACACGGCGAAAAATTCACAGAAAAATCGGGAAATCAGAAAGCTTCACGAAAAAATCTAACATTTTTAGAGAAATCGTGAAAAACCGGACATTTTCACCCAAAAATTGTGAAAACCGGAAATTGACAAATTCTCTGCGGCTTTTGAATTTTCACGGGAGATTCGAGAATCTATTCGCCGGTGCTGAAACGCAGAAATTCCCTGTGAATTCGTGCCAGTCGAATTTATTCGCCCATCACTACAAATGTCTAAATCCTCTTTCACTATAATCCACTACAGATGCCATTAGCCAGTGCTTTGACTGTATAATGCAGTATAGATACCAGTACATATTGCTTTAGTGTCCTACAGATGGCCTGGTTTTCTGATAAAAAAATACAGAAGCCCTAACCCCACAACCACTTAAGACAACCCCAAGCTAGTTGCTATAGCAAAAGTATGTCATATAAGGTATTCACCTAAAGCCAACGCAGTAGAGTTATTGTGCTTATAGCAATTAGGAGATTTAAATGAAGAAATACTAAACCAGGGCAAGTAATATGTCAGCTCCCACACATGTGAATGCAAAAACACAGAGAAGGAATATCATTTGATAAACAAAACAAATACATATTGTCGGTTAATGTCTTTAAAGGGGACAAGCCTGGGCTATGGCAAGAGCAGAACGTTTGTGTAGATAGATGCAACATAAAGCAAGTAATTAAGCCTTTAAACACAAGCCTTACTAATGGCAGTGTGGTCAGCGGAATTCCTTCCCTGGAAGGCGTAGGGGCTTAAATGGAAATGGAAAATGATAGGCGTGGGGTGAGCACGGACAGAAGGTAAAGCTCCGGAACAGTACTCAGATTCCCCAGGCATGCTGTTGGATCAACAGGAATTAAGCTTATTAATACCTATGGGAGAATTCCTTTTATACCCACAGAAGGCATTGATTTGGGATCCATTTCCCAGCTGATCGGGGGCTTAGATACCTTTTTACTGCCTTGGAGACTTAAGGGGCTTTAATCTCCTCTCTTTAAGACAAGAGCAGACTAAAAAACACACACACACAATACAGAAGAGAGTGGTCAGCGATGACTTTTTCCTATCCCAGAGGCTTTCCTGATACAAGGAAACTATGGCCAGGCAAGGACCAATTTAGAACTGAATCTACGGGGTCTTTAAATGGCAAGAATGTGAATATACTGAATGCCTAAGAAGGATAATGTGAGCTTATATTACCTCTTTTTTTTCCTATTAGTGTTGATTTAGCTTATTTAAAATGATATGATCAAGTAGAAGGTCCTGTCTCATTAGAATGACATAAATAAAGCATATTTTGGAGCTTTCTGGATAACGGATTTCTAGATATCAGATCTTGCACATGCATTGCCACCCAGAACTTGTGTTTAGTTAGTCTAGTTCGGGCTTAAGCTATTGCACTTTCTCTCCCATTTCTATTGATCATTTCATGTTCCAATAAATATCTAAATCAACTTTCAGCAAACACTCTCCTTGTAGACGAGCCTCGTCTATTTGCCTTCTGTATCTCTCCAACTAAGAACAAAAATGATTGCCTATTTGGCTGCAGGACTAGAACTAGAATTTACTATTTTATTGCTGATCTCTGTGTTTACTGATATCCTATTCATCAACGGTTATAAAAGGGAGCCGTTGAGCCGTGTTGAGTTCAGCTGGTTTTAGTTGGAGAGGCATTTGTATTCCCTTCTAATGCTGTTGGTTTCATAGTCCAAAATTTGCAGCCTGTGCACTCTAATTTGGAGACAATATGACTTGCCTAAGGTCATCGGGTGCTGTCACGGGAATGGAACAAGTGTAAGCTTCTCAGCTCGGCAGCCAGGGTGGTGACCAGCTGGACCTCTGTCTCTTAGCAATATGTTCCTTGGAAATATAAAATCAATATGATCCCTATAGATCCTGCATAATATTTACACTTGGGCACATGGACCAGAGGCCAATTAAAGATATCCGCTGTGTTAGATGAGGAATGATAATAATAGCTGAACACAGCACAGAAATATACTGCATACGTATATTTTTTAATCATTTCTATAGCACGTTATACAGTACAATATTATACTACATAAGAAAGAATTTTGTGTCTGCTTTTATCTGTCTGTTATATTTATAGTCATAATTTCTTATTATCAATGTATTCAGGATAAGGGGGGGATGGTTGGAAATGCCAGAACACAGAGATAGAAATATACATAGTCAGAGACAGACGCCCTACTAACACCCACAAAGACTATTGAGACTAATTCAGAACTTAATATTATAGTAGAATAAACCTGATTTTGATTTATTTATTCTAAAGGACTTATAAAACATCACAATGCTGGGGGACATATATAGAGACCCCGACACAAGTGCAAGAGCACTAAGCTTCACAAAAGAGATAAAAAAAACCTATAGGGAAGATGGTAAGTACATGGCTTTCATGAATACACTACTGCCAAACGCAGGCAATTCTGTATTCATCAGGGGAACACAGGTCTCTGCACTCCCAAGCCAAAGTTTAAAAAACATGGCTGACTTTGGGCATTTTTTGCACTTTGCACCCTGTCCTGCACTGAGGGGCATTTCTGCCATAAAACAAGGTCAGATCCTTGCCGTAGGCAGCAATTCCCCAAAATTTACCAGGGGTGGTTATTAAACTGGAAATTCAGATCTTTTAGCACAGAAAGCGTAATGTCTGCACTAGATATGCGGTTCCCCAGGGTCAGAACTATAGCAGGCAGAAGAAGCTTGTACCAAGGGTGCAAAGCTGAAGGGGTGCCTAGCAAGTACCTCTTCTCCATGGCTGCTCTTAGTTCCTACCTACTGAAGTGAAGACGACGTCCTTCCAGGGCCCCTCCGGCCATGAGCAGGGGCAATCCTGGCCCCTCCGCCACCTGAGGCAGCAGCAGTCGCTGCTGCCCCTCCCCCGTGCACTTACCTTTTTGTGCCTGAGGGGATCCAGGGGGGTCCATGAGGGCAGCAGAGAGGGCCAGTATGCTAGCGCAGAGAGCCTAACTACCAGGAGCGGTACCTAGTGGGGCGCTGCAAAGCGCCCCTGGCCATGAGGCAAGTTGAGAATCTTGCCTCAGGTGGCACGGATCGGCCAGTTACCAGTGGCAGCAAAAAGCTGCCTCTGGTAACTTTAAGAGACGTATTTCCATTTTTTAAAACTGAAATTCGGCTCTTCTACTGCAGCGAGCACAATAGCGCTGTAACGACCATGTTATCAGTGGACTCTGTGGGTTCCGGTGTTCATCGACGCCCTTTTGGGGCCCCAGGCTTTCTGCTGCAGATCCAACAAGGAATTGCGTAAGAAGGATTAGGGAAGTGAAGGGTTCAAGGCAGGCGGCTTCGGCAGGAACAGTAAAAGTGGAACCAGCTTGGGCACTCAAAAAATTGAGGACTGGGCTTTTAAGGATGTTGTGATGCCAAGATTCGAATTTGGCACCTCTTCATGACGTCATGATGCTTGGCGTTGTGACGCGTCAAACAGGCACTGGTGTCTGGAAGTGCATGCCTGTGCACAGAGAGACGCACCTGCACACGGAGAGGCGCGCCGGGAGGTAAGAGAGCGTTTTACAATCGATGATGCCCCTCCTTGACCCGCTCCGACGCTACAAGTCAGAAGTGCGGAGCAGCATCAGGCAGCAGCAGCCCCTGAAAATTTGCCTACGTCCTGAGTGATGAGTGAATTTATTCTGCAGCCAGGGATTCACAGCGAAATTCCGTATTTCTCCATGTGTGAATTATTTTGCGAACTGGAAACATTCGGCAAGAAAAAAAGCGCATAAGAAAAAAGGCCATTAACTTTAATGCATTAGAACAAAAAAGTCACCATGAAAAAAAAACGCCCATTGACTTTAAGGTTGGTGGCACATGTGAAGATTCGGGAGAGACTAGTCACCCAGCGACAAATATTCTCTTCTTCAGGAGACTAATCTCCGCAAAATGGATTCCCGCTGGCAAGAATACGAATCACCGGCGGGATGGAATATGAATCGCTTCGAATTTCCGGTCGCTTCGAATTTCCTTGTGAGGCAACTTTTGGGCGACTTCGGAAATGTATGCCATCCAGCCCACATTTGGGGAGATTAGTCGCCCAAAGAAGTGTAGATTTGTCGCTGGGCAACTAATCTCTCCCGAATCTTCATGTGTACCACCACCCTAATAAAAAGTCGCCATAAGAAAAAACACCCTTTGACTTTAATGCATAAGAACAACAAAAAGTCGCCATAAGAAAAAACGCCCATTGATTTTAATGCATTTGGAGCGAGACAAATTGTAGCGGGCATAAAAGTTGTTGCGCGTAAAAACGCCTAGTGACTTCAATGTGCAAAATTTTTGCTATTTCACACATTTTTCGACGAAGCAGGATTCGCTCATAACTAGTCCTTCCCACTCCTGCCTCTCGTGCCTACTGTAGGTAACCATGGGAGCCCGCTCGTGCAGGGGGAGGGTAATAAACGTACTCTGCCTTGGATGCTCCAGCAACTTGGCCTGGCCCTATGGCCCCCGACCAGGCCCGGACTGGCAATCTGTGGGTTCTGGCAAATGCCAGAGGGGCTGCTATAATGTGCCATAGAAAGTCAGTATCTAGTGGGCTGGTGGGGGCTGTTTGGGCTTCTGTGTGGGCTGTGTGGGCCTCTGTGTACCTGAAATTTCAGGGCCTATTTTAATTCTCAGTCCGGACCTGCCCCCGACCCCTGCCAGCAAAGTAATGGGTGCATCGCGAACGCTCCCTCAGGCAGTTTAAAAGCCAGGAAGCCCCCTACATTCACCACACACCAGAATTCCAGAGTCATTGTGGACACCCTTTAAAAAGACTCACCATTTGACCAGTACAGGTACAAATTATCACCTGCTTTGGTGAACTGGGCAGAATTTCCGGTGCATGTTTTAATTACAGTATTTGGGTGCCAATGACATCACATGGCATCAGTTACAGTGATGGCGTCCAATTCACTAGATGCAAGTCAATGCCAAACAAACCATGGAGTTATTTACTGTACATTGAATCTAAGTGCCCAAATTTGTTGATGGGGTGCGGTGTTTCGAGCTGCGAGATTCTAAGGAGAGTGTATAGGTGCAATTGCCTTTGTCAGTGGTGCCAAAGTTTTGGGTGTATTTTAGGGCTTTGCGATTGCTGTTGCATTTGTAAATTAGTTCTATGGTTTGTGCTTTAAACCCTCTGAGTCTGTGCATTTCTCCATAAGCAATCCCACCTCTATAGTCTCTACGACTATTTTATCATTCCTTTAATGAGAGCAGACAAAAGGATCAATAGAAGATCATTTCATTAACCTAGCGTGCCAGTCAGTGCGCTATATAAGCCATTATACTCAGGCCATTAATATGCAATTGAGTCCTGGCAGGTGCTTCAGGAGCCCATAATTCAGATGCACTTAATAACAGATACAGGAGGGTGAAGATAAGCAGGAAACATGAGGAAGAGCAGCAAGAACAATGATTTCCAAAAAGTGAAGGAAATAATCCATCCCCAATCCTATTGAGCGTGACTGTATTCGGGAGTTGGACCCTTAAAAAAAAAAATCATTTTGCTCATAATGTTGCAGTGGAAATATATGATGATGAAAACTTCAACCTCCAAACCTTCTGCCCATTTGATATTCCTATTGCCCACAATGCAGGAAACGGCCCTTGGAACGCTGACAAATGCATTGGGTGGAAAGCCAAACACACCTTTTTATCAGACACATTTCACTCAAGCGTCTCGGAGCACAGGCCATAAACCCATTAGGTGCACCTCTGCTAGAATTTATGAACACCCTTTTAAGATGGTCCTTAATAACGGTGATGGAAATTGAACTAAAAGGTATTTCGACTATAAAAAGGGCTGCAGGCAACCAACCAGTCCAGTTCCAAGTAGTAAAGTTGCAAATTGTGGTATCGTTTTATCCATGCCATGTATTCATGATTTCATCAGGCCCAGGCTTGCTAAATAATATTGTGGGCAATATGTTACTCCCCCCCCCCACCACCACCACCAGGGTGGAAAGTGCTCTTTGTTAGAGACTGTGAAAAGGCCCTTGTGTCCATGTGCGTATTGTTCTGTTGTACAGACCTGGTATCCAGAAGGTTTTCTTGTTTTCCCGATAAGGGATCTTTGCATAATTTTGATCTTCATACTTTAAGTCTAATAAAAAAAATTTTAAACATTAATTAAACCCAATAGGATTGTTTTGTCTCCAATAAGGATTAATTATGTCTTAGTTAGGATCCATTGCAAGTTATTGTTTTCTCATTACCGAGGGAAATCAATTAAAAACATTTTTAATTACTCGATGGCCTTCCTGTAATTCAGAGCTTTGTGGGATTTTCCTGTGGGTGAAGGTGGCAGGCGGTTAGGTTAGACCACTGACCAATATCCTAGATCAGAGGTTGCTGGACTTTATTGGTTCAAGTCCTTCAGGGAGATTAAATCACTGGTGACAGACTACTTAAATCATGAGAATATAGATATTAATTAAAATTGGATTAATTAAAATTGGATTATCAATTTTTCAGCCATAGTTTCAACAGCAAATAAGCATTTGTCCCAAATTCCCACTCCATGTGACCTTCATGCTAAGTATCTTGAAGAGCAAAAAGATATTCTGCTCAAAGTTCATCCTAATTGTCCTTCAGTCTGATCCCGCCAACCCAACAGTTTGGCAACAATTGCCATACTGTATAGCAGTGATCCCCATGTCTGGAAAAAACTGTTCCCCAAAAAAAAGTTTGTCAGGACTTCTGCTGGCTATCACGCTGAAAAAAGGAAAAAAACACCAGCGTTTTTTGAACTTTGATGCATTTTCGTCATGATATGATGTAAGTGAAGGTTGAAGAAGATCTAGCTTCTTTTGAGCACTTCGTCTGGTCTGAGGTGGCAAAGTCAACTCTGGCAAAAGAGGTAACGTTCAGAAAATTCCGCATTCAAGTGAATTTGAAGAGTAATGTCCGTTCGACAATGAGAAAAGTCACCTGGCGATAGAATGCGAATGATCACCATCGATGGTCTGTATCACTAGCGAATTGGCGATGTCCCTGTGGGTGGCAACGCTGGTGAAAAGTTGCTAGCGTTAGCCACTTCACTCTTTAGTAACTCTGCCCCCATAACTAGTTACACTAGTTATATACAGTACTAACTGATGTCTGAACAAATGTTAGAACTGAATGGGGAGCTTAGATATTACAAGTCTGTCTATGTATTTATCTATCTGTCAATCATCAATCAAATTCATTTTGGCAGTAGGAAGGCATTTCTGCTTATATTGGCAACATGGAAGCGTTAATGGAAGATCAACAGACAAGACTTTTAAAAAATATTATTTCCAGAGCTACCCCCACCCTGAAAATGTTGTCAGAAGCAGATGTTCCATCCATTGTGCGAGCAGATAGAAATGTTATTATATTAGAGACAAATGACAGAGAAAAGGCAGAGAGAATTGCCAGATGTCTCTAATGATGATTTCATGCAATCACTTGTCTAAAATGGAAAGGATTTGGGGATTTAAGATACGGACTTGATTAAGTCGGCACCTGTAGAGCTATTTGGGTGAAGAAAAAAAAAAGAAAATCACAGCAAGTGAAAAGAGGCTGCATTGGTGGGGGCTTGTGACAGACATAAGGGGCTGCGCTGACCTCTGAAATCATCTTACACCAATTTCCATGTTTGGCCAGTTGACCGGAGAGACCTGGCGTGACGTCCACTTTCACAGTTTAGTGGTTTGTTCTTCCCTGGAAAAGCCTCCGCATGTGACCTAACAGGACACCACCCTCCCCTATCAATGAGCGATGACAGGCAGCTGACACTTGCTTTGTGAGTGCCGGGGTGGCCTTCCAAAAGTGTTCGATGACCTTGCCGCTTCCTCTCAATTTCCCATTGTCTGCTTTCTGTCTTGATTGAATGCAGTGGAAAAGACGAAAAGAGAATGAGAGAGAGAGAGAGGGTAAGATGGAACAAGCAATGCCATCATGGACTGCTGAATGTACAAGATATTCCTAATGAAGCTGCTTCTATTGAGCTCAGCAGATCATTTATTAGATAAGTAGCCATGAGTGAGAGAAAAGGATCTTGCTTGGTTCTCCTTGGAGCCTACAGGAACCTACAAGGATCTTTTATTCTAACCCCTTCTTCTCAAAACCGATGCCCTAATTTGGGTTCCAGGGCCAGCATTAGCTGACAATATCTTAAGGGCAATATCTGAGGCCTTACACAACATACACTTCCTACATATTTTTCAATAATCATGAGGCTTAAGTAGACTGTGATGAGATAGGGAAGGCTTGTTCAAGATCTTCAATGCTGTGGGCTAAGTAACCATTATTTCACACGTTGGGGGGATGATTTATTACAAAACAATGATGTCATAGGTCTATGGAGATCACAGACATGACAGAGACCGCAAAAATCACTTGGAGGACCATATCCAGACCACAATTCTCCAGCTGGGCAGCACTGAGCTAGAGAAATACAATGATTGAAAGGTGTAGTCAATAAATAACCAGTCATGGCATTGGCATCTTCGGAAGGCTATGGCAGCCTGTGACAAGATAAAACATTAGAAAATTCTGAAGGCTAAGCCAGCAATTTGGGACATTAGAATGTTTACAAGCGATTAGCAAAAAACAACATTTAAAAAGCAAGATAAGAAATCAGTCAGAGCATAATAATGATCATAAGGCTACACCAACATTATTGGTGCATATTATGCAGCATATTATTGTAGTTTGTATTGGAATATGGGCACTCCTAAATATAATTTTTTATGCATTAGGAGATTTGGGGTGAGTGCTTATTTGTGCCCTGGGTACCCCTGGAACTATAGCAGAGTGACTGTTACCCCAATGTTTCTATATATCTGTAACCTTGTTATGAGCTAAGGGGGCCCAGTCTGAAGGTCAGTTAGGGGGAGATTTGAGGTGAGTGTTTATTTGTACCCTGGGTACCCCTGGAACTATAGCAGGGTGACTGTTACCCCAATGTTTCTATATATCTGTAACCTTGTTATGAGCTAAGGGGGCCCAGCCTGAAGTTAAGGGGAGATTTGGGGTGAGTGCTTATTTGTGCCCTGGGTACCCCTGGAACTATAGCAGGGTGACTGTTACCCCAATGTTTCTATATATCTGTAACCTTGTTATGAGCTAAGGGGGCCCAGCCTGAAGGCCAGTTAGGGGGAGATTTGGGGTGAGTGTTTATTTGTGCCCTGGGTACCCCTGGAACTATAGCAGGGTGACTGTTACCCCAATGTTTCTATGTATCTGTAACCTTGTTATGAGCTAAGGGGGCCCAGTCTGAAGGCCAGTTAGGGGGAAATTTGGGGTGAGCGCTTATTTGTACCCTGGGTACCCCTGGAACTATAGCAGGGTGACTGTTACCCCAATGTTTCTATATATCTGTAACCTTGTTATGAGCTAAGGGGGCCCAGCCTGAAGGCCAGTTAGGGGGAGATTTGGGGTGAGTGCTTATTTGTGCCCTGGGTACCCCTGGAACTATAGCAGGGTGACTGTTACCCCAATGTTTCTATATATATCTGTAACCTTGTTATGAGCTAAGGGGGCCAGTCTGAAGGTCAGTTAGGGGGAGATTTGGGGTGAGTGCTTATTTGTGCCCTGGGTACCCCTGGAACTATAGCAGGGTGACTGTTACCCCACATATTATCAGGTCAGATAGGCAAACTTTTGGAGAACAGTCTTCTAGGATGCACCAGGGTATGCTGTCTAGTTATTCACCCCTTGTATAGACTATCTGCCATTACAGTAGAAAGACCAATAGCCCAATGGCCTCCACTGGACCGAAATTTGGAACCCACGCTGAGTTCTATTGTTTGATAGTCACAAAGGCATACGCTGGGGAAAAACATTAGCTAAGGCTGATAATATACAATGAATATAAAGGGCAGAGACAAGTTATACATAACTGTAAAACACATTCCTATAGTTCTTGGACCTGCTCAGTTATCTTGAGTGTACATCTAGAATACCTGCCATAAAGCAAATCAGTCACACTTTTATTTAATAAATTCATTTATTTTAAAAATGAAGCAGGAATATACCGTGCTTTACAATCTTGATAACTGGCCCTTAAGACATTAAAGATTGTGTGGCAGGTAGATTTGTGCCAGGTTTCTAGTTACCTCCAATTGTTTGCTGTGCCAAAATCTCAGCTCCATAAGCTGGACTCAAAGACCCCCTCTGCATTTTGAGACAGTTTATATGTTTATTTTGGGTCACGTTACCTCTCACTTCATGTTAATGATCCCACAAGAGACCCACCTATGAGAAATGCAAAACCTGTAACCCCCGAACTGAAAGAAAAAGAACTAATCACAGAAAATAGAAACTGAGATGTAGAACCCGATAGCAATCACCTCCCTAAGAAAATCGAAATTGTCGACCTGTGTTAGTTCATAGGGAGGTCTATTAGGAACGGCACATAGAATAATTTGTAGCAGTTTGTTAACAATCATCACGGCTTATTGAGAAGGACACAAAGGATATTTGTTTGGCATCTTGGAGGCCACTTGGTGCCTAAAAATATTAATTAAAGCAAAAAAGCAGATACCGGGCCTCTTTTGCCTGTTAAATTGCAGTTTCCTAATTTTCCGCCCATTTGTCCTGTTTATAAAAATTTATATTGAACATTGAAAATTTTTTTTTACACCACTATTTGGTATAAAACTCGCAAAAAGCTGCTGGCATGAACCATTATATCCTACTGAAAGATTTCCTGAAGTGTTAAAAAAGGTTTATGGAAGGAACATTCGCTCTGAAAAGCTGTCGAAATTTACCAATAAATATTTTTCGAGTGGCCAAGCTTTTGAATTTTAACTACCCGCCTCTTGAAATTTCCATTTGATACTTGAATGATTTTCAACTGTTTTCTAGAAATAATATTTCAAAGTTTAATACATGTTAAACCTTCCAGTGGTCTTCACTCAGGTAGGACAATCTCAGAAGGTGAACCCCAGACGTGGCAGAGCTTAACAGAATGTAATACATACATCAGAGATGTCCATTCTATAGCCCTCCAGAGGACACCTTAACTTTTACAAACCCCAGGCCCATACAATACCCATCTTACTCTCCCACTACCATTATTTTCTTGTGTATGCCTAGTTCTAACTTTGCGGCTGAAGCTATGACTTCTGGCATGGTGATGGGTCAAAGGCTCAGTCGGCAGAAGTCTCATTCATACTTCAGCTTTTTGTGTCCTTGCTCCATGCCTGAGCCCAACTTCAAAGCTTTAAAGACAATAGATGAAGGCACATTAGAGTCTGACACAGGTATGTAATGCGAAAAGTAACAATGTTACTTTAAATATTGGTGACTGCCACAAACAAAGCTCCGGTATCTACCATAAATGTTCAACTGGGGTTGAATGTGGGAAGCCATTAGATACAGCATGCATGTTCCTGCTCATCATACCATAATCAGATGTCCCCTGTGGAACTGACACTGTTAGCACCCGTCAAGACAAAAGGTCATCTCACAATTTCTTTGTGTTTATTGGCCTTTACATTGTCATTGATATACTTCCATGAAGTTGGTCATATTGATAAACCAGGGACATTTCTAGAGACAAAGTCAAATTGAGGGATTGTCCTTGGAAATTAGAAGCCACTGGCAGCTATGATCTATGAATATTAGAAACGGTTTTCCTTCAAGCAGAGTATAATTATGAATGTTCCCTGCAGTTACAGTCGCCGTTATTATAAACTTGCAATTGTGACTCATTTTGTTAAAAACAACATAAAATAAAAAAGAGTTCAAACACCCCGACCCACCTGCGGTGGAAATCATTGGGTGTGTGGGAGAGATGCCTATTAATTATTATTTCTACTGAATAAAAGGACTTCATAAATGAAATGTTCCGTAAGGGGAGCAGAGTTCACACCTCCATCTTCGGCAATAAGTCTGCATTTTTTTTACGGCTATTAAAAAAAATAATTATTAGGTGCCCAAATAATGTAATAGCACCAGATATTATTGCCTAGAGCGGCCTAAGCTCTCAATCTGCATGGGAAAACTTGTACTGTAATTTCATGGCTGCAGACCTTTATACACACCCCAATATTTAAAAAATATTAAATCAGAGAATTAATTAAAAAATTAATTATATTTTTACAAAATGACCATTTTACTCGTGAACCATTTTTATGTAAGAATTCACTCCTTATTGGAAAACTGGAATATATTTTATTTTTTTAATCAAATAAAGTCATTTTAGAGAACTTTAAACAGGAGGGGGAAAACACACTCAGATTCAGGGAGATTAGTCGCCCAGCGACAAATCTCCTCTTCTTCGGGCAACTAATCTCCCCAAACTGCCTCCCGCCGGAAAGAATATAAATTGCCGGCGGAATGGCAATCGGTGCGCTTGGTTTTCCGAAGTCGCCCGAAGTTGCCGCACGAGGAAACTTCGGGCGACTTCGGAAAACGAAGAGTTCCAAGTGCCATCCCGCCGGCGATTTACAGTCTAGCCAGCGGGAGGCAGTTGGCGGAGAATGGTCGCCCCGAAGAAGAGGCGATTTATTGTTGGGTGACTAATCTCCCCGAATCTGAGCATGTGTCTCTGCCCTTAAAGTGTTAACTCTCTCGGAAACAGGAAAAGAAACCTGGAGAATACGAGCAATCAGAGATTAAAAGTACTGCTGTTATTGAGACTCACGCTCAGATTCGGGGAGATCAGTAGCCCAGCGACAAATCTCCTCTTCTTCAGGGCGATTAATCTCCCCGAACTGCCTCCCGCCGGTTAGAATGTAAATCACTTGCGGGATGGCAATCGGTGCGCTTCCCTTTCCGCTTTTGCCACATGAGGAAACTTCGGGCGACTTCAGAATAAGAAAAGTTCCGAGTGCCATCCCGCCGGCGATTTATATTCTAGCCAGCAGGAGGCAGTTGGGGGAGATTAGTCGCCCCGAAGAAGAGGTGATTTATCGTCGGGCGACTAATCTCCCCGAATCTGAGCGTGTGTCTTAAAGAGTTAATTCTCTCGGAAACAGGAAAAGAAACCTGGAGAATACGAGCAATCAGAGATTAGAATTACTGCTGTTATTGACATAGTACTGTATATCATTGACATGGAAATGAGCCGCACAAAGAAATAGTGGGATAAAGATTCTAAAATTGATGCCATTATGTAATACATGGAGGCAAACTTTTCAAAATTCGAATTTTTGAGGTTTTTTTCTAAATCTTGAACATGAATTTATTTATGAAAGAACTTCAACCTTGCTTAAAAATGTAAAAATTCTACCCAATTTTGAATGAGCCTGACAAAATGTTGAATTAGTGTTGAAAACTCAAATTGAAAACTTCTGTTGACTTCGACATGAATTCAGCAGCTTTAGATTTCAATTCTTTTTATTCCATTTTTAAATTTTTAAAAATTGCATTTTCAAGATTGATTAATAGCAAAAAAAATTGAATCAAATATTCTTTTAGACTAATAACTTCCACTGTGTTCTTCCATCCTGGTTTCAATGAAGAAGACTGTAAGGGGGTTATTTATCAAAATCCAATTTATTCAGATTTTTTAAGTAAAAAAAAGTCAGACCAAACTAGAATCCATGATTTGACTGTATTTATCATTTAAAAAACAACTCAATAAAATCGTTTTGGAAAAATTTAGGTTTTTGCAGAAAAAAACCCCAAATTTTCGAGTGTTATGCCCGAAACGCTATAAATTTTCGTGAAATCGATCAAAACCCCCTGATTTTTTGGGATTTTTGGACGAAACTCAGCAAGGACCATGATATCTTCAAATTTCAAACGGGACCTTTGCCGTTGACTTCTACAGGACTGAGAGTTACTAAATCACTCCTACAACTCCTACAGTTGATGACAAGATCATTACATGAAGGCACCTCAAGGTGATTGAGACTCATTGTCCCAGCACAGAAGGCTGCACCTTTCAACCAAGTTAAAGTAGATTCATTTGAGCTCCACAAAGTGCTCAATGAACAAGACTCCAACCTCAGTCCCACTGAGCAGTTATTTGCATGCATAGTGCTTTTCAGCTGGTAGACAATTTTCTTAGTGACGTGATTAGACCCTTGTTTATTAGGGTTCAAATCTGCACCCCAAGGTCTTCCTTGGGCCAGTGATGACATCACTACACCATTATGTGTTCAATGGAAGTATTTAGGGCTTTTGAAATTACACATTTAAGTGGGCATAAAATAATTGGAATATGGATAAAATTAAAACAATTCATATTAGATATCATCCAAGAGCTAACCAGACTTACGCCACCCCTTATGCCAATATGGTAAAGTACTTCCGACCTACCATAACCCATGGAAATCAGTTACTTCTAGTGGAAGAACTGGAGGCATCTGGTGTGGTTGAGCCTTTTTCCAAGGGAGTGTCTCTTTTTCTACCAGAATAGTATTGCTGTCTATACACAAATAGTGATGGGTGGGATTTGCGCTGAATTCCAGCAATTCTGCGCCGGCGAATAAATTTGCAAAACCGCCATGAAAATTTGTCGGCGTCAAAAAAATTCATGCCGGTGTCCATTTTTTTGGACGCCGGGGCATTTTCGCCAGTGAATTTGCACCGGCGTCAAAAAACGGACGCCGGCGTCGTTTCGTGAATTTTTCGGCAAATCGAAACCATCGGCAATTCGCCCATCACTATACAAAAGCGCATCATTGCACAGCCTTATCATAGAAGGAATTTTAAACGGTGTATTGTATTATTTTGTGTATTTCTAATGCCTCTTTTTATTACACCTTAATAAATATGATGCTTAAAAAATTAAATACAAGTGACGCCCAAGAGTTTAATCCCTGTGGCTCAGCAACTAGAAGCAGTAAGTGACTAAAAGAGGGAATGTAAGGGATCACGTAAAATCCTTTTTTTTTTTTAGGAAATAAAGAATCCCTTTCTCTAGTGCTTTCAAGGAGGCTTGGATACTGGGCAATGCCAGCAGAGCAAGCCTGATACGTTTCAGCCTGAAAACGAGAACCCGATGGATAGCAGAAGTAAAAGGACACTACAGCTGTACAGTATTCCCATCTATAGGGCCACTGTTTTCAGGGTGACCCTAAAGGTCAAAGGTGAAGGGTTTCCCAGGAACGTCTTTGATGGGAGACGTCTTTGATGAGAAAGGAGCCTCTGTACAGATGTCCCACAATTAGCATGAGAATGCCAAGCACATGTAGCAGAGAAGGAGAGCTTTAATGGAATTTAATTAAATCTGCCACATTTTTTTACTTTCCTTTTTAACTTTCCCTAGTTGCATCCCACCCCCAGTCCTGTTGTGTGACACCCTAAACAGCATCGCCACCTTCCAAGCTGCCTCCCATACCCTCGCTAACCCTCATACAGAAGGACCCTGCCAGCTTGGGGCTGGATGGATTCAAAGGATAAGCCAACCCAATGCTGCCATCATTATTGGCGCTGAAATTATCAACCATGTAACTCAAAACAAATCCCATTCACGTCGCTGCTATAGATAGAAGGGAGATTGTTTCACCCAACGAGTAAATAAAAGCTTCATCAGTTATGGAAAAAAGAGTTCGATAATAAAGCATGGCGGGGAATGAAAATGAGTATTTCCAGTTAATACTTATAGGGATTACATCTTCTTCTATCAATGCACTGTTGGGGAAAAAAAAAGATGGAACCCTGGAGAGAAAGAGAGACGGGTCTAGACCCACAGCTGATGGACAACCATTAACCCTTACTGACAGCTGTTTGTTATTTCCAGTAATTAGGCCGAAATGCGTGATTGTCATGCTTAACGAGGAACACTTGACCGGACTGAAATAATATTACTCTAATTAGTAAAAGTCCAGCTGCTAGAAAATATTGTACTCTCTCTATCCAAAACCAGCACAAATATCAAAATTGTATCAGAGTTTATCGGAATAGATATCACTGAGCTCCTTGTGTTTCCTAATTCCATTATTCTCCAAAGCCATAAATAGATCAGTTCTAATAATTGGGGATTAACCGAATCCGTCAATTTAGATCTCGGCTGAATTGCCGACTCTTCCTCCACAAAATTCAGCAGAATCCCTAATTTGCTTATTTACATTTGAGAAAAATGTTCAAAGTGGCATCAACTGCAAACCAAAAATGTGTTGCTCTCTGTTTCCAGCGATTCAAAGTAACATGAATTTTAGGGTTCGGAATTTGCTTCACACTCGATTGCTCCCTCGATTGATCCTGGATCCTGATATTAAAGAGATATTTGAAATCAACGTTTGTTATCCATTAATTGTACAAAAAGCCATGACTTATGGCCTTGCGTCTTTATATGATTATGGAATCTCTTAGTTATATATTTATATTTAATAAGTTAATTTTGATTTACAGTTAGTGATGGGCGAATAAATATGGGAGGCACTAATTCGTGGCAAATTTCCACGTTTTGCCGCCAGCGAATACATTTGCAAAACTGTGTTGAAATTTTTCTGGCTCAAAATTTGTGCGCGCGTCAGAATAGTCGCGCACATAATAATTGACGCATCAAAATTATTCAAATGCCCATTGACTTTAATGCATTTGGACAAAATAGGCGCACGTAGAAAAATTTATGCGGGCAATTAAGGCGCATCAAAATAATTTTGACGCCCAATGACTTCAATGGAAATTCGCAAATTTTTCAGCAAAGCAAAACAGGACAGATTCACCTATCCCTGTTTATAATTGGTGATACATTAATGTACTATCCCATGCACTACAAGTATGGCATCCATTATCTGGAAACCTGCTATCCAGAATTACGGGAAAGCCATCTACCATAAACTCCATTTTAATCAAATTATTAAAATTTTTGTGATTTCCTTTATCTCTGTAATAATAAAACGGTACCCTGTACTTCATCCCAGCTAAGATATAATTAATCCTTATTGGAGGCAAAACAATCCTATTGGGTTTAATTCATGTTTAAATAATTTTTTAATAGACAATGTATGGAGAGCCAAAGTACAGAAAGTTCCCTTATCCAAAAAAACCCTGGTCCTAAGCATTCTGATCCCATACCTGTACAGGTATAGGACCTGTTATCCAGAATGCTCAGGACCTGGGGTTTTCCAGATAACAATTCCATAATTTAGATCTTCATGCCTTAAGTCTGCTAGGAAATGATGTAAACATTAAATAACCTCATTAGGCAGGTTTTGCTTCCAATAATGATTAATTATATCTTAATTATATCTACAAACTACGGTTTTATTATTACAGAGAAAAAGGAAATCATTTTCAAAAAGTTGGATTATTTGAATAAAATGGAGTTTATGGGAGACAGCCTTTCCGTAATTCGGAGCTTTCTGGATAATAGGTTTCCAGATAATGGATCTCACACCTGTTCGCATTTCTTATATTACTCCAAAATCTGCCTCTTCCAATCTGTGTTATATATTCTTTTGCTTAGAAATCATAGGGGTCGGGCACAAGAGAGCACCCCCATAATGATTCCTAAGCACTTGAATACCCAGACGAGCTGCTATTTGTACTGGGGCAATGTCAATGAGGTCAAAATATTCTTCTGCATTATATATAAATGGTTCCTTGAATTCTTATGCCCCATCGTTTTATTCTGCATGTATTTAGTTTCAGATTCTACATCAGTGATCCCCAACCAGTAGCTTCTGAACAACATGTTGCTCTCCAACCCCTTGGATGTTGCTCCCAGTGGCCTCAAAGCAGGAGCTTATTTTTGAATTCAAGGCTTGGAGACAAGTTTTAGTTGTATAAAATCCAGGTGCACTGCCAAACAATGTAGGCTGCAAGTCCTCATAGGGGCTACCAAATGGGCAATCACAGCACTTATTTGGCACCCCAAGAACATTTTTCATGCTTACGTTGCTCCTCAACTCCTTTTACTTCTGAATGTTGGGTTCAAAAGGTTGGGGATCCCTGTTCTACATCATGGTTGGCCTTTCTATGTGCACCACGTTATCCTTCATAGTAGGGTAGACACCTTGGGCAAACGCTAGGCAGGCAAATTGCTTTCCCACACCAGCTGAAATACAACATGAGTGAGTTCATACAGTTTTCATACAGCGATCTTGTAAGAAGATATTATGAGCATGGACGTCACAATGGGCTCTTTATTGGTGCAAAATAAAACATGTCCTTATGTTATCCCTTTTCTTAGAGAGCATCTAAGACTGCTCTTTGTGCAACAATTATCCCCCCACAAAGGGTCTAACACGCCGCTGTTTTTAGTGAGTCTTTTTTATGTGCCAAAGATTCTCTTATAAGGCACCGGAGCTGGAGAGGATTTTTGTTTTTCTTGTCTTGGAAAGACCGTTCAATATTGACACGTCATTTTAAAAATGATGCGCTTTCTCACTCCCAACGGACGTACTCAATGGCTTCCAGTCCCTAAATCACTGTTACGAGTCACACATGACACGGATAAAAGCTTCTAGTGAATAAGAATAGCTGAACTCACCACCGTCCATTTGTGGCCCCTCGGCCAGCAAGACTTCAGTAACATTTTATTATAATGTGATGTGTGTGGCATGTCAGCTAATTCTTGAACATCAGCAATTGGGAACGTGATCTTAATGAAAGCAAATACACTTCAAGTATCGAGGAAGTCAATTTCCGTTACCCCTAGTCCCACCAGTTCAAAAAGGACTCATAGTATCTTCATATTCATTTTTTTTTTTTTTTTTTTTTTCAAAGCAATTTTGGGAAAAAACATCCTAAAATGAATTTTTACATGCTACATACAATAGAAAAAAAACAACTTTGACAAATATTTACTTTACATGATCAATCCATCTTACACTATAAATCTTCTTACACAGTTAAGGAAACAATCACCCCCATTAATTTCCCCCTTTAGATATGCAATGTGAGTGATGCCATTGAGTAAAGGTCCTTAGGTTCCAAGACGGTCCTTGTGTGTCCCTATTGATGCAGGGGAACCCTGGATATGGTGTCAAGTTCAAGCTGGTGCTCATTTTAAGGTTCCCTCTGTGGACTGCGTCGATAAGCACAGCAGACTTGCACCCAATAAGTCACATGAGTGGACTGGGTGAGACACCAGAATAAAAATTTGGTGGGGCCCTGCCAGCCCAGACCCACTCCCCTCAGCCGCTTGAGATTGGGTACCACTGTACTCTGGAGGGAGGAAAGGGGGGGCAGAGGGGGTTTGCGGCTGAGGGGGGCCTGTGGGGGTTGTGGCAAACCCAGTGGGCCTGGATCCCCCTCAGTCCGACGCTACCCGTAAATGTCCACATAACACCTGCCACAAGAAATGGTGCAAACCCCACCCTGTCAATTTTGGACAAAAATTTTGAATTGTCAAGAGACACACTGGCAGTTCATTTTGACATATCCAGAACAATTTGGACTGGGCTGGTGGGACACTGGGAAAAAACCTGGTGGGCCCTGCCTCTCATGGGCCCCGCCAGCCCAGACCTGCTCCCTGTTAATGCTGCCCCGAACCTCCTCCTCCTCCTGTCCTTCTCGCTTGGTAAGCATGCACACACGGGGGGACAGGTACGAGCGTCCGCAGGGTATGTGTGCGCACCAGGGGCCCAGAGAGGGATTTGCAGTATAAACGGGGGTCAGAGGGGGGCCCCTAAGACAGCAGCCCCGGGCTCCCCAGTCCGACCCTAATTGGGATGAGCACTGCAACTACAGTAACAGTATTGCAGGAACAAAAACCATGGAGTATTGTGAGTAAAACATGGAAAATTGTGCGCAAAATTGCACTTTCCACATTGAACTTTTGTAAACGATCTCTTAAAGGACCGTTAACATCAAAAATATTTTTTTTTAAAATAAAGTATACATCGAAAAATAAACACCAACACAAATTAAACTTTTAAATTGCAAAGTTTTTGATTTTCTAATCGCGCTTCAGTCTTCTGAAGTTGCCCAATTTTGTCTCACAAGGAAACTTTGGGGATTCCGAGAAGACCAAAGCATGGACAGGTTTTACCACCAGTTATTCACTTTATCGCTGGTGGTAAATAGGAGATTTGCTGCAGGCGACTTATATCCTCGTGGTTCATTACCCTTAAGGGCCAAGCAGAGAATCTCATTGGTGGCCCTTACAGCAAAATCACTTCTCTAAATCCGGTGAAATTGAATATAATAAAGCAGGCAATAGAGATATGGCCGGAGCTTACTAGAATTGACATAAGGACCAGGTGATGTAGGTGCTGCTCAGGCCCCTTATGTCATATAATGATTGACCTGCAGATACACGTTTGAATGATCCCAATTAGGCCTATCACCTGTGTATTCAAATGAGATAACTATCTGCACATTTGAAAATCTCACCATATGAGCAGGTCACGTGCACGGCCAATTAAAACGAGAGTAAAACAAACTAAACCTTAAAGAAGGACACAACCTGCAGGAATTAGCTAATAGTAAATAATATAGAAAACAAAGGCTGCTTGGAATATCACACCCTTTTGTGAGCAGGAAAGTTCTGCCAGAACCAGTGTTTACTGACACCCTTGTGGGGTCACATTACTTTCTGCTGCAGACTTGACAGAGAGAATCTGAACACAACAGTTTGATCCAAGGAATGGACAGACGATGGTAAACACAATAGTGGTCAAAGCAGGCAAAGAGTTAGGGGGTAACAAACAATCAGTCAGGAACAGGCACAAAGTCATTAACGCAATAACTGGATGGCTGCTGGTACAGATGGGGGGCTGTTCCTTTTTGGTTTACCTTATTTTTGTTTGTAAACATTACATATCTATATAAATTAAAAGTTTCATTCAATAATGCGTTTTCTCATATTAAAAAAGCGTAATGGTAAGGTGGGAAATGCTCATATAGGGGGAGGGGGCGCTGATTGGAACCCTTGCCCAGGGTGCCAAACTGCCTTGGCCAGGCTCTGGTAATACCAATGAACCAGCTTGGGTAATGATTACAAGCAGAAATTGGTAACAAAATGAAATCAGGGGGAAACCTCATGGATTCAACATTTACAACACTATTTATAGTAACAAAATACACTGGAGAGCAATGTAAGTTCAATTCTAATGGTTTATTTAAAGATGTACAGCATTACATGTTCTGGACCACCAGGCCATCCCTCCTCTCCCAAACCCCAGTGGTCCTCTCACCACCTTTATCATAGGTGGGTCCTTCCCTCCTCTCCCTAATCCTGGGGTTCCTTCTGACTCCAGTACTTCTCTCCATCTCCATGTTTTGGGGTTGAGTGGAGTAATGTCACAATTCTAGAATCTCTAATGGCTGATCTTTATAATCCAGTCTGGATTCCAGAAGTCTTAGGCAGAGGGTGGTGCTTCCTCTTTAGCAACAGATAAATCCTCTTAATTTTCTTTTCTTTTTTCTTGCCTTTTTTAGTCGAGTTTTGAAAGAGCGGAGGTGGAAATATTTGCCAAGTTTATTTCTCAGGCTTTTCTTTTTGGCCTTATTAGCGTTTGCTTTTTTATGTAGCCCTTGTTTTTTCTTAAAACAAAGAACATTAAAGCGCCTGTGCTGCTTCTTTTCTCTAGCTGGTTCATATATGGACTCATCACTTTCTATAGATTTATATGATGATGTCTCATCGTCTGTGTCATCAGAATCAAGAGAGTTTCTTTTCTTACAGCAAAGAAGAATGTTAAGGCTACAACGCTTTATCTTTTCTCTTGGTGTTGCAGAACTGGACTGATCACTTTCAGCCGTTTCATATGAAGTCTCGTCTTGTTTGTTTTCTGAATCAAGACTGTTGCGTTTCTTACAACAAAGAAGAATAGTGAGAGTACAACGCTTTATCTTTCTTCTTCTCTGTACATATGAGGATATATCACTTTCAGCAGTTTCATATAAGGTCTCTATTGTTATTTCACTGCTTGTACTGTATGTCTCATCACTACTTTCTGAGATTACACTCGCCACCTCATCAATACTTTTCTCACTCTCTTCAGATGTCTCGTACAGAGTTTCCTCTTCTTCTTCTCTCTGACGACCACATTGCCAAAACCGTTTCTTGTGTTTCGCTTTTCTAAATTTCTTTGCTTGTTTAAAGCGGTAGAAATATTTTCCGATTTTTAGGCCAAATCGTTTCTTCTTACCCTTGCCTTCATCTTCTTCATCCTCAGAATCAAAGGTTTTACTTTTCTTGCAGCAAATAAGGAAGTTACGGCCACGTTTCCTCTTTTCTCTTGTTGGTTCAGTTATGGACTCGTCACTTTCCTCGCTTTCATCTGAAGTCTCATCTAGAGTTTTCTCTTTTTCTTTATTTTTCTTCTTTTTCAGTTTTGAACAACGCCAGAAACATTTACGTACGTTGAATCCAAAGCGTTTCTTTTTCTTGCCTTTTTGGTTTTCTTCAAAATCTGAATAAGATTCCAGACTAGACGAGTAATCAGAAACACCTGAGATCTCATCCTCACTTTGATCCAGCCTGTGAAATTCTGTTTGAGTTTCTACACTTTGCCTCTCTTCTTCGGCACGAGTATATTCCTTATTCTTCTTTAGCAACTTTATATTCTTATACACTGAGATACTCAAGGCGCCCAACAGAAAGATGAACAGGCAAAGGAGATGAGTGATAATTGTATCCTGAATAGAATAAGACAGACACAAGGTTAGTTGTTAGAACATCCCATAATACAAAGGAGAGCAACTCATTTATTTTGAGAATATATTTTTAAGGTGCATTTTCTCATATAACATACTATGATATGACATGGTGAGGTTGAACATGAAAAAGTTTCTTAGCAGATACATAGGGAGGGTGAGTTTATTCTGTGCTACAATGTTAGAAAAACCTTTACTTGTTAAACATTACAGCTGCACCTGCTAGTGGGTAATAGAGTCGTTTTAAGGGGATTTGATTTATACCAGAGACCAAACGAACTTACCTCACTGTACTTATTGTTCTGTTTCTCTTCTTGTTCTTTACTGACAGAGTCAATAGGCTCAGACGTGTGTGGCTGCTGCTCTATAGACTCTTGCAGTCTCAGCATTCTTACTTCTAAGTCACTAAATCTGTCATCTAATGTAGAAATCACTCTCAGCAGGTCCTACAATAGAAAAGAGTCAGTTAGAAAGTGGGACACTCACTTATATAGGTATCAGTGATAGCAAAGACACATTATTATCTTCAGAGTATAAATCCTTTAGGGTCAGGACACACACTCAGATTCGGTGGAGAGTAGTCGCCGAGTGACAAATCTCCTCGTCTTCGGGCGACTTATCTCCCCGAACTGCCTTCCACCGGCTAGAATGTAAATCGCAGGCGGAATGGCACTCTGATCGCTTCATTTTCCGAAGGTGCCCAAAGTTTCCTCGTGTGGCAACTTTGGGCGACTTCGGAAAACAAAGCGCTCCGAGTGCCACCCCACCGGCGATTTACATTCTAGCCAGTGGGAGGCAGGTCGGGGAGATTAGTCGCCCGAAGAAAAGGAGATTTGACACTGGGCGACTAATCTCAGATTATATATAATTTATATATCAGATTAAAAATGAATTCTAACATGAAGTTGTTTTTAATAGTTTGACTTACTTCATAGGACTGTTTCTTGGCTGGTTCTGAGTTCAGTTGAAATTCAATCAGGGGATCTTCATTGAGTTCAGATGCTGCTTTTTCCTCTGCATTTATAATATCCCAATCGATGAGCGGATTTTCAAAATATGTGTTTGATGGTTTATCATTATTTAAGTATTTATGCTGAAAAATAAGACAGAATTAATCAGAATACTGGAATATTAATTGGGCAGTTAAGCTCAGACACATAATAACATAATAAAAAATATTTGATGGGAAAAGTCTATGGTCAGTTACATGCAATACAGGAATGCGACCTGTTATCCAGAATGCCTGGGAACTAGGGTTTTCTTTGCATAATTTAGATCTTCATACCTTAAGTCTACTAGAAAATCATGTAAACATTAAATAAACCAAATAGGCAGTTTTTTCTCCCAATAAGGATTAATTATATTTTAATCATTACAGAGAAAATGGAAGCGATGTTTAAAAACTTGGATTTTTTGTATAAAATGGAGTCTATGGGAGATGGGAATTCCGTAATTTGAAGCTTTCTGGATAACAGGTTTCTGGATCCTATACCTGTATTTTAAAGTATTAAAGTAAAGCATTAAGGGGCAGATTTATGAAAGGTCGAAGTGAAAATTTGAATTTAAAAAATTCGAATTTTGAGCTAATTTTTGTGTACTTTGAATAGGGATTAGTCCAAATTCGATTCAAATTTGAAAAAAAATCAAAAATTTGAATTTTGAAAATTATTATGTACTGTCTCTTTAAAAATTCGACTTCGACCATTCACCATCTAAAACCTGCCGAATTGCTGTTTTAGCCTATGGGGGACCTCCTAGAACCTATTTGGAGTCAATTGGTGGACTTTGAAAAATCTAAGTTTTTATGGGGAAAAACGAAGATTCAAATTCAATCGAATGCGCTATTACTTTGATTCCTACGATTCGAATTTGCTGGTAATCCCTCTGAATTCCTCATTTTGAGAAATTGGCCTCTAACAGATTAGCAAGGAAATTCAAATAACACAAAAAATAGGTCAAGCGGGAATATTAGGATGAATAAAATCAACTTAAACTCATAAATGTATCAGCTAAATGTGTAACTAGTTGATGATAAAGTTAGAGAGATGAGTAAGGGACCAGAGAGATTAATAAAAACAAAAGAAACAAAATATGGATACATATTAAGGGAAAATCTATAAACCATAAAAACACACAGACAAATGTCACTTAAGAAATAATATAAATCCAATGGAAAAACAAGAACTTACTGATAAAAGATTTGATAAAATCAGTAGACTGATGATTAGTAACTGCATGGTTGCAGGTCTTCTCCAGTCTGGCAGCTTCCTGCTACAAGCAGCTTTTATACCTTCTTGAGCTCATTGTGATGTAATCGCAAACTGACATTGTGATGTCATACTTAGATAAGAGCTCATTGTGATGTAACCTTTAATGTCATGTGACTGCCATTGTGATGTCATACTTAGGTAAGAGTTCATTGTGATGTAATCTTAAATGTCATGTGACTGCCATTGTGATGTCTTTACTTGTATAGAAAGAGCAGCTGATCCAGTGCATCATATTTTCATCTAGTACAATAAATGGCTGGTATAGTAGTGGCTGGTAATTTGGATCTTTATACATTAAGTCTACTAGAAAATCATATAAACATTAAATAAACCCAATAGGCTGGTCTTGCCTCCAATAAGGATTAATTATATCTTATTTGGGATCAAGTACAAGCGACTGTTTTATTATTACACAGAAAAAGGAAATCATTTTTAAAAATTTGGATTATTCGGATAGAATGGGGTTTCTGGGAGACAAACTTCCTGTAATTCTGAGCTTTCTGGATAACGGGTTTCCGGATAAGGGATCCCATAAATGTACAGGCATGGGATTTGTTATCCAGATACCTGTTATCCAGAAAGCTCTTAATTACGGAAAGGCTGTCTCCCATAAACTCCATTATTATCAAATCATTTTCTCTGTAATAATAAAACAGTAGCTTGTACTTGATCCCAACTAAGATATAATTAATCCTTATTGGAAGCAAAACCAGCCTATTGGGTTTATTTAATATTTATATAATTTTCTAGTAGGGTTAAGTTATGGAGATCCAAATTACGGAAAGATCTGTTATCCGGAAAACCCTGAGCATTCTGGATATCCATAGCTGTATAGTGATATGCACTTAATTAGAATAACACAGTGCCACATACATATAATGAATAATTCAGGTATTCATTGCACAACTGGAATATGGGAGGAGACACAACGCTGATTCTAATAAAAGCACCGCCTGAGACGGATCCTGCAATGCCGCCCCCCCCCCCCTCGCAGGCTTAGCTTTCGGGAGGGGAGGCAGGAACACTAATGCGGAGAGCGCAATTGCGCTCTCTCGCAATAGTAAAGCCGAATTTTGGGTTTAAAAAACCGAAATTCAGCTCTTAAATGTAACAGGAGCGGCTTTTTGCTGCCTAAGGCGAGTTGAGAAACTCATTGGCGGCGTGCCCCTGAGAAGACATATAAGAAAATCTATTGAACAGGTTTAGAACTTCTATTGGGTAAAGAGTGCACTCGCCCATTGATTTGGTCCTCTTCCAACAGGACTCCAGAAAGCTCCTAATTACAGAAAGGCCATCTCCCATAGACTCCATGTTATCCAAATAATCCAAATTTATAAAAAATTATTCCCTTTTCGATTTTCACTGCTTCAGTCTTCTGAAGTCACCCAAAGTCGTCTCACGAGGAAACTTTGGGGACTCCCAAAAGAAGACCAAAGCATGGACAGGTTTTACCACCAGTTATTCACTTTATCGCTGGTGGTAAAGCATTTGGAGGAGATTTGCTGCAGGCGATTTATATCCTCGTGGTTCATTACCCTTAAGGGCCAAGCAGAGAATCTCATTGGTGGACCCGTACAGCAAAATCACTTCTCTAAATCTGGTGAAATTGAATATAATAAAGCAGGCAATAGAGATATGGCCGGAGCTTACTAGAATTGACATAAGGACCAAGTGATGTAGGTGCTGCTCAGGCTCCTTATGTCATATAATGATTGACCTGCAGATAAACATTTGAATGAACCCAATTAGGCCTATCACCTGTGTATCCAAATGAGATAACTATCTGCACATTTGAAAATCTCACCATATGAGCAGATCACGTGCACGGCCAATTAAAACAAGAGTAAAACAAACTTAGCCATCAGAGAAATGCCTGTCACTGCCCAGGCTGCCTGACAATGAAGTGAGCAACCCATAGAGACTACCCATTAGCAGTGCTGCCGGGCAGATTTCAGCCCTCAAAACAACTGGGCAATTGGCCTAAGGGCTTATAAGTTGTGTTAACAGTAGGCCTAGGATGTTGTCTGAATGCTCTGTTATAAAGATAGCTCGAATCCTAGCCATCAAGCATGACACAACTGACATAACTGACATAACTGACATAGCAATTCTAAAGTAGATCCAATACTCGGTTTTATTTTCTGATCATATATTTTCTTTCTGCAAATGATCTGGAACGGGCGCTCTTTTTTAAATGTACTACATGTGGATTGATAACAGGAACAGACTTTACTGCAGGTCCAGAAAAGAACAAAAAATGGTTTCTGAAAAGGAAAAAAAACAATATTACCAGCTCTGCCTTTAAAACTCCATTCAGAAGGGTCGCTGAAGCACACGACAAGGTTCAACAAAAACATCTAGTCCACCACAAATCTCTGTGACATGTCATGCCCATATAGTCACATCTGTAGGGCAAATTTCCCAGGGAAAGTGGATGGGAGCGTCTTCCCTTTGGGTTCCCAGCCTTGGGAAGTAAAGCAGAGACCTGCTATTCTCTTCATACAATTAAGGCAATAGCCCCTTCAACAAATAGCTTGCAAAGTGGATATTGTAGGTCATTAGCTGGCAGCCATTGTCTTCTCTCCTCCTGGTTAATGGTTTGTTAACCATAAACGTGGGCCATGGCTGTGTCTGTACAAAATAGCCTAATTACAACGACAGCTTCTGACTTGATATATTGACACAGCCGTATAGAGTGAGGTCTTCACAAAATGTTCTCATGCTGGTGGGACTTTGAAGCAGAGGAACATCTGAAGAGCCCCAGTGACTTAGGGGAAATGGTCCTGTCAGAGGTGATTTAATGCCCCAAGATACTTCTGTGGTCACTTTCATATAAAATTAAAGTCTTCTAAGAATTAAATGTTCACGTGGAGTGTGCAACTGGCTTGTCCTACTATTAAGGCCTTACTTTCTTCAGTCAAGACCAGTAATTAAGGGTAATGGGTATTATCTGCCCTTTAAAGATTTTATGGAACCATTATAAAAGCTGTATTTATAAGTTGCCTTTTATTTATTCCTGCTTACAAAAGAAAATACTAAAACCCTTTAAATCTGGAACTAGAACTGGAAATAACGAAGATAATTGGCAATCACCTTATTCCACGTAGAGAGTTCATCAACATATTCAGTAGGCAGATTATAATAATAAAATAATAATAAATAATAATAAATAATAATAAAATAATAATAAATATAATAAAATGATGCTGTCATGCTAAATAGACAGGGCGCAGGGGGGTCAGAAGCACCACTTTTGGCATCTGATTGGGTTACACTGTTGGAGGACTGTTAGGTTATACTGAGGAGCCTGCTTGAAATCAGAGAATCAGACCCCAGTTAACATAACAAGTTACATATAAAACTGCTGAACATTGGTTTTAGTTGCCTCAATAAGTATTTGTAACTCTTAGGCCAAGGTTATACCTGGTGTACACTTACTCCCTCACAGGAGGTAGTCACCACCCATCTGTACCAATAGGGAATAAATCCTGCCAATGTATCCAGGTTACAGGTACCAGGACCTTCTAACCAAAAAACAAGAGATTCCCCAAATCAGTAGGGGAGTTAACCCTGTGGGTCCCTACCAGGGGCGTAACTACAGAGATAGCAGACCCTGTGACTGCAGGGGGAGGGTCAGGAGGTATAGGGGCCCAAAGGAGGTCCAAATAATGAGCAATTTCAACATCTATTAGTTAAACAGAAGAAACTCTAGATATGTTGAGGACTTAAAATTAATTTGCTGTGGGTAGGTCCACAATGGCCTGGGCCTAGGGTGGCAAAATTTTCAGGACAGCATGCTGCCCAGCCGCATCCTAAAGTGCATGGGGAACGCAGAGTTCCCCAGCGCTATGACACATGTGAGTGCGAGCTCTTGCGGAGGGAGGAATGGTACAGATATCGCCTGAGGCTTTATGTTGCCCTGAGAAATCCGGCACTGGCTGTGGGGCCACTGGTCCATACACAATCTTACAACAGTCTCTTTGCTCTAAAGCAATTGTACAAGTACAGCTGTCCATAGCAGCCAATCAGCAATTAAGTTTGCTTAGCCTATTGTCGGTTATAAAATGAAAGCGTAGATGTGGCTTGTGGCCATGAGCAACTGCCCTGGGTGCAGTGTAGCACCTAATTTAGAAAAACAGCATTAACATAATGTCAAAATGTTGTGGTTTGAATTATGTTTAGATCATTACAATTGCAGCCATACAGCAGGACAGGAGTGTTACTTTGCAGTATGGAAGAAGGAAGGAGTTATATAACCTGTCTATGTCGGAACATTTACGCATGTCAATATAAATCCAAAATCTGGGCAATCTTGTACCAATATTCTAATATTTGCATCCAAATTGTATGGCCCATCAGAATTCAGGCACAATAAACTAAGTCAAAGTCACAGGGGAACCCTATACTCAGCACCTACCTTTAACCACTCATTCTACCTACATCATCATGTGAAATCCTGGGCAGAACTATGGTGGAACAGGTGTGGCTGTGGGCAGGAAAGAAGGAGCAAAGATGCACCCAGAGAACTTTGGATCTAGGTTGGCATGTCTGTGTCAGGGCCCGAAGGCGCTGTTGGAGATTTGCGGACCAAGGAGGAAGCTTAGAGTTCAATACAGTTCGCGGTATCAGAAGGGTTAGGCAAAAGAGTAAACAAAGTCCAGGCAAGGGGGTCAATCCAGGCAGCAAGGTTCGTAATCCAATAAACAGGCCAAGGTCAGTAACAAGAATCAAAGTATTTAGCAAAGATCACACCCAGGAACTCACAAAGATGAACCTATATTTGGGCAAGGTCTAAAATGTTCTGGCACCTTAAATAGGGCAGTTTTCACGCTGCCGTCCTGACACTGCGTCCATTCTGACGCGCTGGGGTCAAGACATTGTGCACGTATGACGCGCTGGCGTCAGAACATGCCACGAGGGAATCCTGGAGTTCGACATCTTGCCGAAGGGAACCAGAACAGCCATCTTTCCTACGAGGACCAGAGCAGTGAGTATTCCTTACACTCTGGGCCTCCATATGGACACGTATACTTTGCACATTGAAGGATCCAATTTTGCACTAGCATTGACCCATTAATTGTACCTCGCAGAGGGTGCAAAATTCTACAAAGTGGGGTGCAGGAATCTTGGGGTAACACTATACTGTGAGTAAATCAACACTGAATAGTTCTTGTGTTTGCACAGGTCAGTTTTTGGAATATCTACCAAATCAACCCATTGGCTGGGTACTGTACAAAATAGTTTCAATAAAAACAGCCCAGAAATGGTTATTTGTACAGCAAGTCGCAAGTGCAATACATGATAATATATGATAACAGTCCGTCACTGAGGGAACGTCCAACTGAAACAAGTCACCCTAATAGAATGGTGTAAAATAACCTTCTCTGCATCTAAAGGTGGCCATACATGTAGAGAACCAATTATTTGGTGAGGTCGACCAATGAGCAGATCTCTCCTTGATATGCCACCTGGTGGTGGGTGATATTAGGCTGATCCGATTATGGACTCTAGGGCCCAACGATTGGATCACAACATTAAATAAAGGCTGTCAGACCAAGGACAGCATCACCAAACTGATGTTAAAGTCGCAAGTGGCAATGAAAGATAATATATGGCACCATTTTGTCATTGAGGAAACCAACAGGGTTTTTAAACCTGCCCCATCGACAGCCGGCCAAGTTTCGGACAGATATCGATCAGGGAATCTCATCAGAGGGCCCCATACACAGCCCAAATATATGCTATTGGCAGATTATATTTGCCTGTGTAGGACTACCTTAAGTTATCAATATGCAAGTATGGAGGCCAATTCCGATGAACCTGCTTGCATACTGAATAGGTACGTATAATCAGAGGCCAAAAAACCCAAGATCTAAAGACCAGAAGCAATGTTTTTTCCCAGATGAAAGAAGGATTTTTTTCTTTGAAGTACAGGCTGAATCCAGGCTTTGAGCAGTTTACTCCTCTGAGATTTGGAATTGGATCAAAGTCCCCTTTATATAATTCTGAATCTCTAGAGTCCTGTTCTCTTCAACAGTTTTTTTCCTGATTTTGCAGCAATTTCCCTTTTTTATACTAGACTATATGTAAATTGATCTGTTCGAGACAATAAGCAGTGTCTATAACTACAAAACTGAATGATAACAGCGCAGTTTATTCCATTTACATTCGGAATAAAGAAGATTTTATAAGTAGAAAATGGAATTAAAGTAAGAGGGCTCATTTATGTTGGCAAGGTGCAAGCACTAGGCATGTTGATGATTACAATATTGCACCCATAACCATGCCAGTTAGGGTTGCCACCTTTATTAAAAAAATTTACCGGCCAGTGGGGGGCGGGTACCAAAAGGGGGCGGTCTGTTATGCTAAAAGAGGGTGGAGCTATGTGACGTGATGCAAAGGGGGCTGAGCAACATCGCACAGCGCTGGAAAAAAGGTAAGTTCTTTGCAATCTTTGCGAATTGGGGGCAGGCCAGGGGCTTTTTTTAAAGGGTATTACAAATTACCGGCAATTGTATTGCATTAGAGTTGCCGGTTAAATACCGGCCGGCAACTCTAATGCCAGTGGAACCTGCCAGTGGAACCTGCCATTGCTGCAGAGCAGATGCCGGCACTCTTGTGTTCCATTTTGTGCCCTTGTCCCAGTTGCACCTTTGGTAATGCAAGGTGCAAATAAGCCCTGTTAATGCCCACCTTAAACAGAGGTCCCTCTGCTGTTTTGCACCCAGAGGTACTGGCTTGGTAAGTTATTAATAGGGGAAGGTGGAACATGCCATCAGCCCAAGACACCATTGGCCTATGGATGCAAACCAAGACCAACAATTGTGCATGGGGTCTCTGTATGATGCAATCATTGGCCCACGGGTCAATTATTTGTATTATCCTGATTTGGCCTACATATTAGGTGGCCTCTTCGGGGCAAGATAAACAACAAGCCTGCTGCAGAAGAAAAAAAAATGTAATTTCCAAAAAAAAAAATTCTCATTCATACCCCAATTATACAGCGATCTGGAGCAGTGTTTTTACTGGTATGCTGTAAAAAGGACAATTATACACTTGCTGGGAATAAATCTGTTGTGTTCCCCAGTCCAAAACCCTGGCCTGACGGGCAATCGTCTCAGACTCTATCGGAAAGTCTTTCATTGCTCTGATTACCATAGTGCAGGCTCTGTAGGTGCTTAAGGATCTTCATAAATTTTGGGCATGTCATAACATCACAGAGCACTTAAGCATGTAATCTTGTTAATGAGGGTCACCGACATTTTCTAATATAGTCCCGGAATTCTTCCCTCAATGTTAACTCTTGCGGTTTTTAATGTTTGGGAACTGGAGGGTGATTTGTTGCCTATTATTCGACCCCTTCGCCCATACGGGAGAGAAATGACTAAAAGCGCTCTGAAAGTTCAACTTTCTAGAACACCCTTTAAGAGAAAAAGAGGCATCGTATTCTGTTAATACAAGTATAGGAGATCCTCTGCACTCAAGCCATTACCAATATATTAAGGACATTGAGATATTTTGTGCATTCCCTTTAAACAAAACAGGGGTTGTTTGTCAATACATTGAAGATGTCAACTTGAGCTGGTCTCCTACCTGCCTAGTCCATAGGTAGGAGCTGCAGTTCACAGCTGTGGGCACAAGTTTCCTTCCTTTCAAGGGACTTACATCAATAATTACTGCAATATATTCCTAAAAGCTGCTAGAGATGATAGTAGGACAGTAACATCGGCTTTAGAGTAGAGTAGTTTAGGGGAAGGCCGACAGATAGATATTTTAGAATGTAGCTAGCAACTTCAAAGCTTTTTATTTTAGCACAAAATATTAAAGATCCTTTATGAGTCCAATATACAGACCCTATGGTTTTGGTTTGCATTAGTATTTATCTGAAGAAGACACTGAGGTCCTTACTTGACTTGCAGTTTCAGTTTTGACTCTCTGACCACCACCTTTCTGATCTTCTGCCCCAGCCAGCGGGGAATATTTAGCAAAGAGGTATAACATGCTCCTGGTCACCGTAGGGTTCATTCTTCTTCTGGCTTCTATCTTAAGTTTAGATTTTGTTGCTTATGCCATTTTGGAGGGAAGTGCTCCTTATTGGCCCATGAATAGTGTGACCATTTCCTGCCTGTAGTTTATATAATGGGAGGGTGGCCACATGCCTATTGGTCTCTCTAGACTATATCTATGATCAGAGGTAGATGTGCTTGGGATCCTTGTATCAATTTGAGCCCAAAGGAAACCCAAGTCTTAGAGAAGTGGGGGGGGCAGGGACCCCGAGAATGAGGACCAGATACTGATAGAATTGCATTCTGCAACAGTACATTCCAGAGGTTTAAGAGAGCCAGATCTACTGAGGAAAAGCAGTTATATGCTCCACCAAGGAGAACCAGTGAGATTAGCAATTTCCACCATGGTAGAGACTCTAGTGTAGTAGGACTCAGTCTGTGTGGTATTGCTTCATCCATTATTGTGCAAAGGAAGAACTTCATATGTTTTCAATAGACAAAAAGCTCATAGTGAAGAACCACCGGTACCCTTTAATTTGTTTAAGACAACATTTAGGTTGGAGTTCAGCTACACCGTCCTTCTCCCAGACACTTCAGGTGATGGCCCTCAAGACCCATTTGAAGGAGAGGGTCACAATGTAGCAGGGCCCTACTAGTCAGCAGCTGAGCTAAAGAATGGATTCCATCTGACCCCTCGTTCTACCCATTATACAACCATAGCTACAGCAGAGAAAAAACCTGGGTTACTTATTATCCATATGTAACCTTGTTATCAATTAATGGGGTCTGAGAGAATGTTGGAACCCAGGGGGAGAGGTGAATTAATTCCAAAATGTTTAAAAGAAACCACTACAGCACAGTGAGTATTGTAATGCATTTCCAGGTTGGTTGTTTCAGCACTGCACAAAACGTAGGCAACAGTAAATGAGCAATTACATTCAAGAACCTTGGTCGTTACATGTACATGGACTTGTTTATGGAGTGTGAGGACAGACGTAGTCAGTAAAGCAAGTGCTCCCTATATTTGTTGTGCAAGGCCATATGATACTAATACATTGTATAATGTAGGGCAATCAGCATCTATTGTTTAAAGTGGTGACTCTTCTCAAGGTTGTTCAGGGACACAAATAAAATAGGAAAGTGTTCAGTTCATAATCCAAAGGGACTTGATGCTGTAACAGGCCATTTTATCTTTAGAAAGTCCAGCATTCTTCTGTATGACTCAGCCCTCAGGTATCATGACTCCCAACAGTTTTTGAAGGACTCGGCTTGAGTCACCTTGAGCCATAATTTCCAGATGCTTCCTGGCCAGTCTGAATCATATACAAGATGAAGAACTATTTACAAGAGGTGGTTTTCATAGGGCTGGAGATTAAGCTGTGCACATATTGACAGATTAAAGATAGAAGTCATTCATTTGTCCACTCTCTGTACACATCATTAGCTGTGGGCTAAAGACAAGAAGGATAAATTACCATATGGAACAATCAGCACTTTTTTGTTCATGGAAATAGCCACTTACAGTCCTGTAAGGAGTGCTCGCCGACGCTCCTTTCTTCTTCAGCATCGCCGGCAAAATGGTAGAGATACGTAGCATACCGTGACGTTCTGACGCCAATTCGTGAAAACATGCACAACAGCAAAATGTGCAGCGTCAAAGCGAAACATCAGTGCGTGACACGTGACATCATCACGCTCGTTTTGGCGTGAAAATTGCCCAATGAAATGGGGCCAGAGCCCTACAGACCTTGGCGATTATAGGTTTTACCTTGTGGGATCCTGGGTGTGCTACATTAATAATTCTATTGATTTCCCGATCTTGACCATGGCCTGTTTCATCGGTTATTGAACGCTTGCTGCCTGAACTGACCCTTTGCCTGGACTTGACTACACTGAACATCTTAACCCCTTAGATACCTCGAACTGTGTTTGGTGCCTGCTACTTCCTCCTTGGTCCGTAATTCTCAACTGGAGCCTTCGGGCCTTGACAAGTCCCCATACAAAACTAATATTTCTAATTGCTTCAACTCCAAATGTTGGTGAAAACGGTTGGCATTTTCCTGAAATCTTTTAGTAACTGTAATAAAATGTGTTGTTTGTAGTTTTTATCCTCTAGGGTGGGGGCAATTGCTCTCTCTGACATTCCTAAAACCACCTCACATGTGTTCCCACCAACATCTCTAATTCCACTACTACTATGCAGTGGCATGGAAGCTTATTGGTTAGCTGTTGGGGGGAGAATGGTGGGGGACGATTCTCAGTCCAAAAAATGTTGTTGAAGATTTTGGAATGGGTGGTCAAGTGTCTAAGTGATCTAATTGAGAAGTTTTATTTTTATTGGGGCTTCACTCTTCTTTGCTGGCCCATTGTCCAGTGGACTCAACCCAGGCCACCTTGGGGGTTGGTGAACCTCTAAGTACTATGGGGCCTCATGATTTCTCATGTCGCCCCTGGATTTAACCCTATTAGGATCATCTATTATGACCGGAAATAAAAGTGCATTATGGGATGTGCTTTTATTGTTAATTGGCAAATGATGATGTTGACTCTAATCATGTAGAGTTGTGTAGGGACCATAGATGTGAATGTGTTAGGGACATTAGATTGCAAGCTCCACTGGGGCAGAGAATGATGTATAATCTCTGTAAAGCACTACATAAAAGTGTTGACACTATATAAATAAGGGATAATCACATTGACATTATTCTCGTTCATGTTGGATTGTGAATTGGTCCCTTCACACTTCAGTTTCATTTTCCTTTATGTAAACAATGTATTTTGGCCCATGGGGGTCCCCTTTGTGTCTCACCAGCTGCAGCCTGGAAACAGTCTATTTACTATACCTCGTGGGGGTGTCTCTTAGTCTCATACAGGAATGATACCTGCAGGAAGCCAGCTTGGAGCATGTCGAAATCTCACAGATGGAACAACCAGGTATGACACTGATATGCAGTTAAACTCCCGTGCTGTCAATTTCTGCCTGTACATGATGGATCTGTGATGGAACACAAGTTGAAAATTCCGAAAAATGAGCCAAGCCATAAACAAATAAAATCGTACTCTACTCTAATCGCCCAGACACTCAGACAAAGAAAACATTCCTCCTATTCGTCATATCGTCATCAAAAGGTCAGCAATGACTAGTTAGTTATCATTAGCCCAGGCCAATTTAATCTTAGCCAATGCACATTAATCACTTTGGACACAGAGAGGCCACCCGGTGCCCTTGCACAACCACGAGTGAAAGGCTGGTAATTCACATATACTCTTTGCTCTGTGATAACTTCCCACCGCTGCCTCTCTCTCTCATCTCTGGCGTATGGGGATTCATACTTTTCTCCACATATTAAGGGATGTCATAAATCATGGAGACTGGGCCATCCATCACTGTGTCAGGCTGAAGATCAGGGTCATGGGGAAGAAAGATCAGGGGTCAAGCAGAAATAGATAGAGGTCAAAACAGGCATACATTTCTTAAAACAACTTATTTTATTTTGGTGGAAGACAAGAGAGGGCAGCGAGAGGGAGAGAGGCAGAAAAGAAGTCACATTAAGGAACAGGTGGCTGCTATGGCAGATTGTCGATAGCTATCACTGCAAATAGGTCTGCTGCCAGGGTAAGTGTGTGTGTTTTGGGTATTATGTGCCTATACTCATGCAATGTGCAGAAATATATTCATCTGAGGTTACAGAGCACTCTATGAATTCCATTAGGTGAAAGGGGAAGTGTGAGTAGATACAGTGGAATACAGTGAGCTAAGAAACATAAGCATTGCAATGCCAATAAATACTATGTTGGTGGGTAAAAAAAATGTACAGTAGAGATACACATTCAAATGGAGCGGGGCAAAATAAGGACAATTGAGTGCAAGGTAAAGGGAATAGGCCAGAGAAGGGTACAGTAGAAGGGAAGAGCAAAGGACAATGATTGTAAGCTGAGTAAATGGTACACAGGAGAGCAAAAAACAAGAAGGAATCAAAAAGGTTTAAATCAGTGATGAGACATATGTCTGACCTGGATGAGAAATGGACAGGTGGTTGAAAGATGGAATGGGGGTGAGGGATGGATAGAGTAAGGCATGGATAGATTTTGAAGAGGAGGGAGTAATTAATGAATTGATAAATTGATATATGAAATATACTGGATGGACGTAAAGGATAGAAGGGGTGAGGCTATGGTGTATTGGGGATGGTTAGAGTGATGGATAGAGGTTGGAGATAAGGGAGTGAGAAATTGGCCTTAAAGTTGGAGTAATATGGGATATGGATAGTAGTTGGAAGAGAGAGGTAGAAAGTAGAGGATATGGATAATAACTGGAAGAGAGCTATAGGTAGAAGGTAGGGGATATGGATAGTAGTTGGAAGAGAGTCATAGGTAGAATGTAGGGGATATGGAGAGTAGTTGGAAGAGAGCCATAGGTAGAAGGTAGGGGATATGAATAGTAGTTGGAAGAGAGCCATGGGTAGAAGGTAAGGGATATGGATAGTAGCTGGAAGAGAGCCATGGGTAGAAGGTAAGGGATATGAATAGTAGTTGGAAGAGAGCCATGGGTAGAAGATAAGGGATATGGAGAGTAGTTGGAAGAGAGCTATAGGTAGAATGTAGGGGATATGGAGAGTAGTTTTCAAGAGAGCCATAGGTAGAAGGTAGGGGATATGGAGAGTAGTTGGAAGAGAGCCATGGGTAGAAGGTAAGGGATATGGATAGTAGTTGGAAGAGAGCTATAGGTAGAGGGACTAAGGGAACACATGTGCAACAGAGTTTGGAAATAATGGAGGTAAAGTTGGGGGTTAGGGTTGAATAAAAGGAAAACAAGGACTGTAAGAGATGGCTGTAACCAAAAAAAGTGAAATAGCTTGGGAAGGGACGGGGGTACGCTAATATTTGGGAAACAAAGGATTATAAGGGATAGTTGATGAGTTGATATGAGTATAGAGGGTTCATTCTTTTAAAAGGTAAATGCTTAGCGGGAGAAAGGTTTTATATCACTGTGGATTTTTTCCATAATGACATGTTATCAAACACCCTAAATACAGCTGGAATTCAAAACCTTTAGCCCTCAATTTTCTTACATTCTCCCCCCCTAATCTCTTACGACATGGCACCTAATTATATTAGTATTTAAGACGCATTCAGAAATGGCCCTACTATTTTCAAGTAAAAATGTTGAAAACTCCCGACATTCCCAGCCAGATTACAGCTCTCCGAAGACGCTGGGCGTTGGAACACACAATAGCTTAACAATTGCCTTTTTTTTAATAGGAATGATAATGCATAAAGATTTTTCTCTCCTGGGGGCCAGAAAGTGCCACATCGCTTATATTATAATGAGGGAAAATGGATCTAAAACATTGCGCTTTGGAACTGCTGGCATTCGCTGGAGGAAGAAAGGCAATCAATAGAGGTAATTTATGCCTAAAGTAAAATCCAGGAGCAGCTGCTTTAACAAAAATAATAAAATACCCAGCGCTCATCAGACCTTGCGAGACTGGTGGCCCCGACTTGGATGCAAAAGAGGGTCCCTCTATACAAACTTTCCTTTTTTTTTTTTTAATGATTGCTTTAGCTCAATTGAACAGCGAATGGAAGTTAAAAGGTGTCCGAGCTAATTACACCTCATTATTAGACGGGATTAAAGCATGCCTAACTAACTCTGAACGGCAGCGGGGCGGGGGGAGGAGCCAGCTCATTCAAATAGTCTCTGTATTGAAAGCAATGTTAGTACATTCAGAAGGGGCAAAGAAAAGGCTGTTTCTCTGAAAGGGGAGGGCAAGTCTGCATGGGGCCCATTCTGCGTGAATTGCTAAACTGGGTAATTAAAAGAGGTGTCATGCTGGGAGGCTCTTCACAGGTTCAATAGTAATGAAGATCTCCCTCGGCAAACCCATCCTGCACTCACCCCCACATACAGAGTGCACCTTTCAGATCCGCAGAAGATGGACAGGGCAGGGGCATTGCGCTACCCTTAAGCACTAGTTAGTCACCAGGGTAATCCCCCTGTAATTTAGGTATGTTGGATCTATGGATTTGTCATCAATCTGCTCATTAATTAGTGCATAGTCACGTTTCATGCCCAAAAAAGTACCAGAGGTGCATTTAAAGGGGTGCAAATAGGGGCCCATGACCTTGGCATTACTTGGTATCAATTAAAGGAGTGTCAGTAAAACTACATATCACTGTTGCCCAACCCATCGCTGTTGAGTTCCACCACCTCAGTAAAACGACATATTAGTGTTGCCCAACCATTCGCTGTTGAGTTCCACCACCTCAGTAAAACGACATATTAGTGTTGCCCAACCCATCGCTGTTGAGTTCCACCACCTCCGTAAAACGACATATTAGTGTTGCCCGACCCATTGCTGTTGAGTTCCACCACCTCAGTAAAACTACATATCAGTGTTGCCCAACCCATCACTGTTGAGTTCCACCATCTCAGTAAAACTGCAGATCAGTGTTGCCCAACCCATCGCTGTTGAGTTCCACCATCTCAGTTAAACTACATATCAATGTTGCCCGACCCATTGCTGTTGAGTTCCACCACCTCAGTAAAACAACATAGTGTTGGCCAACCCATCGCTGTTGAGTGGTGATGGGCAAATTTATTCACCAGGCATGGATTTGCGGTGAAATTCCGTAGTTCACCGACTGTGAATTTGACAAGAAAAAAAGTTGTGTGTCAAAATTGTCGCACATTAAAATTATTCGGACGGACTTTAATGCATTTGGACAAAAGAGTAAATATTGCGTGCATAAATATTGTTGTGAGTCAAAATTACTTGCCCGCAGTGGTGTAACTACCGGCGGAGCATCGGGTGCGATTGGGCCTGGGCCGCACCCCCTCAGGGCCCCCCGGCAGCTCGCACGCCACTTATTCCGGCCAGTTCCCGGCGTCCCGCGCCAGGGCCCGCCGCCCTCTAGTTATGTTGCTGCTTGGCCGCCCATTGACTTTAATGCGCTTCACAAATTTTTCACAGTTTCATGAACTGGGACAGATTCGCTCATCACTAAGCAAATTCAATGAAGGGCCTCCAAATATTGGTAAGTTGACTTTTTCTACTAGTTTTATATTAAATTGCTCATTAATTAGGGCCACGCTGGGCCTTCTACATTCCTGAGACTCCTGAAGCCGCAGGGTCTTTTTCCTCTATAGTTACTCCTCTGTGTGGCCCTTCAAAATTTAGCATTGGGCCCCAGCTCGACAAAAACAGACCATGTTATTGCACAAACAGTGGGTAGACACCAACTACAATTAAAAAGAAAGGATGCGAAGGCTAGATTAAAAATGATTTATCAATTAATATATTCTAATTAAATTTAGCAGCATACCAGCCATAACACACGGTGTATCACAGACTGGCCAGCTGAGGCATAACACACTATAATAAATACTCATACAAGTACAAAATACCCTTTATACTGCAATTCACAGGAGAGTAGTGGCTAGTGAGTGGATTGTAAGTAGCGATCCACGGGGAATAGATTTTATGCTTATCAGTCTTCGTAATGGCATTTTCTGCTTTGCAATTTGCATTCTAGCCAGTAACTGCTGGAGAAATGAAATGTAAATTGCTCAGGGGGTATCCTAGCACCCTAAATATGTGCCTGTGCCTTATTGTCATTATCCCACACTAAAGGGAAACAACACACACTTATATCTATATAAATAGAATCTATATACAGGTATTGGACCTGTTATCCAGAATGCTCAGGACCTGGGGTTTTCTGGATTTGGATCTTCATACCTTAGGTCTACTCCAAAATTGTGTAAACATTAAGGGGGTTATTTATTAGAGTCTGTTTTTTTCTGGTCGGACTTTTGAAGGGGAAAATACTATTTTTGGTAGAAAAAAAAAACCTCACATTTTTCATAATCTATTAAACCCTGGTGGTGTTGAAAGTCCATATAAAAAAGTGCAACTCAGACCTGCCGAGTTTATGTAAAATTCAATGGCAGATGTCCCGGTGATATTTCGAAGATATCCTGATCTGCGCTGGGTTTCGTCTAATAATCCGAAGATTTCGTGGTTCTTTGGCGATAATCCGAAAAAAGCACAGGTTTCGGGAGTCAAATCCAAAGTTGCAGTTTTCGGTGGCAAATCTAAAAAAATTCGTTTTTTTTTCACAATTTCATCAAGTTTTTTCCCACACAAGAAATTTTCATAAAAAATTGATTGATTAATTGATAATTGATTATTTGGATAAAATGGAGTCTATGGAAGATATCCCTTCTGTAATTCGGAGCTTTACCTCTACACAATTCACATTCCTACAGTGGGGCACATACAAAAAAAAGAAAAGAAAATGGTTGAAAAAGGAAACTGATGGCTGGGTTATGAACTGGACTTGAATAGATTTGGACTTGAAAACATTGGTGGCCAGGGTTCCCCCATAAAAGTAAAAAAAAACAGGGTTCCCCCATTAAAATTTTAAACGCACATTGGTGGCCACCAACTAGGAAAAAAAACATTGCTGCTGAGTGGAAATTTACCTTTAAGTCTTCTTCCTCTATGGCTTCTTCATTCTCTTCTGCTGCTTCCTCTTGGGCTATTTTCAGCGGCTTCATCTCCCATTCGGCAGCTTCACTTCATCTCCCATTCGGCAGCTTCACTTCAGCTTCCATTCAGCGGCTTCAATTTGCCAACTTCACTTTGGCTCCCTTCGGTGACTCCCAACTTCCCTGCTTCACTTACCAAAAAATAGGGCTGCCTACCAGGCATTTGCCCATATAGACAGGTTGCCAGTCAGGGCCTGGCTGAAGATTGGGAAGCACTTGGCCTGCGTCCCTTAGGTTGCCCAGGTGGCCAAGACAATATGGCAGGTCCCTGCTCTGTCTATATATAGTTTTTTTGTTGTAGGCTTTTTTCACTCATATATTTTTTTCATTCTACTGTATTTCTATTCTTTCCTTTTGACTTTTCTTGGGTTTTCTCTGTTATTCCAATGTTACTTACTTTCATTTTCCCCTAAACCAGTGATCCCCAACCAGTGGCTCATGAGTAACATGTTACTCTCCAACCCCTTGGATGTTGCTCCCAGTGGCCTCAAAGCAGGTGATTATTTTTGAATCCCAGGCTTGGAGGCAAGTTTTGGCTGCATTAAAACAGATGTACTGCCAAAAAGAGCCTCCTTTAGACTGCCAGTCCATATAGGGGCTACCAAATAGCAAATCAGAACCCATATTTTGGCACCCAAGAAACTTTTTGCATGAGTATATTGCTCTCCAACTTATCTTTTTGAATTTGTCTCACGGGTAGAAAAAAGGTTGGGGACCCCTGCTCTAAACCTTCCAAAATGTTCTCTTCTTTTATGCTTCGCTTTCCCCTCACCTCAACCTTTTTTATTTTTCCCTTTCATCACCAGTTTCACCACAGACAGTCTACTGCGTTCACTTTTCTATCCATTCCCCATTATTTTCTCATTTTCTTTTGACTGTTGCCTTCCCTTTCTCTCTCCAAAACGTATTTATCCATTCTATTTATCTGCCGAAAAAGGCTGATTCCTGGATTCAGTGCATCCCTATTCATAACTAATCATTATGACACATGGAGCTATACAACTGTTTGGTTCATATGTAGGGGGCCCTCCAGTCATTAAAGGGCACACTACACCAAATTCTTAAAAACTTAAAAAAATAGTTTTATTGAAGAATTGTCAGATCAACTCACCAACCAACATACAGGATATTTCTCGATATTTCTCTTACAGACTTACAGGTGTTCTCTTATTCCCCAGAGACGTCAGACTTGCGAACCCAGTCTCTTGGCCTTTCTTGCACCACCAACCGGTCAGGCAGTCCGCCGTACGTCCTACCAGCCCTCCACCTCGCCCGGTAGGAATTTCCGTGTGCCACCTCCCTCCTTCAGCCAGCGAGCAACCACAGCAGCGCCCCCTAGCTTTTCCAGGTAGGATTTTCACCACAGGCCTGTCTCTCTTCCCTATCTGTGGCCAAGCCACGGCTGCTAAGCCTCTTACTCCTTGGTGGGGTGCGAACTACCCTTTCTAACTTGCCCTCACTGGCTATGGCACCTAGTGCCCCATTTAAGTTCTATCTATCTATACTTCCAATTTGACTAACCACACCCTGGGTGGAACCATCCCTTTTATACCTTTTCTGCCCTGTCTCACTACTCCCCTCTAGTGGCCGGGGCAGGAACTACATTTTACATAACACCATTATATAACCCTTATATAACGAATGGGAACCCACTGCCATCTAGTGGACAAACCCTGTAAATACACCTTTTTAACGGTTCAATTTTTCAACATTAAAATTACACATAACAATCATTTTCTCACATTTACATCATCATGCACTACATTTTGGTACAACACCATTTTCATCCACCTTACAAATATGGGGATTAGTACTTCGCACAAACAAATGGAGCTGCTGCAGTGGAGCGTTAAAGTCTCCCTCTTGCCCTCCTGTATCTATCATGCCCTGTTGTAGCCATAATGATGCCATCTTAATGACGCCAGCTATGATTTATATGTAAAAAGAAAAAACATTTCTGAACCTCCCCCACCCAATCTCTGTCTCTTGTTCATTACTTTGATGTGTGTTAATTAAGGAAGGGGATTTCACACTACATCTGTCACCAAGAGAAATGCCACGTAGCCAGGAACCTCCACGCTGATCCGTTTCCATCTCCCCTACTTTATAAGCGTTTGTCAGACAGCTGGACTGTCAGCTCAACCATCTCCCAGTGTCTCTCTGTACAGTAAGTGATTCGATGAAAGAACATTTAGAGCACGCGGCTCTGGGGACACACAACACACGCAGCGCATCTTTTGCCCATTAACACCATTGATTTTGCCTCTAATTGCTCCCATTTTGCATGGGAAACTTAATTAAGGTAAATGAGTGGGCGGTTATATATATATTGAAATGTGGCGATACAACGGGTAAGTGGGGGGGAACCAGTGAGTCAAAAGTAGGAAATATTTAAATAATATAAAGATATGGGAAAGGTTATCCGGAATTACAGAAAGACTCCATTTTACCCAAATAATCCAAATGTTTAAAAATGATTTCCTTTTTCTGTGTAATAATAAAAAAGTCGCTTGTACTTGATCCCAACTAAGATATAATTAATCCTTATTGGAAGCAAAACCAGCCTATTGGGTTTATTTAATGTTTACATGATTTTCTAGTAGACTTAAGGTATGAAGATCCAAGTTATGGAAAGATCCATTATCAGGAAAGCCCAGGTCCTACTGGTTATCTAAATGTTATATTGACCAGGGGATGCTTAGATAATTTGTATTAGAGAATAACAGAGCCAGGCCTAGGGACAAGCGCCCTAGGCAGACTGCCCGGCTGCTGCGCCGGATGGTTGAGCGCTTCTGCGCTAAAAGACGCTTCTGCGCATGCGAGAAAAGACGATTCTGCGCATGCACGGGAAAACGGTTCTGCGCATGCGCGAATTGGGAACAAGTGGGCAGTCGGCAGAGAAGGGACCGGACTAGGGGTAGGAGTAAGTACGTGCCTGGCGCCCCTCCACCTTTGCGCCCTAGGCACGTGCCTACTCTGCCTACCCCTAGTTCCGGCCCTGGAGAACAATAACACTGAAAATAAATCATAATCCATCTGCATTCAAGTTGCCAGGGGTCACTATTAGTGATGGGTGAATTTATTCGCCAGGCGCGAATTTGCGGCGAATTACAGTGATTCGCCACCGGCAAATAAATTCTCAAAACCGTTGCGTAAATTTGCTGGTGTCAAAAAATGGACGCCGGCTTCAAAAACGAGACGCCTGCGCCGTTTTGTGAATTTTTCGCAGGAAATTCGGGAATTTTTCGGCGAAAAGCCCCAAATTCGCCCATCACTAGTCACTATACTTAGCGACCAGACAATCAAAGCTTTAATAGAATGCTGACTGCTTAAATATATTTCACATGAAGTTGTGTTGTAGCCTCCAGCCAGTTTCAGCATTTCTCTTGCCACCGCTCCCTTGTTCTCTCCATCAGACGCTTCGTCCCCATTCTGTGCACAAGAGCAGACAATTAGCTTTGTTGACAGGAGAGTAAGCTTCTCGGGAGCATGTGCTGTGGAACACGGTCATGTCAATCAGGAACCCAGGGTGCTTGCGTGCCCGTAATTGGGAGGGTGAGCCGCTGAATGACAGCTAAGGGCAATATGACAATTGTGAGACTGCTATAGACAGCATGAATATTTCAAATATATAGTGTTTTCTATCACTGGAACGTCAGGAGTTAAGGGGCACAAGTAGACAACATAAGGAATCGAACCCTGGACCCTTTGCTGGCAGGTGTCAATAAAGCTCAAGTCTTGAACATCATACACAGGCCATTAGAATAAAGATTCATTGATTGATTATAGACATCCAGCCAATCATCTCAAGAGAAACACTTTGCAACAATATGAAATGCCCATTAGAATGAACATTCTGATTTTTGTTTCCTAAGGGGCAGATTTATTAAGGGTCGAATTGAAGATTCGAATTTTCAAATTTTTTCAATTTATTCGAATTGTGAACTATCCCAACTCGATTCGAGTTTTAACTCGATTTTCGAGATTTAGCATACTCTGGCCCTTTAAGAACTCAAATTCGACAATTCGCCACTAGTGATCAGCGAATAAATTTGGCAGGCGCGAATTCGTAGCAAACCTCCACGCTTCGCCGCCGGCGTCAAAAATTTTTGGACGCTCATAGGAAAAATGGATCGAGTCACGCGTCAACATTATTCGGGCGCCCATTGACTTTAACTCCAGCGTCAGAATTGACGCGACTGTCAGAATTGATGGGGGTATCAAAATTGAAGCGGGCATTTCATAAATTCTTTTCCGTTTCGCAAATTTTCACGCAAAGTAAAACAAATTCGCCCATCACTATTCGCCATGTAAAACCTGCCGAATTACTGTATAAGTCTGTGGGAGAGGTCCAGGGATTAGTGATGGGCGAATTTGGGGCATTTCGATTTCCCGCAAAATTCGCGTAACGGCGCTGGGGTCTCATTTTTAACGCCGGCGTCCATTTTTAACTCCAGCATCCATTTTTAATGCCGCTTCCGTTTTTTTGACACCGGCGTCCGTTTTTTTTGCTCGTGAATTTTCACTGTGGTTTCATGAATTTATTCACCAGCGAATTCGCGTCTGCCGAATAAATTCGCCCATCACTACCAGCGATCAATTTAGTGATGTTTGTAGCCTTCCCGACATTCAATTCGATTCAAGCTTTCGGATCTGTAAAATTCAACCGGGTCTTAACAATTTAATTTTATTAATAAATCTCCCAAAGTCGATTTTCCAATTCATTCGAATTTAAGGGAGTTAAAAAAAACTCACATGAATTCAAAAATTCGATAAATGCCCTGCAGGGCATATTTATCAAGAGTCGAATTTCGAATTTGAAAAAACATCGAAATTCGAATTCAAAAAGTCCAACTGAAATTAGGTCGAAGTTTATTTTTGGCCGAATAGGTCAGTTTTCAATCGAATAGGTCCGTATTCGGATAGTGCGAATCGAAGTAATATCTCATTCGATCGAAGGTTTTCCCCAAAAAAAAAACCTTTGATTTTTCAATTGACTCCAAATGGGTTCTAGGAGGTCCCCCATATAAAACAGCAATTCAGCAGGTTTTAGATGGCGAATGATCGAAGCCGAATTTTTAAAGAGACAGTACATGATAAATTTCGATATTCGAATTTTTGGAATTTTTTTCAAATTCGAATCGAATTTGGACTATTCCCTAGTCGAAGTACACAAAAAATAGCTCGAAATTAGAATTTTTTGAATAAATCTGCCCCTGTGTGCGTGTGTGCATTATTTCCACAAGATTTTTGTATATTGAACCGAATGGGGAAAAGTTTTATTTTCAGGGTTGGAAAGGGAGAATTAAAAGAGAGCAGAGCAGGAGTTAATATATGAGCCGTGTCCTCTTTGCATTCATAGGACATTTATGTATAAAATGTCACGTTACAATAGCCGTCGTTATTAATGGTGCTTAATGGGAGGGGGGAGGTTGTTAAAGACTAACATTATATAATGCACATTCTTTTTATTCTCTTTACACAAAGCCGGTGAACTGATTCTTTACACGTGTTCATACTACTTGTCTGTGTCAGTCTCCTTTATTGAACAACTCCGTGAAATCTGTCCCAGTTATACAAAAGCGTGATAATAATGCTATCAGTATAATAACAAACCTTATATAGTATGACGCATATCCATTAACATGGGGGAATAATAAAGAAGAAGAACAATCCGCTACTTTACATTGAGTTCTCCTCTATTCTAAGGGAATTGCTTATGATTGAGAGAGGTCAGGCAGAAATGTCTGGCTAAGGATCATGGGAGATGTAGTAGACAGGAGCTTTGGCAGAGCTTTCCTAAATAATGCCTGTTTTCATTCCGATTTTTCTGTAAGTTGAAATGTAAAAATTTAAATAAAACACAGGTATCCATTATCCGAAAACCCATTATCCAGAATACTCTGAATTACAGAAAGGCCGTCTCCCATAGAGTCCATTATAATAAAATAATCTGAATGTTCAAAAAATAATAATAATAAAACAGTCGCTTGTACTTGATCCCAACTAAGATATAATTAATCCTTATTGGAAGCAAAACCAGCCTATTGGCTTTATTTCATGTTTATATGATTTTCTAGTAGACTTAAAGTATGAAGATCTAAATTATGGAAAGATCCATTATCTGGAAAACCCCAGGTCCCAACCATTCCGGATAACAGATCCCATACCTGTAATAGTTAAATTTAAATCATTTAAAAAAATATGAAAGTAAATTGTGGCTATTAAAATGATTATACAGGTATAATAGATATTACTGCTTTCCCTTCTGTAGTAAGGGTATGGGATACGTTATCCGGAACCCATTGTCTGGAAATCTCCAAATCACGGAAAGGCCATCTAACATAGACTCCATTTTATCCAAATAATCCAAATTTTTGAAAATGATTTCCTTTTTTTCTGTGTAATAATAAAACAGTAGCTTGTACTTGATCCCAACTAAGATATAATTAATCCTTATTGGAAGCAAAACCAGCCTATTGGGTTTATTTAATGTTTACATGATTTTAGAGTAGATTTAAGGTATGAAGATCCAAATTACAGAAATATCCATTATCAGGAAACCCCCAGGTCTCAAGCATTCTGGATAACAGGTCCCATACCTGTAATAATAAAACAGCAGCTTGTACTTGATCCCAACTAAGATATAATTAATCCTTATTGGAAGCAAAACCAGCCTATTGGGTTTATTTAATGTTTATATGATTTTCTAGTAGACTTAAGGTATGAAGATCAAAACTATGGAAAGATCCCTTATCCGGAAAGCCCCAGGTCCCAATCATTCTGGATAATAGGTTCCATACCAGTACTTGAAATGTAATAGACATCCATTTAGTTTTAAATTTAAGGAGTCTGGAACTTTATTTTCAGCTTCCCACTGTGAATAAATGCAACAATCAATTTGCTCCACTGTATATTTATTTATTTACTATATTAATCCGAAAACAAAATGTTATTCATATACATTAATACTGATAAGGATAAATTCATTTATTTATATTGTGTGCCCTTTATCAGTATCTTCACTGAGTTATTACCTAATAATAATAATAAAAACATTAGGGGGCCCATTTACTTAGTTCAAGTGAAGGAATAGAGGAAAAAAAACTTCGAATTTCGAATGTTTTTTTTGGCTACTTCGACCATCGAATGGGCTACTTCGACCTTCGACTAAGACTTCGAATCTAACGATTCGAACTAAAAATCGTTTGACTATTAGACCATTCAATAGTCGAAGTACTGTCTCTTTAAAAAAAACCTTCGACCCCCTAGTTCGCCACCTAAAAGCTACCGAAGTCAATGTTAGCCTATGGGGAAGGTCCCCATAGGCTTAGCTAGCTTTTTTTGGTCGAACAAAAATCGTTCGATCAATGGATTAAAATCCTTCGAATCGAACGATTCAAGGATTTAATCGTCGATTGAACGAATATCGCTAATATCGAAGTCGAATATCGAAGTCGAAGGATTTAACTTCGTCAGTCGAATATTGAGGGTTAATTAACCCTCGATATTCGACCTTAATTAAATTTGCCCCTAAGGGCATCGAAGTCGAAGGATTTACTGCAATTCGTTCGATCGTTCGATCTAAGTAAAAATCGTTCGATCGATGAATTAAAATCCTTCGAATTGTTCGATTCGAAGGATTTTAATTCATCGATCGAACGATTTTCCTTCGATCAGAAATTGCTAGGAAAGCCTATGGGGACCTTCCCCATAGGCTAACATTGGTGCTCGGTAGGTTTTAGGTGGTCGAAGTTTTTTTTAAAGAGACAGTACTTCGACTATCAAATTGTCGAATAGTCGAACGATTTTTAGTTCGAATCGTTCGATTCGAAGTCGTAGTCGAAGGTCGAAGTAGCCAATTCGATGGTCCTAATCCTTCACTCGAGCTTAGTAAATGTGCCCCTAAATATAGAAAGGCATGCTTTTAAATTCATTATTTATCTCTAAAGTGATTTCTATCACCTTTAAGACTAAAACTTGGTTGGTGAAATATATTCACTAATTACAAGGGGAAAAAAACCTGAAACCAAAAATATAAAGGGTGGCTGCCTCTTTTTTCTACATGGGACCCTGATAATGTGTTTAATATCACACACCAATGCTGATGAATGATAATGATAACAGCAAATTATTTTATTAGTGATTAAAAATATGTCTCAAATATTCATTTTTACCAAAATCGTTTTCATAAATAATTTTCCTTTTCTTTCTTATGGGATATTTTAGATTTCTGAAATAAAATGATTCATATTTTAAAAATTAAAATGATAATCTTCTTAAAATCTTAAAAATTTCGATAAGTTCGAAATAAAAAGTTATAGTTGTAAATGTTACTGTGACATCTATGTACTTGTTTAAGTGTATTTATATTTGTATAGGGAACGCTGTAAATGTTGCAATAAATGAAATATATACTTAGGGAGTTATTTATCAAAATCCAAAAATATCTCATTATATTCTGAAAGCTACTCCCCTTATTTATTAATAAATTCGAATCGTACAAATTTTTCGGATTTGACACCCAAAAACTCCGATTTTTTCAGGATTTTCGCCCGAAACCATGAAATCTTCGGATTATTGCCTGAAACTCAGCGCAGATCAATATATCTTCCCCATTGACTTCTACATGAACTTGGCACGTCTGAGTTGGATTACTTTTTTATTCTGACTTCACCCTTGGGTTTTAATAAATTCCGAAAAATTAAAGGTGTTTTTTCCACTAAAAATTTTGGATTTTATAATAATTTTTTTTTTAATCTCTCTAGTTTTTGCCATTCAGACTTTAATAAATAACCCCCTTAATGTTACAAACATCAAGTGCCCCTTGTTAAAAGACATAGGAGGAAGGAGTGTATAAAGCATTTATCAGTTTATAAATTCATTCAATCAGGATAAAACCAGTTGTTTTATTTTGAATTTTATTTACAGGTATAGGACCTGTTATCCAGAATGATCGGGACCTGGGGTTTTCCAGATAATGGATCTTTCTGTAATTTGGATCTTCATACCTTAAGTCTACTAGAAAATCATGTAAACATTAAATAAACCCAATAGGCTGGTTTTGCTTCCAATAAGGATTAATTATATCTTAGTTGGGATCAAGTACAAGCGACTGTTTTATTGTTACACAGAAAAAGGAAATCATTTAAAAAAATTTGGATTAGTTGGATAAAATGGAGTCTATGGAAGACGGCCTTTCCGTAATTCGGAACTTTCTGGATAACGGGTTTCTGGATAATGGATCGCATACCTGTACCTTAAGCCTCATTATTAAGATATTGAGATAAACATTAACATCTATAAACCTGCAGATGATACATTGACCAGGGTAAGGAAACAAGACCATATTAATTAAAAAGGGCAGTTAGACTGTAAGCTTCATGGTTCAGTGCAACTTGCCGTGTTGCTATTATTATTTGCACCGTTACCAATACTCCCCATGATTACAAAGTACAATATATTGGAATATATTGGAGCCTTATACATATCCCCTACCCCTTCGCTGTCAGACTATTAAAGGTATCACATGAGCAACCCATTTTCTATTAAATAACTAATCTTATTTTAACTTGATTTGAGTATTTAGATTTGGTACGAAAACAGCATGTTCATAATCCAGCAATGTATTTTGGTGGAACATCTTAAGCCCCTACAGGGACGCTTTTATCAGCGTTCTCAGATGCTCATAATACCCCATGGGGATGGAGTAAACATCCAAATTTCCTGCACAAGGGAGCGTTACTGACACCTGCTGGACACTGGCTCAATTGGCATTTTATTTCAGAAAAGTTTCCTTAAAGGAACAGTAACACCAAAGAATGAAAGCGTTTTAAAGTAATGAAAATACCATGTAGTGTTGCCCTGCACTGGTAAAACTGGTGTGTTTGCTTCAGAAACTCTACTATAGTTTATATGTGTAGCCATGGGGGCAGCCATTCAAGCACAGGATACACAGTAGATAACAGATAAGTACTACTATAGTTTATATAAACAAGCTGCTGTGTAGCCATGGGGGCAGCCATTCAAGCACAGGATACACAGTAGATAACAGATAAGTACTACTATAGTTTATATAAACAAGCTGCTGTGTAGCCATGGGGGCAGCCATTCAAGCACAGGATACACAGTAGATAACAGATAAGTACTACTATAGTTTATATAAACAAGCTGCTGTGTAGCCATGGGGGCAGCCATTCAAGCACAGGATACACAGTAGATAACAGATAAGTACTACTATAGTTTATATAAACAAGCTGCTGTGTAGCCATGGGGCAGCCATTCAAGCACAGGATACACAGAAGATAACAGAGAAGTACTACTATAGTTTATATAAACAAGCTGCTGTGTAGCCATGGGGGCAGCCATTCAAGCACAGGATACACAGTAGATAACAGATAAGTACTACTATAGTTTATATAAACAAGCTGCTGTGTAGCCATGGGGGCAGCCATTCAAGCACAGGATACACAGTAGATAACAGATAAGTACTACTATAGTTTATATAAACAAGCTGCTGTGTAGCCATGGGGGCAGCCATTCAAGCACAGGATACACAGTAGATAACAGATAAGTACTACTATAGTTTATATAAACAAGCTGCTGTGTAGCCATGGGGGCAGCCATTCAAGCACAGGATACACAGTAGATAACAGATAAGTACTACTATAGTTCATATAAACAAGCTGCTATGTAGCAATGGTGGAAATTGAAAAAAAGGCTATATGGCACAGGTTAAATAGTGGATAACAGATAACATCATTATGTTATACAGAGCTTATCTGCTGTGTAACCTGAGCCTTTTCTCCTTTGAATGGCTGCCCCCATTGCTACGCAGCAGTTTATTTATATAAAAGACCCGAAGTCACGAAAACAGCCGAAACTGAAGTCCTGAAATGGCGAAAAGACCCGAAGTCATGAAAGGAGGCGAAGTTGAAGTCCTGAAGCCACGAGTTCAATTCTACTCCAATTTGTGTTTTTTTTTTTTTTTTAATCCCCTGGCCACCATTGTATTATTTTAATATTCTATAGGACCCTGCCACCATTGTTTTTTTAAAATGTATTTTTTGGGGCCCCAATTTTTTTTAACTTGTAAGGGGTGCCCTGGCGCCAATGTTTTTTTTTTAACTTATAAGGGGGCCCTGACCATCAATAGCTTTTTATAACTTGTGTGTTGGGGGGGTTACTTTTTTAGCGCTGTGTGGTTTTTTAACTGTGTGGGCAGGATCTGGGGTGGGGCTTGGGTGCCAGTGTGGGCGGGGCCCAGGGGGCCCTAAAAATTTCGTTGTACGGGGCCCGGTGATTTCTAAATGCATCCATACACACATCCCTTGTGTCACTAAGTCACTGAAGTAGGTGGCGCGACGAGTAGGAGCCAAGCCACTGTCAAAAGGAGCCGTGCCGCAACTACCGGAAAAAGCCGAGCCGCAGCCACCAAAGGAGCCGAGGAAGAAAGAAGTAAGGTCATTTTTTTTAAACCCCGTGGACACTCATTTTTTTTATATGGGGACCTTGGCCACCAATGTTTTTTTTTTTTTTTTAATTTTATGGGCGGCCTGCTCACCAATTTTTTTTTACTTGTGATCCTCTTTATGGGTAAAAAGATCTCCCACTATCTGTCTGTAATGTCTTATAATGTTATTATAAAGAGTGATCATGTCCCCCCCCAGAGAAAACAACCCCAACCTTGTCAGTCTCCCCTCATAATTTAACTCTTCCCTCCCTCTAACCAGTTTAGTTGCACTTAGTCTCTGCACTCTCTCCAGCGAATAGACGTGTACTTACCTAAAAGGTAGGGCAGTGCTGGGCCACGCTGGGCAGGCACCCTAGGCAGGCCCGGCACTCGCGGCGCCTGTATAGTGTGCGCGTGCACACATTTGCGCTCGCGTGCGCATGCGCGAATTTGCGCATGCGCAGAAGCGCACAAAGTGCGAATAGTCGGCAAGAGAAGGGAACAGGACTTGGGGTAGGCGACAGAGGAGGTATGTGCCTGGTGCCCTCTCAGCTTTGCGCCCTAGGCACGTGCCTACTCTGCCTACCCCTAGTTCCGGCCCTTTGGTAGGGATTTATATATGTCTGCAATATAAATTGAGCCCTACAAGAAGGCTTTGATAGAAATGTTTCCTTTCTAATATTGCCATCTAGTGGTGGTGAAAGATTTTACAGTCAAGCTGGGTCATCCTAGGAAAGGAGGTTAAAGGTTCTAATACTCTCCACCGGGGGACATTGAAACCACACATGATCCTTCTAAAATAAAAGAAGGACATCATTGATATTTCAAGGCCCATCTCTATATATATCGAGCTTCTATTTAGCTTTAGGGGCTGGACTAAGGATAAGTGACTGCCTCCGTCCAGTGGCAGAAACTTAGGGGCAATAAAGTACTGTCTGTATAATACTTGCCTATGAGTTAGAGTCCTGCACTGTGAGTCAGGTATCATGGTGAGTCCGAAGGTATTAGCCTCTCCTACGCTTCCCACTGGGTTATGCCCTGGAGATGAGACAGAGTGATCCCAGCTATAGAATAGTAGGAGTGCTTGTTAGGCCACGAAGAGATGTAGTTGGAGATAATTAGGACTAGGCACTTAACTGCAAACGTAGAATCAAGGTCAAGAAGCAAGTCGGGTTATACACAGGAGAATCGAAAGCCAAACGCCAATCCAAGGGGAAATCCACAAAGAATAGTCAGAAGCAAAGCCAGAAGTTGAAATCAGTAGATAATAATCACAATAACGCTTAGTGTCAGTCAGACGATCACCTCGCACTGAACCTCGGCCTCGGCATCCCTTTAAACCGAGGGCGCCTACGTGCGTTAGAACAAACGCGCGTAGGCGTAGAACATTCAAATATAAACAGAGTTGGGGAGCAACTCAAGCTTGAAAATAGTTCTAGGGGTGACAAATAAGCACTGTGATTTGTTATTTGGTAGCCCCTATGAGGACTGGCTGTCTATGGGTGACTCTGTTTGGCTGTTTTTACACAAACTTGACTCCAAAATTCAAAAATAAACACCTGCTTTGAGGCTTTGGGAGCAACATCCAAAGGGTTGGTGAGAAACATGTTGCTCTCAAGTTACTGGTTGGGGATCACTGATCTATCCTTTTTTAGTCTAAATTCTATATTTTCTGCTAAACTTCTGCAGACTTTAATGTATTTGAAGTGAGAAAGCACTTGAGAAAAAACGCCCATTGACTTTAATGTATTTGGACAAAAAGTTGCAGAGAAAAAAAGTTGCTGCAAGAACTGCCCATTGACTTTGAAGCATTTGGAGTGAAAGAAAAAGTCATGAGTGTAAAAAATTGTTGCACATAAAAAACAAATTGTTGCCTATTGACTTGAATGCAAATGATTTAGTACTTTGGCTAATCTTTTCGCCAAAGCAAAATGGGACAGGTTCGCTCATCATTACCCATTTCCACTCTATAAAAAGACACTCACATGGTCTATAAAAGCTCATTTATTCATAAGATGCTTTTCCAAAAATATTTGTCTTTAAATGCAGCATCTCTGCCACTACAATTAGTACCTTCTACAGCTTCAAATCATGTGGGATTTACTCCATCTCTAGATATGACTCCTTAGTAGCTGCATGCCACCTCAATTTAACCATATATATATTTTTTTAATTTTGACATATTGGTAGATAGTTCTAGCACTTGGTTACTGGTGGAAACCCCTAGATTGCCTTGAGATTTAGTTGGCCAGTGGTGTAACTATCATAACGCAGACCCCAGGGCCACAGGGAAGAAGAGGCCCAGACCTGGCAAAGACTTCACTCTCCACTTCAACCCTCCCTCCTGCCTGTACCTGTCCTGACGCATCGTTCAGTGCTGTCCTGCGCTACAAGCAAGTGCATGCTCATGGGGCAAGGTATTGAGCCTTGGGAGTCATATCACGACACTACAGCTGGCAGTTCATGGTGAAGGTTTGGGGGTTTCAGAGCATGGAACATTGTGTCCCATCTGTGATTTCCTAGCAGAAGAGACTCCAAGCACAAATAAATTCTCTACCTTAAAATGTTTCACATGTTTTTTGTCACTTTGCAGCCCAGCTGGACCACAGAACATCTTTCCGGCACCTAAGAATTCAAACGTTGTGATATCTAGACCCATTGCTCTAATGGGGGAATCCAATACAGATGACCAGTATCACAAATGCACTAAATACAAAAGATCAGTGTTAGAAGTAGTGCCATGGGCTCTTTGTACAGTCTACAAGGGACCTAGAGAGGTGTCCTGCTTTCCATAGACGTATACAAAACTGCCCACTTTTGGTTGCCCATCCTGCCACTGCCATTAGACCATGCACCCTGGTGGCTTATAATAAAGCTGTTATTAGGCCCACTTGAGAAATTTTGGAGGATATTACAGAGATAATGGAAATAAAAAAGAATCAGCAGTCATTATCATTTTATAGAAGCAAAGGGAGCAATTGCACAGTAGTACTTTTAGCAACCATCTTTTATCATTCCCGTTATGTGACAATGAAAAGGTATAATAGGAGAAGGCTTACTTTTACTATCTTTAGTAAAATATGTGGAGTTTGGGGCGAAACTCGTGTACTTTCCTTCTGTAAAGGTTATAGTCACTTAACTGGGGGAAGACATTTTCTGGAAGTGCCCGTCTTTACAGCATTGCTGGGTTCCTAGATACAGACTTTGGATCAGAGAGATTGTCTCAAAAGAGCAGAATCCGTTGTCCTTTATCTATAAAATATCTTTATATTCACTGTACCTCTGCCTGGAGAGACCAGAGTCTAATTGCATTGGAGAATGAGTAATTCAGAATAAAGTCACAGCAAAAACGTAACTGAAAAAAAAAAGCTCCTGCGGGTCATTTAAGAAGACCCTGGGTCTCAACAACTTTCAGTCTCATTGAAGGAGCACTTGTGCAGGCCCGGATTTGTGGAAAGGCAACAGGGCCCGGGCCTAGTGCGGCAGGATTTTAGGGGGAGTCATGCTGCCCAACCACACCCACATTGGTTTAAAAACACTAGGGATGAGCAGAAGATACAATAGTTTTTTAATTTTCTGTACGCCAATCCCCATTGCTCTTGTCCTGATTACGAAAATTTTCCTGCATAAAGGGGAGGGGATGGGGGCAACGAGCAGCAGTGGGCCTAGGGGTGCCCATACCTCCCAACATTTTGGAAATAAAAAGAGGGACAAAAATTGTTTTGGACCACGCCCATTTTTGTGGCCACACCCCCTAATTACCATGTACATTTTACAAAATTTGGCAGTTTATGAAAGTTGTTTTTTTTTCCAGTTATTCTAGTTTTGCTAATGAAGATGAATTGCCCTTTAAGCTGTGAGTCTAACTTCTCCCAAGGGACCTGTTATCTTATATTGTTACAATAACTTATGTCAAAATTGTTACAAAAAAAAATATTAGCACTCTGGTTGCTATGGTTCAAATTGCCTAGCAACCATGCACTGATTTAAAAATAAGACTGGCATAAGAACAAAAGAGGACCTGAATAGAATAGTAATTAAAAGTAGCAATAACAATAAATCTGTAGCCTTACAGAGCAATTCAGTTTTATATGGGGTCAGTGACCCCCATTTGAAAGCTGGAAAGAGTCAGAAGAAAAAGGCAAATAATTAAAAAAAAATATATAAAAAATAAATAATGAAGACCAACTAAAAAGTTGCTTAGAATTGCTTATACAGGTATGGGATCTGTTAAAAAAAAAAAACGTCCAGAAAGTTCCAAATTACAGAATGGCACATAGACATCTGCCACGTGTTTTCTTTAACTACAGTAGGTTCCCAGATGTACCTGAATAATCCCAAAGCGGGACAGGCTGTATCTGTCAGCTCAGACTCATTGCAGCCGAATAAATTTTCGAAACGGCCGCGAAAATTCGCTGGCGTAAAAAAAACAGACACCGGGGTCAAAAACGAGACGCCAGCGCCGTTTTGCAAATTTTTCGCCATTTCGTGAATTTCGCGGGAAATTCACAAATTTTTAGACGGCGCAAATTCGCCCATCACTACCTGTAAGTGCTAGTTAGCCTAAATGGGAAGTTGAAAAAGTATAATTGGAAAGTGGGTAACAATAAATCCCCCCCCCCTCAATCTTTAAGGCGATTAAAGTAGATATCGTTTTTCTTCTTGGATCCCTTCTATTTCCAGGAGCTGCGAGTCCATATCCGATTCCCTTTTTAAAGGGCAACTAAAGCCTAATTAAAGAAGTAGCTAGAAATGATGTACATGATGTTTTGTGCTTCTGTACCAGCCCAAGGCAACCACAGCCCTTTAGCAGTAAAGATCTGTGTCTCCAAAGATGCCCCAGTAGCTCCCCATCCTTCTTTTCTGCTGATTCACTGCACATGCTCTGTGCTGCTGTCACTTACTGAGCTTAGGGACCCACTCACAATATACAGTACACATAGAATAGAAATGTCACAATATAAGGCTGATTAGTAATTAATACACATAATTACTACATGGCAGCACAGAAACCAGTGCAATTAGCATCAGAATTGAATAATCAGCAAACCTGTAGCATCAGCTTATATTACAGCCAGGGAAGCTCATTTTCTGCTGGATAATTAGTGACGAGCCCTAAGCTTAGCTTCTCAACAGCCAATCAGAGCCCACTGAGCATGTGAGTGTCACAGACACTTTCCAAGATGGTGACCCCCTGTGACAAGTTTGAAGTCCTGGATCATTGCTGCTATTTACAAGCTGAAACTTTAGCCTCGTGCAATAAGTTCACTATATAAAATATGGCATTTTTAGCCCTATTCATTGTTAGGGTTTAGTTCTCCTTTAACGCTGCTGTTCCCAAATGTCATGTGCGGTGCTTGCGTCCCAGCTGTAGGAAGATTTGACATATTGAGCATGCTGGCTCTCGCTACATCTGTTTCGATCTTTTTTTAGACCCCTCTTTCTCCCTCCCCTCCTTCCCTTTCTCCCCTTCCCTCTCCCACACCCCTCACTTCTCCCATCCAGCCAGAAACATATGTATAGAGCTGTGCTGAGAGGCCAGGAGAGAGCTCCATACACAGTTGTTGAGTAGGAAGCAGGTGCCAATGTCTATTGATTTATCTCCCCTGTGGTATCTGCAGATCCCCTCTGAGAAAAACTGCACCCACTCTCTAAAAAAAGGTGGTGCCAGTGCAGAGCGAAGGGCACACAGCTTGGGTGCAGCCGGAGGGACTGATTTATATTCCATTCTGCCGAAAATCTGAATGGTTTTGGAACTGGCTGGAGTCCTGTTTGAGTAGGACATGATGAGATAGAACATAAGGCCTGCCTCCTCCTGGGACATGAACCTTCTGCAGAGGACAATATGGACAACAAGTGATATGGACAAGTGAGGATCAGTAACCCTACACAAGTCAAGGTAAGACTCTAGCAACTGACGTTCTTTGCAGAGCCCGGAAACAAGACAAATGGTCCTAGTTTAAAACTCTCTAAATTGCATTTAAGGGATTCATATTTTTGATTTAGGAAAGGCCTCAACTGCACCAAAGCAACTGTAATCAGAGGCAAAAGTATGACCTCCCTTCCCTTTAGACTGTATGCCTATGTATAGGGCCTTCCTCACCTTTTTGTACCTGTATTGATTGTGATGTATGTAACTCCATATGTTCTATGTATAGAATTCATGTGATTTAGTTGTATAATCACATTTACTTTACAGTGCTACGCAATATGTTGGCGCTATATAAATACATGTTAATAAAGGAGCGAAACGTAAAGCAGTCAGTAATGGAAAATACATGTTTTGTTTTTTTTTTACTTTATTTGAGTTGGGAATAATGCTCTAAGTACAGGTATGGGACCTGTTATGCAGAATGGTCAGACCTAAGGTTTTCCAGATAACAGATCTTCATACCATCTACTAGAAAATCACGTAAACGTTAAATAAACCCAATAGGCTTGTCCTGCTTCCAATTCCAAATTAACTCAATTCTGGTTCTGCTTCCAATAAGGATTAATTATATCTTAGGCTGAATGACGTACACGAAAAAAAGGGATTCTTTTTAAAATAAAACGTTGATTATTTGGATAAAAAGGAGTCTATGGGAGGCAGCTTTTTGGATAATGGGTTTCCGGATAACAGATCCCATCCCTGTATTTTATGAGCACCCTCCATGAAAAAAATTAGTTTTTTTGCAAAATTTTCAGTTTTGGTTCAGGGCAATTTACTGTATGTCATAAAATTCATAATTTATTGCAGCAAAAATAGCAAATCATAATCAAGTACAAGCTACTGTTATTACAGAGAAAAAGGGATTTTTTTTTTTTTTTTTAAAAAGTGGATTATTCAGATAAAATTGAGTATATGGGAGACAGCCTTTCCGTAAATTCGGAGCTTTCTGGATAATGGGTTTCTGGATAACGGATCCCATACCTGGTAGTTCTTCATTTAAGTTGTAAAAAAATGCTCTAAGCACAGGTATGGGACCTGTTATCCAGAATGGTCGAAACTTAAGGTTTTCCGGATAACAGATCGTTCCATAATTTGGATCTTCATTTGTCTACTAGAAAATCACGTAAACCTTAAATAAAACCAATAGGCTGGTTCTGCTTCCAATAATTATATCTTAGTCTGAATGAAGTACATGAGAAAAAGGCTTTTTGTTTTTTAAAAAATGTAGATTATTTGGATAATATAGAGTCTATGGGAGACAGACTTTTCGTAATTCGGAGCTTTCTGGATAATGGGTTTCCGGATAACAGATCCCATATCTGTATTTTATGAGCATCCTGCACCAAAAAATATAATTTTTGCCAAATTTTCAATTTTGGTTCAGGGCAATGCATGTCATAAAATTCTTAATTTATTGCAGCAAAAAGCCTTCTACTTGCAAGTCTTACAATGCTGTTACTATTCCCAATTAAAATCTGCAGTGGGGTACATGACTAACAAGCAATAATACATTGCATAACGCCATTCTTTTTCGCAAATATTTACAATTTTTAAGGATTTTGATTACATTTCTATTGCTGCACTGCAGCTATTATTATTGGTTCACGGTTCACCTCATGTGAACACTCCTTACATTAGAATCTACAAATATGATTTGAACCAACCAATTAAAGATTTGGATTCTTTTGATTTTTAGATTTAGATTTGGACAAATCCTTAGTATTCAGCCAAATGAAATGTGAAGCCCCAATGTCATGTGACTTTGTGACAGGCAACTGTCAGGTATTGGGTACTACTGACCATAAATACCAATTCGCGTATCATAAATGGATGGCGTTTTGCAATGACAGTTGAAGTCATAGTTAACGCTACAAAATTGATTCAGATTCGGTCAGTGGGGCTTTTTACTTGTTATACTATCTGCAGTGATATGATTGCTGATTGGTTGCTATGCATTAATATGTCCTTTAAGGGCAGAGACACAGGCTCAGATTCAGGGAGATTAGTCGCCCGGTGATAAATCTCCTCTTCTTTGGGGTGACTAATCTCCCCAAACTGCCTCCCGACGGCTAGAATCTAAATTGCCGGCGGGATGGCACACGGAGTGCTTCGTTTTCAGAAGTCGCCCGAAGTTTCCTCGTGAGGCAACTTCGGGCAACCTTGGAAAACTACGTGCAACAATTGCCATCCTGCAAGCGATTTCGATTCTGGGCGGTGGGAAGCATTCGGGGAGATTAGTCGCCCCTAAGAAGAGGAGATTTGTCGCTGGGCGACTAATCTACTCAAATCTGAGCGTGTGTCTCTGCCCTAATGGGGGGTTGAAATGGGGACTGAAACCCAAAAATCAAAAAAACCTAATTCTAAGCAATTTTCTTAACGTATATGCAACTAAGAGCAGTATTTGCCTGTCCCTTCTGCACTGCTGCTTCTGACTCCTGAAACAAAGTAGCTGAAATCCTCCTCCTTACATTTAAAGCTTACGCTCTTTGTTATATAAGGCATAAGATTGTACACCGGACTCCAACAGCGGCAAATTCTGTGCACAGCAATGCCTGAAATGACCACCACGGGTGTAGGCATTGAACTTATTTTATCTTATGCTGTGCAAGTCATGTGTTTGGCTTTTTCTGGTCGTCGCTAAAAGGCAGTGCTAAAATAAGAGCAGAACTTAATACCCAGAATGCACTGATGGAAGCGACCAACACACTTTCTAGGGCAGTTTTATTCATTCATCTGCACAAGTGACTGAAGTCACAAACAAAAAGGGTTGTTTTGCCCAGCATGGACATCTAATCAGGCATTGTGGGAACAGTTTTTAATATAAAATAAGAGTGTACAATGTTGGACCCTTCAGCTGTTGTTGAACTTCAACTTATATAACCCCTTGTCAGCCTGTGACCGCACTTATACACAGTGTTGCTGTCCCAGGATAATTGCCCCAGTTTGTTCCCAACCACAAGACACCTCTATTTATACAGCTTATAATTTATAAGGAAACATTTGAGATATAGTATGCGCTATTTGTTTATAGATCCAATTTATATTTCCTATCTTATAAAGTGACCTCCATTTATCCCAATACTGCTCCTATAATAAATATTCTTTCTATTTGCGTTGCCGACCCCGATGGTTTTAATGCGGCTGCAGCTGCTGCGGAATCCACAGCCAAAGCCCATTCACATGCCAGTGGCCTCTTTATTGAGGTTTTCCCTATTTGTGCAAGAGATTACAGGATGTCACAAGTCAGTGTTTCCCCAAACAGCTGTGATAATGTCAGTGTTCCACTTGAGAGAAAAATCCTGGCCCATCAGAACTGTATTTGGATGGGAGCAAATAGTGGACTGCAGTGGGCACCTCACATACCACTATATCTGCTTGCAGGGCAGTAACTATAGGTAGAAAGTGTGTCTGATAGCAGGGATACCAGAATAAGATGGTGCAAGAAAGGTGATATGGCACCAGCAGGAAATTGTTCGTTTTTTACAGTTATTTTGTAAATTGTTTTTGCATAAAATCTGTTTTCTTCCATTGTGATATTATTGTCTGTTTTCCTGATATCCTGACATTTGCTTGGTTAGTTGAATCAATCAGCTCCCAAATCCTGGTACATGTACCTTGAATGGCCACTTCCCGATTCTCTTGCAAAAATTCCTACAGCACCACAAATCTTCTTTGAATAAAAATGCCTTTATTTGGAACCCTGGCAGGACCTGGATAAGCGACATTTCAGGCTACACAGAGACGTTTTTAAAGCTTGCTTCCTGATATCCTGATGTACCTTTAGGTTTATCCCTAGGATTTTTAATGCCAAAAGTGCCATTAGCTGATTTTAACTGTTATCTTTTAGTAGTAGTAGTAGTAGTAGTAGTAGTAGTAGTAGTAGTAGTAGTACGGGTACAGGATTCGTTATGCAGAAACCTGTTATTCAGAAAGCTCTACATTACTGGAAGGCAATTTTCCCTAGACTCCATTTATTAAATCAAATAACTGAAAATTTTAAAACATATCTCCTGTCAGGGGCTTAAGCAGACCCTGTGGCTGCAGGGGAACCAGGGAGGTATAGGGTCCCCATGAGGCCCTAATTCATATACCGTTTCAATCAGTGTCGGACTGGGCCGGCGGGAAACCGGGAAAAAACCCGGTGGGCCCCGGCTCTCTTAGGCCCCTGCCGGCCAAGACACGGTCCTAGGTTGGCCCCCCGAATGGAAAAAAATTTGTGGGGCGCTGGATGCTCCCCGGTGGGCCCCGACTGCGCCAGTCCGACCCTGGTTTCAATAAATATTAGTCAACCTCTAAACATTTTGGGGGCCTGAAAAATAATTTGCTGTGGGCCCAGTAATATCTAGTGACACCACTCTCTCCTTTTTAGCTGAAATAACAAAACAGTAACTTGTTGGTTGGGACTTGATCCCAAATAACATGTAATTAATCCTTAATGGTGGGAAAATAATCCTTTTGGGTTCATTCAGTGTTGAAAGAATTTCTAGCAGATTTATGGAATATAGATCCACATTAGGGAAAGACCCTTTATCCAAAAAAAACCCTAGGCCCCGAACATTCTGGATAATATGTTCCATACCTGTGTATTACATTATTAAAGGAATGTTTTCTATTTTTTACAGCATTGTTTTAAATAATTGCTTTGACGAATCCCCGGAAAATATTTTAAGAATTTTAGCAGATTTTATGCTTCCAACAGGCCTCAAGTCACATGTGGGGATGAAAAATAAAATAATATTTTGGTTATTAAATCCCAATTTTCACTAGGGAAAATGAGTCTCTCTCTCTGTCTATACAAAATAGAAGCCTAAAGGTGGCCATACACGGGCCGATAAAAGCTGTCGGCAGCTTATTGGCCCGTGTATGGGGCCCCCCGACGGGCTTCACCGATCGAGATCGGGCAGATCTCGATTGGATGGGACAAAAAATCCCGTGGTCCCGCGGCCGCACCTATTCGTTGATGTGGTCCGGCGATCTGACCGCCCGTTAAGGCATCGTTAGGATCCGATCGTTGGGCCCTAGGGCCCACGATCGGATCAGCCCGATATTGCCCACCTCAAGGTGGGCATATCGGAGGGAGATCTGCTTGTTTGGCTACATCGCCAAACGAGCGGATCTCTCCATGTTTGGCCACCATTAATGTCAGTGTTACTCGCGCGCCCTTCAGTTGAAGTACAACTCCGAGCAGCCACCCTGCCCACAGCTGAAGGACGTAAGTAGATAAATATTCACATTCGGTGACAGTACAAAAGAACACCCTGCTGCTTTATATTCAACCTGGCTGGGGTCGTTCGGTTTGCCGCCCATGTTTGCTACCTCTCAAGGAATACTATAATTGTCCCAGTGCCCAGAGTATGCCAGATCAGCTGTTCCCCCAGGTTACATAGTTAAATTGGGTTGAAAAAAGACAAAGTCCATCAAGTTCAACCCCTCCAAATGAAAACCCAGCATCCCTACACACACCCCTCCCTACTTTTAATTAAAATTCTATATACCCATACCTATATTAACTATAGAGTTTAGTATCACAATAGCCTTTAATATTATGTCTGTCCAAAAAATCATCCAAGCCATTCTTAAAGGCATTAACTGAATCAGCATCACAACATCACCCGGCAGTGCATTCCCCAACCTCACTGTCCTGACTGTGAAGAACCCTCTACGTTGCTTCAAATGAAAGTTCTTTTCTTCTAGTCTAAAGGGGTGGCCTCTGGTACGGTGATCCACTTTATGGGTAAAAAGGTCCCCTGCCATTTGTCTATAATGTCCTCTAATGTACTTGTAAAGTGTAATCATGTCCCCTCGCAAGCGCCTTTTTTCCAGAGAAAACAACCCCAACCTTGACAGTCTACCCTCATAATTTAAGTCTTCCGTCCCTCTAACCAATTTAGTTGCACGTCTCTGCACTCTCTCCAGCTCATTTATATCCCTCTTAAGGACTGGAGTCCAAAACTGAACTGCATACTCCAGATGAGGCCTTACCAGGGACCTATAAAGAGGCATAATTATGTTTTCATCCCTTGAGTTAATGCCCTTTTTTATGCAAGACAGAACTTTATTTGCTTTAGTAGCCACAGAATGACACTGCCCAGAATTAGACAACGTGTTATCTACAAAGACCCCTAGTTCCTTTTCATTTAAGGAAACTCCCAACACACTGCCATTTAGTGTATAACTTGCATTTATATTATTTTTGCCAAAGTGCATAACCTTGCATTTATCAACATTGAACCTCATTTTCCAGTTTGCTGCCCAGTTTTCCAGTTTAGACAGATCACTTTGCAAAGTGGCAGCATCCTGCATGGAACCTATAGTTCTGCACAATTTAGTATCATCTGCAAAAATAGAAACAGTACTTTCAATGCCCACCTCCAGGTCATTAATAAACAAGTTGAAAAGCAAGGGACCTAGTACAGAGCCCTGCGGTACTCCACTAACAACACTGGTCCAATTAGAAAATGTTCCATTTACCACCACTCTTTGTAGTCTATCTTTTAGCCAGTTCGCTATCCAGGTACAAATACTATGTTCCAGGCCAACATTCCTTAATTTAACCAGTAACCTTTTGTGTGGCACTGTATCAAATGCTTTAGCAAAGTCTAAGTAAATCACATCCACTGCCATCCCAGAATCGAGGTCTCTACTTACATTCTCGTAAAAAGAAATTAAGTTAGTCTGGCAAGATCTATTACGCATAAAACCATGCTGGCACAAACTCATAGTATTATGATTTGCTATGAAGTCCAGTATCTTATCCTTTATTAACCCTTCGAAAAGCTTTCCTAATACTGACGTCAGACTAACTGGCCTATAGTTTTGAGGCTGAGAACGGGATCCTTTTTTGAATAGAGGCACCACATTAGCAATTCGCCAGTCTCTTGGCACAATACCAGATCTCAATGAATCCTGAAAAATTAAGTAAAGAGGTTTGGCAATCACAGAGCTAAGCTCGCTAATTACCCTGGGATGAATACCATCTGGCCCTGGACCTTTGTTAATCTTTACCTGTTCAAGTCTCTTTTGAATTTCTTCTTGTGTGAACCATGCATCATTAGTTGTATTACTAGAATTGGGAGTGTTAAGAAGGAAACCTTCACTTACTGGTTCTTCATTTGTGTAAACAGATGAAAAATACGAGTTCAGAATCTGCGCTTTTATTTTGTTTTCATCAACCAGCTGATCCCCCTCTGATAGTAAGGGTCCCACCCCTTCCTGCTTCATTTTTTTACTATTGACATATTTAAAAAATAATTTGGGATTTTTTTTACTGCTTGCTGCAATATCCTTTTCTATAGCAATTTTAGCTTGCCTTATAGCTTCTTTGCATGATTTATTGGCCTCCTTGTACCTTATAAATGTTTCGGCTGTACCAGCTAACTTGAAAGCCTTAAAAGCACGTCTTTTCTTACCCACCTCAACACCAACGCTTCTATTGAACCAAAAAGGTTTTGCTTTGCAACGACGTTCCTTGCTTACAAGTGGAATATACTGACAAGTATATTTATTAAGCAGCATTTTAAAGACTTCCCATTTTTGTTCTGTGTTTAACCCTGTGAAAAGCATTTCCCACTTAATATGTTGCAGAGATGCCCTTATACTGTCAAAGTTTGCACGTCTGAAATTTAGTGTTTTAGTTACTCCCTTATAGAATTGCTTCTGCAACAGAATCTCAAAGGAGACCATGTTATGATCACTATTCCCTAAATGCTCACCCACACAAATGTTAGAGATGAGTTCAGTATTGTTAGTTATTACAAGGTCCAAAAGAGAGTTATTCCTAGTAGGTTCTTGAACGAGCTGGAATAAAAAGTTGTCATTCAGCATATTTACAAACCTACTAGCTTTTTCTGTCTTAGCAACCCCATTACCCCAGTCAATGTCTGGATAATTGAAGTCACCCATAGCAACAACTTGACCCAGCTGTGAAGCCGCTTGTATCTGCAAGAGTAGCTGGGCTTCATACTCGACACTTATACGAGGTGGTTTATAGCATACACCAATGATAATTCTTTTTGATACCTTTTGCCCAGTCGAAAATCTCTACCCAGAGTGATTCTACACCCTCACCAGTGCCAGCTATTTTTATTTCTTTAGCGCATGGCTTTAATTCAGGCTTTACATACAAACCCACTCCTCCACCCTTTTTAATCCCTCTGTCCCTCCTAAAAAGGGTGTAACCATTTAAATTCACAATCCAGTCACATGTTTCATCCCACCAGGTCTCAGTGATACCAATTATATCATAATTTTTAGAGCATGCAATTAATTCTAGGTCTCCCATTTTACCTGACAAACTCCGTGCATTTGCCAGCATACAGCGGAGGTTACTACTTTTACTTTTGAAATGTGCATTACTTAGTGAAGAATTATACGTTAAGTTAGTATTATTCTGTTTTCCTTGTAACAGAGGGACCTCCTTAGCTGGTAAACTGTATGCCCCCCTCACTCCTCTGACGGACGAGTATTCCCGGAATGAATGATGGGGTTTGACCGCTCTGCCTCTGTTCTGCAGCAGAAAACAAATGGACCACACACAAACAAAATGGCCGAAACCTGTTCACACACAGTCGCGCTATTAACATAAGCAGCAATGTCAACCTGCTGCCCAGCTGTTGTTGATTCACAGTCAGCAGCACCTGTGGGAAGGATACACTTGCAGTTGTACCCCTCAGTAACATACATTTGGGACATTTTATCTCTATAAAGAATTGGGCCTCAGAAAGAAGGGCAGATTAGCTTCAAGCAGGAAGTCACAGCAACCAATCATTATAATGCTTATAGCAGGTTGAAGCTGCTGATTGGTTGCCGTGGGATACTCCACAGCATGCAGCTACAGAATAGACTCCATAGTGTTTAGGAACATGAGTAAAAACTCAAGTAATCTCTTTTCACTTGTAGGTATTTATTTTCATAAACTTGTGCACATGAAGCCACGGACATGGCCGGGGATTCCACAACCACCCAGACATGGGAAGGGGGAATTCACAAAATTGGTGATATGGAGACTAAATAAAAGTGGAGATAAAAACAGATTTCCCACCAAATTCACAAACCTCCACTTTAGTAAATTTGTCCTTTAAACAGACAGTTTTCAGATTGTGTCTTTCGCACAACATTTTAACTACATTTTTCTTTAATTTGTCTTTAGCTCTTACTAAACTTGTCAGTCTGCCATCAAATTGGAATTTCCAGGGGGAGGGGGGTTATTTTACCAAGGAACGTTACACATTATTTTTTTCAGAATAACCTGGGCTTTCTAAATCTGCCTACATTTGTGTGTAATTCCACTTCTGCAACAAGATATAAGGGTCTAAATACAAAAAATGCTATTTTGCATAACATAGGGATTTGTATCAGAAATGTTTTAAGTCAAGTGTCTCAGTGCTGCTAAAATTAAAAAATTGCCTGGGCGGCTTTACTTTTCCTTTAGATAATACATTCACTCAAATTGCTAATATTGACTCATTCATTAAAGAATAAGTAAACCTTTAAAAAAAGTTAATATGAAATGGATGAGGGGGCTTTTCTAAGCACTTCTGTAATGTACATTCATTATTTATTCTTTTCTCATTCCAAGATATTAAGGGATACATGTACTGTTAATATGAATGAATTTTGTTACAACAGCGCCACTTGCTGGTCAGTTTCCCACCAGTCTGACCACCAAATAGTCAAGGAAGTTGTCAGGAGAAAGAAAGAGGCTGCTCTGATGTTCTTCTGCTTAGGAAAATAATTAGAAACCTCTCTCAAATCTTTCCTAAGCAGAAGAACATCAGAGCAGCCTCTTTCTTTCTCCTGACAACTTCCTTGACTACTTGGTGGTCAGACTGGTGGGAAACTGACCAGCAGGTGGCGCTGTTGTAACAAAATTCATTCATATTAACAGTACATGTATCCCTTAATATCTTGGAATGAAAACAAAATAAATGATGAATGTAAATTACAAAAGTTCTTAGAATACCACTCTCATCAATTTTACATTCACTTATTTTAAAGGTTTACTTATCCTTTAAGCTAAAACTAGTAAAACAACACAAGTTTTGTTACATGTAAAATTGTATCAAATACACTTTTTTGTTTAATCAGTGTTTACTTGTTTTGTTAATGAGGCTTTTACACCTATAGGGTTAAGGTGGCCATAGACGCAAAGATCTGCTCGTTTGGCGACACGAGTGGATCTTTCCCCGATATGCCATTAACGAGCATGGCTATATCGGGGGTAATCTGAACGTTCGCCCATATGGCCGAACGATCCGATTACTATGCGCAATGGGCTCCGCCGGGATCGGTCGTGTCAAAATCAAACCTGACCGAACGACCACATGACCGATCTCCTGTGGACGAAAGATGTCGGCACTCTCTCACACTATCTGAAAATTGTACGAATCCTCGATTTGTGCGATAGGATCTGTGCGTCTATGGTCAGGTTTAGACAGAAAATTGTGCCCTGACTATAAGATGCTAATCCTTATTAATATGATAATAATTCCCCAATGGGGCTCTTACAAGAGGTGTGAAATGAAGATTGGCTGAACCAAAGCAGAGCAAGTTATCTAAAGGCCAAACGAGCGGATCTCCCTCCGATATGCCCACCTTGAGTTGGGCAATATTGGGCTGATCCGATCGTGGGCCCTAGGGCACAACAATCCGATCCTAGCGAACGCGAACGGGCGGTCAGATCGCGGGGCCGCATCAACGAACAGATGCGGCCGCGATCCGACGAGATTTTTAGTCCCATCCGATCGAGATCTGGCCGACTTTCGGCCAGATCTCGATCGGGGAAGCCCGTCGGGGGCCCCCATACACGGGCCAATAAGCTGCCGACTCGGTCTGTTGGCAGCTTTTATCGGCCCGTGTATGGCCACCTTTAGAAATGATCTGCCACATGGGGAAGTATTATACTGAGCTTTACTCCATTTTTAAAATGTTGGGAGAAAATGTTGTTCAAAATTTTGTTTTTGCTCCATTTTTTATGTCATTTAAAAGACAAATTCATAAAAGTGTCTGTAACCTGTCTTTCTTTCACTAAAAAATGAAAAGTGGTGGTTGAGTCGGAATTTAGGCAGATTTCTGTTTGTGAATATGGAGAAAGTATTTTACACCAGTTTGCCACCACTTTTACTCTCCACTTTTGTGAATTCCACCCATACTCTCTGGGAGGTTGATATGTTTTTAGGGCAAAAACTAAAAGTAGTTATTTTTTTTAAACTAATTGGTACTGATAAGAGCAGCAAGACATTGCTCAGTGGAGCACTCTGAGGCAGAAGATGCACAGTAGCGATGTCTGACACGCATTATGGCAGACACATCAAATAGCCCATAATCACAGCTCGTTTCCACTGAATGGAACTCCAATAATTTCAATTTGCTCTGCTTGTAAGTGCATATTGTTCTCGTTGCTGAATTAGAAAGCGAGACACATGATTTCCATATGTTATTTATACAGAGCAGTTTGTCTTTCTTCCTGTCCTTCAAACAGAGAGAGAGAGAGAGCAGGAAGAGAAGGGTGCAAAGGAAAATGGTTCCAGTCATCAGTCTATTGAGTATCAAATGCATTTCATGTATAAATGTGAGGAACAGTTTAAAGAGTAAAGGGTTTTTAGTAGGCTCCTGAGAAAGAGTACATAGAAGAGACCTTACTATCCATTTAAAGAAGAGTCATATCCCAAGCCATACGCATGTTTTGTTGTGCCCTGAGAATCTACTCCCAATGGGACCAACTTGTCCAACTGCATTATATGCACTAAATGCACAAAGGCATACTGGCATGTTACCCAGTATTTGGGGAAAAGAGCATCATATTTGCAGCGGTGCATCTTGTGGATTCCATAATTATAAAATCATCTGTACATTAGCTTTGGGAGTATTGTTAAATTAACCAAAAAAAAAAAACAGCACTGAAGAAGTTTGAGACATGTTGCTAAGTGAGACTGCACAACACAAGATGGGGATTTAGCTTATGATTCGGAACCTGCTTCACAGCTGTCTGCAGCCATGATACCGAGAGATTAGTGATGCATTTTTCTGCTCGCTCCCCAGAGCTCCCATTGACATATACAATATGGTGGGTCTCCTGTTCTGCTGGACACCTGGTCAATATCACTACACCGGAGAGGCGCCTATTCTGCATCTTGTGTGCACATGTTCCTGGGAGCTTCGTTAAATCCATCACCCATCCAAAAGCCTGTTCCCCCGATACCTCACTTGTATGATAATATATGTCTATATATACAGGCCAGCACATCAGGGTCATATTAACTCTTCATTACAATTCCCTGTTGACCCCAAGCGTGGCCATGTAAGGTTTCATAGAACGTGACCATGAGGTCTATTTCTCATCTCAGGAGAACACAAATGAAGTGTTCATGATTAACGTAGTACTTAGAAAAGTATATTAGTTTACCTTTGAGTTACTTAGAAAAGTATATTAGTTTACCTTTGAGATAGGGATGCACCGAATCCAGGATTCGGTTCGGGAATCGGCCTTTTTCAGCAGGAATCGGATTTGGCAGAATCCTTCTTCCCAGCCGAACCGAATCCTAATTTGCGTATGCAAATTATTGGTCGGGGAGGAAAATTGCGTAACTTTTTGTCACAAAACAAGGAAGTAAAACATTTTTCCCCTTCCCACCCTTCATTTGCATATGCAAATTAGGATTCAGATTCAGTTCGGTATTCATCTTTGGCAAAGGATTCGGGGTTCGGCCCAATTCAAAATAGTGCATTCGGTGCATCCCTACTTTAAGTTAACTTTTAGTATGATGAGAGTAATATTCTGAGACAATCTGCATTTTTTTATTGTTTGTGGTTTTTGAATTATTTCGTTTTTTTACTCAGCAGCTCTCCAGTTTGTAATTTTAACAATCTGGTTGCTAGGGTCCAAGTTCCCCTAGCAACCATACATTGATTTGAATAAGAGACTGGAATATGAATAGGAGAGGCCTGAATAGAAAGATTGGGTAATAAAAAGTAGCAATAACAATAAATGTGTAGCCTTACAGAGCATTTGTTTTTTAGATGGGGCAGTGACCCCCATTTGAAAGCTTGAAAAAGTCAGAAGAATAAGGCAAATAATTCAAAAACTATAAAAAAAATAATGGAGACCAATTGAAAAGTTTCTTAGAATTGGCCATTCTGTAACACACTAAAAGTTAACTTAAAGGTGAACACCCCTTTAAGACAATAAGTGAAAAGGATACTTTTTCCTTCTTTTTTAATAGTGTGTTTAAAACGCGTCTTACAGACTCTTTAAACTCTCAGTCCTGTCTCAGTTACTGGTTTTCAACAATTATCTGTATGTCCTCTAAAAGTACGCCACCCTGTCTGTCCAACCATCCCCTTGTAGTGGTTGTTCACCATTAAATTAACTTTTCGTATAATTACGAGAGTTATATCCTGAGACAATTTGCACTTGATTTTCATTTTTTATTGTTTGCTTTGTATTCAGTACCTCTTTAGTTTCCAATTTAAGCAATCTAGTTGCTTGGGTCCAAATTACTTTAGCAACCATGCATTTATATGTATAAACAACTAGAATATGAATAGGAGAGACCTGAATAGAAAGATGAGTATTAAAAAGTAGCAATAACAATAAATGTGTAGCCTTACAGAGCATTTGTTTTTTTGATGGGGTCAGTGACCCTATGTTAAAGCTGGAAAAAGTCAGAAGAAGAAGGCAAATGTTTAAAAAAAACTATTAAAAAAATTGAATTGAAAAGCTGTTGAAAATGATCAATTCGATAACATACTAAAAGTTAAAAGTGAAGGTAAACCACCCCTGAGGAATCCTCAACCACAAGGTAATGTTGGTTACTGAGTGGGCTACTCCAGAGGTAGCTTACCTTTGGGCTGATCAATGGGGGGTCAAGACTGATATCTGACTGGGGATGTTGATGAGTCTACCTAGGCCACTGTTATAATTCAATTGTTGGCTGAACAGCCAAAAAATAGGATCAGCATGAGCTGGTAAATGAGGTAAAAGGGATGGAGATGGAAATAAATCACTTTTTTTTTACATCACCAAAGTTATTTCCATGCATAGTATGGCCAACTTAAGAGATGGAGATGGAAAAAATCACCTTTTTTTTTTTACATCACCAAAGTTATTTCCATGCACAGTATGGCCAACTTAAGAGATGGTAGACAGCACTGGGAAAGTAGAGGGACTAATGTTCACCATCTCTTAGGAAACATGGAGCTTAAGCAGGAAGAGGAAGAATGAAAGAAGCAACATACATGAAAGTTGAACAAATACTTCCAGGTGGAGAGTAGACTGGTATTTGTTGTAATGGAAAGATCTAGTTTCTCTCTAATGTGTATAGAACACGCATAGGGATTAAAGGAGAAGGAAAGGCTTTATTTACTTGGGGTGTCAAAAGTTAGGCACCCCAAGTAATTTTATATATACTTACCTCACACCCTGGGCTGGTGCTCCTATCAGCAGAAAACTGCACCAGTCCAGGGGTTCTTCCAGTGAGCATAACGGAGAGATCATCTTCTGGCTTCTTCTTTCTTCGACAATACTTTCTTGCTGCACAACACTTCTTCTTTCTTCGTGCGGGTGGGCATGTGCAGTAGTGCGGGAAAAAAGCTGAACTTTAACGAAGAAGTCGCCTATTTCGTTCTACTGAGCATGTATCTGCCCCGGGAAATTTGAAAAAAGAAGAAGAAGGAAGCCTATTAATCCGTGGTGCTCACTGGAAGTTTTCTCCTGATAGGAGCACTGGCCCGGGGTTTCGGGTAAGTCAATACAATCACTTGGGGAGTGCCTAACTTTTGGCACCCCAAGTAAATAGGCCTTTCCTCGTCCTTTAAAAGTGTACACATTGCAGAGATGTGATGACTTATGCTAACATATTGGAAGGATAGACTTGACTTATAACTCCACCGAGGTTACTGAAAATCTCCAGTATAACCCAGAATGCCTTTTTGCTCCCACATCAACGTTTGTGCCGGACAATGCAATGCAAAGGACATATGGACAGATTTGTTGCAGTGGGATAAAAAGGACTAGAGAGGTCAGAGAGCAGCACATGCAGAAGGCTTCCCGTCTTGCCCATCTCGCAGGCAGCTATTTCTATTACTGCTTAGCAGGTGCGCCTTTTAATTGGCTCTGCTTCGGGGTTGGAGCTAAAATTAGCAGCCTGTGTGAGCTCCCTTTGCAAAAGTAATTGTGGGCACTGAGATATACAGATTGGACAAGGGTCTTACAGGGAGGCTAAATGCAACAAATGTGGTAAATGTGGTGAAAGGAAATTAAGAAGCTGGAAATGGTTTTAGGGTAGGGCAGAAATGCTGGGATCACAGGGTGCTTTCTAGAGCACCATCTCAACGCGTTTCATGCATTTCCCAAGTATTCCTTTTGACACCTTGGGCAATCAAATGCAAAGTATAGTAATCTCACCAAATGTTTCATAGTCAGTTGCCTCCTGGGGGGCTGTCCAACATGTCTTTCATGTCACCGTACCGTTGACTTTAACCAGAGAGAAAATAATAATGTTATTAATATTCCCTGTACAGCGATGATGCAGGGACCAGAAGCTTAGGGTTTCGGTAGGTGTAATTGTGTTGGAATGAAAAGGAGTAGTGTGCCCGTTAGTGATGGGCGAATAAATTCGCCAGGCGCGAATTTGCAGCGATTTTCCGTGTTTCATAAATCCGCGAAACTCCTGCGAAAATTTGCCGGTGTCAAAATGTTTTGGACACGTCAGAAAAGTCACTTGCGTCAAATACATTGCACGTCAACACTATTCAGATGACCATCGATGCAAGCGTAAAAATCTCATTGAATTGACGCAGGCCGCAAAATTGTGGCGGAAGTCAAAATTCGAGTTTCGGGAAATTAGCTAATTTTTCGGGGAATCGGGAGAAATTCGCCCATCACTAGTGCCCGTGCAATCTGTTTGTGCAACAGAGAAAACGACACAAACACCAACCCGTGAACAAACTATCAAATAGGTGTGCTACTTACATAAGCAACAAGGACATACAATGTGACTGGCTGGCCGAATATAGTGCTGGGATTTATTCAGCTGCCAGGAAACACACATTCAATCACAAGTTTCCATAGACCAGACACACAGAATGGAATCACGGACAGTAAATATAAGAAACATATCAGTATAGACAAGCTGCACAGTGCTACATATCTAAACTTTTATGTACTGTGTCTTGTATCTGACCCACTATAATAAATAAAATTACTTAAAGTAAGTAGACCGTCACCTCCCAGCAAAACTCAAACTATTATATTAATAACTCTGAATTCTCTCCATTACTTCCCCTTTAACTGAGGTATTGACCGCCATCTAGCGGCAGTAATCTGGCTGCTTGGTTCATAAACATCCCAGATATAAGATAGAATCATAAAGCTTTTTTTTTGGGGTTAGAAAGAATATACATAATATTTCCAAATTATTTAAGAAGCACAGGACTTTATTGGGGAACCTACCCAGCCACAGTTCCTGCTGTTTATAGAGAATGAGATGGATAAATATGTTTTCTTTTTCAAGATAAAATAATTTATATATCTCAGAGAGGTGTGTCTGGCTATGTGTGAACAACCAGTTATCAGGATATCTTTGCATCAAAGCCAAGCAAATGTTATAAAGTGACAGTAATTAAATATTGAATATTGAGTGCAGGGAATTCCCCCATGTGTGGAGCAAGTGACACCAAATCTGCCCGGGCTGTGCCCATTTCAGGTATCAGGAATCTAATGTTCAAAGCGGCTGCACCCAAAGTGGAGCCCCACCAATGCATGCTCTAAATTTCACTAAAATCTTTGTTCCATAATGAGGAATATACTTCTGACGTTAAGTAATCTAAAACCTCTCGACAAGACCTAGCAGGCCCAACAGTGTCACTTTTTTATCCACCGGACAAAAATGTCCCCAGGCAAAGTTTGCAGCAACTCCATCCATCTCTGGAAAATGTATTTATATAAATAATATATTTATAATCTGCACCAATGCACGGTGCATACAGCGGCCATACTTTCTATACAGGTAACCAAGAGCCCATGCCTTATTGCAGGTGCCTACAGTATATAGGAAAAAAATATTCAAATATTTTTGAAACCCTGCAACCCCACCACCAGATGTTTGCTGCTAAATCCGGCGGAGGAGCTGAGGGGTAGCCCTTTCTGATCTGATCTCCAGGTGCATAGCTGTTTATGCTCCAACTGGATTGAAGAGAGGAAAGGCAAGTGAAGGAGTTCCTAGGACAGTGCCGGATATAAATCTGGTGCCAAGTGCATGTAATAAAATGTCTTTGTTCTCTGCATCCCTTTCCACCTATGGTGCTTCTTTGGAATCCATACTCCTTTGTTTCGTAGTGGAGGGGTGCCGTATGGTTTCCAGATAAGGGTGTAAAAGTTTATTTTCTGAGCAGCTAAACATCAGGTTGAAGGTTACGGTTGAGTTTAGGTGTATCTCCACCAATTAGACTTTGTAGGTCTCTAAATCACTTGCCATCTGACTGGCTTAATGCCCCTGCAATAGTGCTCCCTGCACTACAAGAACTGACGTGATTTATCCAGAAATTCAGCTCTCCTAGTACAAAGAGCATAATGGCCCTTATGGGCAGAGACACACACGAAGATTTGGGAGATATAGTCGGCCGGCGACTAATTGCCTCTTCTTCAGGCGACTAATCTCCCCGAAAAGCCTTCCCGCCAGCTAGAATCTAAATCGCCGGCTGATGGCGTTTCGTTTACTTTGGCTGACCACGGAAAATGAAGCGCTCCGAGTGCCATCCCGCCGGCAATTTAGATTCTAAGCTTAACCAAAGAAGTAGCTAGAAATGTTTTACATGATGTTTTATGCTTCTGTACCAGCCCAAGGCAACCACAGCCCTTTAGCAGTAAAGATCTGTTTCTCCAAAGATGCCCCAGTAGTTCCCCATCTTCTTTTCTGCTGATTCACTGCACATGCTCTGTGCTGCTGTCACTTACTGAGCTTAGGGAGCCACTCACAATATACAGTACACATAGAATAGAAATGTCACAATATAAGGCTGATTAGTCATTAATACAGATAATTACTACTTGGCAGCACAGAAACCAGTGCAATTAGCATCAGAATTGAATAATCAGCAAACCTGTAGCATCAGCTTATATTACAGCCAGGGAAGCTCATTTTCTGCTGGATAATTAGTGACGAGCCCTAAGCTTAGCTTCTCAACAGCCAATCAGAGCCCACTGAGCATGTGAGTGTCACAGACACTTTCCAAGATGGTGACCCCCTGTGACAAGTTTGAAGTCCTGGATCATTGCTGCTATTGACAAGCTGAAACTTTAAGCTGGTGCAATAAGTTTTTAGCCATATTCATTTTTAGGGTTTAGTTTTCCTTTAATTTACTGCCTCTGGTAAAGTGCCACCTGTTTCCCATCTTTCCTTAACGCAGAAGTAACACTGCTAATTACAGAAGGAACCACCAGTTTGCTTTCTCATACGTCGCAGGTCCGGCACTAAAATTCAGAGCAGATTTTAGGGTATTGCCTTTACCTTTGGGTCCCTGGAATTAAAAAGTCTCACCGCATGTTCAATTTAGATATTTTAGTATATACATCAGCAAAAGTGACTGCAAGTTTGGCAAACAGTTAACAATCAAGAACAAAGGCAGGTTGATTTGTATATTACTTGAAATTAATATCAAACAACTCCTTTAAATAACATTCGATCGCGGGTTACAATTAGCTGAACATATAAACTAAACTGCACAAAATTTAAGGCTAATACAAAAAAAAGAGAAGACGCAAGAAATGAAGGCCCCCTTCTCGTAAAAACCTTTCTTTTCCCTGGGCTTGCTAGAATATGCCAGGGTGAGTTTTGCTAATAGAAAATACACACTTTTTCCATCTTATCCTTCCCAAAGCCGAAACACACATTTTAGTAAATAGAAATTCCCCTTTGTGCTGAAATCTCTACCATGTTATGGCAAATCCAGAGACATCTCGCCCACCTGAAACCTCGCACATAATACGAGATCCTTTGACTGAAGCCTGTGAACTTTCTTTATGAAATTATGAGTATTCGATTAATGTGCTTAATTCATATGGAGTAAAATCGACCACTGATTCTGTATGATTTAGTTGATCATATAACTACCAAGTAAACTTGATCTCACTTTCAGTTTAACATGAATCACTTCTTTGCTGCTCAGAAATACTTCTCCCTAACCCTTATCCCTTATAATATATGAGTGATACTCAGAGTTCCCTGTATAACTCAGCCTGCAGCCTTGTGCCTTTATATGGTCACAGAACAACCCCTCAGTGACTTCTAATATCCTTATCATTTACAGTAGGGGGTACATTATCCCTTATAATACATGAGTGATACTCAAAGTTCCCTGTATAACTCAGCCTACAGCCTTGTGCCTTTATATGGTCACAGAACAACCCCTCAGTGACTTCTAATATCCTTATCATTTACAGTAGGGGGTACATTATCCCTTATAATACATGAGTGATACTCAGAGTTCCCTGTATAACTCAGCCTGCAGCCTTGTGCCTTTATATGGTCACAGAACAACCCCTCAGTGACTTCTAATATCCTTATCATTTACAGTAGGGGGTACATTATCCCTTATAATACATGAGTGATACTCAAAGTTCCCTGTATAACTCAGCCTACAGCCTTGTGCCTTTATATGGTCACAGAACAACCCCTCAGTGACTTCTAATATCCTTATCATTTACAGTAGGGGGTACATTATCCCTTATAATACATGAGTGATACTCAGAGTTCCCTGTATAACTCAGCCTGCAGCCTTGTGCCTTTATATGGTCACAGAACAACCCCTCAGTGACTGCTAATATCCTTATCATTTACAGTAGGGGGTACATTATCCCTTATAATACATGAGTGATACTCAGAGTTCCCTGTATAACTCAGCCTGCAGCCTTGTGCCTTTATATGGTCACAGAACAACCCCTCAGTGACTTCTAATATCCTTATCATTTACAGTAGGGGGTACATTATCCCTTATAATACATGAGTGATACTCAAAGTTCCCTGTATAACTCAGCCTACAGCCTTGTGCCTTTATATGGTCACAGAACAACCCCTCAGTGACTTCTAATATCCTTATCATTTACAGTAGGGGGTACATTATCCCTTATAATACATGAGTGATACTCAGAGTTCCCTGTATAACTCAGCCTGCAGCCTTGTGCCTTTATATGGTCACAGAACAACCCCTCAGTGACTTCTAATATCCTTATCATTTACAGTAGGGGGTACATTATCCCTTATAATACATGAGTGATACTCAGAGTTCCCTGTATAACTCAGCCTGCAGCCTTGTGCCTTTATATGGTCACAGAACAACCCCTCAGTGACTTCTAATATCCTTATCATTTACAGTAGGGGGTACATTATCCCTTATAATATATGAGTGATACTCAGAGTTCCCTGTATAACTCAGCCTGCAGCCTTGTGCCTTTATATGGTCACAGAACAACCCCTCAGTGACTTCTAATATCCTTATCATTTACAGTAGGGGGTACATTATCCCTTATAATACATGAGTGATACTCAAAGTTCCCTGTATAACTCAGCCTACAGCCTTGTGCCTTTATATGGTCACAGAACAACCCCTCAGTGACTTCTAATATCCTTATCATTTACAGTAGGGGGTACATTATCCCTTATAATACATGAGTGATACTCAGAGTTCCCTGTATAACTCAGCCTGCAGCCTTGTGCCTTTATATGGTCACAGAACAACCCCTCAGTGACTTCTAATATCCTTATCATTTACAGTAGGGGGTACATTATCCCTTATAATATATGAGTGATACTCAGAGTTCCCTGTATAACTCAGCCTGCAGCCTTGTGCCTTTATATGGTCACAGAACAACCCCTCAGTGACTTCTAATATCCTTATCATTTACAGTAGGGGGTACATTATCCCTTATAATACATGAGTGATACTCAAAGTTCCCTGTATAACTCAGCCTACAGCCTTGTGCCTTTATATGGTCACAGAACAACCCCTCAGTGACTTCTAATATCCTTATAATTTACAGTAGGGGGTACATTATCCCTTATAATACATGAGTGATACTCAGAGTTCCCTGTATAACTCAGCCTGCAGCCTTGTGCCTTTATATGGTCACAGAACAACCCCTCAGTGACTTCTAATATCCTTATCATTTACAGTAGGGGGTACATTATCCCTTATAATACATGAGTGATACTCAGAGTTCCCTGTATAACTCAGCCTGCAGCCTTGTGCCTTTATATGGTCACAGAACAACCCCTCAGTGACTTCTAATATCCTTATCATTTACAGTAGGGGGTACATTATCCCTTATAATATATGAGTGATACTCAGAGTTCCCTGTATAACTCAGCCTGCAGCCTTGTGCCTTTATATGGTCACAGAACAATCCCTCAGTGACTTCTAATATCCTTATCATTTACAGTAGGGGGTACATTATCCCTTATAATATATGAGTGATACTCAGAGTTCCCTGTATGACTCAGTCTGCAGCCTTGTGCCTTTATATGGTCACAGAACAACCCCTCAGTGACTTCTAATATCCTTATCATTTACAGTAGGGGGTACATTATCCCTTATAATACATGAGTGATACTCAGAGTTCCCTGTATAACTCAGCCTGCAGCCTTGTGCCTTTATATGGTCACAGAACAACCCCTCAGTGACTTCTAATATCCTTATCATTTACAGTAGGGGGTACATTATCCCTTATAATATATGAGTGATACTCAGAGTTCCCTGTATAACTCAGCCTGCAGCCTTGTGCCTTTATATGGTCACAGAACAATCCCTCAGTGACTTCTAATATCCTTATCATTTACAGTAGGGGGTACATTATCCCTTATAATACATGAGTGATACTCAGAGTTCCCTGTATAACTCAGCCTGCAGCCCTGTGTCTTTATATGGTCACAGAACCTCTCAGTGACTTCTAATATCATTATTATACAATATGGGGTACACCATATCTATAAATAAGCTATACTTACATACTAAAAAAAATAAATGCAAAAATATACATGTTCTTATTAATAGAGTTGGCTTTAGAAAGGGTTAACATCTAGGCTGCAAACAAAAGGGGGAGAACACATTAATAATTGAAATCCCCCTAAGCAGAAGTATTAATATTCTAAGGGTTGGGGCACAAGGCAGGAGAGCAACATCTGCACTGCATTTATTAATGACAAGTAGTCGGTTCTGTATGACCATGTATACATTACTTGTAAAGCTGATTCATTTGCCTTGCTTTACGTTTTTTATTACTGTTAGTTCCTCCTCTGACTCAAAAAATGTTCCCTAATTTTACTGTCCCTTCCTAGAATACGTTAATCATTACCTTAGGGTTATTTGGAAGGGGGCAAGGGTTTCTGGTCAGAGTGTTTATGTGTATTTATTTCGGACATCCACTCGACGGCTAGAGGGGTTCCTATTGCCCATATTTCACTTATTGTGCATGGAGTTTTTTTTTAGTTTTTTTTATATCTGAGAGCATGGATAATTATGCAGATATCCGGGCCTTTTGATTCAGTTCAGTTTGAATTTATTTTTGGAGATAGTGACCCTCTCTTTTATCTTTTCGATATATGAAGATTCAGAGCTGGCACGGAGAATAAATCCCAAACCTGTTGCTGTCATTAGATCTCCTTAATGAAGGGTACGGATCAGTCTTAAAAGGGCTCTCTAAACTGTCAGCTATTGGAGCAGCTGCTACCCTTATATCCCATGGACAGCTGCCTCTGAAATGCCTGGAACAAAGCTCGCATGGAGCAGGAGCAAATGGGGGACATCTCTACTCATTGCTCAGACACACCTTCCCCAAACCTACAACTGGAGCATCATCATCATGCCTACAACTGAACTGGATGGTCTTTATAATGCAATAACCTCCTACAAGCTGCTTGAATGCATCCAGTATTGATCATTGTCCTTGCCTCGCCAACATCAATGGTATCATGGAATTTCAACAGTAAGTTTGGTTCCCAACACAACAAGGTAGCCTCTGATGCACCCTGCGTAGAGTTTGGGGGAGGGGGGAGGAAATTTGGGCAATTTACTCTATTACTGTGGTGTGTAGTTCTACTTATTTAGGCAATGATCCAGAGTTCCATATAAATTTTTGTCTCATAAAGTGAATCAAAAAATCATTCACAGTAGTCACATCCCAAAAAACAGCCCCAGTCCAAGGGCCATATAGTTTGGTAAAGTCAAACAAAAGCAAAAGTTGGGAGAGACTAAGGGGGTTATTTACTAACTTCGAATAACCAAAATTCCCCGAAATCCGAAAAATCTGTGATTTTTTTTTATAAAGTCTGACTTTTAAAAAAATCACGAATTTCTCAGAATTTCTTAAATCCCGAGGGCTAAAAAGCCCGAATATAAAACCACGGCATCTCAAACCTGTCGAGGTTGCATAAAAGTCAATGGGAACCGTCCCATTGAGTTTTGGTTGTGTCGGGGGTTTAGGGCAATTTCACAATGTTTTCGGGGCTTTTCGGTGAAAACTCACAAAAAAATCGTGAAAATCTGAGCTTTTCCCGCAAAGCAAATTTTCGGGAAAATGTAATAATAAATAAGCGTTAAAAACCCGAGCGGGTTAGATCGGAGTTTGTAGCAGCCGATATTGAGATAAATTCGGACCTTGATAAATAACCCCCCTTACTGTTGCATAAAACAGAGGAGCCCAGATGATGTATAAAAAGTATAAAATCTTTATTTAGGACATAATTAAGCCTGGCACGTTTCATGCCAAGGGTGGGCACTTACTCAAAGACAGCCTATGACTTTGAGTAACAGTAAGTCTCTTCCAACATATGTCTTCAATCAACAGTAAGTCTCTCCCAACTTTTGCTTTTGCAGGGAATTTGGGGCCAAAAATCTGATGGGTAAATGCTTATGTTTTCGGGAAAGTCCAACCTGCACTGCTCCACTTGTTGAGTAACAGCTCTCAGTGAGTGCAGGGAGTTGAACACCAACAACAGCTGACATGCTTTATGGAAACCATCTCACAGTTGTTACTGGATGTCTCCCAACTCTTTGTCTTTACGGGGCCCCCTTTGGATCTAGATGTCCAAAATGCCCTCTTTGCCGTACTCTTCTCTTGGCTCTGGGATAAGAAAAAAGAATGCTGTGGCTTGCTCAGAGAGACATGTAGCTTTTGGTGCCATATTGATCATGATAGTGTCACCAAGGCTTACCCACTGACATGGCCCCTGCACCGTTAGACGGTGACATCACAGCGGTAAATTGGTTTGATCGGGCAGATCTTCCACAGGGTAAGTCAGTGGGCTCCGTGGATAATCAGATTTATTAGTGCCGAGCTGGTGTTGGCGATGAGGGTGATGATTTATTGGCTCTGTTTATGCTCTTGCTTTAAAATTGATTGAACTGGAATATTGAAGACAAGAGACTATTAATGATTAGATATTAAACCTGCCCGAGAGTCTGGGTCATTGATATCAAGATCAACCAGGGCAAAGGGATTGCTTCATACCTGCCAAAAAAGAGACTATTTCGTTATTTTCTATGTGAGGCTCTCCAACCAAACGTATTGAGAAATATATTGACCATTAATCACTCGTGTTTGTTACTCATAATTATGGCTTAATATTTAAATGCATTGTGTAAATTACCATTTTTAAATTCTCTCATTAATTTGAAAAATATACAAGAAACTAAATATATAGAATAATGGGTGAATGTCAGTTGCATTCAGTCATTAGTTATATAATACTAAAGATTATTTAGAGTAGAGTATTTTTTAGTAAATTATACCATTATAATATATACATTATATATTAATGTACAGCCTACTGTAAAGTTACCTCGGAGTCCCATGACCTGTATATATAGTGACTAAAGTACCCCCTCTTGTAAAATATAAGGATATTATAAGTTACCGACCGAGGGTGTTTTATGACCATATAAAAGTACGAGGCAGAAGGCCGAGTGTTTTTATACAGGTCATGGAACTCCGAGGTAACTTCTAATATCCTCATATTTTGCAACTTTTATTTATTATAATACACATATTTCAGTGAGTCATGTGACAGAAATGACATCAGAACTCACCGTTTATAAGGATATCATTTACAAGATATTCATCTTTTGTGTATTATATATATATATATATATATATATATATATATATATATATATATATATATATATATATATATATATATATATATATATAAATAAATATATATATAAGTCCAATGGGCCGGTGCACACAGAACACAAAATAATGCCTAGGTGCTGGAACAATCAGTCATAATATCATAAACAGTAAGGGATCCGCACTCATAGGTCTTGTGAAGAAAAATTATGTTTATTCTCAACGTTTCGGTTCTCAGACGTAAGCCGTCATCAGGAGGTGACGGCTCACGTCTTAGAGCCGAAATGTTGAGCATAGTGATGGGCGAATTTCCAAGGAAATTCGCAAAATGGCGTAAAATTTGTGAAACGTCACCGTTTTTTGGACGCTGAATTTTCGCGGCCGTTTTGCGAATTTATTCGCCACCGCAAATCGCGCAAATTCGCCGCAAATTCGTGCCTGGCAAATAAATTCGCCCATCACTAGTTGAGAATAAACATAATTTTTTCATTTTTATTCACAAGACCTATGAGTGCGGATCGCTTACTGTTTATGATATATATATATTTATATATATATATGTACAGTATATGCTGAACATGGTTTTAGAGGTTTTTAAAACCACGACTAAACTTACTTTCTCTAAAACCACTAATGTCATGAAATTTATTTAAAAAACCCGAAATGAAAAAGTATGAACGGAAAAAAAAACGCTGAACATTCTGAATAAAAAATTATGAATACCTCTAAATATTTGAGTATTTCGAAGCAATTCCTAGCAAAAAAAAAAAACAGAAAACCTCTAAAAGTCCAATTGATTTAAAACGGTCCAATAGGATCAACACAGCTCCCACTGACTTTTATAGGACCTCGACAGCTTTTACCTGGCAAATTTTTGTACTCGAGTTTGTTTTGTTTTTTACGCACAATAATGGGCTGATTCACTATGGGTCGAATATCGAGGGTTAATTAACCCTCGATATTCGACTAGGAATTGAAATCCTTCGACTTCGAATATCGAAGTCGAAGGATTTAGCGCAAATGCTACGATCGTACGATCGAAGGATTACTCCTTCGATCGAACGATTAAATCCTTCGAATCGAACGATTCGAAGGATTTTAATCCAATGATCGAAGGAATATCCTTCGATCAAAAAATCACAGGCAAGCCTATGGGGACCTTCCCCATAGGCTAACATTGACTTCGGTAGCTTTTATCTGCCGAACTAGGGGGGTCGAAGTTTTTTTTAAAGAGACAGTACTTTGACTATCGAATGGTCGAATAGTCGAACGATTTTTACTTCGAATCCTTCGATTCGTAGTTGTAGTCGAAGGTCGAAGTAGCCCATTCGATGGTCGAAGTAGCCCAAAAAATACTTCGAAATTCAAAGTTTTTTTACTTCGAATCCTTCACTCGAATTTAGTGAATCGGCCCCTTAATCTCAGATTTTTAGAGGTTTAAAAAAAATATAGCAAACCCACAGATTTTTAGAGATAGGGAATCCGAATGTTAGTTAAGCGGGTCCATAGTGTAGCTACAGATAACTGTGTTTCTTTATAAAGTATCTATTACATAATGCAATATGCTACATACAAACTCAAGACTTTTCCCAGCTCAATAGTGACTGGAAAGTTAATGAACACAATCATTGTGTTGCCTGTGTGCACCTGGACATCCAGTTATTTGTCTCTGACAGCTCAGCATGTTGCTTCATTTCTGGAACATTCATGCGTGTCCCGCTGAGCCCTGCAGCAGCACAAAGATATATATTTAATATATGTAACCCCCTACTGTAAAATATAAGGATATGAGCAGTCACCACGGACTTCCGTGACCATATAAAGGCACGAGACAGCAGGCCGAGTGCTTGTAAATTGGGAACCGAACTCTGATGTGTTTTCTAATATCCTCATTGGATTCAGTGGTGGGTGGGGGGTGCTACAGAATCATTTACAAGGCACAAGTTACTATTTTGGAGAAAATAAGGGAAACGCCACAGTTAAAAAGCACTTGTAATCATGCAGGTGTTTATTGAAGTCATTGCTTTTCCAGTGTATAAACATATGCTGCTACTATCATATTTCTGAAACTGCTGAGCTGGTTTACAGGGTCGGACTGGGCCAGCGGGACACCGGGAAATAACCTGGTGGGCCCAGACCTGATATTAGCGCTACTCCCTGAACTTCCTTCTGGCCCCCAGTTGCTGGAAAAAAAGGGGGGGCCTGAGGTGACTTTGCCGCTGGGACAGGGGGCCCAGGTGGTTTGGGGCCCCAAAGCAGCAGCCCCGGTGGACTCAGGGCACTAGAGTCCTGCAGCGGGTTGGGTACCATGCAGGTTGCGGGTAGAAGTTCCGGGTGCGGGTATAGACGCGGGTCGGCGGTTCTGCGGGTTTGCGAGTCGGGCTGCGGGTCTTCTCAATATCGATTTTTTTTCTCCTTTTTTCTGATTACGCCTACTTCCGATGATGTCACTTCCTGTTTACAATGGCAGCACTTCCTGATTCTTGATGGTCAGCGGATCACGGGTAAAGGTTGCAGGTAGAGGGTCCAAGCGGGTAAGAATGCGGGTTGCGGTTTGCAGTAGGGGTAGAGTACGGGTTCCAAAAAATGGACCCGCGCCCCAGTCCGACCCTGGCTGGTTATAGTGTGTGAGCACTGCCACGTGCAAAGAGACTACACTTTCCATTTTTCATGAACCTTTCTTTGCCTCTGCAGTCTTACTCTCTGGCTGCACTCTTTCTTTATAGGACCATAAAAATCTAATATGAATGTATCAAACATGTCAGTACTATATAAATAAAGGATCCTAAAGGCTTCAAATACCTTGATCCCTCTTTTCATTTGCAAGGTGATTTTTTTTTGTTTTGCCTTTATATGGTCACAGAACCCCTCAATGACTTCTAATATCCTTATCATTTAAAGTAGGGGGTACATTATCCCTTATAATACATGAGTGATACTCAGAGTTCCCTGTATAACTCAGCCTGCAGCCTTGTGCCTTTATATGGTCACAGAACAACCCCTCAGTGACTTCTAATATCCTTATCATTTACAGTAGGGGGTACTTTATCCCTTATAATACATGAGTGATACTCAGAGTTCCGTGTATAACTCAGCCTGCAGCCTTGTGCCTTTATATGGTCACAGAACAACCCTTCAGTGACTTCTAATATCCTTATCATTTACAGTAGGGGGTACATTATCCCTTATAATACATGAGTGATACTCAGAGTTCCCTGTATAACTCAGCCTGCAGCCTTGTGTCTTTATATGGTCACAGAACAACCCCTCAGTGACTTCTAATATCCTTATTATTTACAGTAGGGGGTACATTATCCCTTATAATACATGAGTGATACTCAGAGTTCCCTGTATAACTCAGCCTGCAGCCTTGTGCCTTTATATGGTCACAGAACAACCCCTCAGTGACTTCTAATATCCTTATCATTTACAGTAGGGGGTACATTATCCCTTATAATACATGAGTGATACTCAGAGTTCCCTGTATAACTCAGCCTGCAGCCTTGTGCCTTTATATGGTCACAGAACAACCCTCAGTGACTTCTAATATCCTTATCATTTACAGTAGGGGGTACATTATCCCTTATAATATATGAATGATACTGTATAACTCAGCCTGCAGCCTTGTGCCTTTATATTGCAATGGAAATGTTCAGGGACTTCTAAAATACTTATATTAGAAAATAGGATCTATGTTATTCCCTATAATAAATTGACTCAAGGCAGAGAAACAAATCAATCCATCCATGGTATTTATGCTAAATATTGTACTGAGTGAAGTCACGTGTCATTAGAATACAAGTAGTAGAGGTGCTGGGAAATCCTAGCGGAATGCTGGGAGGAAACTGTGTGCTGCCCATCTATAAATGACACATCTATGTAAGTTATTTAGATATTTATATAAATACAATTTTCCATCATGTGTCAGGATGTGCCTTTACCCACGCTCTCTCCTTGTCTGTTTAGTCCCCAGACAACTGAGAATAGGCCTAAATGTAAATACGGCTGCATGTTTTTCACATTGGGGAGGGAGGCTGTGATAGTAAAGATATTTCCCAATTATTAAAACAGAGGTAGAACATCTTAGAGAAGCCCAGAATCCATCGCGAAAGATTTGGCGAATTCCAAACCAAATCTGAATCCTAATTGGCATATGCAAATTAAGGGAGTGAAGGGGGAAAAACATTTTTTACCTTGTTTTGCGACAAAAAGTCATGCACTTTCCCTCCCCGCCAATAATTTGCCTGTGCAAATTAGGATTTGGTTCGGCCGGGCAGAAGGATTCTGCCTAATCTTGCTAAAAAATGCTGAATCCTGGCAGAATCCTGAACCAAATCCTGAATTCGGTGCATCCGTAATATTAATATTAATATATATATATATATATATATATATATATATATATATATATATATATATATATATATATATATAAAACATAGCTGTTTCCTTTTCTCAAACTGGGGCCCCTGCACTAACAGGACTTGAAAAATATTTGCTTTAGGCAGTCGCAATCAAATGAGATTAGGAAACGTTACCACTCCTTTACTCACTCTACTCCTGGAGTCATGAATAACCCTGATATTATAGTTTGGGATAAGCCGTTCTTTCTAATGTTCACTCTCTTGAGTCTCACCCGCATGTAGGGTCCTCAGGGTTCTGCATGATTTCACTCTTGGGTTAATACCTTGTATTTGTAAAGTAATGCAAGGTCTTTGTATCAGCAGCTCCAGCATAAAGGGGGGACTGCGCATCTCTCCATTATATGCATCTGTAGCATCATCCCCCCCACCGCCAACATCTGGACACATGTTGATCTGGGAGGAAATTCTTCCCATCTCTATGGAGAGCAATTAGCCCGACTGCTAGAGGTTTGGCCGTCCAAGTCACTCCCAAGCCCAGCTGCAGGATCTCTCTGCGTACAGCAGGTGGAAGGAGAGGGGTGCCCCCATTGCTGGCCCGTTGAGTACACAAACCTTTCCCAAGTGGCCTTTTCCAATTGTTCTTTGATGCCTGGAAAATTACGGATACGAATGGTTTATATAAGCTCAGGGTCAACACAAAGGCCGGTTTAACATCCTTGTCCCCAGTGCAGGTGAAAAAAGTTATAGGGGTTATTTTTTGGGGGGGAGGGAACTATGCGAAACGCAGATGTTTTTCTGGATAAGAACAGTTGCGATTTGGCGTCCGTCTCTGCTTGTGATAAAATATCTGCATCCCCACATAAATCTCCCAGCTTTTTCTCCTAAACCTCGACAAGATGGACATGGCAATGGCAGTGGAAAATATTCAAACAATTTTATGGTTGGCTCAGCAGAAATATGCATAGGAGGCACCGGGGCCTTAAAGTATGCCCAGCAGAAGGGCTACGTGTGGGAACTGCTTATAAGGCAATATCCCAATAAGCTCGGGCGCTGTGATGTCACCACAAGGTTTTGGGACATAAACAGATGCGCCCAGGCCACGATTAGAGCCTGTGGAAATAATGGATCCCAGCACATAAGGGGCAGTATACCCTACTGTAGTAGCAATTACCTCCTGATATGTATCCATTGGATTGGCAATGTGTCTTATTGGATGCATGAGGGATCCCGTCTTCTCTTCAGCCCATGTATATATTATAAACATGAATTGTGGCTTCTACCATTATACACAGGGTTGCCAGGTCTAATTTTCAAAACCAGCCAAAGTCAACTACAAGTCCAGCCCAAAACCAGCCAAGAGGCACTTCAAAAGTAAATAAATATGTGAAAATACGCCTTTTCAAATGTTCACTGTTTGGCAAAATTTTCCATGAAAATGGGACAGATTCGCCAGGGGTGTAACTACAGAGGTATTGGGGACCAATAAGGCCCTAATTCATCTACAATTTCAATCAATATTGGTAAAACAGGTCAACCTCTAGACATTTTAGTGGCCAGAGGATTTTTGCCCCAAAATTGTCTGAAATTGAGGAAAGTCACCGGAAAACGTGAGAATGCTTAAGAGTGATGGAAGACTGGGGTACAGAGCCCAAATTCTGGCAACTCCCGACTTCTACACAAGTCAGTCCCATTGCATGCTGGGTATTGTAGTCTTACAGTAAACTTGGCAGTTGGCAAATTGTTAAACAAAAACGACATTACCCAACATGCATTGGGAGACACAGAATTGGCACATTAAGCCAAGAAAAAACGTTGGCTGGTTTCCAAAGTGCAAACCAGGCAAAGGCCCAACAAGTAGCCCAAATCCGTACCTTGGCTAGTTTGTACTTTCAAGACCCGCCTGGGCTTTAAATTAGTAGCCCAATTTGGCTGGAAAACCAACAACCTGGCAAACCTGATTATATATTTAGATTTTAGTGGGAGCTACCATATAGGAAAAACATGTTGTTGGAGCCTGGAACTAAGGTTTTTATTTATGTTTTTTACTTTCAGTTAGGGTCCTCGTTAACCCCTGTCTAATGGATTATTGTTAGTTTATACAGCACTATTAAGTGATATTGTTGGGGAAGATGTTGGTATCCTTATATTGTTCTACTGTTGATCTACTCTACCTCCTTTTTTCACCCAGTCTTCCTATTTACAACTACAGGTATGGAATCCATTATCCGGAAACCCATAGAGTCCCATAGACTCCATTATATCCAAATAATCCAAATGTTTTAAAATGATTTCCTTTTTCTCTGTAATAATAAAACAGTAGCTTGTGCCTAATCCAAACTAAGATATAATTAATAATAAAACAGTAGTTTGTGCCTAACCCAAACTAAGATATAATTAATCCTTATTAGAATTAAAACCAGTCTATTGGGTTTATTTAGGGGCCGATTTATTAAGGTTCGAATGGTAAATTCAAATTCTAATTTTCAATTTGGATTTTTGGTCAAATCTCACAAATTCGAGTTGGGAATCATCCAAACTCAAATTTGAATTCAAATTTGACTTGGTTATATCATACCTTGACCCTGGGAACAATTAGAATTCGATAGTACGCCACCTAAAAACTGCCCAGTTCATGTAGAAATTAATGGCAGTGACCCATTTGAAGATGTTAATAACCTTCCAGACATTCAAGGTTTTTTTTTGGAGGAAAAACTCGAATTGAGTTATAAAAAATTTGATTTGAATTTTCGGGTCGATAATATTCGTTCGAGGTTTGGACGTTCAAGTTTTTTCTCAAATAAGATACCATTCAAGAATCGAGGTCATTCGAGGTAAAAAAAAAAACCAAAAAACTCTTTCATTCGACCTTTAAAATATATGCTCCTTAATGTTTAAAAGATTTTCTAGCAAACTTAAGGTATGAAGATCCAAATTTCAGAAAGATCCTTTATCTGGAAAAGCCCAGGTCCTGAGCATTCTGGATAACAGGTCCCATACCACTTTATGGGCCCTCCGCAGTTTTGATCTGTACTTGTGAATCAGGTAAAAGGTTGGTTAATGACACAACTTATGAATTTAATAAATACTCTGGATGGATCAGAAATATTATTATTATTATAATATAAGTGTATTGAGGATCACAACTTATGCCATAAATGTTTAGAAAGTCACTACGCCTTTAGATCTATTAGTGCTTAGTACAGGGAATGTCTATGCTGATAAATTTTTTGTATCGGTTGTGAGATATTAACTATGGAAAGTGATGTTTATTGGCTGGCCATACCCTTATGACATCATGTAATGCCCCTTGATTGGCCAGCCACGCCCCCTTCTGGCTCCCTGTAAGGCAATTAATTTCAACTTTTTCAGCAATAAACCTTAAACAAACGCTTTAAAGGGATTCTGTCATGATTTTTGTGATGTCGTTTTTATTTCTAAATGACACTGCAAATAATTCACTCTACAATATAAAATTTCATTCCTGAACCAGCAAGTGTATTTTTTCAGTTGTAATATTGGCGTGTAGGTGCATCTCAGGTCATTTTGCCTGGTCATGTGATTTCAGAAAGAGCCAGCACTTTAGAATGGAACTGCTTTCTGGCAGGCTGTTGTTTCTCCTACTGAAGGTGTCTCAGTGGGACCAGGATTTTACTATTGAGTGCTGTTCTTAGATCTACCAGGCAGCTGTTATCTTGTGTTGCTGCTATATGGTTACCTTTCCATTGTTCTGTTGTTTGGCTGCTGGGGGGGAGGGTAATTTCACTCTAACCTGCAGTTTATCAGAGCACAAGTCACATGACTGGGGCAGCTGGGAAACTGACAATATGTCTAGCCCCATTTCAGATTTCAAAATTAAATATAAAAAAAATCTGTTTGCTCTTTTGAGAAACAGATTTCAGTGCAGAATTCTGCTGGAGCAGCTTTATTAACTGATGTGTTTTGGGAAAAAAAATGTTTCCCATGACAGTATCCGTTTAAGGCTCACCTTTGGTCAGGGCCCCCTTAGCTCAGAAAATGGGAATATAGAATATACAGTATAGGAAAGATTTGGTGTACCGGTATTCATCCATAGTTTGCAGTATCCACGTATACTCATTTCATCATACTCATATTAATACAGGCTTCTAGTGGGGCACCACTTTTTCATGAACCATGTGGGGTGTAAGAAGCATGTGCACCAGGAAGCTCTAACAGCTGAGCAGCATTAGCAACGCATTCCTCAACCTGACAGGCCAAATTGTACTGCTGCTAAAGCTCCGACCTAGAGAGGGTGGCAGGCAGATGTCCGAAAAGATTGCATATCATTGGAGATGTATAGTTCTGCTTTGTGTTGTATATCGCAGTGTAGAAGGACCCACACCCAATGTGTACCTGTCTCTGATCTTAAAAGGGAACTATCGCAAAAATTAACAATTAGGGGCTCATTTACTTAGCTCGAGTGAAGGAATAGAGGAAAAATAGTTCAAATTTTGAATGTTTTTTTTGGCTACTTCGACCTTCGACTATGACCTTCGAATCGAGCGATTCGAACTAAAAATCGTTTGACTATTCGACCATTCGATAGTCGAAGTACTGTCTCTTTAAAAAATACTTCGACCCCCTACTTCGGCAAATAAAACCTACCGAGGCCAATGTTAGCCTATGGGGAAGGTCCCCATAGGCTTCCTAACAATTTTCTGATCGAAGGAATTTCATTCGATCGAACGATTTTTCCTTCGATTGTTCGATCGTAGGAATTGTGGTAAATCCTTCGACTTCATTATTTGAAGTCGAAGGATTTACATTCAGCAGTCGAATATCGAGGGTTAATTAACCCTTGATATTCGACCCTATGTAAATCTGCCCCTTAATATACGTTTCAGCATACTGAAATAAGAAACTTTCTAAATACAATCAATTAAAAATTCTGCATCATTTCTGAAATAATCAAGTTTATCTTCACTATTCCTTTCTCAGCATCTGTTTCTCTTCATTCTGTCTTCATGCAGCAGTTGGGTGTCAGATATTCATTGACAGTTAGATCCAATGTATCTTATAGGGGGGCTCCTTTTCCTAGCAGATGAATTACAGCTCATTAAAATAACTGATTCCAGTACAAAAAAAAAATCTAACAAAATAACTGCCTTTTGCACAAATTCTGCATGTAGAGAGACATGGTGATTTTAACATGAGTGAGCTCTAATACATCTTCTCACAGAGGGGTGCATGGGGCTAATAAAACACAGCACTGAGTTGCCCAGCTTTGGGACAATGAAGACACTTCCCTTACTGGAAATGTGACTTACAGATTGAATAGCACAGAGTCCGGCAGCATTTCATTGACAGGGAAACCGATACAGGGTATTTAATAAGCACTAAACTGACACAGAGAGCTTGCATTTCACTCAGTAACCAAAGCACAGAACAGGCTGGCCACAGGGAAACTGATACAACTTTTAATACACAGGGAAACTGGCACACAGGACTTGCAGAGCCGTGTAATTCATCCGCAGAGCATTTAATCTACAGGGAAAGCAACACGGCACACTGTAACTGAACTACAGTGATTTTAGTCTCTTGGGGGGACGGAATGTCATAAAATTCACAAGGTTTGCACCAGGTCTTGTATCCTATAGCAACCAGTTAACAATTAGCATTTATTTATCTATAAAAAAAACAAACATGATGAGTTGTTATGGGTTACTAGACCTGGTGCAAACTTTGTCACTTTTATGATGCCTTAGACAGTCACTAATTATTGGGCCTCAGGTGGGGGGGGGATTGGACCTCAGAGTACAGGAGAAGCAAGGGCCTGTTTTAAATTTTATTCTGGACACAAACATTCACACCTGTTCCCGACTTGCTCCTAACATGGAAGCAATGATATATAAATACAGGTGTGGGATCCGTTATACGGAAATCCAGAAAGCTCCAAATTACGGAAAGGCCGTCTCTCATAGACAACATTATAATCAAATAATCCAAATTCTTTTTAATGATTTCCTTTTTTTTCTCTGTAGTAAGAAAACAGTAGCTTGTACTTAAACTAAGATATGATTAATAACTATAGGAGGCCTATTGATATACTAAGATATAATTAATCCTTATTGGAAGCAAAACCAGTCTATTAGGTTTATTAAAGGTTTACATGATTTTCTAGTAGACTTAAGGTATGATGATCCAAATTACAGAATCTAGAAAACCCCAGGTCCCGAGCATTCTGGATAACAGGTCTCATACATGTCTATTACATTACACCTAAAGATTCTTAAAACTGTAACTTAAAATGTAACTGTAACTCTCCATCTTTTTACAGGTTCAAAGTCAATATCTTTTTAATAACCTGCCTGGTGCCATTTATACTTTCTAAAAACGACACTTTTAGCCCTTCTCCAACCCCTGTAACTTACCCGTGTCCGACTCCATGATGCCTTGTCCCATTGCTGCTGAGTCTATGATGTCACACTTGGGGGCAGGACTAAGACCTGTTTCAACAGCAATAGAAAAACATGCATGAGTTTTACACAGATAAGTGGCAGGCAACTGGGTGGGTGCAAGGGATTACAAAAAAGCATAGCACTAGGTAGGCTGATACCCTTATACTGATATGGTCTTGTAAAAAGTTGGAATATTTCAGCAGTATCAGTTGCTAAGGTCAGTGACCCTGGAATCCAGAGGAAATGTGTATTGGGAAGATAGATCTGTTTGTGCATTCATTGTTGCACTAAAACAAATAAATGTAGCCCAAAAAATAGTTAAATAATAAAAAAAATAAAAAGATGAACAATTGCCAGATTTAGTAGCAAAGCATCCTGCAGCAGAGGAAGTAGGTTTTTTTCCCAGTAAAAAATTGTTACCATATAGGCATCTGAGAGCCATCCCATTAAAACTAGGGATGTAGCGAACCGCCGATTTGATGTTCGCGAACGCTGTTCGCGAACACCGGCAAAAAATGCGAACAGTTCGCGAACTGTTCGCGAACTTCGAACATCCGAAAATCGTTCGATTCGAACGATCGAAGGATTTTAATCGTTCGATCGAAGGATTTTCGTTCTAATCGAACGATCGAAGCCATTCGATCGAATGATTTCATTCAATCCAATGGCTTCGATCTTTCGATTCGAACGAAAATCCTTCGATTTTAGCGATCGAAGGAATCGAATGGTCGAATGGTCGAACGATTTTTGACGCGAACGCCTATTGGCGAACGTCGCGCGACGTTCGCGAACATTCGGCGGACGCGAACAGTCGAAGTTCGCGCGAACAGTTCGCTACATCCCTAATTAAAACTGCCGCCCTAGGCAAAGGCCCTCAAGTCTCTATATGGTAAATATGCCTCTGCCCTACCCTACAAGGAGCCATGAGCTACAGAAGCAAACAAGCAAAAGATTTTAAAAAAACACCAAAATGTAGGCCCCATTAGACAGAGTTGCCATGGGATAATGAAACCTGGGAACAAGGGGTGATAATTTGCAGTCATTTTTTTGGGAAAGCACAATGACCTCGCTTGGCACTACCATCTCAGCTTACTCACTTCCCAGTGCCAGCTTCAACAATTTCACAGGACTGTGGGAATTTTCATGAGTGGCCTTTAGCAGGCCTGCCAGCTGCAGGATTATAGCTGCTGGCACAGACTCAGGATGAGTCAACAAATGCTGGACAACTGCCCACTAGTTTAAATACCACTTGAGACGAAAGATGCAAAGGCTCAGGCCGACCAAGGACGGATGTGTCATTTCCAAAATTCAGCAAGCTCCTAAATCTGCAATTACATCTAGTGCTTTTGCTCAAAAATGTGATCCATGCAGAAAGCGCCTTGATCAGTTTACTGTGATAAACCATTAATTTTTATCTTCCCTGGGATACAGCCGTTACACAAAAGCAGGAGATGCTTTCCTGGGAATTACACTTTTTTTTTTTTGGTTGAAAACAAAGTACATCTTTAAACTTATTTGCACAATTTATTTAAAAAAATTGGTAGTGTAGGGGACTAATAAATGTATTTCCCAGTTATATTGCATTCCCCTAAAATATGGGAGTATTCTATAATATATAAGATGATCACACATGTGTTCAGGGTCCATTTTGTCAGTCCCCTTACCTAAATAGGCAGGAACGGTTGCACTTGGAACCTAGACACATCAGGTCTAGCTAGTCATAGGCTACTTACTTTCATAGATCACTCTAGGACTGATAGATAGTTAGGCTATGTAGCCGAGCAGCTGAGGCTCCAGCTGAGGAGTGTTGAGTGGAATTAGGTTCCCAGGTACTAATTGAAGTAGGGACTAAGTGTCAGAGTATATTAGCGTACAGCTACTAGTTTTGAGTAATGGTGCTGCTCATTTTACTATAGCCTTACTGTATTCAGGTTGCTTTGTGCCTGTAGAGGGAATATAGACAGCAATTGGCTTTCAGCATAACTCGTTTGAATGTGTCTGGAAGTTTCAACTTGTTGTACCCCAAAAGAATTCTTTTGATCCATTTTGAACAAACACTGCATATTGTCATCCCTAGGTAGTGTCCTTTTAGGCCCCACCAGAGAACCTGACAATCTCAGCACAATTAGATGTAGAGAGTGCTAAATGTAATAGGTGCCATATAAACCTGTAGTGGAAATAAAAGGGGACTAATGGGAACTGACATTGTCCTGGAGATCATCTGATACTCTGGCAGTGCCCCATAGAAAAGAGATGGACATTACTCCTAGAGTTAATGGCGTATCTTGGGCCCACTGGGTACCCAACTCAAGGTCCCACCACCCACCCAATGAAGGGTCCAGCAACCAGAGTTCACCACTACCGCTCAACCCCCAGCCACAGCGATACGTGCTCCCTGTGATTACTTTGCTGTAAAAAAAATTTTTAAAAGATGGCAGTGCATTCCACAGTGAATGCATGGCTGGCTTGCAGGCAGGGCCTAATAGGGTCAGGTCCACCAGGATTTTTTACCCATGTCCCAGCAGGCCAATCCAACCCTGTGTACTCTTCAAGCCACATCAGATAGAACCATGACCCATCAACTAATCGGAATAGATTGGAATGTTGATGTTCCAAAGCTGAACGACTAACCATTGAACTATAAAAAGAAAGCTAATCATCAAGTTACCAAGTCACGTGACATAACCAAAAAGATGGTTTGGCATGGTTGCACAACTCCCATGTGAATTCTAATATTCATATCAAATACAGGAGAAGATGCTGTATATACTAATACTAATACATATACATATACATATACATATACATATACATATACATATACTAATACATATACTAATACATATACTAATACATATACTAATACATATACTAATACATATACTAATACATATACTAATACATATACATATACTAATACATATACATATACTAATACATATACATATACATATACATATACATATACATATACATATACATATACATATACATATACATATACATATACATATACATATACATATACTAATACATATACTAATACATATACTAATACATATACTAATACATATACTAATACATATACTAATACATATACTAATACATATACATATACTAATACATATACATATACTAATACATATACATATACATATACATATACATATACATATACATATACATATACATATACTAATACATATACATATACATATACATATACATATACATATACATATACACATACACATACACATACACATACACATACACATACACATACACATACACATACACATACACATACACATACACATATACATATACATATGTAAAGCCAATGCCTTACTGGTTTTCCTGTTCACAGACAGAGGATGAGTCGATGAGGAGGTAAAAGCAGAGAGCGATTGTGATAGACTGGAATGGGTAAACGCCATCGTCCAAAATGTTCAGACAGTGTCCTTCTCAAGACGGTTCTTCTGCTTATCTTCTGCGAGCAAGGTAAAGATTACCAATTATATCAACATACACAACAAACACAAATCAGAAACCAGAAGTGGTTTAGCATTTACCCAATGAAACTGACTAGGTATTGTAATTTTTCAAACTACATTTTAAGTTGGCCATGCATACACCTCATGATCCACTGGTTTTCCAAGGTCACTCAATGGGTAGATCTTTGGTTGCATTTGGGGACCCAGAGGCTGGGCCAAATCATGGTGATCTGATCTTTGGCCCTGTGTAAGTAATCAGATCACACAGTGTAGAGTCCTGCATGGGTCCAATTGGAAGGACCAATTTTCGACCCAGACCCGCTGACCCCTAACCCAACCCGCCACATCCCCCTACCCAAAGCTGCTACCCATCCTGAACCTTATAACTTAAACTTACCTTCCAACCCAGGAGACACAACCCAGAAGTGACATCTTCTATTTTTCAGCTTCAATTCTTCCAGAAACGTACCAAAAAAGTGCCTACAGCACTACCTGCATGGGCAGGGGATCAGGGATTTTCTACCTAGACCCCGACTGCTTTGTGGTTATTCCACAGGTACCCTACCCGGTGCAGGACTCTAACACGGTGTGCCTATGTAGACTTGGAGAGAGCCCCACACATGTTCCAATATGGTCCTTGTAGATTGGAAGATATCTGGGCAGATTTCAGACAGAAATCAGTTAGGGTTCTTATGTTTGGCCCCCATACATTGCCCAACAAGTTGAGTCAGCAGCCAATATCTGCTTGTGTATGGCCAGCTTTACATCAAGTGTGTATGGCCAGTTTTAATTCAAGAGGCATATTTATCACCTGAAGATCGATATCAGAAAATGTGAGTTCTTTAACTTGTTTGCTTTTTTCTTTTATTGTTCCTTTTTTCTTTGTATGGGGTTTTTTCCAAGATCAAACTTCTTTAAAAAGTGCATGTTTTAGGTACAAAGTCTATTTAGAGACCGACAAAGTGTAGAAGTAGTTCTATGACTGAGGGCAACCTTTTGCTATATGAGTCTCTATGTATATTAGTGCAACTACCTTGGACATACAGTATATATGTGAATTATTACCACTGTACCTGCATTTCTAAACTTAATAATGCCCTTTTCTTTCACTGCAGTGAATGCCCAGTGTAAGATTGTCAAATGCAATTCTGATTATGTGTCTGCCACGATGAACTTGAGGGGTTCCGGCAGAAATGCTGAGATCCAGAAATGTAATGCCCTCCGTGCCTATTCCCAATGTACCCGCAAAACTGCTCGCACCTGCCGTGGAGACCTGATCTACCACTCGGCAGTGCACATCATTGAAGATCTCATGATTCAGCACAACTGTTCCAAAGAGGGGCCTACTGCATCCCCCAGACCTCAACCCCCACAACCACGCCCTGAGGGGCCCAGGAAACAGGAGGCCTGTGATTATGAGAGAACTTTCCGTGAGAAGCATGGCAAGATTCCAAAGTATCTCCACTGTGGGGTGTTTGGGGACCCTCATTTACGCACTTTTAGTGGTGACTTTCAGACATGTCGAGTCAACGGGTCATGGCCTCTATTGGACAATGAATATCTGTTTGTCCAAGCCACCAGCTCACCACTCTCCACTATGTCCAACGCCACAGTTATTACTAAGGTAAAAGCCAATGTAAGCATCATATAAAAACATCTACAGGCCTTTTTGTAAATAATTTTGATGTTGTTTAGGTTTGGGCAATAAGAACTACCCTTAGGTTGTACCTGTGCCTATAGACACCAGAACTTTCTCCTTGCAGCTGCTCTCTAGTAGCTTGGACTAGCTTGGATCTGTGGTTGTGTATAGAAGGTAGAGCTCAACTTGACAAGCAGGAGACCCTGTATTCAGAAAGAGGTGCCTCTTGCCTATATACTCAGCATTATCAACAGGCAGTATACAGTAGACATCCCACCCAAACGGGAGAGCAAAGGACAGAGATCTATAGAATGGTGGAAATGCAAGATATATATAAACAATAAATACATATAAACAAATGCCCTCACAACCCAGCAAGGATATTCTGTAACAAATTCAGAACGTAGGCACCGTACTATATTTTTCTAGTTGTTGTAATCCCTAGAACATCATAACAGGACTAACATTTTTACAGTCCCTAACCGTTCATTCAAAACAATACTTGGAAACTACACAGAGATTTATTCAGATTGATAATGGGTCATATGGACCCTACAGGAGATATCCTAGAGTAGTGATTGCCAACCAGTGGCTCGTGAACAATATGTTGCTCTTCACTACCATTGATGTTGTTCCCAGTGGTCTCATAGTAAGTGCCCATTTTTAAATCCCTGGCTTGAATTCAAGTTTTGAAGGCATAAAGACACATGTTTTCTCCAACAGAGCTTTCTGCAGACCAGCAGTCCACATGGGGCTATCACTTAGCCTATCACGGCCCTTATTTGGCAGCATAAGGAATATTCTTCTTGTTTGTGTGGCTCCTTAAAAGTTTTTACATTAAAATGTGTCTTAAATGTTGCAGGGCGGCCCAGGGAACAGGGGGGCCCAGGCTGTGGGTTCTGCTTCCTCTATAGCTAATTAAAAAACCCTCCTCCCAGCCGCCCTCTTACCTGTGGCAAGGAAGGGAGATGCAAGTCGGGTGGGAGTGGCGGAGGCAGGTGGAGAACGGGTGGAGGCAGGGGCAGGATGTGGGCGGGAGCAGGTCCGGATTTGTGGTGAGACCACAAATGCCTGGCCTAGGGCGGCGAAATTTTATGGGCGGCATGCCGCCCAGCCGCATCCTTAGGCGCACTGGGGACGTGAAGCTCCCTAGTGCTTCTGTGCCTTAGAGTGCCGCGGCCAGTGCTAGGACCCGGCGGCAACGGGGGTCGGGGAGGAAGCGAGCAGAAGCGGTTGGCACTGGGACCATGCGGGCCTCGGGGTGCCGTCAAATCTGCCCATGGGCGGGAGGATGGGGATCGGAGTGCGCTGGGCCTCTCTGAAGATTTTAATGCAGGGGGGCCAGCGCACTCCAGTTATGCCACTGTTGGGGACCAATATCCTAGAGGATCCTTTAGTCTACCCAGCCAGTTAGCCTAAATTCCCTTCCAGCAGCTTGCCACGAACTCCTGTAGACAGGAGTTTCACAGCTGGACCTCCTGAGCAAAGCCACGATTAGAAACCCGAATGAGCACCCTCTATATACAGGAGAAGCATTTTTACACACAAAACCAGTTTTTTCGCTAGGCTTTTGTTGTTTTCTCATTTTACCACAATGATGTCTGTTTTATTTTTGTAGATCACCATCATCTTTAAAAATATGAAGCAGTGCATAGATCAGAAGGTTTACCAGGCCGAAGTGAACAACCTCCCAGCAGCCTTTGATGATGGCTCAGTAAACGGAGGTAGACGAGGGGGAGGAAGTAACCTTAAGATCTACGACAGGGAGCCTGGGAGCTTAATAGAGATCGAGGCCCCTTATATTGGCACAATCATACGGGTTCGCCAGCTGGCCAAGCAGCTCTCATTCTCCCTGCGCATGCCTGAGGACATCTCATTAGCCTTCCAAGAGGAGCAGGATTTGCAGCTATGCCTGGGAGGATGCCCAGCCAGCCAGTTCATATTGAGGACTAAGGATCTTGGAAGGACAAGCTCTATCAGCACCGAAAAAGCCAAATCCTTGTGCAGAGTCAAACTCCCAGTTGAGGATGCTTATTTCCAGTCTTGCGTTTTTGATGTGGCCTTATCTGGAGATGCTAATATGACAAATGCAGCTTACTATGCCTTGGAGGATGCAAAAGACTTTCTCCCTGAACCAGGAACATTACATATATTTGCCACAGCAGCAGCCAAGAGTCTGCATGTACCAGTTGCCTTATTGCTTCTCCTTTGTCTGGCTACCACAGTGGGAAACCTTTAGCTATTTGGGCATTGAATGTGGGCCCGGACACGTATGTGAAGATAGTAGAGCCAACATTTGGCAGAAGCTTTATCATTTTAACAACTGTTCTGGTGCATTTCCTCTGGATTTAGACAAACCTATTGTAGATAAAACTTTACAGTATTTCATGGCAGTGTCGGACTGGCCCACAGGGATACCAGGAAAATTCCCGGTGGGCCCAGGTATCAGTGGGCTCTCATGCTGCTAAACATTTGGCCTATTTCATGGTCATTCCCTATTTATATGAGAAGAAAGAGGCTAAATAGATGGAATAATAGATTATAGTATGTAAAGAAAAGAGTCCAGGACAACAGAGGTTGAACGAAGAGAGGAAGAATAACAGTGCCCTTGATCTAAGGTTTTTGGGTGGGCCCCTGGTTTAAGGTTTTTGGGTGGGCCCCCGGTATCTCAGTCCGACACTGTTTCATGGTATAGGAGTTAAATATCAGGCCGCTGCCAGCAAATCCCAAATTAGTAATACTAATACAGAATATTCTGGATGTTCTTCTGGATTTTCTATGACGTTTAGCTAAATCACATTGCCGAACCCATTAAAGAACTGTATCACTCACACACACATGTATATATATAAGGTTTACCAGTAGGGGGGATTAAAGTATAAGTAAACCTTTAAATTAAGTGAATGTAGAATTGACAAGGGGGCTATTTTAAGCACTTTTGTCAGTTACATTCATTATTTATTTATTTTTATTCCAAGATATTAAGGGATACATGTACTGTTAATATGAATGAATTTTGTTACAACAGCGCCACCTGCTGGTCAGTTTCCCACCAGTCTGACCACCAAGTAGTCAAGGAAGTTGTCAGGAGAAAGAAAGAGGCTGATGTTCTTCTGCTTAGGAAAATAATTAGAAACCTCTCTCAAATCTTTCCTAAGCAGAAGAACATCAGAGCATTGAAGGCGACTAAAGATTAAACCAAAATGAATGTATCATTGCAAAGAGCCAACCTGAGTGTACCCCATACCAGTCAGTCTCCATAGATTTCTATAGAACAACATTATACAGATACTTGTTGCTGTCCATTTAGAATGATTAGAAAATATCAACTCTCAGAACAAATGAATGTAAAATTGCTCTTTTGTGACCATTTATTTTCTAGTTTTAAAGATATTGGCACTTTTTACTGCTGATGAATTTGAAGCAACAGCGCCACCTATTGTTCATATTAGCTGGTTGAAGCATTCGGTAGAAAATAAAGTGGATAAAAAAAGGAAAGTCTTGTGATGTTGCTCTGCTCAGAAAATTAAGTTGGTGAGCAGAGAAGAGTCATCTGATGTTTCTTTGGTTTGTTCTGAGCAAAGCAATAAAACTAGACTTTCCCTTTTTCACCAACTTCATTTTCTACTAACTGTATTCAGTCAGCCGAAATGAACAGCAGGTGGCGCCGTTGTTATGTATTTATTATATCAGCAGCATACAAACTGCTAATATCTTGTAAAACTAGAATAAATCATTGAAATTGCAGGAATGCTCAGAGGATTTTACATTACCTAGCACTATATTAACATGCAGGTTGGAAAAAGACTCAAGTCTATTAAATTCACCCTTTTGATTCCAATGAAACCTTCCCGACTGCTAGCTGATTAAAAGGAAGGTGAAAACCCCAAGTGAAGCAGCTCATACAAAGTAAATATATAGAGAAAAGAAGATATGCTCAAAACCTATGACCTCATAAGTTTCTGTAATAAATAAATTAAAGGTAACATCTAGTAATAAACAACAATTCTTTCCCTTTAAACATTGAGGAGCACATTCTTTCCATATGCTCATTCTGCAGCCCATTGCAATTCTGACTTCAAAAATTCCCAAATTCAGTACGAGAGTGAACCCGTAAAGGGGTGGTTTGCCTTTAAGTTAACTTTTAGTATGTTATAGAATGGTTAATTCTAAGCAATTTTTCAAACAGCCTCCATTTTTTAGTTTTTTATAGTTTTTGAATTATTTGCCGCCTTCTTCTTTTGCCGCCGTCACTGACCCCATCTAAAAACAAATAGTCTGTAAGGCTACACGTTTATTATTATTGCTACTTTTTATTATTCATCTTTCTATTCAGGCCTCTCCTATTCATATTCCAACCTCTTATTGAAATGAATGGTTGCTAGGGGAATTTGGACCCTAGCAATCAGATTACTGAAACTGGAGAGCTGCTGAATTAAAAAGCTAAATAACTCAAAAACCACAAATAATAAAAAATGAAAACCAATTGCAAATTGACTCAGAATATCACTCTCTACATCATACTAAAAGCTAATTTAAAGGTGAACAACCCTTTTAAATCCCACATTTGCAATGTTTTCATATTAGGGTCCTGTAAGGCTGCAGTCTCACCACCAGGTGGAGACAGTCACTAGCATAAACTTTATGAGACCCAGCAGATGTATGATGGGTATTATTAGCACAAGGTGTTTAAATGGCATTAAAAGTATCTGCAGAAATGGTACGATCCAGCAGCACTGGGGTTAAACCACTCTAGATAAGTATTGGTTGCCTAGACAGAAATATTTAATATATTGAAGTAGAATGTTCTATTAAAAATGTGTTCTATTTTTTGTGAGATGTGTTTTTATATATCAGTGGAAATAGGGGCGCTCTTTCATTGTAATGATGAGTTACAAATATTACCCCATGCAGGGCACTTAAAAGGGGAATGGCACCCAAAAAAAATTTTTTGCATAAAGAGAAAATGTCATTGTTAAACATTCTAAGTACAATATCCACGAATGAAACATTGAAATTGAAATTCCCAGTGTTTGTCTGGCTGTTTGTGTTCTCGGCACTGCTGGTTCTGACTCCTGAAGCAATGGAGCAGAAGCCAGCCAAGTAAGAGATGCAGAGGTTTTAATAAATGTATATTGGAAGGTTGCTTAAAATTGTATTTTCTTCCATTGTTCATTGAGTGGGAGACCCCTTTAAGAGACATATATTGTGGCCAAATGAATTCGGTGGGGGAGATTCTTTTTCGGACTGGAGTGCTATATTTGTGGTTTCCTTTTCCCCATCTGTCTAGTCTAAAATGGAGTCCTGACCATCAGGCCAGCCAGCTGGTGGCACTGTTGCTTCATATTATATCATATTATATTAGCAGTATAAAACTGGTAATATCTTGAAAACCAGGGGGAAAATAAATGTGATCCCGATCACAGCCAGTGCAAATGAGTTAGCCCCACCCCTTGACAGACAAAGCGGAATTACACTTTGAATGAAGAAGGATCTAAGTGGTCAGGTCAAACTGTCTTTCATTATGGGGGTTATTTATTAAACTCCGGTAGGGCTTTTTGGGACAAAAGTCAAATTTTTGGGATTTATTAAAACCAGATGCTGCAAAAAGTCAGAATCCGAAAATCCACCATCTCAGACCTGCCGAGGTTGTATTTAAATCCTATTTGGAAGTTTCTGTGGTCAGCGCTGGAATTAGCCCGAAAATCTGACTATTTCTGGCAAAAATCTGAAAAATCCTTGCTTTCCAGGAAAAAGCCTGAAAAATCGCACAATTCTGGGGAAAAACTCATACAGAAAAAACATACGATTTGGGTTTTCGCTGGATTTTATTGATTTTTTACCCGATACGATTAAATTGTGCTTTTTTAATAATAAATAAGGTCAAATCTGTGTCGGATTGGGACACCAGGTGCCCACCCAAAAACCTTAGACGAGGGGCCCACCATAAAAGAGTGGCCCACTCTCAGTACTAATATTCAGCGCCGATTCGGACCTAAGCGCCGCCTGAGGCGGCTCCTGCAATGCCGCCCCCCCTTGCCGACTTACTTGTCGGGAGGGGAGGCAGGAACACTAATGCGGAGAGCGCAATTGCGCTCTCTCGCATTAGTGAAGCCGAATTTCCGGTTTAAAAACCGGAAATTCGGCTCTTAAAGGTGCAGGGGCGGCTTTTTGCCGCCCCTGGAAACCGCTTCGGCGTTGCCGCCTGAGGCAAGCGTCTCAGCTCGCCTCATTGGCGGCGCGCCCCTGCTAATATTCTTCATCTCCTCAATCAACCTCTATTCTCCTAGTTTGTTTTCTTTACTAAATCTATTATTTACAATAATCTATTATTCCATCTAGTTGTCCTCTTTGTTCTTATACAAACAGGGAATGGCCATGAAATAGGCCAAGTGTTTAGCAGCATGAGGGGCCACTGACACCTGGGCCCACCGGGAGTTTTCCTGGTATCCCAGTGGGCCAGTCCAACACTGGGTCAAATTGTGGATTCTAGTTTGATTGGACTTTTATATCTTTAAAAATTAGAAAAATTCGGTTTTTGATAAATAACCCCCAAAATGTCTGAGACTCAGGGGTGCTTTGCCAACGAGGCAAGTTGAGGCTGTCGTCTCAGGCGGCAGTGCCCCACTAGGTAACAGGGGTGGCAAAAATGCCGCTCCCGGTACTTTAAGAGCAGAATTTCCAGGTTTTCAAACCAGAAATTCTGCTTTTCTAGCACAGAGAGCGCGTACTGGCTCTCTCTGCTGCCCTCGTGGACCCCCCTGGACCCCCTTAGGGGCAAAAAAGGTAAGCACACTGGGGAGAGGGGTGGTAGCAACTGCTGCTACCTCAGGCGGCGGAGGGGTCAGGATCGCCCCTGCTGAGACTTGCCAGGCGAAAGGGAAAACATGTTTTTTTCAAAACACATCAGTTAATAGTGCTGCTCCAGCAGAATTCTGCACTGAAATCTGTTTTTCAAAAGAATCTGAAAATCTGAAAATTTCTGATACATTTCGGTAAAATAGTCTGACCAATTCCGCTTATTCCAATTATTTATCAATACATTTTGTCTGCAAATTTCCTGTGAGGTCAAAAACTCGATAGAATCGTGAAAAAAATTCTATTGTACGGATTTTACGCCCCAAAAAATCAGATTTTTTTCAAGACTTCACTCATTGAGTTCTACATGAACTCGGCAAGTCTGAGTTGGAGTCAGGCCCGGATTTGCGGCACGGCCGCATAGGCCCGGGCCTAGGGCGGCAAAAAACAGGGGCGGCATGCCGCCCAGCCGCATTATGGGGACGTTCGTGTCCCCATTCAACTACACCAGCTGCGCCAGCGTTTTTTCGCCGGCGCGCTGGGAAGGCGGGCGCTAGGACCGCGCGGCCGCCTGGTCGGACCGCGCGGCCTAGGGGCGGCCGGGGAAGGAATCCGGCCCTGGTTGGAGTATTTTCTTATTTGGATTTATACAACCCTCTGGGTGAAATAAATCTAAAAAATTCAAAATTTGAATTTGGATTTTTTTTGGCATTTGGACTTTGATAAATAACCTCCCCCCCAGGTATTTTTCTGGTCAGTACAAGACTTTCTTGTTTTTATTAACAATTTTCTACTCACTGTATCCAGTTGATTTAAAGGGGTAGTTCACCTTCAGGTTAACTTTTAGTATGTTATAGAATGGCTAATTCTAAGCAACTTTTCAATTGGTCTTCATTATTTATTTTTTATAGTTTTTTGCATTCATTGCCTTTTTTTCTGACTCTTTCCAGCTCTGTGAGGCTACAAATGTTTTGTTATTGCTACTTTTTATTCCTTATCTTTGTATTTAGGCCTCTCCTATTCATTTTCCTGTCTCTTGCTCAAATCAATGCATGGTTGCTAGGGGAATTTGGGCACTAGCAACCAGATGGCTGAAATAGCAAACTGGAGAGATGCTTGATAAAAAGAGAAATAACTCAAAAACCACAAATAATAGAAAATGGAAACCAATTGCAAATTGTCTCAGAATACCACTCTCTGCATCATGCTAAAAGCCAATAAAGGTGAACAACCCCTTTAACTAAAAAGTCAAATTGTCCCCCGTAAATTAGCATTTTACAAAAATGACATCAGGTTTCCAGTAGGTGTCACTGTTGCTTCATTCACTGGAGCCTCTTCAGGGCTGAGCCGCTGGAAAAGCATTGTCTGTTTAGCTCAGCATTTATCTGTTGCATTATTCTGTTCCACTAAGTGATAATGTCAATTAAATGATGATCCAAAATGATGATATCATCCCATCCAAAATGATGATATCATCCAATTCAGTCAATGCAGCTATGTGGGGGCCACAAAAATATACTGATGAGGTGGCTAGTGATGGGCGAATTTGTCCCCTTTTGCTTTGGCACGAATTTGGCGAATTTCCCGAGAAATTCACAAAAATGGAGAAAAATTCATGAAACAACGATTTTGACTTAAAAAAAATTGACGCCGGCGTCGAACCTGAATTTTCGCCATCTAATTTTTGCTGCAAATTCGGCACGAAACGGGCAAATTTGCAGCGAATTTGCGTCTGGCGAATAAATTCTCCCATCACTAGAGACGGCACCTACAGAACAGTGAGCAGGTTCTCCAGTGCCCAGGCATTTCCAATCAGTAACACAGAAGTCTTTCATAGACTGTCTCAAGCAAACTATTTACTGTTTGACAAGTAACAATGAGAATATTCTGAATATTGGGGCATTTGCAGGGGGCTGACGGCTGGAATAGAAACCCACAAGACTGATTGTATAACTGCTGAATAGCTCCTGCAGGGATTCTCCCAGGGAGGCTGATCCTCCAATAAGACCTTAATAAGCAGCTTAAAAATTAGGATTTAGTGCAAGTCATTTCGGAAGCCCACATTTTTGCCTGATTTGTGGTGCTATTTCCAGAACCAGGTCCATCCTACCCTGGAATTGCCCTGATTTATACTATTTATGCTCCAGAATGGTATGAGATGCTCATTATTACGTATTATTTGTGGTGTGATCAACTGTAGCAAGTGCAACAGGTAGAATTGAATGTACTCACAGCAGCTGCATATTGAGAATACTGTTTCCATGCAAAAGTGTGACATTTAAGAGTCAATAGACTGGACTGCTCCAAGCATGTAACATTAGTCAATAGCCTGTACTGTTCCCACACAAAGGTGTAACTGTAACCTAATAGATTGTACTGCTTCTAGGCAAGGATGAAATATTATAGAGTAAACTCTAGTCACCCCTGCAGGGTTTCTCCTGGCCTCTGTGCTATCTCGGGACATGAGGTTGAACTTAAATGGACAACCCTAATTTGTACTTAGCTCTGTAATTGTAATGGAGCTAATACATTGCGTGCGCCACGTATTTGACTTTGTACATATGTGTAAGATTTGCCAAATCTCCGGCCTCAGATGAGTTCAGCAATATCTTATTGCAGTGAGCAGCGTAAAAACAAGGATATGAGCCAAACTGTTGGGTGTCACAGTTCCCAGAATCCTCAGCCACTTATTGGCAGTTGCACTTCCCAGAAATCCAGCTTAGCACCATAGTATAGGGCCCTTCTCACTCCAACTTTCCCTACTCACACCTGCCGTCCTTCTTTGCTGCTTACTCTTTATGTTCCACTCGCTCAGCATTTACTTCTGCCAAGGCTGCTGACAACCTGCAGTGCAGGTGCAAAGTGCATTAAACAGGCACAGCCTATATCTCCCAACCGTTTTGAGCGGGACAGTCCCGATTTTGACAGCTCAACTCGTAGTCCCGCATTTGTAATGAAGTGTCCCGACTTTCGCTGCACTGAACAGCCAGAAAAAGAAACAAAGTTTCTAACTTAATTGTCTTTTGGCAGAGAGCCAAGAACAGCCACCAGATACTTTTGTAACATCAATATTGTATATTAGGAAAGGATACAGCCAAAGGCAGAATAACTGCAATGTGCATTTATTGACACGACATGTTTCGGGTATAACAACCCTTTATCAAGTGTCTTTTGTAACAATTTTCAGATAAGCAAATAATAAATTGTAGCAATTAAGATAAACAGGTCTCTTGGGAAAAGTTAAAACTCACGGCTTAAGGGCTCTTACTGACGAGCGTTATTACCTGCGCTCCCCTGCGTTCTGTGTTCAGCCGCAGGGGAGCGCAGGAATAGACACATTACATTTTTTCCAATGGGGCTGTACTCACACAGGCGCGTGTAGGCGCCGAACACAGGAAAAATGCAGCATGTTGCGTCTCAACCTGCGTTCGGTGCCTACACGCGCCTGTGTGAGTACAGCCGCATTGGAAAAAAAGTAATGCGTCTATTCCGGCGCTCCCCTGCGGCTGAACGTAGAAAAACGGAACGCAGGGGAGCGCAGGTAAAAACGCTCGTAGCAGGGCAGGGCCATGCCGTCCAGGCGCCCTAGGCAACCTGGCCGGTCCAGCGCCTGCTAGCCGCGCGCATGCGTAAACTGGTGCTTCTGTGTGGTGCGCATGCGCAAACTCCCACTTTCGCACGCGCATGCTCCTTTTGACGTTCGCTTGCGTATGTGGCAATTGAGCGCTGAAGCACTACTACGAGGCCGAATAGAATAAACTTTTGGAGAGACGCGATCGGACATGGGGTAGGTGTCAGAGAAGGCATGTGCCTGTCGCCCCCCTAGCTTTTGCGTCCTAGACGTGTGCCTACTCTGCATACCCCTAGTTCCGGCCCTGGGCTGAACACTCCAGCTGCATATTTTTGCAGGCTCCGTTGATTTAAATCTGATCAGCAGTAATTAGAAAAAGTCTGGTGAATGACCCCTTTAATGTGAAAATATAACATTTAATGTACATTCCACTTTAAGACTAATACAACTAGACAACATGAGCCAAAATATCGAGGAAATGAAAAATGCAAAATGGGCAAAACAAGGGGCGCAGTAAATAGCTTAGCAAGTAAACAGACGATGACCATCAACATCGGCCTATCCCTGATAAGTTGGTCAATGTCAAGAAGCCTTGGTGGAAATAAACATGAACAACAGAGAAGGAAAACAATAACAGTAAGCAGCAACCCTGACAACACGAAAAGAGGTAAAACAGAGCGAAGGCTGAAAAATATTCCCCTAAGTGAATGAAGAGTTGGGAAGCTCCCTATTGAGGACCATTGTGGAGTCTGTTTTTCCTTTTTTCAGGCTCGGTAAAATAAATATCATTGCACGGAGCCAATTTATATATATATTTAGAGAGAACAATGGCCAACAACACCAGGACTTTGCTGTTCATCTGTGTATTAAAGTTGTATATACAACCATGCACCTGGGCATTGATGAAAGACACTGTACAGTCCATTGGAACGATATATTATATACCTAAACAAATGATAATAAAAAGAAGATTATGGGACCTGTTATCCAGAATGCTCAGGACCTGGGGGTTTCAGGATGAGATATTTCTGTAATTTGGATCTCCATATCATAAGTCTACTAAAAAAACAATGTAAAGGAGAACTAAAGCTTAACTAAAGAAGTAGGTAGAAATGTTGTACAAAATGTTTTATGCTTCTGTACCAGCCCAAGGCAACCACAGCCCTTTAGCAGTAAAGATCTGTGTCTCCAAAGATGCCCCAGTAGCTCCCCATCTTTTTTTCTGCTGATTTACTGCACATGCTCTGTGCTGCTGTCACTTACTGAGCTTAGGGAGCCACTCACAATATACAGTACACATAGAATAGAAATGTCACAATATAAGGCTGATTAGTCATTAATACAGATAATTACGACATGGCAGCACAGAAACCAGTGCAATTAGCATCAGAATTTAATAATCAGCAAACCTGTAGCATCAGCTTATATTACAGCCAGGGAAGATCATTTTCTGCTGGATAATTAGTGACGAGCCCTAAGCTTAGCTTCTCAACAGCCAATCAGAGCCCACTGAGCATGTGAGTGTCACAGACACTTTCCAAGATGGTGACCCCCTGTGACAAGTTTGAAGTCCTGGATCATTGCTGCTATTGACAAGCTCAAACTTTAGCCTCGTGCAATAAGTTCACTATAGAAAATATGCCATTTTTAGCCACATTGATTGCTTAGGGGTTAGTTCTCCTTTAAACATTAAATATACCCAATAGGGTGGTTTAGCTTCCAATAAGGATTAATTATTACTTAGTTGGGATCAAGTAAAGGGAAATAATTCTTAAACATTTTTAATTTTTTTTTATTAAAATTAAGTCTATGACAAATGGCCATCCTGAGCCCTCAAGCTTTCTGGATAACAGATCCTGTACACACACACACACACACATATATATATTTATATATATGTTGTTGTTTTTTTAATCTCTACTAGTTTGCCACCAGCGGTGTACCAAAGTCTGTACTGTGTATGCACCAATCAGGAAGGAAAGGGGAGGCTGGCTGGCGGTGGCTGGGGTATTAATAATTAATCAAGATATTAGATCACTGAAGAATCAAACCTTAGAATATTGACTTTATCAGTACATGTTACAAAACCATGTCCTGGCATTTCTCCATATAAAAATAAAAGTGCCACACAGTAAAAACTTTTGCCAGCCATGTTAAATATTGTGAGTAAATACAGTCAGCAACCACTGATTTTATCATGCTGCGTTAAAGTATCTACAACCCCAGAGAACTGCTATGCACATGTGTCATCAACTCTCCTACGCATGCAAAAAGGTCCAGTGGCAGTTAGCATTAATATATAAATATGCTATTGATTTCTGATTTCAGTGGTGTAGGGTAAGAGCAGTACTGAAAAAAGTGTTGTTGGGGTGCAGATGTGCAGCAATTACATCTTTGCCTTGGGGCCAACCAAGCCTTAAAGTACCACTGCTTTAAAGGGGAATTATCATGAAAATGAAAATTTAATATATGCTTCATCATACTGAAATTAGAAACTTTCTAAATACAATCAATTAAATATTCTGTACTGTTTCTGAAATAATCAAGTTTATCTTTTCTATTCCTCTCTCAGCATCTGTTTCTCTTCATTCTGTCTTCATGCAGCAGTTGGGTGTCAGATATTCATTGACAGTTAGATCCAATATATCTTATAGGGGGGCTCCTTTTGCCTAGAAGATGTATTAGAGCTCACTCTATTAAAATCACCAGACATCATGTCTCTCTACATGCAGGATTTGTGCAAAAGGCAGTTATTTTGTTACATTTTTTTTGTACTGGAATCAGTTATTTGAGTGAGCTCTAATACATCTGCTAGAAAAGGAAGCCCCCTATAAGGTTGCCACCTGTCTGGATTTGACCCAGACAGCCTGGTATTTTGAAAGGCTGCCCGGGTCAAAACTTCCTGCCCGGTTTTCCAAATAAGGAAAACCGGGCAGAATTCCCTTGATTGACAAGGTGATTGGATAATAGCTCCACCCCCAGATGGCACTGACACTCCCATCTTCATCACAGCCCCACCCCCATAACATCACAGCCCCACCCTTGCCCGATCTCCACCATGTAAAAAAGGTGGCAACCCTACCCCCTATAAGATTTATTGTATCTAACTGTCAAAAACTGACACCCAACTGCTGCATGAAGAGAGAATGAAGAGAAACAGATGCTGAAAGAAGGATTATGAAGATAAACTTAATTATTTCAGAAATGATGCAGCATTTTTAATTGATTGTATTTACAAAGTTTCTTATTTCATCATGCTTAATTTTTGTAATAATGCACTAGTTACCCTTTAACTACAATTCTCAAATTCATTTGGCAAGGGGTGCTGGGAGTTGCTATAGTTCGGACAGTCCTGCATTTAGGTTGCCCTTGGCCCCATCACGACTATATAAGTCCTTGACCGTATAAATAAGCAAGTGAGACTAAGCAGAACCATGAGGCCAATAAGAGATGTTTTCCAGTTTCTGCTCCCCGTTTACAGAACAGGCCGTATCCTGTTTACTGAGAGTAGCAATGCACGGAATGTTTCTGAATTACTCTTGGAACATTTCATAGTAATGGGCAGATTCCTCGTCCCACTCACGTACTGAATGAGCTGTTTGGGTTTCTTACTGTATCCTCACGCACACGCCAGGGGAGCTCTGTGTTACTATAATCTGGAGTAAGGGTAAGGAATTTCCATGGGGCAGCAGTTCAATACCTCGATTAGCAGAGCTGTTTGATTCTTCAAGACTGCAAGATGTTCTTTTGCTCTTCAGACAATAACATGCTGTTTATGGGACAGTTATGACTGACTCCACTCCGTGCCAACTCAAGATATGAGCCATTGACAGGAGACCTCAGAAGCTGTGCCATATTTTGTAATGAACTGTCAAAGCACCGAAATAATCCCCCCCCCAAACTGCCATGGGTGTTTAAAGGGTTGTTCACATTTATGTTATTTATATAACTTTTAGCATTTTATAGAATGGGTAATTCTAAGCAACTTTTTTCATTTTTATGTCTCTTCTTCTGACTTTATCCAACTTTCAAGTTGGGGTCACTGACCCATATTTAAAAAAAAATGCTTTGTAAAGCCACAGATTTATTGTAATTGCTACTTTTTATTACTTACCTTTCTATTTAGACCTCTCCTATAGTGATGGGCGAATACATTTTATTCCAATGTAGAGTGATACTCTGACAATGTGCAATTGATTTGCATTTTTTATTATTTGTGGTTTTTGAGTTATTTAGCTTTTTATTCAGCAGTTTTCCAGTTTGCTATTTCAGGGTCCAAATTGCCCTAGCAACCATGCATTGATCTGAATTAGAGACTGGACTATGACTAATCATTCACCCATAGATTCCAGCAAGCAGTGACACCAGCTTGCCTTGTGAGTGGTTGAATGCTTGCCTGGATACCTAAGCAAATGACCTACGGACCAACATATCTTACAAAAGTGCTGGACGTGTTACTGTTATACACAACTAGATAGTAACGTGCATCTGAGCTGTTTCTGAAACCCATTTGGGATCTGCAACCCATATGGAGTCTATCATTCCTTTTTTATAAAGGTGGCTCTAGTGGGATACTGGCCGGAAACACTGGTGTTTGTTGTACAGAAAAACTGTTGTTCCCTATGAATGTTTATGCAGAGACTGTTGCCAGAACCACATATAATGGAGCATGAATTGGCTGATCTTCTCACTCTCAAAGGTCTGTGTAAGAATAGGGGAATCAAAACTACTGGATTAACTAAAGCGCAGATGGCATCTCTTATTGCCCAACACACAAAGGCCACTCAGCCAGGACTGACAGATGTGGCAAGTTTATTGATGGAGCAGGCAGAGGAGCAGGCAGGTCCTTCCTCAACCCAGATGACACATGAAAGTGGACTAGTCACTACCATTACTGAACCTGAGCTTGAGCTGCCAATGCATGGGGCAGCAGTGGGTCAGGTGGAGAATGACCCCACTACGGTGAGGTATCAGTCAAGGCTCACAGCTCTGGGATCTAATCTCACTGGTTCAGAACATTTTAAGCTGCTTGAATTGACTATTCAGGAAGAACAAAAGAAGAGAGTTCCCCTTCCCACTGTGAACACAGAACAACTGCAGCATCTTAATACTGGGCATTTCAAACCTGTGATCAAGCTCACCCATGCTGCCTTTCCCTATTTTGATAACTGGCCCTGCACTAAAATCAAAAATTTCTGGACGGTGGTTGCTAAGTTAATAGCATCTGATCTAAAAATACCCTTAAATATAGAAATGTCCCATCTACTGCTGCCTCTCCCTCTCCCAAAATGCAACTACCCAGCCCAAAAGCTGTAAGCAGCAGAAGAGGCAAGTGCCTGGTGTCCTAATGTATTTGCCCTAATAATATCAATAACATCGGCTCTCCCATAACCCAGTTTAGGCCGAGGCCTGTCCAGTTTCACTCAGTCCATATTTAATTTACAGAGGCGCCTGGCGTGTTTATACAAAGACACTGTTGTTTTTGCTCCCGTTCCACATTACCTGATGAAGCAGGAAATGCCTGCGAAACGCGTTGCAATACTGTTTTGTGAATAAACTATTACTGAAAATTACCACTTTCGTTGGTGTCTGCTTGGAGGAGGTAAGTCCACTACTACCTCCTCTGAATTACCCATTGGGTTTTTAAGTGTTTTTAGCTAATTTTATCCTTTTGGCACCTCTGTTTTGTCTTACTACTATATGGAGTCCACCCCGAGTGGAGGGGTATCATCCCCTTTTTCTTCTTCTACAGAGAGCGACGTCTTATTCCTGAGTGGGGTCAGGATAATCTCCCCACCTGCCTATACAGTGGTTGCCTATCGGTAACCCTGGTTTGTGAGTATTAACTTGTTTACTCTAACATTACTCCTTGTAAAAACATATTACACTATTGGGGCTCTTGGTGTTCCTTTTTGTCCTCATATTTAATTTATGTTACAAAAAAGATTTCAGAGGTCTTACCTTCTTCTTCTTGCAATGACAAAGGCTACAGAGAGCTCCGCAACAATTTCTTATTGTTTTCAACGTTGTTGTTGTTGTTTCTGCACAAAGAACATGAAATAACCTATTAGCTCAAATTTATTTAAAAACAACATATATACGGTGCAATGGTACCTATAACTTCAAAAAAACAAATATTTAGAGAAGCAACATTCTAATGATGTTTGTCAAAATGTGAAAAAGCAAGTAATAAGTAATAAGAAAAGAATTTAACTGAACCGGATTAAATTGAATTTGCTGGGGGACATCTATTTATACTTGAAATATATAAATACTGTGCTGTTGGAGAATATGTGCATTATAAGAAAACCCCTTTGTGATGCTCAAAAAAAAGTAGGAGAGTTAAAAAAAAAAACATCATAGTTTGGGGGCCTCATTTCCTAGTTTTTAAATTAACTTAATATTAATACAGCACTGATCTAAAACTTACCTGGCATTGTAACTAATCAGAGGATGGAGCATTGTGATAAATTCCTGTCTGTGCTGCAGCCATTCACATGCTAATATCACACAGATAAGAATTTTATAAAACAAAGATGTATCATTGAATCCCTGCTTATCCTCCCAGTATATAGTGAAATACATAAACCAAATTCCTCACTGGAAGGAATCATATATAAATCGGGCACAATGCAGGGCAATACAAATTGCATCACAATGTTGGACTGAGGGACCTGGGCCCCACTACAGAACCTCCCAGAATACTCATGTAAACAGACTGGGAATAGGCACAGATAATAACTATTATTGGCCCTTTAAGTGAATGTTTTATTTGATACAATACTCTCTCTGAATTATTTATTACTTGCATTTCATTCCATTTAAATCACTTATGGTTTATTAATTCATACTATCCATCTCCTCTTCCCCACTGTGTACAGTAAAACAATTCATAATGGCTGCATTTAGTGATGGGCGAATTTATTCGCCAGGCGCGAATTTGCGGCGAATTTGCGCAATTCGTCGCCAGCGAATAAATTTGCGAAACGCGCGCGAAAATACGCGGGAAAAAAAACTGAAATTCGCCCATCACTAGCTGCATGACATTAGGCCTGGAATGTGCCCCCAGTAAACTCACACTGTGATTCTTATGTCCATTAAAAGCTCATCACTCTTTGTACAGTTAGGGGCCGATTCACAAATGGTCGAATATCGAGGGTTAATTAACCCTCGATATTCGACTGGGAATTAAAATCCTTCGACTTCGAATATTGAAGTCGAAGGATTTAGCGCAGATAGTGCGATCGAACGATCGAAGGATTATTCCTTCGATCGAACGATTAAATCATTCGAATCGTTCGATTCGAAGGATTTTAATCCAACGATCGAAGGAATATCCTTCGATCAAAAAAACTTAGGAAAGCCTATGGGGACCTTCCCCATAGGCTAACATTGAGTTCGGTAGGTTTTAGATGGCGAACTAGGGGGTCGAAGTTTTTTTTTAAAGAGACAGTACTTCGATTATCGAATGGTCGAACGATTTTTAGTTCGAATCCTTTGATTCGAAGTCGTAGTCGAAGGTCGAAGTAGCCCATTCGATGGTCGAAGTAGCCCAAAAAACACTTTGAAATTCAAAGTTTTTTTACTTCGAATCCTTCACTCGAAGTTAGTGAATCGGCCCCTTAGTCTCATAGTAGAACATAAGGTCTCCAGAGGCAGCATCTGGCAAGTACACACAAAATTGTAGACTGATGTCAGGGCAAAGTAGTGTGTGTCAGCCCACCAGGATTTTCCCCAGTATCCTTGTGGGCCACAGGGCCAGTCCAACCAAGTTGCCCCACGTGCCTATAGTTTGCACTTTGCAAGGAAGGACTACTTTGACTGTTTGACTCATGTGCTGATGGATGAGGAGTTGAGGAGGCCCAATAACCCCCTGATTTTGGGTCAATTTGATCTTAATCCAGGTCTTAAAATTATATGCGTGATTTATAGACTAGTGGCAGCCTGGAGAATTCACTACTGAAAAGTTTAATCTTGTTATGAGTTAATGGGTGCCTTGATAAGTTGGACCTACAATGAGTGAAAAGAAGATTTTTAGTGAAATGGGTGTAATTTGCTAGTCCACACAGGGCAAAGGAGTTCCAGTATTTAGTCCCAGTTCCCTGGGCACCTTCATATATTCATTTAACAAAAATATCCCGTGAACGGCTAATTATAACAAGTCTAATGTTTAATAAGTTAGCATATTAAGTATAGTACATTAGGCCATTTGGGATATTTACTATCCTTAATATGCTAACTTAATACATTTTTAATATTGATATTTTTGTCAAATGGACCTACAATGAGAGTTTGAACTTAAAAGTCCACAACCACTGGTCTTCGGCCACAGCCTATATTTAGGGTCAGACTGGGGTTCATGAGGCCCACGAGGCTACTACCCCAAGTCACCTGGGAGTTCCTGTGACCATATAAAGGTCATGGAACTCCAAGCTGACTTGTAATAGCCACATATTATACAACAAGCGTTACATTATTTATCATAATGCTCAAATTTCTTTGAGTCACCTGACAGAAATGAAATCACCGAGCAACCATAATAACTGATGGCATCACTAGGCACCATTTATAAGGACATTATTTGTAGGATATCCTTGGCTCTTGTGTATTATAAATATATAATACACAAAAGCCATGAATATCTTGTAAATTATATCCTTATAAACGGTGAGTAGTGATGTCATCAGTTATAAACGGTGAGTAGTGATGTCATTTCTGTTACATGACTAACTAAAATGTGTGTATTATAATAAATAAAGTACCCCCAGTTGTAAAATATGAGGATATTAGAAATTACCTCGGAGTTCCATGACCTGTATAAAAACACTCGGCCTTCGGCCTCGTGTTTTTATATGGTCATGAAACTCCTCGGTAACTTATAATATTCTTATATTTTACAAAAGGGGGTACTTTATTCACTATATCTCTGCTATGTGTTAGGACTTGGCTGCTATTGTTGCAATGACTCCTCTGCTCACCCCACCGCTTGACTTGAGAGTAAACTACATTTTTTCACACTAATACACTGTTTTTACAAAAATGTCACCATCAGCACAATATAGTTCTTAATTGTAAGCGCAGTGAGGTTGTAATAAATATATATTTTATAGAACATTATTTAACAACTTGCCAGCCAGCCCTTTTCCAATGCACAAGCCCCCCACATGATACCTACTTTCTGTCATCAGGACTCGCTGGTACAAGCTCAAGTGTCAATGCTAAGGGACTTAATTCAGCAGCCAACACTGCTCAGCTCTGCTCCTTGCACTAGATTTTTAATTCCACTCCAGGTGTATATTGTAACACCTCTGATCATGGATGGACCCAAAGGGCACATTTTTGCACCTCTTAGGGTAAGGGCACACCTGGCGATTCGGGGAGATTTAGTCGTGACTATACGGTTCCCCCCTGTCTTCCTCCGGCTAGAATGAAAAATCGCCTGCGGCATGGCACATGGAGCGCTTTGTTTTCCGAAGTTGCCCGAAGTGGTCTCGCGAGGAAACTTCGGGCAACTTCGGAATATGAAGCGCCGCGTGTGCTGTGCCGCAGGTGATTTTTCATTATAGCCGGCGGAAGACAGGGGGGAGCCGTTCAGGGAGATTAGTCGCCCCAAAGAAGAAGCGATTAGTCGCCAGGTAACTAAATCTCTCCGAATCGCCAGGTGTGCCCTTACCCTTAGTGATACCCTTAACAGACAGTTTTGGACTGGGGTATCCATGGCACACTGGGGCTGCCAGCTCAGCAGGCCACCACCTCCTCCAAGTGATTCTGGGGTGCTTAAGGCAGCAGTCCAGATGCCGATCCCCACTCCACACATAAAAATCAGCATTCGTCAAAGGGGGCAGCATCGCTAATGCAATGAGAGCACTATGCTGTTTGCAGAAGTCACAAATAAGCCTGTGTTGCATTTCTGCCAATATAAGGAAATCAAGGATCTGCTGGATCCTTTTGCAACTATGGGGTGCTAAAAATCGAAGACCTGTTATGGCACTAATAACTGGGGAGAGGGAGCCACAGAAGAGGCTGCCTGCATAAGAGGCCTGTATAAAAATTACACGGGGCATTTTATTTTTTATCCCATTCACACAATGTTTAAAATTAAATTCTGGCTATATATTGATGGCGTGCATTTTATTATTATTTATTATTTTGTTCTTAAATTGACAGAAATTCTATTCCAGTAGCACTAAAGCTATTTGCAAACAGGTGGCGCTGCTCCCCATTAAATGACCGGCTGCTGTAGGATTGAGCTACAGCGCATACCAGTGATCCCCCAACCAGAGGCTCGTGAGCAACATGTTATTCACTGACCCCTTGGATGTTGCTCTCAGTGGCCTCAAAGCAGGTGCTTATTTTTTATTAATTCTTGGCAAGAAGGCAAGTTTTGGTTGCATAAAGACTAGTTGTACTGTCAAGTAGAGCCTATTGTAGGATGTCAGTCCACACAGGGGCTAACAAATAGCCAATCACAGCCCTTATTTGGCACATCCAGGAAGTATTTTCATGCTTGCTTTGCTCCCCAACTCTTACAGTTGATTGTGGCGCACGGGTTTAAAAGGTTGGGGAGCCCTGGCCCATACAGTGACCCAACCTGCATGGGAACGAATTTCCTGCTAATGAGACTCCAAAGTGAACAAACACACACAGAAAATAATCTTGACAGTCACTTCCTCCGTCTTGGATATTGGTCGGCTCACTGATCGGACTGGCTGGAAAATTTTGACTGGGCACCTGAATATCGCCCATTGTTAGTGGAGAATCATCAGATACAAGTATAATTCTTTTGTTCTACCAGTATATCTGACGATTCAGCTCTACACATGTGTATAGTAGTGGAACTACAAGACATCGCATATAGTAGTGGAACTACAGAACAGAGTGTACATTAGTGGAACTACAGGACAGAGCGTATAGTAATGGAACTACAGGACGGAGCGTATAGTAGTGGAAATAAAGGACAGAGCGTATATTAGTGGAACTACAGGACAGAGCGTATATATGTGCAACTGTGGGACACAGCGTATAGTAGTGGAACTACAGGACACAGCGTATATTAGTGGAACTACAGGGCAGAGCGTATATTAGTGAAACTACAGGACAGAGCGTATATATTAGTGGAACTACAGGACAGAGTGTATAGTAGTGGAACTACAGGACAGAGTGTATAGTAGTGGAACTACAGGGCAGAGCGTATATTAGTGGAAGTATAGAACAGAGGACGGAGCGTATAGTAGTGGAACTACAGGACGGAGCGTATAGTAGTGGAACTACAGGACACAGCATATAGTAGTGGAACTACAGGACGGAGCGTATAGTAGTGGAACAACAGGACACAGCGTATAGTAGTGGAACTACAGGACGGAGCGTATAGTAGTGGAAATAAAGGACAGAGCGTATATTAGTGGAACTACAGGACAGAGCGTATATATGTGCAACTGTGGGACACAGCGTATAGTAGTGGAACTACAGGACACAGCGTATATTAGTGGAACTACAGGGCAGAGCGTATATTAGTGAAACTACAGGACAGAGCGTATATATTAGTGGAACTACAGGACAGAGTGTATAGTAGTGGAACTACAGGACAGAGTGTATAGTAGTGGAACTACAGGGCAGAGCGTATATTAGTGGAAGTATAGAACAGAGGACGGAGCGTATAGTAGTGGAACTACAGGACAGAGTGTATAGTAGTGGAACTACAGGACGGAGCGTATAGTAGTGGAAATAAAGGACAGAGCGTATATTAGTGGAACTACAGGACAGAGCGTATATATGTGCAACTGTGGGACACAGCGTATAGTAGTGGAACTACAGGACACAGCGTATATTAGTGGAACTACAGGGCAGAGCGTATATTAGTGAAACTACAGGACAGAGCGTATATATTAGTGGAACTACAGGACAGAGTGTATAGTAGTGGAACTACAGGACAGAGTGTATAGTAGTGGAACTACAGGGCAGAGCGTATATTAGTGGAAGTATAGAACAGAGGACGGAGCGTATAGTAGTGGAACTACAGGACGGAATGTATAGTAGTGGAACTACAGGACACAGCATATAGTAGTGGAACTACAGGACGGAGCGTATAGTAGTGGAACAACAGGACACAGCGTATAGTAGTGGAACTACAGGACACAGCGTATAGTAGTGGAACTACAGGACAGAGCGTATAGTAGTGGAACTACAGGACAGAGCGTATAGTAGTGGAACTACAGGACGGAGCGTATAGTAGTGGAACTGTGGGATGGAGAGTATAGTAGTGGAACTACAGGACGGAGCGTATAGTAGTGGAACTGTGGGATGGAGAGTATAGTAGTGGAACTACAGGACGGAGCGTATAGTAGTGGAACAACAGGACACAGCGTATAGTAGTGGAACAACAGGACACAGCGTATAGTAGTGGAACAACAGGACACAGCGTATAGTAGTGGAACAACAGGACACAGCGTATAGTAGTGGAACTACAGGACAGAGCGTATAGTAGTGGAACTACAGGACAGAGCGTATAGTAGTGGAACTGTGGGACGGAGCGTATAGTAGTGGAACTGTGGGACAGAGCGTATAGTAGTGGAACTACAGGACAGAGCGTATAGTAGTGGAACTGTGGGACGGAGCGTATAGTAGTGGAACTACGGGACGGAGCGTATAGTAGTGGAACTACAGGACGGAGCGTATAGTAGTGGAACTACAGGACGGAGCGTATAGTAGTGGAAGTACAGGACGGAGGCCATTGTGCATATAACAAGGAATTAGTGTCAGCACAAGAGCAAATATGTAGCTTTTATTCACTGCTGGAGCTGGAATTTATTTTTCCCCTGGTGTTTGTTTAGGATACAGCTTGTGACTCGGTGTAGTAGTTATTGGGGTAGTGGAATGTTTCATTGTGCCCCCTTTTCAACACCTGCATAGAATTCCCTCAGGGTGCCAGACAGCCAGCTATTACTGTACAGAGTGAGCTTGAGTAACTACTAAATATACGTTATACAGAGGTGTCACACAATGACAGGACTGGCCCGTACACACCAGCAAGAACAGTAAACAACCCCCCACAGGAATCGCGCCCAGTCTCATCACCGTCTCACACAACATCCCGACCCCGCCGCCGTGACAAACAACTTCAGGATGACGCGCAAGCCCCGCCCCTTTCCCGTCTCCTGCCCGCAGCTTGCATGCCCTGTTCACGCGCTGCCTGGCGGCTCCTATTCGCTGGCCGCTCCATTAACAACATACCGCGGACCAATGGGAGCGGTGTGCACGAGGTGAGCATGGGGAAGCAATTGGCAAGCGGAAGGTGGGCGGAGCGTGGGCCCAGCGCTCATATAAAAGACCGATTTCCTGGTCTTGTTTACAGCCTGTCGGCTTGGAGCGTGTAGTGGTGGAACAAATAACCAGTGCAGAGCTCTGCAGGGTTAGAGTGCTTGTACCACTGAACTGGAGCTGAAAGCACTTACTTTTTCATATGATCCTTACTTGGGGACTATTATTCATTGTCTGCAATTCCATTGGACACAGCTGCCCAACTGTCATCTTAGCTGCCCATTAGAGTCACACTATCTGCCATCATGGTTGTTTTCAAGAAAGTCAAGTGCTTTGAACTGTCTTTCGCCGACCCCGAGAAGGTGTACTGCGGTGGGGACAAAGTAACGGGCAGGGTCCTGGTGGAGGTGGCTGAAGTGACCAGAGTGACAGCGGTGAGATTGTTGGCATGCGGGGTGGCCAAGGTATTGTGGTCCCAGAACTGCAAGCAGGAGATGGAGTACCTGAGATACGAGGACACCCTGCAGATGGACGATCAGCCGACAGGTGAGAAGCGACGTCTGGGCCCATGGTGGGAGGGAAACCATTAAATTCATTCATCACGTTATTTGTGAATATTTTAAAGGCTTCTTGAACTCTTTTTATGCATCACTGGGTTGCGTGATGCTTTCAAAGAACATGGTAGGAAGTGGGCTTTAAACTGCAGCAGAGCTATGAGGACGTGCGTCGCTTTAGGACAGAGACACTAAGAATCAGGGAGATTACTTGTCCGGCAACAAATCTCCTCTTCTTCGGGACGACTGATCTCACCAAACTGCCTCCTTACGGCGATTTAGATTCTAGCCGGCGGGAGGCAGTTCGGGGAACCTAGTAGAAATAGCAGATTTGTCGCTGGGCAACTAATCTCCCGGAATCTTTGAGTGTGTCTCTGCCCTTAAACCCCTGAGGATGTTTGTTTTATATTAAGTTTTTACGTGTGCTTAGGGCCACTGCTGTAATGGTTCTTGTCAGGAGGTAACTTCGGGCAACTTTGAAAAATGAAGAGATCAGAGTGCCATCCTGTCGGTGATTTAGATTCTAGCCGGCGGGAGGCAGTTCGGGGAGATTAGTCGCCCCGTAGTAGTGGTAATTTATCGCCAGGCGACTGGATCTGCCCTTAAATCCCTGAGGATGTTTTTGTTTTATATAAAGTTTTTACTTGTGCTTGGGGCCACTGCTGTAATGGTTCTGGTCATCAGAGGCTTCCGTATGCCGTGTCTATGTAACGATCATCTGGTACTTTAATAGGGACTTGGCTGGCAAACGTTCCTGGTATGCAGAACCTTTTACTAGAAGTGCCCAGTCCTACATTCCTATTGCATTGGCTCAGTCTGTATATGAGAAATATGATGCTTGTGTGATAACTACAGAGGCTATTGGCAGGACATTACCATCTGCGCTGATGCACTGTTACCAGGGCAGGGTTTATTAACCTAGAGCAAGCTGTTGGATTTGGTCCATAATCATACCAACAGATTAATCGCATCCTGCCCTATTTATCTAGTAGATGTCCTGTACTACACTTCTGTTCAACGTAAGGCAATAATGCTATGCCACGGATTATGAAAAGTGTTTTCACTCACTGGGAAATGCTTTCACTTGAACGAGGAGGGAGAAGTCCTTTACATGAACTAAGCCAAGCTTCATAAATATAAAAAATTTGTGTAATATGTATGCATGGCCACTAAGGCATTCCAGATAAAGAGGAAACTATTTATAAGCTTAATCGGCACATTAAAGGGCCAATAGTTGACAAGAAGTGTTGCTTCCTCTCTGAGTTCGTATTTTTTCTTCAAACCTCTTCTATTTTAAAAGAGTAATTTGGGCAGAGTGTATGAACGTATGGGGCTCTACTTTTTGATACTTGAAGAAACCTTATACCGAACTATAACTTCATTTCTACCTCCCTTGTTGTCTCTTCTAGATTCTGATGGATCTGTCATTATGAGGCCAGGCAACTGCTACGAATACAAGTTTGGATTCGAGCTGCCCCATGGGTAGGTATCCTGCTTTTCTAAAAAGTGCCAATGACCTTTTAGATGCTTGGTATGTTTAATAAGAAGTCTTACACAGTGCTGTATTTCTTTGCAGTCCTTTGGGGTCAACATTCAAAGGAAAGTATGGTTCTGTGAAGTACTGTGTCAAAGCTTTCCTCGATCGGCCATCCCATCCTCCCCAGGAAGTAAAGCAGACCTTTCAAGTTGAGGACTCTGTGAATGTGGACACTCCAGATCTCATGGTAACTATATTATTCTGTATACGATAACTCCCATAGAACCACAAGACATTAAGGGCCTGATTCAATTCAGTGAGGAAAGGATAGCTCTTGGTTTAACACGTGAAAACTCGTGGATGAGATTCAGTTGGAGGAGGAGAAAACTCTTCTACAAATTCAGTTCCAGTTTTTTTTCCATGGACTTCAATAGAGTTTTTGCAGGATAAACCACAAGAAGTTTTATTAATTGAATTGTATCTCAAACTGAATCTTCTCTGAGTTTTCATGTGGTACACCTTTACTCACTGCATTGAATCTGGCCCTATGTGTAAGATATGGATAGTTGGCATCTAAAGGTGGCCATACGCAGGCCGATAAAAGCTGCTGACAGACCGAGTCAGCAGCTTATTGGCTCATGTATGAGGCCCTCCCACGGGCTTCCCCGATCTATATCTCAGCCAGGGCTTAAAATCCCATCGGATCCGACCGCCCGTTTCATTGATGATCCGATTGTTGGGCCTAGGGTGATATCGCCCATCGCATATTGGGGATAGATCCGCACGTTTAGTGACATCGCCAAATGAGCGGATCTCTCTGTGTATGGCCACCTTAAAAGAATATTCTAAACAGACTTTGGTTAATCCTTAAATATACTTTATGCCCCAGCCTTTAATAGGAAAAAAGTAAACCAGAGTTAAGTTACCCATTATCTTGATTAGATGCAAGATCAAGGGCATATATTGAAGTGTTGGTGTTCCAGTAGTAAGTAGTCTTGCATGCTTGGTTTATCTGGTGAGGGATCTCTTGCCCTTTCAGTACTCATTATAGGTAAAGTTCATGGACAAAGCAGCTAATGAGTTTACAGATTAGCTCCAGGGTCAGAGGGGCAAAGTAGTAGTAGTGTCCATCTTCAGCAGCTCAGTAGAGCATTACTAATCTTGTTTGTTTCTTCCTGGCAGTCACCAGTGTCTGGCAAAAAGTACAAGAAGATGACATGCATGTTCATTCCTGACGGCCACATCTCTATGAGTGCCTGCATTAACCGCAAGGGATTCTGTGAAGGTAAGGTTCTTTGTAAGCCAAAGTTTGTATGTGATACTTCTGAGGGTTGGGATCTGAAAAGCTAAAGACATACTATGGTATTTATTGTATACTTCTGTACAATAAGACTATACATTTAATGAACTGATGGGGGACAAATCCAATAACAGAATATAAATAAATACAACATTGCATTCAAGATTAAATGCTAAGTTTTGGGAGATCCGAGAAAGGAGTCCCTTTTCTGTAGAACTTACATTCTAAAGGTGGCCATAGACATAACAATTACGCTCTTTCTTGGAAAAGATCTTTCCAAGAAAGATTGTTCATGTGTAGAGCTCAATTGTCAGATATACAGAAAGAAACAATAGAATTCTACCTGTAACTGATGATTCAGCACTAACAATGGCCGATGTTTGGGTGCCTTCAAAGACACCCGATCAAAATTTTTCATCCAGTACGATATCGGATATTCTGCCGATATCGGTCGGCTCTTTTCCCACCATACACACACCGAATATCGGACGAAAATTAGATTTGTACGACATCTGTGCGTCTATGGCCACCTTAAGTGATATGTTTTTGCGTTTCAAACAAACCTATCAAAAACCTAAATTAAATATGGTCAGGCCTGCAGATAGTTCTTGCATTTAAAAATGGCCTCCCTCTCAACCTGACTTATACTTCCTTCGTAGGTGAAGACATCTGCATCTCTGCTGACTTTGAGAACACCTGCTCCCGCATTGTTGTCCCCAAAGCTGCCATTGTAGGCAAGCACACTTACCTGGCCAATGGCCAAACCAAAGTCTTCACCCAGAAATTATGCAGTGTAAGAGGCAATCATATCATTTCCGGCATGACCGGCTCCTGGAGAGGAAAGAGTATCCGTGTACCCAAAATCAAGCCTTCCATCTTGGGATGTAACATCATGCGGGTTGAATATTCCCTGCTGGTAAGTTTCCAGTCAGATATTTGCTTTCATTATTTAAACCGTCCTAGACTACCCAAAGCTAACTGATGGCTGATTCATGTGTATAACCAGATAAACTTTGATCACTATAACCCACCTAGATCTTGGACATAAAAATTCAAATAAGATTAGTAAGAGAAACAAAGTCATTTTCATTACAGCGATGACTTACCATTCTGCCTTTTATGTTGCAGGTCTATGTCAGTGTCCCTGGCACCAAGAAGATCATTCTCGACCTGCCCCTTGTCATAGGCTCCAGTTCTTCTGGAATGAACAGCCGCACCTGTAGCATGGCAAGCCAGGCCAGCTCTGAGATGAGTTGGTTAGAACTGAACATCCCAGGGACCCCAGAAGGTATGTTGTCTTTTAAAAAATATTGCTCTATATATGCATTGTGCTTTTAGACCAACATATTGTTTTGAGGCTTAAGTCTTATGCAATTATCCCTTTTATTTTCCTCAGCTCCTCCAGGCTACCTGGATATGTTCCCTGAGGATCACAGACTGGAGAGCCCCACTGCTCCATTGTTAGATGATTTGGATGAAGCCTGTGACAGTCCTATCTTCATGTACGCTCCAGAGTTTAAATACATGCCTCCTCCAACCTACACAGAGGTGAGTGTCATTTGTGGAGTGTCCTCTTGCAAATACACAGTCTGATCTATTATGAAGCTTTATTACAATGATAAATTGCTAACTTTTTTTTGTATTTTCCTTTTCGCTTCAGGTTGATGTCAACAAAAACATCTGTGTGCAGTAAACATCTCAGCAGAAACCACCAACGATGTTTGTTCTTTTGTTTTCAAGTTCTGCACTTGACTACTATTACACAGTGGACTTGTGGAAGCTGTAAGTGGCCTTTTCTTCAAGGGCTTGGTTCAGGAATTTGAACCAAATACAAGGAAAGACTTTGACACTTGCCTTAAACATTGGGCAGGAATCTGTGGCCAACGGTGGATATGAGGACATTCAAACACACATAGTATTGATGACGTAGAGCAAAAACAGGCTGATAATTTAGCCACACCAAGCTGTAAATAAGTCTCAACGATGGCAATGAAAAGAGAAAATTTCCCCTTTCTTTCCCCTCTTATTTATAAGTAAGGGTCCAAGGATTTCAATTGACTATAGAATGCTTATCTACTACCTTTTTCTACTGGTGCCTTTTCAAGTAGGTCTATAGAAGTCATGCCAGAAAGCATTCCAGCGAGGGAATTAACTCTGAGTACAGAGCTGGACAATAACTTTACTGGCCCTTTAATATGTTGAAGGGTTTAATTATGTGAACGAGGTAATTGAGAAAATCACGAACAGCTGGCCTTTATACCCTACAAATCAGAATCTGTAATCTGTATATATTTTTTTTTTTAAATCTTGTTGAAATCGTTGTATGCCTCCAGAAAAAAGGATATGCAATGCCGCATGATCCTTTAAATATTTAACAAGCAAAAAAATGTTTGTCCTTTTCTGTTAGAAAGCAGTGTTACGTTTGTATTTTTGCTTTGTTTGTGAAGCACTTTCTAATTACTCTGTGGAATGTTTAAGCTTTTTTTTGGGGTGGGGAGATGTAACCACTACAGGCTTCTCCTTTATATTGTTCAGGTCTTGGGTCAGGGACATCATTTCACTGACCGTCCAGCTGTAGTGAACTAAAAATATTATTAGGATTCGCAGCCAGTTACATATCATTCATAGAGAGCTTCTGTAAAATTCCTGATCTTGGGAAAGGAACGGCTTCAATTGTGACGTCACTTTCTCAATCTGTAGAATGATTTAAGAAGCTACAAATCTTGCAAGGAACGTGACGATTTATAATGAGAATCTGCTTTGGGACAAGCATAATTTTTCTTATTGTCTCTACTGGTGTCTATTTTTAATGTCCTATTCTGTGATGCAATAGAAACAAAAAGCCAGTCTTTCAACGCATTAAAGCCTTATGTTGCTGCCTACTATGCTATTTTTAGCTTTCCTAAAATTAGGCTTCCTTATCCAATGATGTATGGAAATGTGTTTTTGATTGTTCCGCCCTTCCCTGTTCGAACATTCTTGACCTAAACGTTTGCAGACTTCTACTTCTAAGTATTGCAATTTCTGGGGAAAGCACTTAATCTCTCGTACTGTAACTTAGCACTGCAGAAAAATTCTGTTTCCTTGGGGAATGTATGCTTGCACCGAGAAGGTTTTTTTTCTTTTTTTGTAAAAGGAATATTCATTGCTGTTTTTGTATATCAGTAAGAGATTTATTTTGTACTGTGAAATGTTGCCTGTTTAAAGGCAATACTTATTTTCTAAATAAAGTTAAGAAATCTATTTTAAAAAAAAAAAACCAAAAAACTTGTTTGTTTGTGAATGAATGTTGGCACTGAACTTTAATGATTTAACATGATTGGATTTCCTCATGTAATCCTCGCTAAAATCCTGGCCCTTGCCAGTTGGCAAACATCAGCTGTACACAGGCCATCAAACAGGTGACAAGATTTGTCCAGTTATAATGCAATCTCCATGTGTGTAGGGGTATTGCCAAGCTTACATGGGCTCCTTGGTTTTAGTGGAAATTCTTTAAATTTCACTCGGATATCAGTTTATTGCAGATTATTAAGAGTGATCCATAGATTTACCTAAATTAATATTGTGCACCAGTTGAGACAAAATGACCCAAATAGGCTTGACAACGGTCTCTGTAGACCCAAAACTCCCTGAAAACCATGGATTAGAATGGTTTCTAAATATTGCAGAATCTTAATTGAGGAAATACCCTTTTCATTAGTATGCAAAGCAGATGGGATTTTACTGCCAAACTCAAAATCACCCCTTAAATTTTGCATGAAATACCTTAGATTGGGTAATGTTTTACCCATAACTAACATTCAAATCTAAAAACAATTGTGGAACAACAAAAGCATGCAAAAAGTTCCTTGGGGAAATCAAATAAGGGCTGTGATTGCCTATTGTAGACTGGCAGCCTACACGAGGCTCTATTTTGTAATATACCTGGTTTTTATGCAACCAAAACTTGCCAACAAGACAGTAATTGGCCACTGGGTGCAACATCGATGGGGCTGGTGAACAACATGTTTGGGATCACTGTCATAGATGCTGAACCTGTTTGGTTGCATATTTGGTCACTGGCCAATAGTCAATAGGCTCATGAAAGGTGGAATCTGTGCCATTATTGCCATTGGAGGATAATGCTTCAATGACATTGACCATGAATCAACATCCTACCCAAAATATGTCTATGGGATATCTATTACATTTAGAGCAAGATGAAAATTTCCATGTGCTTATATGGAAACTATAGTGAATACATACACTTAGCATTATAATTATTAAAGGGGAACTCCACAAAAACGTAACTTAAGCTTTTTGAAAAGTAAACACAACTTCAAGCAACTTTGCAGTATACATCAATTAAATAGTATGCAGACTTTTCATGATTTGTAATGTTTTGGAACAGTTCCCTAAGCCTAGCCCCCTGCTCTCCTGCTGATCTGTCTGACTACTTTGCTGAGCTGGCTGACTACTGTTACTTCAGGTATCAACAGCCATCTGTTCTCAGCCTGCATCCTCCAAACCCCACAATTCCCTGCACATGTGATTTCAATAAGGAACAGAACATAGTGCAATGCATTGTGGGTTATGTAGTTCCTGCATGCTGTCTGTAAGCTGTGGAGAAGTTGTTACAATTTGTAACATCAGTGTTTAGTCCCTCCTTCCCTGCCAGGATTTCAAATGAAGCAGAAAGAGAAGAACTGTTACACAGCTGGATTTAAGAAAATGGTATTTATTCATACTTTCTGAAGAAAAGGTGATGGGTATATTAGGGGTTTCTGTGTTATGTAGGCCTCTTTATCAGATTTTGGTTTGGAGTTCCCCTGTAATAATAATAATAATAATCTCCACTGTCTTCTTGACGGTACTGGAGGCCAAACAAAACAACAGAAAGGATATGTCTTAGTGAGCAGTGGCTTGATCTGTGAAACCAGAGAGGAACAGATGGCTGGAAGCTTGACATGAAGTGATATCTTTCCTAAATTAAGATGTGTTGCTAAGAGACAGCTCATAGGAAGCCCTATAATTCTGCTATTGTAGGCCAGCCAACCATGAAGCAGAAAAAAAAAATCTTTCACGAAAGCAAGAGACATTGATGGGCTTTTCTTCCTATTTTAAAGGCTTTGTTTATGCTCCACATGGTTTCTGATACATTATCGACTGTATTATTGCAGTTGCTCTCAAAATATGGAATTTTTGTTGTCCTAAGGGTATAGGATTTGTTCTCTGGAAATCTGTTATCCAGATTTTAATTAAATAATGCAAAAATGTTAAACACATTTCCTTTTTCTTTGTAATATTAAAACAGTGCCTTGTACTTGATCCCAACTAAAGGTGGCCATACATGGAGAGATCCGCTCGTTTGGCGATGTCGCCAAACAAGCGGATCTCCCTCCGATATGCCCACCTTGAGGTGGGCAATATCGGGCTGATCCGATCGTGGGCCCTAGGGCCCAACGATCGGATCCTAACGATGCCCAAACGGGCGGTCGGATCGCGGGACCGCATCAACGAATAGATGCGGCCGCGATCCGACGGGATTTTCTGTCCCATCCGATCGAGATCTGGCCGTCGCTAGCAAAAATTTGCAAGAAATCCAATCCGTAGGCATGTCGCCAATTTAATAACAGGCATAGAGGACAATTTGCTAGTGAAAGAGACTGGCGCTTGCGCAGTTTTGCGTCCTATCACCAGGTGAACGATTGTTCACTAAACTGCGAATTTTATGGAATGTTACCTCTTTTGCCAGAGTTTCCTTCACCAACTAAGATCAGGCAAACTGATAAGATGAAGCTATATCCTCCTCAATCTTATGTCAGTGACATCATATTCTGTATGCTGAAAAGTTATTAAAATTTTAAAAAATGCTGGCGTTTTTTCATATTTTAAAGCAGGATTGTCTTTAAATGCGGTAACTATATTTTTTTTACCATTTAAGGGGCATGCCGCATTTTTTTTAGGGTGGGCTCATGTCTAGGGCATTTTTATTAATAAGAAGTGGCCACTTCAAGCATTCGCACCAACGTCTCTAATAAAGACAGATATATGACCTATATGTACCTGCCCTATTCAAATTGACCTAATCGTAAGCAGACACTAGGCAGAAACGAGCGTTTGTGGAAGTTTGCTATGAAATGCTTGCACTGACGAATTAATGTGAGCGTAACTTTGCCAGCATTCGGCTACCGAGATGTAACTTCAAATTTTGGTAAATTAGCGGAGTTGTAGAGAATTTGCACCTGGCGAACTGCTGCAAAGTGTGGCGAAGCCTTCGCAGGCGAAAATTTGCCCTATAGTGAATTTGCTCCATGGTATGAGGATCCAAATTACAGAAAGATTCCTTTTCAGGAAAACCTCAGGTCCCAAGCATTCTGGATAACATACCTGTATTGGCATTCTTTTTAATTCACCTCTTTGGGCATGTTCTGTTAGGCCATCAGTATGGCCCCCAAATGATTGCCTTATGTGTAGCAATCTAATTCACTCAGATACTGTAGGGACCAAGTGGAAATCCTGCCAGTGGAGGACCACTTTGCATAAGCCAATCTTATGATACAATAGGGTACCCAAGGGCAAAACTGTTGGCTTTCCACTCAGGTAGCCACAATGGGCAAAGATTCAACCATTTGTCAAAGCCACCAATCAAGTCTCTTCCTTTTGGAGTTGGATGGAGATAGCCTGATGGCTCTGTAGATGAAGCAAAATTGTAGGGATTACAGTCTACACAGGTGCTGGGAATAATTACAGTACATAATAGAAGGGAGTTAGCTATACAGTTCTCATAAACATGATTTTTGCTAAATTCTTAAAATGTACAAGCCAAGCCTCTCCGTTCCGATCCTCTATCCTGTTGAGACCATCTCCTCCTCTAAAAATAGGGCTTCCTGTTTAGTCTCAACGTTTCCAGATGTAATTTTGTTTTTTACTGAAACTGAAGCTCCAATTTCACATTAGCATTTTCTTTTCTCATCTGTTTTATCATTGGAACTGCTTTTGCTTTCTGTCTCTAAATATATCCTTTGCTCACTCTCCGTGCCTGTGGGTTTCCGGGAAAGCATTCCATATTTTTGCACTGATTGGTGTGCAGTTGATCAGGTACTGAGACCATAAAATCCCCTCAATGCCTTAGTCAATATAAACCACCCCTACTTATTTTTCTGGGGCCCTAAATAGTCCTGCCATTACCATACATAAATACTGTAGTTATTCCAGGTCCTAGGAACATTACACTAAGGGGCAGATGCATCAAGGGTCAAATATTGAGGGTTAATTAACCCTCGATATTCGACTGAGAATGAAAATCCTTCGACTTCGAACATCGAAGTCGAAGGATTTTGCGCAAATAGTTCGATCGAAGAAATAATCGTTCGATCGAACGATTAAATCCTTCGAATCAAACGATTCAAAGGATTTTAATCCAACGATCGAAGGATTATCCTTCGACCAAAAAAACTTAGCCAAGCCTATGGGGACCTTCCCCATAGGCTAACATTGGGTTCGGTAGCTTTTAGGTGGCGAACTATGGGGTCGAAGTTTATATTTAAAGAGACAGTACGAACGATTTTTAGTTCGAATTGAAGTCGTAGTAGCCCATTCGATGGTCGAAGTAGCCAAAAAAACACTTTGAATTTTTTTTTCTTCTATTCCTTCACTCGAAGTTAATCAATTGGCCCCTTTAAGTCTTGAGACCAAAAAATCTCCTCAACAGATAACACATAGGGACTTTTGCATTGGCCATCATAAAACACCCCACTTATTTTCTAGGGCTCTGAATAGTACTGCCATATATAAATAGTTATTCCATGTCCTAGGAATATTACGTTGAGTAGCCTGTGGCACGAGTAAAGTAGAAGGCTACCTTTCACCATGGTAGCACAATAATAGGTGGCAATGTGCCTATTGTAGTTGAAGATTGTGCAAGTTTTATAGTTCTGATTGGTGATTGTTCTAACCCTATAACTGTTTTAATTCTTTACTCGGGACTAAGAGTTGCTTATAGCTCTTTAAGTGTTCTACTGCTATGGGTGGTTTTGACCTTGCAAATGTTCCAAGGCTCTGAATGGTTAGAGTGGCACATGTACCCAAAAAGTTGTCACCTGGCCAGGAAAGATGATGCTTGATGCCAATGTTATTAATAGGAAAAAAAAACGGCAAGAATACAGGAAGGCCGGTATTTTTTTCCAGAAAAGGTGGCAACCCTATACCCAACACTAATGCTCTTTTCAATGTGTGGCCCAGGTCTTACAGCAGCTAAAATTCAATGGTTTGTGCTGTATAATAGCAACTCATAGTCTCAGACAAAGATGGCAGCTGGCCATGCCATTATAACTGTCGTTGTGCTTGTCATAAACATGTTTTTATCTGAGCAGTATGTCTGGGCCATTCTTGGTGCTGGCTTTGTTCCATCATAATAGATCAAGAATGAACTGTACTTTTAGTTAAAAAACAGGAAGTCCAGCCCAAGTCATTAGCCATATGCCTACCTGCCTCATTGCACAATATAGAACCATTTGCCCACATATAAATATTGATATATTCCTTTAAGTGCTTAGATTCCCTGTTTGGTTTCCTATTTCCCCCCCACGCAATCCTCCCACTCCCAGGGCAGTCACATCTCTGTAACCCAATGTACCAGATTTGCTCATCCAAAATAATTTTATTGGTATTAAGACCTCACGCAGTTTTACAATCTATTAAAAATTGGCCTGGCCGACCTTGTTACACTTCAGCAATTGAAAATAATTAAAGGAATACATAAATAAGTAATTAGCTGTAATTATTTTCAATTCATTTTGGTAGAACTCATACACCTTCAACTTCAATTCATTCTATATTTGATAAAAATTCATCAATGGAGGTTGTTTGTTTGATAACTTGTATTAATAAAGTTCACAATCCATTGGTGCGTGTTGCTGTATATTCAATTAAAATGTCCCATGCTAATTCCGTTTAAATGTTATGTTAGTGCAGGCTGCTTAACATAAAAGTGCTCAATTCACTGATCATTAACCAGAGAATTAATTCAGGATGAAAAATACCTTGTGGGAGTCCGTTCTATAATGTCCACCTGCGCCAGCGTCTCACACGGGACGTCCCCCTATCGCTATATCTGCACCAGAAAAAAATTAAGGGTAAAAGAAAACAATTCGATCTCACCCACAATAACGATCTCCACTTTGAACTTTCTCCCGGCTTATTCAAAAGGCACACAGCCTTCCTCCGGTCCGAGTGAACAATAAAAAATTGTCTTCGTAGTCAATGGCCATTGGACTGCAGTTGATGTGTAAATCCATTTTACTAATGGCTCCCTTTGGTGTGAGTGAGGTCACTGACCAAATGACCATTGAAGTTTGGTTGTCTACCTTTGGGGCCAAATCTCAGTTAATCCGATAGTTCTGCCTATGACTTATATGTTTCCAGCATAGTATTCCGATCAGTTGCGAGATCTGCTGTACGATTCCATCTTACTTACTCTTTCCTGACACCTTCCTGTGTGTGCAATTGTGGATGCAGACAATAAGCACTAATAAGGCGAGGATGGCTTAGGATGAAAGTCAAAGGGGTTCCCCAAAAAATATTCTGGTGGGGGTCCAGCGCAGGCACTATTCTTTAGGTTTTTTCCGCTGGGAACTGGCTTGAACAGAGTTAACTCCCCATGGCTGTAGGGTGATTCAATTTGAGGTCAATTTGGGTTGGTGCTTATCTGATGCCCTAGATGGTCCTGGGACTATAGCATGGTCAGTGATCTACATAATTGTAACCCTATTATGAGCTAAGGGGGCCCAGCCTAAAGGTCAGTTAAGATGAGATTTGGGGTGAGTGCTTATTTGTACCCTGGGTACCCCTGGAACTATAGCAGGGTGACTGTTACCCCAATGTTTCTCTATATGTGTAACCTTGTTATGATCTAAGGGGGCCCAGCCTGAAGGTCAGTTAGGGGGAGATTTGGGGTGAGTGCTTATTTGTGTCCTGGGTACCCCTGGAACTATAGCAGGGTGACTGTTACCCCAATGTTTCTATATATCTGTAACCTTGTTATGATCTAAGGGGGCCCAGTCTGAAGGTCAGTTAGGGGGAGATTTGGGGTGAGTGCTTATATGTACCCTGGGTACCGCTGGAACCATAGCAGGGTGACTATTACCGAAATGTTTTTATATATCTGTAACCTTGTTATGAGCTAAGGGGGTCCAGCCTGAAGGTCAGTTAGGGGGAGATTTGGGGTGAGTTCTTAGCTGTGCCCTAGGTACACTTTATAGAAAACTTGTCATGAGCAATGGAATAATGGAAGCTGAGAGCTGATAGTTTGAGACTCTCTGGGTTGGACATCTCTTCATATCTAATTATTATAACAGAAGCTTAGTTATACAATAATTATATTGTGCCCAAGGTTTTTTTTAATGCTTACAAATCAGTGCTAAAAGTCACAGGCATGGTAAATTGACCTGACATCACACAACACGTGCTTCAGCTAACATTTGGAGCATTACCAACACTGCATTCAATTTCACTGTCACTATCCAACCCCCACACTGGAACATACCATTGTCTCCAAAAGAGATGACTACTGGAACTGTTTTTCTCCTCTCCTGTGACATGCCCTGAATGATGAGGATTTTGCACATGGACTGAGAATAATTAGTTTTCAGATAACCCATACCTGTACTGTAAATGATGTACAGTGGCATTATCATCATACCACCATTTCTGAATTGCACATGTACAGTAAGCAATGAATGTTTTCTGTAACAAACTGTAATTAAATACAGGTTCTCATTTACAAAACCAGTTTGCTCCTCTTATACATTAAAAATATTTTGTGTAGCTTAGTGTGCCATATATTTCTCACCATAGGTTTAGCTGGCGGCAATTATGGTGCCAGTCGCAGCAGATGCTGGAGGCAAACATTTGGTGGAACACCTATCCTTCCAGCCATTATAGGGGTTATAATAGGACAGATCGTAGAACTACGCAGGCAACTTAGTACATTTTACCCAATCAGATGAATTAGGGAACCAGAGAGATATTTGCATTATTGTACCTAAACACACTCTAAACATTGTTTGCACCCAAGATCAGTTTCATCCTCTGCCTCTGCAAGTGTATTGTGTGTTACCAGCAAATATTTACATGTGTTTGCTGCAAGTGCCTTCCCTTCTTCAGCCATAGGCCTATCCATGGGATATTTTGGCTGCAGAAAAACAAGGGATATATTTGAAGTTGATCACTCAGCAGGAATGGAGCAAGGCTCCCCTGGTGAAGCTGTTTACACATTCTAGCTGCAGCTGTCTGCAGGAGTCCTGGGGGCTTTGTGAAAATATATATATATATATATATATATATATCCAGCCCCTGGTTCTAAGAACTTGTTTACAACTCCTATCCCAGCTCTTCTCCCTACAAGGAAAGGAACCCGTCCTTTAAGCTTAAGTCTGCTATGCTGGCAACGTGAGCTCAACGTGAGCCTATGTAATATCGCTTGCTCCATACTCTCAGCCTGGGTTTCCGCACTGCCATAGAGAGACACACAATAGCCTTGCATGTGAGAAACAATTAATCGGGATATCGACAAAACAAGACAGTGGGGAAATATGGATATTTAGATTGTAAGCTCTGTGACCACTTCCATTGTAAGCTGTCTCTGTATCTAACACTTATCTTGTATATTCTTCTATTTACATTATATTATTACATTGTTCCCCTCTGGTTCTATTAATGTATTGTTTTAATTTTAAGTGCTGGATTTACATAAACACATTAATTGATGCTGGATAAAAACAGAGGACACAACCCAGAGCCCTATACATTGTGGGTCCATGCCAAGCTGTAGGTTAGCAATGAAGAATGGAGGTTCTAGGTAAAGTATAGGAAGATGGAGCAATAAGGCAAGATAGCAGAAGTAGGGCTAAATTACAACATACTCTTTATAATAGTGTTACCCAGCCTGCCACCCTTCAAGGTTTTTCTTTCTGATGTTTCCTTACACAACAATTTAGGTTGGGGTTGGACTTGAAGGAATTGCTGTTTCGCCTGCAGCAAAACTGTTTTATTTAAAGAATTTACTTCTCAGCAGCAAAACTATGTTTTAAACGGAAACATTTTGAATAAAGCTTAAATGCTGTCACTTTAATTAGCTATGAGAGTTGCCATACTGAATGAAATGAGCCTAATATGTTGCTTATTCTGTTTTATTGTTATAAGTAACAGGAGGGGGTAGAGGTCATTTGCAATGCAAAAAGCCATGTGCAAATACAATAAATGGCACAATGGCTCCCTCAGTCCCCTATCTGTGTGTGATTCAAACAGTTAATCCGGTTATTCTGGTGTATTGAGGATTATTTGAGGGCAACATGGTGGTTTATGGGTAGGTTTGCCACCTTTTCATAAAATTTTTACCGGCTGGTGGGGGACAGGAACAAAAGGGGGCGGGCTGTGATGTAAAAGGAGGTGGTGCTGTGAAGTAAAAGGGGTGGGGCCGCGTTGCGGAGATCGCTAGAAGAAGGACAAAAATTACGTTTCCAGGGGATTGGGGGCAGGCCAAGGGGTCTTGTTAAGTGTATTACAAATTTACAGGCAGGTACATTGCCGGTAAATTTGTAATACCACCCCTGGCCTTGCCAGGTGTTTAACCGGCCAGGCTGGTAAAATACCAGCTGGGTGGCAACCCGACTCATGGGTAACACTTCTACTCAGCAGCACTGGGGTCCTGAGTTTGATTTTGCCATGGGCTTAGAGTTTGTACATTGTCTGTGTTGGTGTCACACTCCAAAAACATATTCCTCATAAAATGGACCCTATGGTATGGATGTAATATGGACCTAACATTTCATCCACTGGGGCAGTGAATGGTGTAGAATCTCTGTAAATTGCTGTGTAAAAGTGTCAGTGGTTTATGAAGTTCAGATAATAAATAGTCTGTCTTGATGGAAAATTTCAGTTGAACTGCAGTTTCTTTTTTTTTGCACAACTGCCACTTGTATTATAATTATACAAGGAACTGTTGCCTTTTTTGTTACCTACATTTCATTTATCCTTGCTGTATGCAGTATTGGTAATGCTGTATGCCAAGCGTTGAGTGTCTGTCCTAATTGAGGGCTATCAGACAACTGTGGATGTCCACAGGATCTTCCCTCGCCCCTTACCTGCTCAATGTCTCCGCTGACTTGTATGACATTTTCTTTAAAGGGGAACTCCAAACCAAAATTTGATTAAGAGGCCACATAACACAGAAACCACTAACATACCCATCACAGTTACATGTTTCTTCAAAAAGTATGAATAAATGCCATTTTCTATGCTGAAATCCAGCTGTGTAACAGTTCTTCTCTTTCTGCATCATTTGAAATCCTGGCAGGAAACTAAAAGGACTAAAACACTGATGTTACAAATTGTAACAACTTCTCCACAGCTTACAGACAGCATGCAGGAACTACATAACCCACAATGCATTGCACTGTGATGTTCCTTTCCTTATTGAAATCACATGTGCAGGGAATTGTGGGGTTTGGAGGATACAGGCTGAGGACAGATGGTTGTTGATACAAAGTAACAGTAGTCAGACAGCTCAGCAAAGTAGTCAGACAGATCAGCAGGAGAGCAGGGGGCTAGGCTTAGGGAACTGTCAGAAACCATTAAAAATCAAGAAAAGTCTGCATATTTTTTAAATGATGAATTTTGCAAAGTTGCTTGAAATTACATTTACTTTTCAAAAAGCTTTTTTGTGGAGTTCCCATTTAGCTACTTTTGTTTGTCCCCCCAATATAATATCACCCCTTTAGCTATAAAGTACACAAATACATATATATAATGAATATATCCTTAGGTCAGTAGTGTGATAGTTTCCCAGTGCAGGATCAAATCCGGCTTGCGTGCCATTAACTCAGATAGGCGTGTGCACAGCGGTGCTGGGAGACAGGAAAGAGAGCAGATTATACAGTCAGGAAAGTATATAGATTATCCAACGGAAGCTTATAGACACTAAAGCAATATAAAGCTGATTACCTCTGACTTCTCAAAAGATAGCCAGTTATATAATGTAATTTAACCTTGCAACAATATGATTACTAATTAGAGTTTCTATTACATTCAGACTGTAAACTCAATTTGCTCAGAGGAAAGATCCCGGCTAGTTGGTTCCAGCAAACTATCCCCCATATACTGTTGGCAGCTCTGCCCTTTCCCTGCGTCATACACACATTTATATATTAAGTCTGTCAACTGGAAAATCCAGGAGGCTCGTTTCTGAAAAGGGGCAAGTGCTGAATGTAAACTATTGCTCAATGTGCCTTTTATTATTCCCCGGTGCAGAAATAGCCCTTTAAATTAATTCTAAATGTTATTTAAACCCCAGGGGGCCTAAAGTGAATATCTCACATAGCTGCCTGCTAGAGTGTTTTGTATATGTATATTATTCATGCCCAGACCTTCATCTGATCATGTACAGATAAGGGCAGAGACGCACGCTCAGATTCGGGGAGATTAGTCGCCCGGCAATAAATCGGCTCTTCTTCCCGACTAATCTCCCCGAACTGCCTCCCCTGCCTCGTGAGGAAACTTCGGCCGACTTCAGAAAAAGAAGCGCTCCGAGTTCCATCGGGCAGGCGATTTACATTCTAGCCGGTGGGAAGGCAGTTTGGGGAGATTAGTCGCCCCGAAGAAGAGGAGATTTGTCGCAGGGTGACTAATCTCATCGAATCTAAACGTGTGTCTCTGCCCTAAGGGTTGGGGCAGACGGGCAGATTCGGGGAGATTTAGTCGCCTGGCGACTAATCGCCTCTTCTGCTGAGCGACAATCTCCCCGAACTGCCTTCCGCCTGCTTGAATGAAGAATCGCCTGCGCTAATGCACTCGCGGCGCTTCGATTTCCGAAGTTGCCTCACGGAGAAACTTCGGGCGACTTCGGACATCGAACCCTAAGAGTGAAGCTATCACTTCTCATCAATCCTCAGCAGCAAAGCAACGTGCAGATTATCATGCACACACAATTTTGGCTCTTCATGGTGTAAACAAGCTCATGTGATGTAGGGAAAACTTTATTTTATCTCTGGGTTACTGAGTAACTAAAGACCAAAGATCAGTCTTTATTTTAAAACTTTATTGCAAGGTTAATTGCTGCATCGTGATTACAGTTACTATTAGTGCTTTAAGGCACTTTTTGAACTTGTGACTTAATATAATTCTAGAAATGATTGCAAATAGCCCAAAAGCACCCCTAGCATGTTACCAAAAATTGCTCTGTTTGCCATTGTGGTAATGGACAGGTAGGTACTGAGTTATTTTAAAGGAACAGTAAAGGTGGCCATAGACGCAAAGGTATAGTAGTATGAATCAAAGTTTTGGAAGATTTTGGGACAGTGTGTGAATCGTCCTGACATTTTTCGTACCATGGCAATCAGTCATTTAGTCAATCGGACAGGTTAAAAGATTTCTGTTGGCTAACGATAATTTCTCTGCATGTATCTGATGATATCAATAGGTGACTGTCACTAGAATTTATCAGACATAACATTCATACGATTGCTGTCATGGCCAGAACATCGTCTGATTTATTCTTTGTAATGTTCACACTGCTGAAGTAACGATATTGAAAATTTCGTCAGCGTTCAGCGCCCAGGACGAAACTTCACATATTAGTGAATTGGCGTAGTTGTAGTGCATTTGCGTCTCGTGAATTGATGCGAGGTGTGCGAAGCTGATGCTGGCAAAAATTAGCCCATTAGCGAATCTACCCCCACCCTTGTGGTTTGCACATTTTTTTTTGCGTAGATTCGGCACTGGAGTTTCGTCACTTCCGGTCAAATGTGATGTCACTTCCGTGTTCACATGCCCCCCGGGTCGGAAGGTTACTTGGTCTATTGCAGTTAGCAGGAACATGCTGGTCAAATTGTGGGTTGGGTATGGGTTGGACCTGCGCAGGACTCTAGCGTTAATACAGAGAGGGGCTCAAGAGGTATAGGGACCCCATAAGGCCTAATACATATACAATTTCAATAAACATTGGTAAAACAGGTCAACCTCTAGACATTTTGGTGGCCAGCAGATTTTTGCCCCAAAACTGACGGAAACTGAGGAAAGTCATCGAAAGATGCAAGAATGCTTAAGAGTGACAGGAGACTGGGGTACAGAGCCCAAAATCTGGTAACTACGACTTCTACACAAGTCAGTTCCATTGCATGCTGGGTATTGTAGTTGTGGTGTTTATACAAATGGCCTGTAGATGTCACTGTGCCCAGACTTATACTGTGCATACTTCCTGGTAGCTTAAAATTGAAAGTGAAAGTTACTGTTGTGTAATGCCTGCATGACTCTGCCAATAAAGCACTGTTATACTCTACTCATCCTCGGCTACCAATACATAGCAGTAGTCTTACATTAAACTTGGCAGTTGGCAAAAACTACATTACCCAACATGCATTGGGAGACACAGGCTTGGCACATTAATGAAGGAAAAACTTTGGCTGGTTTCCAAAGTACAAACCAGCCAAAGGCCCAAAAAAGTAGCCCAAATCTGTACCTTTGCTAGTTTGTACTTTCAAAACCCGCTGGGCTTTAAATTAGTAGCTTTGGCTGGAAAACCGCCAACCTGGCAACCCTGGTTTGGCCAGGGAGTGACATCATTGTTCTAACTGAAGAGATGAGATAAGGGCTCTGCTTCTTGTCTTTGTTCCACACACGTGGCTCAGAGATGTGCAGCGTGGCACGTGTCCTGCTCCCCTGCCATTCCAACTAATCCTCTGAAACAGGCCTGATTTGCTCTGCTTACGTCAGGTGTAAGAATATCAGGTGTTCTGGCAGGACTTATTTCCAGAATCGGCCAGAAAACCCAATCCTTTTGCTCCTCCCTCAACCTCTAGGTAAAAAAGTACAAAAGACATAAAAGGTTGTTGTGATAACACATAATGGACACTGCCGTTGCTCAAAAGGGCATTAAAGAAAAGTTCTTGTGTGCAAAGTCTCTTTGTGCATTGCTGCTTGAGCACCCATTTGTTCTGAATGTAATGTACAGGTGCATCTATTATCGCCAGAGTTGGACTGGGTGTCTGGGACCCACCGGGGTTGCCATTTTAGGACCCCCTCCCCCTGGCACTCCGCCCCAGCCTCAACCCTTCTTAGCCCCCTGCCACAACACCTCTCCGACCCCCCCATGCGTACGTTCCTTTTCTCACAGTCACAATTGGGACGGGTGGGGGGTCAGAGAGCAGTGCTGAACATTGCTTCAGACGGGGTGCAGTTCTGGGTCATCAAGTCTCACAAGATCCGAGGGCCGTCTGATTTTTTGCCAGTGTTCCTGCCGGCCCAGTCCAGCCGTGATGATAACAGGAGAACCCTGAACCTACCACCATCCTCAAAGGTGGCAGTATGTTCACGGTTCCCACAGTGACCTGCTTCTAAAGAATCATTCATCGTTTTGATGCAAAACAGCGGATATGAAAACAATGACAATGACATTTTTTTCTCAATTATGTCCATTTGCCTTAGTTTTAACACATCTCACCTGTGATGCAATTACATCAGTTGCAATGTCACTTGCACGCCATCTTTATGCAAAAGTGAAGTCAGGTTCTACCACATCTTTGCTCTATCTTGTCTGCATAAAGAAGTCAGGTTTCACACCGATTTTGGGTACAAAATGGAGTCAAGATTGACCGTATCTTGTCAACGCAAAAGAGTCAATTTCTACCCCTATTTTTTGGGCTCTACCCCGATCTAGTTTTATGTAGGCAAAGTGTCAGGTTTCACCTCCATCTTGAGTACAAAATAAAGTTCGGTCCTTCTGCCATTTTGTCTACACAAAGATTTCAAGTTCTATTTCTGTTTTGTGTACAGAAGACAAACAGGCCCAGGTTTGACCCAATGTATTTGCTGTATGTCCTGAATTTTCTGAAGCAGATATACTGTATATTCATTTAGGTAAATGATGTGTGCACTGTGTTGATGTGATAATAACGAGTATCCTGTCATATTAAATTGTGTCCTGCAACTTCTCCATGTTCTGGTTTCCTTGTCCAGTACATCAAAGGTGTTAATTATGCTTGTTCTGTTGTTCAGAGATGGGCTCTGGCTTTTCAGAGAAAATCAAGACCCATGTGTAATGGCCAAATCACAGTGCGTGCATTTGCTACGGAGTTTCCAGAATACTTCTAGGAATTAATCGGTACATGTTTCTTTTGGCTCCATCTCTTCTTAAACCAACATCCGGCAGTACCTCAAGGCCTCTGGCACTGTAATTCAGCTGCCCATCCAAGCTAAAGCCACAGATCTGACAATGCAAGTAGGATGACTTTATACTATAAAGAATAATCAATTAGTCATGATACCTTTGTTAATATTTTCCCTATGGATTTATCCAATAGAAACACAAAGAGCCCGAGTATCTATTTTCCTTTTGCTTTATTTTCCTGTTCTTCTGTGTTGATGGATGTGAGGCCAGACAGACAAGAAATTAACATTTATGTGGTTTTCCAAGGCAATGCCTTTAGGGGCGTCCTGTCATAGCCAGTAGCCAAAACCCCACACTGCAATGACCAGCAGGGCCACTGACTATAAGGATGCTTGCAGTAAGAGAGTTTATTTAGCCAACATAAAGTAAATTAATTCCATAGAACTGAAACAGGTAGGATAATGAAAAGACCAGCAACAGGCATACATTAGCCAAAAGGGGAAACAAGAACAAGGACCAGAAATACCAGCATGGGAGAGAGTCCTGGAACAGGGTCAGACTGGAACTAGGAAATCAGGAACATAGAACGGGTGTCCAGCAGCTATGAAGAACTATGAACTGGCTCGGGAGTTCAAAGTTAAGCAATAGCCCAGGAACAGGCATACATTAGCCAAAAGGGTAAACAAGAACCGGCAATACCAGCATGGGAGACAGTCCTGGAACAGGGTCAGACTGGACCTAGGAAATCAGGAACGTAGGAACATAGACCGGGTGTCCAGCAGGTAACAAGAACTATGAACTGGCAGGGAGGGAAGCTAGTTCATGGTTTAAATAAGGGCCGTCTTCGGGGAGCTAATTAGGAATATGCTGGAATAGGCTGCACCTGCTGGTTAAAGCAAAATAGCTGAGTATAATTAACAGTGCCAGGGCTAGCCATAGGAACCTCAGAACAGGGTAGGCCTCTACTGCTAGTTTGCCTGAATAGTAAAGAGGTAAGGCAACAGGCTACAATGCAAAAGGTCACAGGTTCAAACCCAGCAGGTTTTACAGGTCCCTCACCATGAAGGAAGTGACCCACAATTGAATGTTTGAAATGAATAGGCAGGTGCTTTGTCTACAACTATTACGTATGTATGTATGGTTTCATTGCTAAACCTACAGAGAGTCACACTCAATTATTTATGCATGGGAATTTTGCAAAGAGAGTAAATGGTAGGTTAAGTTCTGACACCAGTACAAATACTGGCCAATGTCTTCAGAAGAACCCTAGTTGATCTTTATCATGAGCATTTTATTATTTCGGGCATATGTGTAAAGAACACTCAACATTTTTGGCATGAGAGTGGGTTCTAAATGTAAAGTTCTATGGTAAGCCATATGGGTCACCAGAGTATAAAGTAAAAATGGGTTCAAGAAACAAATACAGAGAGAGACTGGAAAAAAATCCATTATCACCCAAAATTTAGGAATGGTTATCTATATGGCAGGTTATTCACGAAACCCAACAGCATTAGCAGTAGATGAATGAATCCAGTTATTGTCTAGCTTAAATATAAAGAGAGAGACTTGCGTGCATGAAAGGTGGTTAAGGGATTAAAAGTTCTCGGGATGAATATAATGACTATTCAGTTAATGGGAGAAGGGCGCAGATCACCTAGAAGAGCAAGGCTTTAAATCAGGTAGGAAAGAAGCAGACTGAATGGCCTGTCAGGCTGCATTAAGATGTGCCTAAAGGTGGCCATAGATGCACAGATAATATCGTACAAAACGAATTTTCGTCCGATATTCGTTGCGTGTATGGTGGAAAAAGAGCCGACCGATATCGGCAGAAGACTTGTCCCGGCTCGTCGATCAGGCTGGACGGAAAATTTTGATCGGGTGCCTTTGAAGGGACCCAAACATCGTCCATTGTTAGTGCTGAATCGTCAGATACAGGTAGAATTCTATTGTTTCTTCCCGTATATCTACCTGTATATCTGACGATTCAGCTCTACACGTGTGTATTGAAACGAACGATCTTACTTGGAAAGATCTTTTCCAAGAAAGATCGTAATTGTTACGTCTATGGCCACCTTAAGACAACTTTGGTACAGAAACTATTTGTAGATGGAGAAACTTGCCTGGTAGCACCATCACTTCATGTCAAGGATTCTAGACAGGTAAATGATTCAGCCAGGACACAGAATTAAGCACAGAGCTGCTCTAAACTCTTAAATGGAGAAAATAATGTTTATTTGAATATATGTTAATATTTCACTGGAAAAACAAGTTCTGATCTATTGGACTTGATAGTGAATTTTGGATGTTATGTTAGGTTTCTACAAAGAAATCTTTGCGTATGGTCACTTTAATAAAAGGGCAGAAGGGGCAATTACACAAACCTCACAATGACTGGGGGACCCCATCAACCATTTTGCATGCAATAACTTTTACTTGAAATATCCCCAAAAAGTTTTAGACTCCTCATTTAATGAGCTGGAATAGCTGAACCATGTTAATAAAACATTTGTTATATAATAATATTCTATATAATTGGCAGGACACACCACTCAAGGTGTTCTGTCTGGAAGAGTGAAAAAAAGTAGTGTTGGGACACTATGAACAGACGGTACCTGCACACAGCACCTGCATTCTATTATTATAAGCTTCAGTATAGTCCACTGAACAACAATGGCCCTCGGCCTAGGTTTGCAGTCATGGCTGCTGCAAGAAGATATTAAAATAGGTAAACACACTTTGTAAATGCTTTATAAACATCACTGGTAGTTTTCTACAGTTACATAGAGTCTCTCTGAACAAACTAGAATTGCTAATGCCTGGCTACACTGAACAGTAAACAGTGATATCACAATAGGTGACAATCGGAAAGTTTGCCAGGTAAGAATTAGACACTTACAGTAAATTATTCCCACAATTATCACTTTTGACTCAAATTTCTCAATTATTATTGTTTTCCTTTGTTATTTTATTATTCGCCTGCTATAATAGTTAACATCCAGGAGAAAAAACAAGGCAAAACAGAGGAGTGAAGTTGACGTTGAAGTTGAAATGACAGTTTTAGGCTGTATTTATTGGTCACATGACATTCTTTGTGGTTTCTAACTGGAAATGCAATGTGGGCATCTGGAAAAAGGACTCTCCAATTGCTCCTTTATTTTTAGGAGAAATAATGGATATGCACATCTCCTGTCTGTCTGAGTTTCCAAGACTCCGGACAATAAAAAGCCACTAGGACCACAAAGTATGCAATGTGACTGGTGGGTTTCCTAATGTACCCACTTGATCATGGATTTGGTACATCTCTGTTTTATTGCTAAACCTACAGAGAGTCTAATTAAAACTGACTCCAGCTCCCACTCAATAAATTATGCATGGGAATGTTTCCAAGAGAGTAAATGGTGGGTTAAGTCCTGACACCAGCACACATACTAGCCAATGTCTTCAGAAGAACCCTAGTTGATCTATCCGCTACTTTGAGCATCATGGTTCTCAGGCTGACTTTATATTTTCTCGTGAGCATTTTCTTATTTCCAGCATTGGTGTAAATAACACCCAAAATGTTTAGCATGAGAGTGGGTTCTGAATGTTATGTTCTATGGTAAGCCATATGGGTCAACAGAGTATAAGGTAAAAATGTGTTCTAGATATAAATATAAGAGGGACTAGAGATAAGATCCATTATCACTGGTATTTTTCTACAATTACAGAGAGTGTCTCGGAGCAACTAAAACTGCTAATGCCTGGAGTCTCAGACTTGACTGTAATATTGTGCATTTAACCATGGCTACACTTATCAGTGAACAGTGATATCACAATAGGTAACAATAGGAAAGTTTACCAGGTAAGGATTAGACACTTACTGGAATGATTCCCACAATTATCGCTTTTGATTAGTTTCTGGAAGTCAAACTCAAGATTAATTTTATAGGGTCTATATCTCAAAGTTCTCAGTCACTTTATTATTGTTTTCCTTTGTTATTTTATGCTTTTCTTACTTTTACTTTCTCCTGCTTTAATGGTTAACATCCAGGAGAAAGAACAAGGCAAAACAGAGGAGTGAAGTTGATGTTAGAGTTGAAATTACAGTTTTAGGCTGTATTTATTGGTCACATAACATTCTTTGTGATTTCTAACTGGAAGTTTCAATGTGGGCATCTGGAAGAAGGACTCTCCACTAGCTCCTAGTAGAAATAATGTATATGCACATCTCCTGTCTGTCTGAATTTCCTAAACTCCAGCTAATGAAAAGCCACTAGGGATGTGACCAATGAATACAGTTTGAAATGCAAAGTTGGGTAATGAGTACAGGTATGAAATATGTTATGCAGAAAGACTGGGACCTGTGATTTTGTAGATAAGGAGTTATTCTTTAATATGGATCATTTTACCTTAAGTCTATTAAAAACATTTAACCATGAAATAAACCCAAATGGATTGTTTTTTTCCAAGTATGGATTCATGCAGTGTAGTAACTATCAAGTACAAGGTACTGTTTTATTGTTACAGAGAAAAAATTATTTTACTTAAAAGGAGCTTTAAGGGAGATGGATGTACCATATTTTAGATGTAAACCTTTCAACACCTTTTGGCCGGTGTTACACTCCATGTGTGGAGCTTACCTGATGGCACGGGAGAAACCTGAGCCACTCCGCAATGGTTTTGGGAGAGACTGGGTACCTGGTACTTATTAGCGCAGTGCCTCCACATAGTGGGATCCAGGAATACACCTTCCGGTGGCCCCACTAGGAAAACAGTAAACTAAGTAAACCAAATAACTGTTTTACTAAAAGTAAATGGCCAACTAATACAAGCAACACTTCTAACAGGTGGCAATAACTAACTAGACAGGTGCAAACTATATCTCTAATGAAAATAAAACAAAGTCCTTTAACTCAGTCTATAAAATCTTCAAGCGCTCCTTTAGGATACCGTCACTTTAAATATGAAAAGTCCCTTTGGATGCTTTACACAGAATCTTCAGGCGAGTCAAGCACTTATGGAGATGCAGTGAAAATCCAGCCCCTTTGGATACTCAGATGGGAATCCCCTGCAGATGCCGATTCCTCCAATCTGGACTCCTCTCACACTCTCTGTCTCTCCAGGCACGGTATTTGGCTTCCCTGTGCCAGCCTGATCCTACTGTCTGCTTTTGGTGTGGCCTTCCAGTTCTCTGGGCCCACTGACAGTTCTTCTTTTTCTCTCTCTCGGTCCACCATTTGGCTCTCTCTGCCAAGCTGTTCTCTGTAAGACTCTGCTGCTTCCTCTTCCTGCCTGTCACTTCCAGGCTGTTGTGTCACTTCCTGCAGCCCTGAGATCACTGTGAAGCTGGTTGCTAGGCAATGGCTTACAGCACACAAGCACAGGCTCAGCACAGTGCCTGCTCCATTACAGGGAACTGCTGTAGAAGTGCATGATTCTGTACTACTTCCCTACTATTCTTGATAAAGACAGTCCTCCTGCCTAGATGATATGGCCATTGGCTTTACAGGGGCCTTTGTCTTAGGGATGTCAAACACAAAAATTAAGGGCTCAAGACAAGACCTCTCTGCACCACACATGGACCAATACTTGTTTGTTTGTTGGTACTTGAGTGGTGGCCCCAGGGCTGGACCTAGGGGTAGGCAGAAGAGGCATGTGCATAGGGCACAACTGTGTATGTGGGGGGGCGCAAGACCCGTTTCTCTTCTGTTGCCTACCCCTAGTCTGGGCCCTTGTTCATTGACTACATTCAGTTTGTAAATCCCTCCCCGTACTCAGTGCTTATTCACACGTGCGTGTGCATGTGTTGGGAGGGTTGGATGCAGGCCCGGATTTGTGGTGAGGCCACAAAGATCAGACAGAGGACAGAGCGGCATCATTTTAGGGGCAGCATGTCGCCCAGCCGCAATCTAGTTTTTCCAAGAGCACTGGGGACGCCCAGTCTTTTAACTCTGCTGTGAGTGTAATCTCCAGTGCTCCATTGCAAACCGGCACATGCGTGTATGCGCTTACGAAGGCGGGGCTTGCATGCTTATGTGCGTGCATACGTGCATGCAAGGGGGGTGGGCATCAGGAGCCACTGGCCTAGGGGCGGCCCATTTAGAAATCCGAGCCTGGGTGGATGTCATGCCTGGTTTGCATAGGGCACCCAGCTAGCCTGGCCAAGCACTGGGTGGTCCATTGATCCCGACTGATATTCTTGTACTGTGGATACTAGACTAAACTAAAGACTCCATGGCACTGCTTAAAAGCTGTGGGGCTTGCTTTTTAACCTTGAGTGCACATGTAAAGATTATCATTAACTAAGAAAACTTGGAAAGTCTCCCACACCATCGCTACCTGTTTTGATTGGAAGTCAGCCTAAGATCATTTTATGGGCTGTTAATATTGATAATAATCAGCTGCACTAAATTAAATCCAAGGAATGAGGGAATGGGATCAGGAAAAGCTGGGATCCTTAAAGGGAAAATTTATGAGAAAACAAACTTTGAAAAGTATATGGTACTGTAAGAATATTTGCAGTTGGCTTTTTTAGGAAAATCGCCCCTATAAAGATGAAAAAAACTTCTTTAAGGCACCTAAGGCGACAATACCAGGAAAGAGGCTTTTTGTTCTGGACTGGAATGAAGTAAACAACAGATTGTGACAAAGCGAAGGAACGGTATCTCCCTGTTACTTGGCACTGGTGCCATTCCTATGATGTAACGTTGCACTTCCATAAATAAAGCTGCGATTGGCTGGCAGGCCTAGATCAGCTCTGACTTGATTGGATGCTTGCCATTTTCACGTGAAAGCCCATACGTTCCCTGCATGTTCTCTTTGCTCAGTTACTTCCTTTAATGAATGTGAGTCAGTGAAACTTCAATTGGCACATTCCTTAATAGTGAGCAACAGAACTGACGTTTTAATATCAGGGAGGATTTTACAAGAAAGGCCTTTGTTTACAAGTACATAAAACATGATATCAAAGGAGTAACGTGAAAACGTTGCAACAAACTGACTCATGTTAACCTACTCTTGGCGTTTCTAAGCGGGTTTCGCTTCTTTCTAAGGGTTCTTTGGAATCCCAAATATATGCGTCGTGTGTCGACCTGTCTGGTGAACCTAATACTGAGGCTTTCAAACTCATACATTTGGGTCACTAAACTTCTACATTTGGTATTCCAAAAAAACCCTTACAAAGCAAAAAGTCCTTATATGGAAAATATTTTAGACACCTATGTACCAAGAGGTTCAAGGCAAAAGGGAAGTCAATAAATAGTTGGTCAACTATCAGTTGGTCAATAAATATTTCTATGTTGGTGTTCTCATTATTTCATATCATCCTATAGTTGTATAGCTATAGTTACAGTACATCTATATGGCAGTCCAGACTTGCCAATTAAGGTAAAAGATTTTAAAGACAAACTTCAGTGCTAACCCCTCTTGATCAACCCACAAAGCAGAAAAATACATTAAAATGTCAAGTTCTACTTCTAATTCTACTAAAAAAAATAACATTCTTTGCAGCAGGCACCCAATAAAAGCAATCTTCCATCAGGCAGTTGAATCAAAGTGTTTGTAGCAAGAAACACGTAAGCCTGTGGATATAATAAACTATTTCACTTTGATTCAACTGCCTGGTGGAAGATTGCCTTTACTGAGTGCCTGCTCCAAAGAATGTTATTTTTTAGTAGAATTAGAAGTAGATTGGATTTTCTGATACATTTATAAGTTTATCCGTATTCTACCCTGTGTTTTGAATTCATTCACTGTATTGATTCATTAAAATATTTATTTCCTCCTATACCTATAAAATACATTTTGTTGCTTTTAACTTTATAACCTGTCATGCCTGCACTTTAGGAGAGAAATGCTTTCTGGCAGGCTGCTGTTTTTCCTTCTCAATGTAACTGAATGTGTCTCAGTGGGACATGGGTTTTTACTATTGAGTGTTGTTCTTAGATCTACCAGGCAGCTGTTATCTTGTGTTAGGGAGCTGCTATCTGGTTACCTTCCCATTGTTCTTTTGTTTGGCTGCTGGGGGGGGGGAAATCACTCCAACTTGCAGTACAGCAGTAAAGAGTGATTGAAGTTTATCAGAGCACAAGTCACATGACTTGGGGCAGCTTGGAAATTGACAAAATGTCTAGCCCCATGTCAGATTTCAAAATTGAATATAAAAAAATCAGTTTGCTCTTTTGAGAAATGGATTTCAGTGCAGAATTCTGCTGGAGCAGCACTATTAACTGATTCATTTTGAAAAAATTTTTTTTTGCCATCCCTTTAAATATCTCACCCAGAATAAAGCTTTTCTCTAGACAAGTTGTATTGTTCAAAATAATGACATTTAAACCACTAGCAGAGGGAGTCTTACAACCAGCTTGCTGCCACAACGTCAACATTTGAACCCAGTTCATAACTTACCCACTTGGTAAAGTGTATTCTGCAAAGTGAACCCTGATTTCGGCAAAATATTTATGGGAAAGAAAGGTAAACTGAGTTATTGTCAAGGGCCTATCGGCTTCCAGCGGGAGTTGTCAGGACCAAGAAGGAAGCTTTAGGGATTAAAGTCCAAGTTCGTGGTACAAATAGGATCAGGCGAAATCGTAATCAAAGTCCAGGTAAAAGTCCAAAAGGCAGGCAGAATATCAAAGTCGAGGTTCAGACAGGGTAAAAAGCCCAGGAATCAATATAACAGGATTTCACCAAGGAATGTTCAAAACAAAACCTACAATTGAGCATTGAACTTATGACCTGGAAGGGTTTTTATTTAAAATTTTCACGCCAAGCTTCTTGTAAATCACAATAAATCAATGTGAAGTACACGGTTCAAAGATCTTGGAATTGGGAGCACATATTACTTTAGCTTTTGGTGGTGCCAACTCCTGACATATGGCCACGTCAATCAATGTAGTTCATGTAGATAAAGGGGGTCCAGCACCTTACCAAGTTTAACTGCTGTGTTAGCTTTATTGTGCCATACAAAATGGAAAAATGTTGAATCCCCATTGCTTCACACGTCAGGTTGGAGGCTGACTGTTACCCACCACTGCTCTGCACAACTGGATTGTGGGCTGTAATCTTATTTTCTTTTAGTGGGTAAATAACAACCAATATAGTGGGTTCTCTGGTGACTGTGAGTCTGTAGAGTCATTGAGTGAGAAAATTGGTGAACAAAAAAGAAATATAGTACAGAAATATTTTAGTAAGAGGGAGTCTAGTGTTCTAGGGGGGCCTTAGTTGGACACAGGGTGCAGATGGATCAGCCACACAGAAACATGATGATTAAAAGATTAAAGGCATTAAAACTTGGAAAGAACCAAGATAAGAACATGGAAGGTATCAACAGGGTAATTTCTGACTGTGGAACAGACTTGGGATCTGGGTAGAAATATCTACTCTTGATAATTGTGGAGAAAACTGGACTTTGCAATGGTAAAGTACAGTATATCTTTGAAAAAGGCACACGTATTTTAATAGAAATCCTAACCTGCCCTCAGAATATACTTTTCAACAGAGGATTAGAGGATTCATTTAGCACCTCGGCATTGGCATTGATTCTGCCATGAGCCTGTGCATTCTCCATCCTCCAGCTGATTGGCTGCTCGAACCAAATCATGAGCTTTCTTATTGGCCGCCTTGTCTGTTCACGCGTTGATCATTCTGTGGTTGCATGTTGCAGCATTGTACTTGTTGCTCTCATCCTGAAAACAACACGTTGTGTTTCTGACTCATAACTTCCTCAAATTAACTGTAACAAAAAAGCCAAGGAGATGGGAGTTTACCCAACCTAGAAATCCTCCAACATGCAATTATGTCTACTCGGCACATACAATTTATGGACTCTGCCAGCAAATTAAAGTGTTTAAAAGAAATGATAACATATATCATTTCCTTAAAGTGGAACTGTCATAGCTATAAAATTGCACCCCAGTGGGAGGGGATGCTCAGTAAGTCAGCAAAAATCAAGATAGTCAAGACAGGCAGTACAAATGAGTGACTCTGCCTATTTTGACCAATGGGGTGCTCTTCCAAAACCTTTTAGTGCCCATCCACTGTGCTACCCCGAGGTGGCTTGCTGCTGCCGCCCTTCCCCTCCCCCTGTGCTCACCTTTTTGTCACCAGAGGTGGACCGGGACGGGCCTGATACTAGCGCAATTGTGTTCTCGGCACTAGAAAGCCAGGCTCTTAAAGTTACCAGGAGCTACATTTTTACTACCCCTAATAACCAGCAGGGCGCTGTCGCCTGAAGTGAGTTTCTCAACTCGCCTCATTCAATTGTAAAAACTTTTGGGGAGCAACACAAACATTAAGAAAGTTCCAAGGGTGACCAACAAGGGCTGTAATTGGCAATTTGGTAGACCCTGTGTGGACTGGCAGACTACAGGAGACTCTATTTGGCAGTACACCTGTTTTTTATTCAACCAAACTTGCCTCCAAGCCAGAAATCAAAAATAAGCACCTGCTTTAAAGCCACTAGTTTGGGTTCACTGAAGTAGAGCATATTTTTATCTCAGTTGGAGATAAGTTTGCTGTGTAATATTTTTGCTGATAGAGCTGATCTAAGGTCTAGTTATAATTAACCAATCTGCTGACAATAAATGTCAAGTTGGCATTTTGAATGTTGTAGGGGAAGAGGATGTCAGACACCACAACATGAGGAGGACAAGGAGAGCCATTAAGGAGTGTAGAGTGTTCCTCTTTGACTTAACAGTGCAGAGTGTCATGTGGAGTGAGCATACAGTCACAATGTGCAGAAAGGAGGGCATTAAGTAGGATCAACTCTGCACAGCAATCTTCAGGTTAAGGACTTTGGGATATGAAGGTTAATGTTATAGACTATAGGATAGTGATGAACTCTACACATAGGTGGAAATAAAACAAGTTTGTAGGTCTTGGCAACAAGAGGGTGAACAGTTGGGGAGCATTGTTCACAAGTCCACTGTAACTTTTCCCATAGCTTAAATTGTCACAAATCCCTTGCTATTGTTTAAAATGAGGTCAAAGGAAAAGAGGAAAGGTCACCGCAGGAAGGGTCACTGGTGTGGCTTTCACCATAGATGTACAATATGCACAATCAGAAACATATATTGAAAAGCCAAAGACACAGAGGAGATCTTCAGCGCTGTGTTTATCAATAGGCACATGGAACATGCAGACCATACCACATACAGATGGGGTCCCAAATTCAGAATTTGGAGAGGAAAACACAAGGAAGAGAGGAAAAATATATGTTGCACTGCCAAAAAGTTTTGCAAACCACAGCTATTTTTAAAGACATCACCATCAAGACTAGAAATCAAAACAATAAAATATGTATGATAAAAATGTTAAAATGTACCCCAAATTTGTAGTAAACCAGCATGCTGAGAGGCAGAGTTGTATAGAGAGAGACTTTTGGGAAAACTGAGACATGGCTTATTCAAAAGTGGCTACTGCTGTGCTATTAATTCATACAGAGGCAAGATCTACTATATGGCCAGATTACCAAAAAACTCCCATTAATTGCATCGGAATGCCGTTGTCTAATATGGCTTGCTCTGTGCTGAAGAAAGGACAAAGAGGGTATTTGCCAGAACATTTTTCAGAACTCTAAGGCCGGTTGAAGGTTCTGAGAATTATAGTTCGACAGAAGCTGCACTGCCAAAGGCTGAATATCCCTGTTTATGAAACTGTAATTTGGGTTTTTTTTCTCAAAGAGCAGATAATTTGTGATTTCATAAGCATTCCTCAGACTGTTATGCCAAGGTCAGGTCTGGTCCAAACAGCTGCTTGATTTCCATTGGCTGAAAGGGATGATGATGTGGCCTCTGATTGATGGTTTCTCTATGAGCACTCGCAGGCTGCGTGATATTGATACCCTGAGGTTTTGGCTGCTCCCGAGTCATTATTCTGGCCAAGTTCCTGTGTTAGAGGCCCAGGCTTTTCGAATTTTTCAGGGAATGGCTGCCGAGAGCAGCAGTTTCTAAAACAAGATGAAACGCAGTGTCACTCCTTATGTTCTAGAATATACAAGGAGAGACTTTGTTTTATATGCCTTCTCCACAGGACCCAAAGTTCAATAAATTGAGCCAAGTGCATCCAAGACTTTCTCCATACTTGGCTTTAAAGGAACAAGTAAAGATTATATAGACTAGAGTAATTAGTATTGGGTCATGTTTTTATGTTTAGTTGTGCAACTCCCCTCCCCATAGTCTAGGTTCCTCTAGTTCTACTAACTGAACTCTTGTAAGGCCGGCTAAAATACTTTGTGGATTCCTTTAGTGCTGTCACCAACTCCTCTTGGCCAAGCCCAAAAATCATCTGGTACCGGGTTCCTACAGCGACAGCCATCCCCCCACCCCCAGGCTCAGACCAAACTTGGGTTGTCTATGTCCATATTCTTAATCTAAGATCAGCAATCGTGCCTTTAGGATCCCTCCAGTAAGGGTCACCCTTTTCTAACTGCAGCTCCCTGTGCCAAGTTACTAGTGATGTGCAGGTTGACATTTGGCCAACCAGTTAGGGTTAGATGCTGGCCAGGCTGGAGAAGTACATTCATCTTCTGCTCTTGAAGATTCCCTTGGGCAAATTTGCTTGTGGGCAATAACCCATAACAACCGATCAGCGCTTGGCTTTTTTCAGACAGCTGCAGGTAGAACAATAAATGCAACTATTTGATTGGTTGCCATGGGTAACTGCCCACAGTCAATTTTACCCAGGGTTGATGAACTCCTGTATTTTAATCAGACATGCAGAACAGTGCGAGTTGGGCACAGGTCCTACAATGGCAGCATTTTGCAGGTTAAAGTCGCGTGCGGGTTGAGGTTTTGCAGGTTATGGATGGGTGTGCATTGAGTTTGGTTAGGTCTCATCAGTACAAGATACTGGAAAATATCTCCTTAGTGCGGAATAGTTGAGGAGTAACCAAGAGAGGTAAGGGTTAGGGAAGAGTTGAAAAGCACAGTACTATATATTAAGAACTGTATTTAATATAGGGTGGTTGGCCTTTTGGCTCCTTTGAACCCTGCCTCACCTTAACTTACCATAATTGGAAATGTCAGCAAAATGCCCTTGAGTCCAGAAGTAAAAGGACATTTCAGCAAGTTATCCTTGAGATATCTGATGGTGCAGCTTATGTGCCATATGCTGCTTGCAAATGGATTGGCCAACTTCACAAAAATGTAGGAGTAGCAGGGTACAGTTATTATGTGCAAAATTAAGGTACAAAGAGTGCAGCGTTTCATGTCTACCATCAATAGCATTTGCCTTTGCTGCATATATATGGGCAGGAGCAATGTTTTCCTCTAATTCCTTCCCAGCTAAGTGCAAAAAAAACATCTTTTGTGAGCACATTTTAAACTTGTGTGTGCATTTTTAAAAACTGTGTGTGCAGGTCAGAATAAATGCAAAATTTGGTGTTTTTACACAAATTTACTTTTTGTTGTGTGTGTGAACTTAGCTAATGTGCAAAACAAGGAGGAGGGCATGCGGTACATGGTTGGTTGCACCCAACAGCTCCACATTCTGCACCAAGCACAAGATTTTCCATTCGGCACAAGGTGCAGAGCACAGCAGCTGCCCCAGATACAAGGGATCTGTGTATGGGTACATTTTGTTTAGGTTAATAATAAATTAGCCCTAATGTGTACAACATTAATTCTTGTTCTAGTAACTAATCGCAATCAAGTAGCCTTTATCCGTCTGCTCTTCAATCAACTGGTTCATTTTAGCCAGTGTGGAGGAATATTAATGTTATTACATTGTCCAATGAGTCTCTGTTGCCAACAAAATTGTCAGGCACTTGCTTAAGCCAATTCAAAATTGCTGAGCTTTAAATATGAGTCAGAGATCGTGCAAAGAAAGTACAGAAAAGGAGAAACAGGCATGTTGAAACTGCTGATCTTGAGCAATAATTTATTCACCATATTAATATTATTGTCAGATTTTGCAGTTGGCACATCACTGCACAAGGCAGAAGCAAATTTCTCTCTGTATAAATATGGCCACCCTGTTGGTAATGAAGAAGGCTAACAGGTTAAAGAATCTGCCTGGGACACTGAAGACCAGAGTTCCAATCCCCCAAATCAGCAATTAGTGAACCTGGGCAGTTTACTTAATCCTTTTGTGTCCCAGCATTCTCAAAGAGGGTAATTAATTTAATCAAGGAACTGCCATGTTTTTCTTTCCTAATCCCTAGTAACACTTTATTTGCACAGCATGAGTGGCAGTTTTGCACAGTAGCCCTTTAGTAAAAAGGAATGTAATAGTCCACACTCCCCCCATTCCACCCCAGCCCCAATAGAGACCCCAAAACACCTACTTTTGTGTAAATGTGTGCTACAGAATCACGCACACAATTCGAGGTCACAGAGAGATGCGTAGGTAACATTAAATCACTAATACTGATCTTGCACCATTACCCTGAGGGATCTCCCCTTACAATACTGATGGTCATGTTGCAACAACAAGATCGATATTCATGTTTATTGATCCGAAATGCCTCTGTCAACAACTTGTGTTCTGCTCCCTCCATTTCCAGCCAACTAAAAATATACTGCTGCGTTTGATTAAATAATAATGTGCATGGATACTAGTCTCAATTGTTGACCCTAAAACAACTCTGGAGCTTGAGCAGAGATGATGAGTAAAGCTGACCAACTGCTATATATTCCTATATAATGGTAAGTTTTCTAATGGATACAGCAATCAAATAAATCAAGAAAAGCGTCCTAATGAATACATCATATTTACAAATGTACATATTTTTAATGTGTTTTATACCACACTACCCACAATAGATAAGAAAAGGGAGTTATTTTTTCTATAGAAACTGCATGTTATTCTAGTAATCTGTTTGCTGTCGTGCATGGAAGTCACCATACGCTAAACACATATTTGTATTCAGCCCCTACAGGCAACTTCACAGAAATGTATTGTAAACACAGGAGTGACGTGTACCTTATGCCAGATTTCTCAAGAAAGCTTATTCGGTGCTGTATATACTAAAAGAACAGTTCTGGGATGCTACTGAAAACTAGGGGTACATTTTAGGTTGGCCATAGGATAACAGGTGTAGTAGGGAGAGATGGTGCCTATAGTAACAGTGGATAATAGTCTCTGGGAAGGGAGTGTGACTGTGGGATAACAGGTATAGTAGGGAGAGATGATGCCTATAGTAACAGTGGATAATAGTCTCTGGGAAGGGAGTGTGACTGTGGGATAGCAGGTATAGTAGGGAGAGATGGTGCCTATACTAACAGTGGATAATAGTCTCTGGGAAGGGAGTGTGACTGTGGGATAGCAGGTATAGTAGGGAGAGATGGTGCCTATAGTAACAGTGGATAATAGTCTCTGGGAAGGGAGTGTGACTGTGGGATAGCAGGTATAGTAGGGAGAGATGGTGTCTATAGTAACAGTGGGATAATAGTCTCTGGGAAGGGAGTGTGACTGTGGGATAGCAGGTATAGTAGGGAGAGATGGTGTCTATAGTAACAGTGGGATAATAGTCTCTGGGAAGGGAGTGTGACTGTGGGATAGCAGGTATAGTAGGGAGAGATGGTGCCTATAGAAACAGTGGGATAATAGTCTCTGGGAAGGGAGTGTGACTGTGGGATAGCAGGTATAGTAGGGAGAGATGGTGCCTATAGTAACAGTGGATAATAGTCTCTGGGAAGGGAGTGTGACTGTGGGATAGCAGGTATAGTAGGGAGAGATGGTGTCTATAGTAACAGTGGGATAATAGTCTCTGGGAAGGGAGTGTGACTGTGGGATAGCAGGTATAGTAGGGAGAGATGGTGCCTATAGTAACAGTGGATAATAGTCTCTGGGAAGGGAGTGTGACTGTGGGATAGCAGGTATAGTAGGGAGAGATGGTGTCTATAGTAACAGTGGATAATAGTCTCTGGGAAGGGAGTGTGACTGTGGGATAGCAGGTATAGTAGGGAGAGATGGTGCCTATAGTAACAGTGGGATAATAGTCTCTGGGAAGGGAGTGTGACTGTGGGATAGCAGGTATAGTAGGGAGAGATGGTGCCTATAGTAACAGTGGGATAATAGTCTCTGGGAAGTAGGGATGTCGCGGACTGTTCGGCGGCGAACTTGTTCGCGCGAACATCGGCTGTTCGCGTCCGCCGCAAGTTCGCGAACGTCGCGCGACGTTCGCCAATAGGCGTTCGCGTCAAAATCGTTCGACCATTCGACCATTCGATCGCTAAAATCGAACGATTTTCGTTCGATTCGAACGAAAATCGTTCGAATCGAACGATTAAAATCCTTCGATCGTTCGAATCGAACGATTTTCGGATGTTCGAAGTTCGCGAACTGTTCGCGAACTGTTCGCATTTTTTTGCCGGTGTTCGCGAACGGCGTTCGCGAACACATTATCGGCGGTTCGCTACATCCCTACTAGTAAGGGAGTGTAACTGTGGGATAGCAGGTATAGTAGGGAGAGATGGTGTCTATAGTAACAGTGGATAATAGTCTCTGGGAAGGGAGTGTGACTGTGGGATAGCAGGTATAGTAGGGAGAGATAGTGTCTATAGTAACAGTGGATAATAGTCTCTGGGAAGGGAGTGTGACTGTGGGATAGCAGGTATAGTAGGGAGAGATAGTGTCTATAGTAACAGTGGATAATAGTCACTCTCTGGGAAGGGAGTGTGACTGTGGGATAGCAGGTATAGTAGGGAGAGATGGTGTCTATAGTAACAGTGGATAATAGTCTCTGGGAAGGGAGTGTGACTGTGGGATAGCAGGTATAGTAGGGAGAGATGGTGCCTATAGTAACAGTGGATAATAGTCTCTGGGAAGGGAGTGTGACTGTGGGATAGCAGGTATGGTAGGGAGAGATGGTGCCTATAGTAACAGTGGATAATAGTCTCTGGGAAGGGAGTGTGACTGTGGGATAGCAGGTATAGTAGGGAGAGATGGTGCCTATAGTAACAGTGGGATAATAGTCTCTGGGAAGGGAGTGTGACTGTGGGATAGCAGGTATAGTAGGGAGAGATGGTGCCTATAGTAACAGTGGGATAATAGTCTCTGGGAAGGGAGTGTGACTGTGGGATAGCAGGTATAGAAGGGAGAGATGGTGCCTATAGTAACAGTGGATAATAGTCTCTGGGAAGGGAGTGTGACTGTGGGATAGCAGGTATAGTAGGGAGAGATGGTGCCTATACTAACAGTGGATAATAGTCTCTGGGAAGGGAGTGTGACTGTGGGATAGCAGGTATAGTAGGGAGAGATGGTGCCTATAGTAACAGTGGATAATAGTCTCTGGGAAGGGAGTGTGACTGTGGGATAGCAGGTATAGTAGGGAGAGATGGTGTCTATAGTAACAGTGGGATAATAGTCTCTGGGAAGGGAGTGTGACTGTGGGATAGCAGGTATAGTAGGGAGAGATGGTGTCTATAGTAACAGTGGGATAATAGTCTCTGGGAAGGGAGTGTGACTGTGGGATAGCAGGTATAGTAGGGAGAGATGGTGCCTATAGAAACAGTGGGATAATAGTCTCTGGGAAGGGAGTGTGACTGTGGGATAGCAGGTATAGTAGGGAGAGATGGTGCCTATAGTAACAGTGGATAATAGTCTCTGGGAAGGGAGTGTGACTGTGGGATAGCAGGTATAGTAGGGAGAGATGGTGTCTATAGTAACAGTGGGATAATAGTCTCTGGGAAGGGAGTGTGACTGTGGGATAGCAGGTATAGTAGGGAGAGATGGTGCCTATAGTAACAGTGGATAATAGTCTCTGGGAAGGGAGTGTGACTGTGGGATAGCAGGTATAGTAGGGAGAGATGGTGTCTATAGTAACAGTGGATAATAGTCTCTGGGAAGGGAGTGTGACTGTGGGATAGCAGGTATAGTAGGGAGAGATGGTGCCTATAGTAACAGTGGGATAATAGTCTCTGGGAAGGGAGTGTGACTGTGGGATAGCAGGTATAGTAGGGAGAGATGGTGCCTATAGTAACAGTGGGATAATAGTCTCTGGGAAGTAGGGATGTCGCGGACTGTTCGGCGGCGAACTTGTTCGCGCGAACATCGGCTGTTCGCGTCCGCCGCAAGTTCGCGAACGTCGCGCGACGTTCGCCAATAGGCGTTCGCGTCAAAATCGTTCGACCATTCGACCATTCGATCGCTAAAATCGAACGATTTTCGTTCGATTCGAACGAAAATCGTTCGATCGAACGATTAAAATCCTTCGATCGTTCGAATCGAACGATTTTCGGATGTTCGAAGTTCGCGAACTGTTCGCGAACTGTTCGCATTTTTTGCCGGTGTTCGCGAACGGCGTTCGCGAACACATTATCGGCGGTTCGCTACATCCCTACTAGTAAGGGAGTGTAACTGTGGGATAGCAGGTATAGTAGGGAGAGATGGTGTCTATAGTAACAGTGGATAATAGTCTCTGGGAAGGGAGTGTGACTGTGGGATAGCAGGTATAGTAGGGAGAGATAGTGTCTATAGTAACAGTGGATAATAGTCTCTGGGAAGGGAGTGTGACTGTGGGATAGCAGGTATAGTAGGGAGAGATAGTGTCTATAGTAACAGTGGATAATAGTCACTCTCTGGGAAGGGAGTGTGACTGTGGGATAGCAGGTATAGTAGGGAGAGATGGTGTCTATAGTAACAGTGGATAATAGTCTCTGGGAAGGGAGTGTGACTGTGGGATAGCAGGTATAGTAGGGAGAGATGGTGCCTATAGTAACAGTGGATAATAGTCTCTGGGAAGGGAGTGTGACTGTGGGATAGCAGGTATGGTAGGGAGAGATGGTGCCTATAGTAACAGTGGATAATAGTCTCTGGGAAGGGAGTGTGACTGTGGGATAGCAGGTATAGTAGGGAGAGATGGTGCCTATAGTAACAGTGGGATAATAGTCTCTGGGAAGGGAGTGTGACTGTGGGATAGCAGGTATAGTAGGGAGAGATGGTGCCTATAGTAACAGTGGGATAATAGTCTCTGGGAAGGGAGTGTGACTGTGGGATAGCAGGTATAGTAGGGAGAGATGGTGTCTATAGTAACAGTGGATAATAGTCTCTGGGAAGGGAGTGTGACTGTGGGATAGCAGGTATAGTAGGGAGAGATGGTGCCTATAGTAACAGTGGATAATAGTCTCTGGGAAGGGAGTGTGACTGTGGGATAGCAGGTATAGAAGGGAGAGATGGTGTCTATAGTAACAGTGGATAATAGTCTCTGGGAAGGGAGTGTGACTGCGGGATAGCAGGTATAGTAGGGAGAGATGGTGCCTATAGTAACAGTGGATAACAGTCTCTGGGAAGGGAGTGTGACTGTGGGATAGCAGGTATAGTAGGGAGAGATGGTGTCTATAGTAACAGTGGATAATAGTCTCTGGGAAGGGAGTGTGACTGTGGGATAGCAGGTATAGTAGGGAGAGATGGTGCCTATAGTAACAGTGGATAATAGTCTCTGGGAAGGGAGTGTGACTGTGGGATAGCAGGTATAGTAGGGAGAGATGGTGCCTATAGTAACAGTGGATAATAGTCTCTGGGAAGGGAGTGTGACTGTGAGATAGCAGGTATAGTAGGGAGAGATGGTGCATATAGTAACAGTGGGATAATAGGGGATAAAGAGATAAAGATGGTCATACATGGGAAAAAAATAACTGTAAAAAGCCGTCAGAGTGGAACGCTGGTATTCACAGTTTACTTCCAGTTTCTGAGACTTTAGAAATTGTTTAACAACTGGCTTCAGCTCAGCAGCTCTCTATAAAGCTGTTTTTAACTTTCAGGGACTAACACTGCCTATGCAGTTTCATATGTACTTCCTATATTCAGTTAATCCTGTGGTTGCTGACTCTATGTTGAGACAACTGGCTGATGTTATCAGTCTAAAAATGCAATTATCTCAGAAACTGCAAAAAATATAAAAAGATTGTAAAATTTAAAAATACCCAGAGAAGCTACGTTTATTTTTGGGTTTAGAGCCCCTTTAATAACTACCAATTGAATAATTGTCTAATTTTCCTGTTCAAATCACATGGATGATTTATAAGTCTACCTTTAAGGTCACTTTTTGTTCTAGAAAGATAATTTTAAGCATCTTTTCATTTTACCTTTATTTTTTAAATTATTTTCCTTCTTAGCCTGCACTCTGGTCGCCGTAGGTCACTGCCCTGGCAACCAAAAAGCAGATTTGTGGGATAACAGGTATTTATGACACCTTTGACATTAAAGGGTACAACAGTGAGCCTTTGGGGACGGACTGAGGTTATGGGAAGCAGGAAGCCCCTGTGATTTCACTGCTGAAGTTGTTGGAAGGCCCACACTAGTAGGTTGCAACCTGACACTTTTTTGTTGGCTACATATACATACATATATAAGACTTCAGCATCCCCTTGTTCCCACAAGTGCCACCTCCTTCAACTTAGAGCAGTGATCCCCAACCAGTGCTTCATGAGCAACTTGTTGCTCCCAGTGGCCTTCAAACAGGGGCTTATTTTTAAATTCCAGGCTTGAAGGCAAGTTTAGTTGTATAAAAACTAGTTGTACTTTCAAGTAGAGCCTCTTGTAGTCCACACAGGGGCTACCAAATAGCCAATCACAGCCCTTATTTGGTACCCCCAGGAACTTTTTTCATTCTTGCGTTGCTCCCCAACTCTTTTTGCACTGGCTCATGGGTAAGAAAGATTGGAGACCTCTGACTTAGATTATCTCATCTGATGCGGGTTCATCTTCTTGCAGCCAAAGCACTTTCTACTGGTTCCCTGTAAAGGTTGGAAGATCTGGTCTAGGGCTAGCCATATCTGTAAAAGCTGGTTGGGCAAGTACATTGTGATTTTTTTTGCATCATGAAGAGGGGCCTGAGCTAGAGTCCTGCAGTAGGTCGCGTACCCGCGGGGTTGCGGTTAGAAGTTCCGGGTGCGGGTATAGATGCGGGTTCTTCTGGTTTGTGGGTCACGGTTCGGGCCGCGGGTCTTCTCATGTCTACTTCCAATGATGTCACTTCGGGTTTACAATGACAGCACTGTTTTACTCTTTTTTTTTCTGATCACACCTACTTCCGATGATGTCACTTCCGGTTCACAATGACAGCACTTCCTGTTTTACTCTTTTTTTTCCTGATCACACCTACTTCCGATGATGTCACTTCCGGTTCACAATGACAGCACTTCCTGTTTTACTCTTTTTTTTTCTGATCACACCTACTTCCGATGATGTCACTTCCGGTTCACAATGACAGCACTTCCTGTTTTACTCTTTTTTTTCTCCTGATCACACCTACTTCCGATGATGTCACTTCCGGTTCACAACGACAGCACTTCCTGTTTTACTCTTTTTTTTCCTGATCACACCTACTTCCGATGATGTCACTTCCGGTTCACAATGACAGCATTTCCTGTTTTACTCTTTTTTTTTCTGATCACACCTACTACCGATGATGTCACTTCCGGTTCACAATGACAGCACTTCCTGTTTTACTCTTTTGTTTTTCTGATCACACCTACTTTTGATGATGTCACTTCCGGTTCACAATGACAGCACTTCCTGATTCTTGATGGTCAGCGGGTCTCGGGTCCAGCATGCGGATAAGGTACTTGCAGTTCGGGGGTCCAAGTGGGTTAGAATGTGGGGTGCGGGTTGCGGGTACGGATCGAGTATGGATTCCAAAAATTGGACCCACAAAGGACTCTAGCCTGGGCTGTGACGGTTTGAATGAACAGAACAATAGTATCTGGCCATCACCTTGTATGACCAGTTGTATATTATCAGTCAATACCTTGCAAATCAGCAAGAGAAGGCAAACATTACGAAATACATTACAAAAATAGTTTGAACACAGTGTATTTTGAAGTACAATTTAAGTTAGAGTGTAAGTTTGCTCAGGAGTTCCTTATCAATCATCTCCTATACAAATAGCTTATACATTTCTAAGTCTGTAGCTCTACTCCTAATGGGCGGTAATCAGCTGATGAGAACATTTCTACCTTTCACCAACATCGTACTGTAGGTCCATGCCAGTGGGAAACACAGTGCAGCACGTGTGCCCTTGAAGCCAATGCCTTTGAAATGGAATAAACAAGTTGTTATTGGAAGGGTGAGCGCACGGTTTACACGTACGGCATTCCTGGTGTCCAAGAATATCCAGGCAGCAACTGGCCTGCAGGAAGAAGCTGACCTTTCATCCACACTTAATGGGGGATATGAACTCAGGATTGATTGAGGCAACTTCTTCAGGGCTGTTGGTCTTATGGAATGCTTTCCATTAGGGAAGAAATAATCTTGGAGTAAAACATCACCAGGCACAAATTTGTACATTTTTAATGTAAAGTTTACCTGCAACATCAATTTTAGATTCTTGTGGCCAGTACAACACCATGTAGAACAACAGCTGGCACAAACCAGACCTCAGTCCAAAATGCAACTTAAAAAGTTTTATTAGAAAAAAATAAATATTAATAATAATATAATATAATAATAATGATTAATAAATAATACATCTTATTGTGTTACATAAAGCCTGACACGTTTCACGCCCCACCGGGGCACTATTGTGGCCAGTAGTTTACTACAACCTTGTAGTTTTTCTTTAATCTCAGTAATTTGTCCTCCATTGAACTACACCCTTATAGTGTTTCCATAATTTTAGACTTGGGGGCAGACCGGTTCGTACACATCGCGCCACTTCACCAGGCGCAAATTTGCTACCAATATACTAATTCACTAATATGCAAAGTTGGGCGCCGAACGCTAGCGACTTTTTGCTACCGTTACTTTCATAGTGAAGATGCGCTATCGTTCATTTGTGCCTAGTGAAAATTGGCTAGTGATCTTGCGCTTAGGTCAATTTGCATAGGGCGGGTAATTTAAAGTTGTATGGACGTCTTTATTATAAATGTTGCTGCAAATTACCACTTTTTATTAAAAATGTGCCCTACACATGAGCCCACTGTAAAATTAATGTTCCATATGTGATGAAATGTCTAGAGAAAACCGGTTCCCCAAAAAAAGTTTGTTAGGAATTTTGCAGGCAATCCCGCTTCAGAAAAGGAAAAGTCGCCAGCGTTTTTTGAACTTTAATGCATTTTCGGCACACAGGATATGATGTAAGTGGCAGAAGATTGAGGAAGATCGAGCTGCTTTATAGCACTTCGTCTGGTCTATGGTGGCGAAGTCAAATCTCCCAAAAGAGGTAACGTTCAGTAAAATCCGCACTTCACTGAATTTTAATGACCTTTCACCAGAGAAAATTTGCAGTGCTGCACTTTTCGAAGAGCCGGGCCCCCCTTGACTGATCCGCAGCCGTACCTCTGCTTGCGAAGTCCCAAAGAGGCAGAATGCGGAAGTGCCGAATATACAAAGTCCTAAGCGGCGGAAAGACCCGAAGTCGCGAAAGGAGCCAACACTGAAGTCCTGAAGCGGCGAAAAGACCCGAAGTCACGAAAACAGCTATAATTGAAGTCCTGAAGCCTCGAGTTCAATTCTACTGACACCAGAGTGGGTTTTTGTTTTGTTTTTTTAATCCCCTGCCCACCAATGTTTTATTTTAATAATCTATAGGCCCCTGCCACCAATTTTTTATGGGGCCCCAATCTTTTTTAACTTGTAAGGGGGGCCCTGGTGCAAAGGTTTTTTTAAAAAATAATTTTTGGGGCCCCAATTTTTTTTTACCTTATAAGGGGGCCCTGACCATCAATATGTGTGGGGGGGTTACTTTTTTAGTGCTGATGTCTGTGTGGTCTTTTAATTGTGATGTGGAGTGGGCGGGATCAGGGGTGGGGTTTGGGCGCTAGGGTGGGCGGGGTCCAGGGGGCCATGAAAATGTTGTTGTATGGGTCCCCGTGATTTCTTATGGCGACCCTGCCTGCACCTGTTAGGGAATTGGCAATGTCCCTGCGGATGTTAACGTTGCCAAAAATTTGCTAGCGTTAGCCACTTCGCCCTTTAGTGAATCTGCCCCATAGTCTATAAAGCAAAATATTCTCTACAGCAATACACAATACTGTTGATAGTAGGTCTACCCTGGAACAGTCTCAGAATTGGTTGGCTACAGAATAGCAAAATGATCCCTTTAAATGTAGATAGATTAGAGATGTATTGAAGTGCAACGTTTGCGAGTAAAAGTGGGAACAAGCAATATTGTGGAGGACTTTGAAGGTCGGTGCTATAGTGAGTCAGTGGTGACACTGGTAAAATGGAGTAGCAGATGAAGACTAAGCCATTTGAGGTGAAAAACTGGAGCACAGACTGTCTATGAAGGGGGAAGGCCAGACAGTAGGCAGTTGCACTAAAGTCATGACATGAAAACTAAAAGAAATAGTGTTGAGGTGGCATCTGCTGTGCTTGAAGTGAGTATTTTAGCAATGTAGCCCTGGGTGGAAGTGAGAGGTCTCAGAGAGTCAGAGAATGTTGGGAATGAAGGCGAAGGCTGAACCAAGTGGACACCTAAGCAGGCAGCGTATGAGGGTGGAGGGGAACCAATGTTGTTTATAGCTATGGATTCATCAATCAACTGAGGACAGGGCAGCTAGGGACATGGGACATGAAGAAGATAATGTGTAGAGCGGAGTATCCTCACCATTCAGCCTGTAATGAAACTCAGTGATGTAATAAGGGAACCAACAGACCACAAGTAGATGACAAGCTGGATAGTAAATGGCAATATTGACTGGATGGTAACACTCACACTTACCTATGGCTGGATTGTTATTTAAAGGGGAACGTGAAATTCATGACTAAAGAATCCTTAGGTAAAGTTAAGAATTTCTATAAATGCATTTCATTCATTCGTTTTTGAAATATTTCAAATCGTGCGGATATTTGTGCAGGTCATAGAACAGTCATTTAGTTTGGGCTAACTTGAAGAAATGGTGCCAACCAGCTCAGTATCAGTAGCACTGACACTACAATATCTCAAGGACAGAGACACTATTGCATTGCTATTGTCTCTATGGTGGGGTGACAGTATGGGAAACTCAATTTCTCACAGGATGGCAAACTTATGGGCATAATACGACGGGGCTTTTCATGATATATTTTGGAGCATGACATGATTTCTAACTCCTAAGGGTTGACAAAATGGCTATAGGGTTGACAGGATGACTAGTTTACTAGGCTGCAGCCCCTGAAACGCACCTGTATAAACCTTGTATAAATAAAACCATTTTTAATTTAGCTTTGCTTTAGCCACCTAATTGTGACTTTGCAGATTCACTAAAATGGAAAAGTCCTCTAAACAAGGACAAATCAATGATGTTTTCTAACTGTCATTGTCGGACTGGGACTCCAGGGGCCCACCCAAAAACCTTAGACCAGGGGCCACTCTCAGTACTATTATTCTTCATCTCCTCAATCAAGTTCTATTCTCCTAGGGGCAAATTCACTAAGCGCCGAAGCGCTTGGGCATTTTCGTTACTTCGCAAATTCACTAACGAACGCTGGCGTAAATTCGCTAGTGTTACTTCGCACCCTTATGCCTGGCGAATTTTCGCTACGGACGTAACTACGCAAATTCACTAACGCGCGCAGTGTTCTGAACGCTACCTTTTACGCCAGACTTCCTTCGCCACCTCAGACCAGGCGAAGCGCAATAGAGTAGATAAGGATTGCTTCAAAAAAAGTTCTAATTTTTTCTAAGTCCCAAAAAACGCTGGCGTTTTTTCTATATTATGGGTGATAGGCTGAAAAAGATCAAAAAAATTTTTGGGGCTCCCCTCCTTCCCCCCTACATTTCCTGACTCATGGCAACTTACCTATACAGTGGGCACATGTGTAGGGCAAAATAACAATTTTATTTGATGTTTTGAAGGTTTCCCAGGCATTTGTAGTGATTCTACGTATTCCTCCATTGAAATTTGAATTTGGCGGCGTATGCAAATTAACCATCGCTAGCGTAACTTCGCTTCGCTTAGCGAATCAACACTAGCGCAACTTTGCAACCTTGTTAAATTGTCATTAGGCAGGGTTCTAATTACAATTAGTAGTAACATTAAATACCTAATGCTGCCTGTGCACGTTGTCTAGCTGCTGCTTCCAACTCAGGATGTCAGTTTTTTTGTTTTCATTTTGGAGGGGTCATCCATATAAAATACATTTTCAAAACAAATTAAAATGATGAAGACGTGTGCTCGTGGTACTTCTGTTTGGGCATTACCCAGAAAGCACGTGCAATATTTAGTGTTGAGCTGTTGAATGGAAATCCGAAGAGATAGCATAATCATGTGCTTCTCTGTATAAGTTTACCTGGCTAGAAGGTAAGCCTTAGTTGACACTTTACCACGGACATCAATTAGCTACCCCTGGTAACTTTCAGAGCTGAATTCCATTTTTTTTATAATTTGGCTCTTTGTGGTGCCTACACTAGCAATTCTATTGCCCCCATGCCCAGTCCATAGCCAGGAGAGTACAGAATTACTTGAGAAACAAAAGCGCACTTGGGTGGTTGGAGCAAATGGATCTGCTAGCTCAGGTGGCAGGGAGGACACCACTGATTCCATCTTGGAAAATTTTTAATGCAATCGCCAGCATTAGATTTGTCTGAGAGATGCTTCACATGTTGCAACAATGGAAGATTAGGCAAGAGTGAAGCTGCATGGTGTTATGCCTTCATAGAAACCAGGGGAAATAAACCAAGAATGAAACTATACAATGAGCCCTTAAAGGAGAAGGAAACGTTTAAACTTACTTACTTCCTAAGCAATAATCCAAAATTCCATAGAAATGTTTGTCTCATGAATTGAAATAGGTCAAAAAATAAAACACAGTAGTCACATCCAAAAGAGAGCCCCCAGTCCACGGGCCATATAATTTGATAAAGTCGAACAAAAGCAAAAGTTGGGAGAGACTTACTATTACTTGAAAAAGAGGAACCCAGATGATGTATAAAAAGTAAGACATAATAAAGCCTGACGCGTTTCGTGCCAAGGGTGGCCACTTACTCATAGGTTGTGACGATAACCGATGAGTATGAACCCATCCTTGGCACAAAACACGTCAGGCTTAATTATGTCCTAAATAATAAGTTTCTCCCAACTTTTGCTTTTGTTAAAACTAATTAATCTTTATCAGAAAGATCTATATGAATACACTAATACGTAAACCCTCAAAGTAATGTTGCGCTCAGATTCCTCTGTCAAAAGAAAAACCACATTTCTTTCCTTCTATTGTGTACTCATGGGCTTCTCTATCAGACTTCCTGTTTTCAGCTTAAACCTCCAGGGCTAGGGCTTGAGCATGCTCAGTTTGTTCCTCTCTCCCTCCCCTCCCTGCTTTAATCTGAGCACAGAGCTAGGAGTGAGCAGGGAGAGACTCAGGCAGGTAGTGATGTCACACTAAGCTAATATGGCAGCTGCTATCCTAAACAAACAGAGATAGTGTCTAGAGCTGAGAATAAAAATTGCATTCTGGCTTGCACTGTTGTGGCTAATCTACTGGCAATTTACAGCATTGGTAGTTTTCCTTCTCCTTTAATACCCAAACAATTGAGTAAATAAATAATGAAGTTAGGTGACCCTAGTGTGTTAGCACATCCTATAAAATTTAAAGAGTTCAGCCCGTAAAGAGAAACTGCCTTGTTCAGACCAGTATGGTGGCTCCTTTATGACTGTGTGTAATGGATACATAGCAGCTTGTTTATATAAACTATAGTAGTACTTATCTGTTATCTACTGTGTAGCCTGTGCTTGAATGGCTGCCCCCATGGCTACACAGCAGCTTGTTTATATAAACTATAGTAGTACTTATCTGTTATCTACTGTGTATCCTGTGCTTGAATGACTGCCCCCATGGCTACACAGCAGCTTTTTTATATAAACTATAGTAGTACTTATCTGTTATCTACTGTGTATCCTGTGCTTGAATGGCTGCCCCCATGGCTACACAGCAGTTTGTTTATATAAACTATAGTAGTACTTATCTGATATCTACTGTGTATCCTGTGCTTGAATGGCTGCCCCCATGGCTACACAGCATCTTATTTATATAAACTATAGTAGTACTTATCTGTTATCTACTGTGTATCCTGTGCTTGAATGGCTGCCCCCATGGCTACACAGCAGCTTGTTTATATAAACTATAGTAGTACTTATCTGTTATCTACTGTGTATCCTGTGCTTGAATGACTGCCCCCATGGCTACACAGCAGCTTGTTTATATAAACTATAGTAGTACTTATCTGTTATCTACTGTGTATCCTGTGCTTGAATGGCTGCCCCCATGGCTACACAGCAGCTTGTTTATATAAACTATAGTAGTACTGATCTGTTATCTACTGTGTATCCTGTGCTTGAATGGCTGCCCCCATGGCTACACAGCAGCTTGTTTAGATAAACTGAAGTAGAGATTCTGAAGCAAACATGGAAATTTACTAATGCAGGGCAACAGTACATTATATTTTAATACTCTAAAACACTTTTGTTGTAACTGTTCCTTTAAATAATGAGGAAAGGCTGTGATTAACATAGTTGTTTACTAAGAAGAAATCTAATGACAAATTAATTATACTTTTGAGACACCAGGGTGGAGGTTAATTGAACTGTACTGTATTTTAGGCCAGCAATCAGGGGTGATTCTGGCCTTTCTGCTGCCTGAGGCGAAAGTATGGCAATGCGCCCCCTGTGCCACGCCCCTGTGCCACGCCCCTGTGCCATGTTAGGAAATGTAGGAGGGAAGGAGGGTACCCCCAAAAAATGTAAACGTCGCCTGGTCTGAGCTGGCGAAGTCAAGTCTGGCTCAAGAGGTAACGTTCAGTAAAATCTGCAAATTAGCGTAGTTACGTCACTTTTTCAGAGCGCAACTTCACCTGGCGAATTTACGCCAGCACCCGTTAAATAGGCAAAGTGCAAAAATTACATTATGCTGGCGAATTTTCACTAGCGTTAGCCACTTTGCCTTTTAGTAAATTTCCCCCTTAATTTCCACAAAAACGTTGAATTTCGTCTTTATGTATTAACCAGGGAACATACATCTTTTTTTTTTTTTTTTTTTTAAATCTAATTTTTTTTTATTTTTTAACTTTTCTATACTTTTTTTTAACTTAAGCCTTGACTTTTTTATGACACACACACAGTGGGAGTGGAACAGACAGGGGTAGTACAACTATTATTTATTACAAATATTTGTTATTAACTTTTCTGTAAGTACAGTCAGTACAGTACCTGGTACTTCTTGTGAACAAACTCAGGCCCTAGACAGATGCAGCAACAGCCAGCCAGCCGCCCCAGGCACTAGTCCAAAAACAAATCCAGGCACTGCTGCAGCCTGCAGTCGAAACTCCAAAAGCCAGCGACCCAGCCAGCGACCCTGGAGATAGTGACGTCACCGGCGTCACGTGAGCAGGGACAGGGAGCAGGCAGCGGAGCGCAGCGCCAGCACGTAACAACGTCACGTGACGCATGCGCACTGGCCTGACTCCGTCTCCGCACTCCGCACAGGCACATCATAGGAGGAGTTAAGGGCGGCACTGAGGCAGCCGCCCGTCAGCAGCAGTAGAAGAGGGGATGGAACAACTGTCAACTGACATGACAAGGTGAAAGTCGCCAGTGCAGGCGCATTACACGCAGCGCACATTTAAATTTTTTCTAACTTCACAGCACGCCAGGCCAGCACAGCAGTCCAAATGCCGCCCCTTCAACTAACCGACATTTTGCCGCCTGAGGCGAGATTCTCAGGCGGCCTCATTATAGAAGCGCCCCTGCCAGCAATGGCACGTCATGATCAATTAGTTAATATCGTACTCGTATTTGTACACATAATATTTGTAACAGAGAGACAGGCAAACTACATCACATAGAAGCCATGCCAGCAGTTCTGGGCCTTACATGCCATTATAAATAAGTATTTTTGGCATAGAGAGCTCCTTGTACTGTGGGTTTGGTGCAAGTGCTTTTGAATGGAGCTGTAAGTGGTGCAGGTTTTTCCCTTTTGAATCTCCAGCACTTACACCTCAGTAAATAAGCTCTGCTATTCCCACTACTGCACATACTACAGAGCACATATAGATTTCACAATAGCTCCAGGAGCCGGTTCAAGCATTACTTCAGAGGTACACAGCACTCTCCTATATAACCGCCCTCCACATGTCACGGAAGTTTCTTTTACAACTCCAGAAGAATTATATTCCCTTACATAGCAAGTCTGGCTCCTGCACATTTAGGGTTAGATTTATTAAGCGGTGAGTAGAATGCTGTCAGGAAAATAGCTCCTATTACTCTTTGAAACTTTGTAGCTTGGATTTTTATGGTAAGGTTGTTTTCGGCCAGGGATATAAACCTGTAATTGGTAAACCACAATTAGCTGATACGTCATGGCTCAGGGGTTAGAGGGGAAATATTTCCTTTTCCTATAAAGCGGGAACATATTCCATGAATTTTCCATTAAGTAGTCATTACAGTATTAGGATTTTCACATAACAAGCTTGGAATAATGATGACATGGAGTCTTCTTTTTGCTGTTGCCGTTCTTCAGTTTGGCTTTAAAGGAGAACTAAAGCGTAACTAAAGAAGTAGCTAGAAATGTTATACATTATGTTTTGGGCTTCTGTACCAGCCCAAGGCAACCACAGCCCTTTAGCAGTAAAGATCTGTGTCTCCAAAGATGCCCCAGTAGCTCCACCATCTTCTTTTCTGCTGATTCACTGCACATGCTCTGTGCTGCTGTCACTTACTGAGCTTAGGGACCCACTCACAATATACAGTACACATAGAATAGAAATGTCACAATATAAGGCTGATTAGTAATTAATACACATAATTACTACATGGCAGCACAGAAACCAGTGCAATTAGCATCAGAATGTAATAATCAGCCCTATATTATCAGCTTGACCTTAATGCAAATTTTTTCTGCAGTTTTGCTAATTTTTCGTGGAAACGGGACAGATTCGCTCTTCACTAGTCACGCCATCTCTTGCCCCAGTGGAGCTTACAATCTAGGGGTCCCTATTACATTCACATGCACTAAGGTCAATTCTATCAGGGCCATTCTGTGTGGCTGTATGTTTTTGGGGTACCCAGAGAGGAAACCACGTGGACACAGTAGAGAATATATAACTCAGATTCCTTACTGGAATTAAAAGCACATAGAATGACAGCTAGTGTAACTATAAATATAAGAACACATACAATTAATGCTCACACTATACAGCATGTTGCTGTCTGCTAAAAGAAAGTAAATACTACTGTTTTCCTTGAGCTGATTGTGACAATGGAGATCCTGGTTCAAACTATACTTTAAGCCATTAGTAGCCATGGAAAAGTCACATTTTTCCTAGTGTTTCAGCACATGCAGTTCACCCATAATGATTTGCGTTCAATAACTTCATGAGATTTCATCAGAAAGCAAAACTTGAAAGCACAATTATTATTATTATTTAATTTTTTCTACAGTTGAAGCTGTCATATTGTTTACTACTGCAACAGTGACATTATGTACAAAAACAAACCACAGTGGCAATGCTGCTCATAATTAGGATGACATATTCTACTTCTGACACAAATGTTGCTTTATTCTAGGGCCACAGTCCTGCCTAATAGGGGCCTGCATGAAGAATCTTACACATTTGTGTGGCTTAAAGGAGAAGGAAAGTTACCAAAGCAGTTCATTGGCAATAGATTAGCCACAATAGTGCAAGCTAGAAATGCTATATTTATTTTGTAGAATGCTTTACCATAGTAAACAGCCATAGCAGCTTTCTCTGTTTGTTTAGGATGGCAACTGCCATATTAGCTTGGTGCGAAATCACTTCCTGCCTGAATCTATCCCTGCTCACTCATAGCTCTGAGCTCAGATTACGCCAGAAAGGAGAGGAGGGGAGAGAGAGAGAGAGAGAGAGAGAGAGAGAGAGAGGAGCAAACTGAGCATGCTCAAGCCCTAGCCCTGGAGGTTTAAGCTGAAAACAGGAAGTCTGATACAGAAGCCCATGAGTACACAATAGAAGGAAAGAAATGTGCTGTTTCTTTTGACTCAGAGCAGCATTACTTTGAGGGTTTACTGGTGTATTTATATAGACCATTCTTATAAAGCTTACTTAGCTTTAACCTTTCCTTCTCTTTTAAGGCAAGCAGAGTATGGTTCATTTGCTGAGCTACCCACTCCTAATATTAGAAACGACTGGCTCGTCTTTTCCCTTTGGTACCGTGGAATATAGGACTGGAGAACCTGATTTAAAGTCTGTCCACCTCAGATGCTTCTGGGTCTCTCTGCTCCTCAGCACTTTGGGAAAGGGAAGCTGCTGAGGGGCCATTGTTTTATTAGGGTCTATTGATGACTATTTCATTTACTGCAGCGACAGCCTATGTCCATGTAGGCACGGCAATGAGAGCTGCGACAATAGTACAATGCAATGTAAAACCTGAAGGCGATGGATTCTCACTTAACCTGTTACACATCTGAGATCTGGGAAAGCCAGAGGACAATACAAAATAAAGTGATCTAAACCCTCTGTCTTCATTATGGAGGTCACAGGCAATTCTCTGTTGTAAGATGTTGTTGTAGCCAGGCTCACTTACCGTGGACAGATTTGCACTTGGACCCATTTCAACCCATCAAAAATTTGCGTTCACTGTTCTACCTGCAGCCGGCTGAACAAATCTTATCAAGAACTGGAAGCTGTGGTGTTACTTCCAAAGTGGTGATATTCTCAGGGCCACTCCAGCCATGAGGCAAGGTTTGTCTTGTAACTTTAATAGCCAAATTTTTGGGTTTTAACCCGGAAATGCGGCTCCGCTAGTGCAGAAAGCACTATTGCGATTTTCATTCTAGCCGGCGGGAGGGCAGTTCGGGGAGATTAGTCGCCCCGAAGAAGAGGAGATTTGTCCCCGGGGCAACTAATCTCCCCGAATCTGAGCGTGTCTCTGCCCTAATCTGTTTTGGGTGTTTTCACTACCCAGTCTTCGCAAATGCAGGAATAGAACTTCACAGAACAGTTAAATATTCTGGCAACAGAGGCACAAGGGAACAAGGAGCCACTTGAAGCCACTCAAAGTGAAGAGCCTTTTATAAACCCTTGTTCTAAACACACAGGCCCTTCTCTCTCTTCCCCATGGTGGCTGATGGGCTTATCAGTAAGTGACACAAGTATATTTGATCTGCAAGGACTGCTGATTAGACAAGGGTCCGTTCTCCTGCACAGCAGCCAATGGCATTCATATCCCTGATATTGTGTGATCTTCTACAAGCACCAATAGATCACACACTGCCTTATCTCAGCGCTGCACTGACGTCCCCTGAGCACACTCTACCCTGCAGAACACTTTCAAGGCTGCCTGTGGATACCGTGGAGTTTCGTAGTTTTTTTCTTTTTAGTAAAATAAATGTAACTATTATTGTGGATAAAATTGTTATTTTATAGAGTGAGGCACTGGACTGTATTTAAGGGATTCTGTCATGATTTTTTAGTTTTTAAATGACACTGTTTACACTGCAAATAATTCACTCTACAATATAAAATTTCATTCCTGAACCAGCAAGTGTATTTTTTAGTTGTAATATTGATATGTACTGTAGGTGCATCTCAGGTCATTTTGCCTGGTCATGTGCTTTCAGAAAGAGCCAGCACTTTAGGATGGAACTGCTTTCTGGCAGGCTGTTGTTTCTCCTACTCAATGTAACTGAATGTGTCTCAGTGGGACCTGGATTTTACTATTGAGTGCTGTTCTTAGATCTACCAGGCAACTGTTATCTTGTGTTAGGGAGCTGTTATCTGGTTACCTTCCCATTGTTCTGTTATTAGGCTGCTGGTGGGGGGGGGGGGGGAAGGGAGGGGTGATATCAGTCCAACTTGCAGTACAGCAGTAAAGAGTGACTGAAGTTTATCAGAGCAAAAGTTACATGACTGGGCGCAGCTGGGAAACTGACAATATGTCTAGCCCCATGTCAGATTTCAAAGTTAAATATAAAAAAATGTATTTGCTCTTTTGAGAATTGGATTTCAGAGCAGCACTATTAACTGATGCATTTTGGGGAAAAAAACATTTTTCCCATGACAGTATCCCTTCAAGTATAGTCCGGGAGGAACAGACCCCTATGTGTGCATATATCCTGCACAGAAAGACAACTTCAAACTGTGTCAGCCCAGGTATTCCCCTATCCCAATGAAGTCCTTTAAAATGTCAGTAAGAGAAATTTACCCGCGCCACAATTTTTCTCACTCCAAATGCATTAAAGCCAATGGGCATTTTTTCTTATGGCGACTTTTTTCTCCAAATGCATTAAAGCCAATGGGCGTTTTTTCTTATGGCGACATTTTTTCACCAAAGTTTGGTAAGATTTTTTAATATACCACTTAATATGATGCGTTGCTTAAGTATTTATTTTGGGGGTATAGTTTTCTTTTACGAATAAGTATCTTACCAATTTCATCGTTTCATGATGAAAAAATTTTAAAATGTCCAATTGACTGTTCGGTCAATGTTGTCGGAACAATTGTAAAGTATTTAAAGGGATACTGTCATGGGAAAAAAAAAAATTTCAAAATGAATCAGTTAATAGTGCTGCTCCAGCAGAATTCTGCACTGAATCCATTTCTCAAAAGAGCAAACAGATTTTTTTATATTCAATTTTGAAATCTGACATGGGGCTAGACATATTGTCAATTTCCCAGCTGCCCCTGGTCATGTGACTTGTGCTCTGATAAACTTCAATCAATCTTTACTGCTGTACTGCAAGTTGGAGTGATATCACCCCCTCCCTTTCCCCCCCAGCAGCCAAACATAAGAACAATGGGATGGTAACCAGATAGCAGCTCCCTAACACAAGATAACAGCTGCCTGGTAGATCTAAGAACAACACTCAATAGTAAAAACCCATGTCCCACTGAGACACATTCAGTTACATTGAGAAGGAAAAACATCAGCCTGCCAGAAAGCATTTCTCTCCTGAAGTGCAGGCACAAGTCACATGACATGGGGCAGCTGGGTAATTGACAAAATGTCTAGCCCCATGTCAGATTTCAAAATTGAATATAAAAAAATCTGTGTTTGCTCTTTTGAGAAATGGATTTCAGTGCAGAATTCTGCTGGAGCAGCACTATTAACTGATTCATTTTGAAAAAAAAAATTTTTCCCATGACAGTATCCCTTTAAGGAACGCAAAAAAGCTATTTTATCGAATCACCCTAAAAGTTGACCATTTCATCTGTCCCTGTATGCAGTGTCGGACTGGCCCACCGGGAGACCAGGAAAAGTCCTGGGGGGCCCAGGTGTCAGTGGAACCTCATGATGCTAAACATTTGGCCTATTTCATGGCCATTCCCTATTTCTATGAGAACAAAGAGGCTAAATAGAAGGAATAATAGATTATAGTATGTAAAGAAAAGAGACTAGGAGAATAGAGGTTGAGTGAGGAGAGAAAGAAGAATAATAGTACTGAGAGTGGGCCCCTGGTCTAAGATTAAGTGGTGGGCCCCTGGTCAAAGCT